>NC_065574.1:28496163-29112400 GCF_937616625.2 Mercurialis annua | reverse complement strand
GACCACAAGAACTCTGAGAATGAAGCTTTGGAAATTTTAATTAGGTTTGAGTTTGTGAAAATTGGCTATGCCTTTCTCTTATTCTCTTTTATATACTCATAAACATTATGAATTTACCAAAACAGGATAGGTGTTTAACCTTAACACTTGATAAATCCTTAAGGGTAATCTTGACATTTATATATAGATATATATACTCCATACTAATATCCTCTTAAGCCCTCAATGATATACTTACCATATCTTTTAATCCTCGAGTCTTTTATTTCATTCAATTACATCAACTCAATTTAACTAATCGTAATTTTTGTTTTCAATTTAAATTTTGACATCTAAAATGCCTATATCCTTAATTCAATTTCTCTTTTATAATAATTATACATAATATGCAATGCATAATGAATTCTAAATGAAATTAATTAATGAATTCAAAACGAGATTTGTTAGTAGTATATGCCCTAGGGCCATTTGATCGTGTATATTTGTAGAACTAATCCCAATGGCAAAGATATATATGTTCTATTTGAACTAAGTGTCTCATCAACTAAGTGTTCATGTATTACGTATTGTCCTTATCACATTGTGGTAGAATCTATTCTTAAGGTGTTAAGAATATGAGTGACAGATTCTATTATACAAGTGATCTAAATAACCGTTCGCGATCGATGGGGTCCTGCGAATAAGGGCATTGCATTATCCCAGAAAGATCGTCACCTCTGTTTATTCTCCTGATTAGTAAAGAGTTACTAAATTATAGGAAGTAGTGAGTCTCATACTACTTGATGGGGATCAGAATAAACATGTGGACACTCAAGGTGTTGAGTGAGTCGAACAAGTGACGCTAGATGACTTATACATGGTAATTCATTAAAGTCAATTTAATGTCATCTAGTTCATAATTGTACTCCTTTGACTTGCGGTGACACTATCTTGTATATAGGTGATTAGAGTTTGATACTCCTTAACTCTAGATCTTTCATGAGCTAGAGCCGCGGGATGTGTTGGCTCTAGTTAGTTGTATATGGAGATAGGGGTTTAACCTAGAAAGGATTCATCACTCTGGATGAACGGAGACAAGATTCTATGCTATCTCAAATTGTTCTTGATGGATGATAAAAACCTGCGCAGGTGTATATGACTTACATAGAAAGTTGTTTCTAGTGGAAGTCATATTTATCAAGAATTAGAACTGAGAGATGAGGTCATATGATCAAGACAAACAGTGTTTGACTTAACCGTGACACTAGTCGAGATTGGAATCTTAGATGAAGGGAATTTTGAGTGTACGGTATTATGAACATTGGTTCATAAAGAATGCATCGAAACATTCATCTCTATTTGGGGGTCGTGATATGTTGCTAGACGTCACTCTCGATCTACGAGAATTAATAATTAAATGGGATTTAATTATTTAATATAAGAAAGGCGTTTCTTATGTCTCTCGTTGCCATATAGATGTGAACCTATTTAGTCACACACAATAGAGTGTGCGCAACCGATTGAGTTTACGAAAGATCGATTTCATATAGATACTAGCATATCTCGGAAATTAATCTAAGATGAAAAACAAGTACAAATTAGGGACTAATTTGTAAGAGTTATAAATTAGTAGGAACCTAATTGTATTATGTCCATATTAATTAGGGACTAATTTATAAGATTTATAAATTAGTAGGAACCTAATTATATTTTAACCAAGTTTTATGATTAAAAGGTTTAAGTAATTAATTAGTGTAATTAATGATACTTAAATGACTAATCATTAGCTAATGGAATGATGATGTCATGGTGATGATGTAATGAGATAAGCCTATGTCATATATGTGATGTCATATGATGACATCACCTATATGATGTCACCTATGTGATGTCACCACATGAAAGGTGTCATGTGGTGGCAACACCTTTGCTTGGTGTGTGACACCTAGCATGCAAGGTGTTGCATTCTTAAGACATGCTCTAGCCTATAAATAGAGCATGTCCTTGCTCATTTCAACATAACACACAACACACATCTCACTACAAAGTTGTAGAGAGAGAAAGCACTTGAAGGAGTTCAAGTAGTCATCAATCACGGGAAAAACTTGGCGACGTTTTTCATACATCCGAGCAAGGTAGTGATCGCGGCGAGAGTTTGAGCTTAGGGCTGCTCGGCAAGAGGAACTCTTGCAGGATTACTTCAAGGCGAGGATTCAATCGGACGCATACTCGTGTGGACGAGCTTGAGGTCGCCGTACTTTCGGGACTACAAGAATCGTTGGAGAATCGACATAGGTATTCTTCTTACGATTCTTAGATGCGTGCTTTAATTACTAAATGATACGACGACCCATTTGTTGTTGATATGATCAACTTTAGGATCCGGATTGTTAGAATTTCGATTTTGAATTGAAATATACGATCCAGACCCGCGCCTCCCGCTGCGCCAACAGTGGTATCAGAGCCACCGTATCATCGAGTATTAACGCTTTACGATTGAATAAATGTATAAATAATCATGGACTTAGGAATTATTATTGGGCATGTAATTTATAATTCCGAGGGATTTTGTTTTTCCAAAAACGAACAAACGCTATTGTGATATTAATTACATTCGATTAAATTCTGTCTAGGAGATTGGTACTTAAGTGGTCCGCTCGTGACCCTCCAATCTATCCTGGGAATTTTTCTAATGTGATCATTTAACACAATACGTGATTCGCTTGTGCATTATGTTGTCATCAACGGAATATGCGGAAAAAGCAAAACCCGAAAAAAAAATAATATTTTTTTTCATAAAAACCGAAAATGCTGAAAAACGGGTTTTACACCCGGGAAAAAGTTTTCGGCCCGAAAAAAAAATATTTTTTTTTCTGTAAAAACCGAAATGCTGAAAAAGGGGTTTTACACCCGGGAAAAATTTTCCGACTCGAAAAAAAAAAAAAAAAAACGTAAAATAAAAATAAATTTTTTTTTTCGAGGATCATCGATCGGTTGAGGCTTTCGGAGGTTCTAGGACGATTCCTCTATACCTAAAGAAAGCAGATATTACATAGTGAATGATTAGAGAATCATTTCCGAGATATGTAATAGTTTGCTCATTCTTTTGTGGCTAAAGAATGAGACCTAGGAAGTCCATGATCATACATGTGTGATTGCATGATTAATTTTAGCTTTAATATGTATGAGATGCATGCTAAAATGTATTGTGTGTTTAGTGAGACCTGAATAACTTAAAACCCTAAGAAATCTTCCTAAAAGTTAAAAGATTAAGTTTATATTGATTAATCATTAAATTGTTTATCAATGGCTCTCCATTGGAGCAATAAACTAACACGCTTTGAGTTATCATCTTATCGGCTATGGATACATAGGGGTGAGATGATATCGTCAAGAGATGTTGTTGAGTTTATTGTTAAGCATGAGATGTTACGGGTGTAGTCGATATAATATACGGCGAGAAAGGCAATTAGGCGTACCTGAGTCGTATATTATTCAAATCGATACATCTTAGTTGATTCAATGGGTTAAACTTAACTAATGTGGAAACCTAAGAATAGCATTAAGTACTTGAGGGTGAAAGCATTAGGAGCCGGAAATGATTGAACCTCATATGAGATATGATGAACAAGTAATTGTTCACTTATATATCATTTTGATCCCAAGAATAGCATTAAGTACTTGAGGGAAAGATAAATGAATATAAGAATTCAATCACCCACTTGAAATCTTTTCCAACAAAGATTCACGTTTCCTATTTTGGAAGTGTAGGATTCGAAAAAGATAGTGGGAGGCCATTTTGATAAAGACCAAATCATTATGGTTAAATATACAAAATAACACGAATACTAATTAGAGATCTTTGCTATCCATAGGTTGATAAGATAAGATGAAATCGAATCCATTAAGTAGCATTCACGATAGTAATCGGCTAGTGGTTTAAAACCATTTTTTTGATTGATTAAGATATTTAGATGCCTCCAAGGCTATTGCGAAAAAGAAATGCACATTGGTTAACAAAGAAAAGTGTTTTCGTTTGTTAAGATGTAGGACAGTATAAGTCATAGCCGGAAATATTTGGAATATTTAAAAGGCGGTTTGGTCAATAAAAGAAATTGTTTCTTTTGTCAAAACAAAAGACATTGAAATGGAAATTGTATTAAGTATTGTGAATACTTAAAGGGCAATGACGAGAGGAACGACAATTCCATCAAGAATGTGTCTATCTCATGTTCCAATGTCAATTGCTCATTTAAAAGTTTAGGTATTGGATACCGATGCTAATTCTCATATTTGTTTATCTTTTACGGATTTAGTAAAAGTGAGAAAGAAAGGAAAAAGATGAAGTAATCTTAAATCTCGGGAATGACGCAAGCGTTGCGACAAGAGCTATAGGATCAACTTCAATTTTCTTAAATAAACATAAGTTGTACTTAAACAAGTTTTTTGTACTTACCCAATATATATAGAAATATCATATCCGAATTTATATGACAAATTTGGTAGTTGATTTTCTATTTACAAAGGATGTTTGTAGTATTATGTTTGATAATACGGAGTTGGGTATGGATATGTACAAAATGTTCTTTATGACTTGAATAAAGATGTTTAATGCAAAAGATGTTTTGGAAATTAATACCATAAGTAATCAAACTTCTAAACAACTTTGGCATTTATAATTAGGACATATTGCAAAAGATAGACATAACAAGTTAGATAGGATGGGAATCTTGAGCAATCAAGATTTTGCATCTCTTCCGATTTGTGACTCGTATCTTAAAGGCAACATGGCCTGATTAGTCTTTGTGGGATAAAGAGGTAGAGCTAAAGCCGTTTAAGAGATCATACATAGTGATGTATATGGTACGTTTAAAGAAACAGACCAAGGTAGATACTTATACTTCATTTTCTACATCGATGATTTATCACGATATAGTTAAGTTTTTCTTATGAAGAACAAACATGAAGATTTTGAAATGTTCAAATGACTTCAAGAATGAAGTAGAAAACCAAATTGGAAAAGGTATTAATACTTTACGATGTGATCGAAAAGGGAAGAATACTTGAGTACAGAATTTGGTATGTTCCAAAAAGGAATGTGGTATTATTTTTCAACTTACTCCTTGAGAACACCATGGTTGAATGGTGCGTCTGTCAAGAAGGACGTATCGTACATTGTGGGAAATGATACGATCAAGAATGAGCTATATACTGACTTATCCATCTCGTTATAGGGTCAAGCACTTCTTACCGCAAATAAAATTCTAAATTAAATTCCAACTAAATCCGCTCCATACATACCTTATGAGATATGGTATGGAATAAAGTCTTAAGGATGTTAAGATTTGAGGGTGTTCGGAACATATCATGTAACTGAAATCCGATAAATTTGGAATCAAAATCAATCATGGAAAGGTTATGTTGGATATCCTAAAGACAGTTTAGGATATTGTTTCTATATTCGAACCGAACAAACAATCGTTGTTTATCGGTGGTAGTCTTTCTTAATAAAACGTTTATTCAAGAGGGACACTAAGAAAGGAATATAGAATTAGATGAGGAGTCATCTAGTTACCAACAAAATAATGAATCAATGAAGATTGATCAAACCCACTAAAAGCCGGAGTTAGTAAAAGATGTATCTACATTAACAACTCCAAGATTAAGTAGAGTATCTCGTCCACTGGAGAGAGATGGTTTTCCCACATGATAAACAAGAGTTGTTTAGTCATGGAGTAAAAGATCAAATGTTGATCCCTCTACTTATGAGGAAACTATATGTGATATAGATTCTTCAAAATTGGTTTGAAGGAATAAAATCTGAAATGGATTCCATATAAAGAAACCAAATTTTAGGAGCTAGTCGATCCATCCAAAGGTATTATACCAATAAGGTTTAAATGGATCTTCAAGTGTAAAATTTGTACTAATGGAAAGGTGGAGACCTTTAAAGCTAAGCTTGTTGCAAAAGAGTTTTGCTAGAGGCAAGAAGTTGTATTGTGAATACACTTTATTGCGGATAGTCATGCTTAAGTTCATCAAGATTTTTCTTACCAAGGCTACACATTTAGATTTTGTGGTTAGACATATGAATGTAAGAACCACATTCCTTAATGGTTAAATTAAGGAGTATATCTATATGGAACAAGTCGAGGATTTTGAATCCGAAGAAGGTTCCAAGACGTGTAAGCTAAAATGATCCCTAGTGGATGAAAAGAAAGCTTCGAGTTTCATCGTCTTGATAAATCCGTAAGAAGTTACGAATTTATTAAAAACGATGATAAACCCAATGGTTACAAGAAGGTTAGTGGGAGAAGACTCACTTTCATGATCTTTCATATAGATAACTTATTACTACTAAATAATAATATCGGAATGATTACTTTTGTAAAACTTTGGTTTATCTAATACGTACTCCATCAAAGACCTTGGAGAGGTAGCCTAAATTCTCAGTATTAGACTCTATAGAGATAGATCTAAGAGAATAAATGGTTTCTCCAAAAGGCTCTTCTTAGAAAGGATATTGAAGTAGTTCAATATGGAAGTTCTAAGAGAGGATTGATACTAGTTAGGCATAAAATTCTTCTTTCAAAGGGAGTGTCTTCCGAAACTTCTGAAGAAAGAAAGAATCTAGCAAAGATACCATAAGCTTCGGCAATTGGTAGTCTGAGGTATGTGTTGCCACATACAAAGCTAGAAATTGTCAATGCGGTTAGTGGGACTAATTGGTTTTAATCCAATCTATGTTGAGAACATTGGATGGTTGTTAAAGGTATCTTTATGTACTTTTATAGAACTAAATATATGGTATTAACAAATGGAGAACGAGATTTTTAAGTAGACCGTTTTACAGATTCTGATTAATAATCAGATATGGATAATAGAGAGTCTATCTCCAGATTCATATTTATCTATAATGAAGGAGTAGTGAGCTAGCAGTGTTCTAAGCAAGAGTCAACTCAATACTCCATTATAGAAGCCGAGTATATTATGACATGAGATGTCGTAATAGAAGGTGTTTGGATAAATTAGTTTATAACTGAACTAAGTACGGTTTTCTTCCATTAAGTCGAAAAGTTCTTCTTTTCTGCGACCACAATGGTGCTACTGCCCTAGCAAAAGAAACCGGGTCTCACAACTTATCTGAACATAAAGAAAGGCATTATCATATTATCTGAAGAAATTGTTGGAAAGAGAAAATTGTTTCTCTAAAAGATAGCATTAGCCAATAAGACGGCTAACCCACTGACAAAGCCCATGACTTGGAGTCATTAAGGTTTACATGACTTAGAGCCATTAAGGTTTACATGACTTATAGTCATTAATATTTACATCTTGTGAAGATGGGACTTAGATATGGTTGTCAATGGCACTAGTGCAAGTGGGAGATTGTTAGTAGTATATGCCCTAGGGCCATTTGATCGTGTATATTTGTAAAACTAATCCCAATGGCAAAGATATATATGTTCTATTTGAACTAAGTGTCTCATCAACTAAGTGTTCATGTATTACGTATTGTCCTTATCACATTGTGGTAGAATCTATTCTTAAGGTGTTAAGAATATGAGTGACAGATTCTATTATACAAGTGATCTAAATAACCGTTCGCGATCGATGGGGTCCTGCGAATAAGGGCATTGCATTATCCCAGAAAGATCGTCACCTCTGTTTATTCTCCTGATTAGTAAAGAGTTACTAAATTATAGGAAGTAGTGAGTCTCATACTACTTGATGGGGATCAGAATAAACATGTGGACACTCAAGGTGTTGAGTGAGTCGAACAAGTGACGCTAGATGACTTATAAATGGTAATTCATTAAAGTCAATTTAATGTCATCTAGTTCATAATTGTACATATGTCCTTTGACTTGCGGTGACACTATCTTGTATATAGGTGATTAGAGTTTGATACTCCTTAACTCTAGATCTTTCATGAGCTAGAGCCGCGGGATGTGTTGGCTCTAGTTAGTTGTATATGGAGATAGGGGTTTAACCTAGAAAGGATTCATCACTCTGGATGAACGGAGACAAGATTCTATGCTATCTCAAATTGTTCTTGATGGATGATAAAAACCTGCGCAGGTGTATATGACTTACATAGAAAGTTGTTTCTAGTGGAAGTCATATTTATCAAGAATTAGAACTGAGAGATGAGGTCATATGATCAAGACAAACAGTGTTTGACTTAACCGTGACACTAGTCGAGATCGGAATCTTAGATGAAGGGAATTTTGAGTGTACGGTATTATGAACATTGGTTCATAAAGAATGCATCGAAACATTCATCTCTATTTGGGGGTCGTGATATGTTGCTAGACGTCACTCTCGATCTACGAGAATTAATAATTAAATGGGATTTAATTATTTAATATAAGAAAGGCGTTTCTTATGTCTCTCGTTGCCATATAGATGTGAACCTAGTTAGTCACACACAATAGAGTGTGCAACCGATTGAGTTTACGAAAGATCGATTTCATATAGATACTAGCATATCTCGGAAATTAATCTAAGATGAAAAACAAGTATAAATTAGGGACTAATTTGCAAGAGTTATAAATTAGTAGGAACCTAATTGTATTATGTCCATATTAATTAGGGACTAATTTATAAGATTTATAAATTAGTAGGAACCTAATTATATTTTAACCAAGTTTTATGATTAAAAGGTTTAAGTAATTAATTAGTGTAATTAATGATACTTAAATGACTAATCATTAGCTAATGGAATGATGATGTCATGGTGATGATGTAATGAGATAAGCCTATGTCATATATGTGATGTCATATGATGACATCACCTATATGATGTCACCTATGTGATGTCACCACATGAAAGGTGTCATGTGGTGGCAACACCTTTGCTTGGTGTGTGACACCTAGCATGCAAGGTGTTGCATTCTTAAGACATGCTCTAGCCTATAAATAGAGCATGTCCTTGCTCATTTCAACATAACACACAACACACATCTCACTACAAAGTTGTAGAGAGAGAAAGCACTTGAAAGAGTTCAAGTAGTCATCAATCACGGGAAAAACTTGGCGACGTTTTTCATACATCCGAGCAAGGTAGTGATCGCGGCGAGAGTTTGAGCTTAGGGCTGCTCGGCAAGAGGAACTCTTGCAGGATTACTTCAAGGCGAGGATTCAATCGGACGCATACTCGTGTGGACGAGCTTGAGGTCGCCGTACTTTCGGGACTACAAGAATCGTTGGAGAATCGACATAGGTATTCTTCTTACGATTCTTAGATGCGTGCTTTAATTACTAAATGATACGACGATCCATTTGTTGTTGATATGATCAACTTTAGGATCCGGATTGTTAGAATTTCGATTTTGAATTGAAATATACGATCCAGACCCGCGCCTCCCGCTGCGCCAACAAGATTATGTTACGGTTATGACAATTCTCCCCACCTTAGGAAATTTCGTACTCGAAATTAATCTAGAATAGATGAGGGTATCGAATTCTCATATCTTCCTCTCGTTCCCAGGTTGCTTCCTCACTTCCGTGATGTTTCCACAATACCTTTACTAGAGGGATAACCTTATTTCTTAACTCTTTATATTCCTTTGCTAAAATAGTAACTGGTTATTCTTCATATGATAAATCATTTTTTAGCTCTATAGGTTGAATCTGTAAGACGTGACTAGGATCACTCCTGTATCTTCGTAGCATTGAAACATGAAAAACGTTATGAATCTGTGATAACTCTGGAGGTAAGGCTAATTTGTAAGCCACTGGACCAATCTTTTCAATTACTTCATATGGACCAATGAATCTTGGACTTAGTTTCCCTCGCTTGCCAAATCTTAGTATCCCTTTCCATGGCGAAATCTTGAGAAACACTTTATCACCCACACTATACTCAATCGGCTTCCTCTTTAAATCATCATAGCTCTTTTGTCTATCTTGGGACTCCTTCAGGCGATCTCTGATAAATTGTACTTTTTCTGTAGTGATTTGAATAATTTCTGGGCCTATTAACTGTTTTTCCCCAATTTCATCCCAACACACTGGTGTTCTGCATCTTCTACCGTACAATGCTTCATAAGGAGCCATTCCCAAACTTGAATGATAACTATTTTTGTATGCAAATTCCATGAGTGGCACATATTTATCCCAACTACCCTGAAATTCAATCATGCATGCACGTAACATATCCTCTAAAGTTTGAATAGTCCGTTCTGATTGCCCATCTATCTGAGGGTGAAACGCTGTACTGAATTTCAATTTAGTACCTAAAGCTTGTTGTAAGTTTTGCCAAAATCTAGATGTAAATCTCGGATCCCTATCAGACACAATAGAATATGGAACACCATGCAGTCTAACTATCTCCCTAGTGTAAATCTCAGCAAGTTTATCAAGAGGATAGTTTACCTTTATAGGAAGAAAATGTGCTAATTTTGTTAGTCTATCAACAATAATCCATATCGCATCATGTCCATGTTGAGTCCTAGGTAACCGAACAACAAAATCCATAGTCACATGTTCCCATTTCCTGAAAGAAAGTGGTTGTAGCAAACTTGCTGGATGCTGGTGCTCTGCTTTAACTTGCTAGCATGTTAAACATCTAGACACAAATTCTGCAATTTCTTTCTTCATTCCCGACCACCAGTAGTTTTCCTTCAAAGTACGATACATTTTTGTACTCCCCGGATGCATAGCATAGGCTGAATTGTGTGCTTCCTCCATTATTTCTCTTTTCAATATATCAATATTAGGAACACCTAATCTACCCTTGTATAGTAGAGTTCCATCATCAGAAACTTTGAAATCATTTCTGTTATCTTGTTGAACTTCACCCTTTATTTTCACTAATTTGTCATCTTCATTATGATCATCACTAATTCTTTCAATCAAAATAGGACGAACCTTCAAAGTAGCTAATAAAGCTCCATTTTCACTTTCACATAATTCTACATTAAGTCTTCTCAGTTCAAGCAATAATGGAATCTTTACCGTGTGTATATAAAACAGATTACCTGAAGATTTCCTACTAAGGGCATCAGCTACTACATTAGGTTTTCCAGGGTGATACTCTATAGTAAGATCATAATCTTTCAGAAGTTCTATCCATCTTCTTTGTCTCAGATTCAATTCTTTTTGACTCAGTATGTACTTCAAACTTTTATGATCAGTGTAGATAAGACATTTCTCGCCATATAGGTAATGTCTCCATATCTTCAAAGCAAATATCACTGCTTAGTATGTCGTGTCTCAAGTCTCAAGTGACGCTAGATTAGTATGTCGTGTCTCAAGTCTTTTTTATGCGTCCTTTTGATTACCATGCTTATGTCGCGTCATAAGTCTCTCAAACCAGTCGTTCCGATTACCTAATCATGGTTAGGTTATATTACGCAAAGAGTGCGTTAAAATTGACGGTAGAGTACTATGTCGCGTCACAAGTCATTTTAACGCGTCGTTCTGATTACCTAAGCGTGGTTTGTTTACATTACGCAAAGTGTTCGTGAAACGTGAGGATAGATTAGTTTGCCGCGTCTCAAGTCTCTTTAGCGCGTCGTTTCGATTATCTAAGCATGGTTAGGTTATATTTCGCAAAGTGTGCGTGAAGAATGATGGTAGATTAGTATGTCACGTCTCAAGTCACTTTTACGCGTCGTTTCGATTACCATGCTTATGTCGCGTCACAAATCTCTCTAACGCGTCCAATTACCTAGGCATTGTTAAGTTATAATACGCAAAGTGTGCGTGAAAAGTGATGCTAGATTAGTATATCGCGTCTGAAGTGTCTTTAACGCGTCATTTTGATTACCATGCTTATGTCGCATCACAAGTCTCTCAACGCGTCGTTCCGATTATCGAAGCATGGTTAGGTTATATTACGTAAAGGGTTCGTGAAAATTGATGCTAGATTAGTATCTCGCGTCTCAAGTCTCTTTAACGCGTCGTTCCGATTACCCAAACATTGTTAGGTTATATTACGCTAAGCGTGCGTAAAAAGTGACACTAGATTAGTATGTCACGTCTCAAGTCTCATTAACGCGTCGTTCCGATTACCTAATAATCGTTAGGTTATATTACGCAAAGTGTGCGTAAAAAGGGAACTTGGACTAGTATGTCATGTTTCAATTCTCTTTAACGCGTCGTTCGATTACTATGCTTATGTCGCGTTACAACTCTCTTTAACGTGTTTTTCCGCACACCTAAGCATGGTTAGATTATATTACACAAAGTGTTTGTGAAAAGTGACACTTAATTAGTATGTCGCGTCTCATGTCTCTTTAACGCGTCAGTCCGATTACCTAATCATGGTGAGGTTATATTGCGCAAAGTGTGCGTAAAAAGTGACTCTAGATTAGTATTTCTCATCTAAAGTCTCTTTAAGGAGTCGTTTCATTACCATTCTTATGTCGCGTCACAAGTCTCTCTAACGCATCGTTCCAATTACCTAAGCATGGTTATTTTTTACTATGCAAAATGTGCGTGAAAAGTGAAATAGATCAGTATGTCGCGTCTCAAGTCTTTGAGACGCGTCGTTCCGATTACCTGAGCATGGTTAGGTTAAATTACATAAAGAGTGCGTAAAAAGTGATGCTAGATTAGTATGTCGTGTCTTAAGTCTCTTTAACGCGTCGTTCCGATTACCCAAGCATGGTTAGGTTATTTTACGCAAAATGTGCATTAAAAGTGACAATAGATTAGTATGTCGCGTCTCAAGTCTTTTTAACGCATCGTTTTGATTACCTAAGCATGGTTAGGTTATATAGTGCAAAGTGTGCGTGAAAAGTGATGCAAGATTAGTATGTCACGTCTCAAGTGTCTTTAACCCGTCATTCCGATTACCATGCTTATGTTACGTCACAAGTCTCTCTAACGCGTCGTTGCGATTACCTAAGCATGGTTAGGTTATATTACGCAAAGAGTGTGTTAAAAGTGACGCTAGATTACTATGTCGCGTCACAAGTTTCTTTAACACATCGTTTCGATTACCTAAGCATGGTTAGGCTATATTACGCAAAGTGTGCGGGAAAAGTGACTCTAGAATAGTATGTCGGGTCTCAAGTCTCTTTAACGTGTCGTTTCGATTACCATGCTTATGTCGCGTCACAAGTCTCTCTAACGCGTTGTTCTGATTACCTAAGCATGGTTAATTTATATCATGGAAAGTGTGCGTTAAAAGTGAAGCTAGATTACTATCTCGCGTCACAAGTCTCTTTAACCCGTCGTTCCGATTACCTAAGATTGTTAGGTTATATTACGCAAAGTGTACGTTAAAAGTGACGCTAGATTAGTATGTCGCGTCTCAAGTCTTTTTAACGCGTCGTTTTGATTACCTAAGCATGGTTAGGTTATATAATGCAAAGTGTGCGTGAAAAGTGATGCAAGATTAGTATGTCACGTCTCAAGTGTCTTTAACCCGTCATTCCGATTACCATGCTTTTGTCACGTCACAAGTCTCTCTAACGCGTCGTTGCGATTACCTAAGCATGGTTAGGTTATATTACGCAAAGTGTGTGTTAAAAGTGACGCTAGATTACTATGTCGCGTCACAAGTTTCTTTAGCACATCTTTTCGATTACCTAAGCATGGTTAGGTTATATTACGCAAAGTGTGCGGGAAAAGTGACTCTAGATTAGTATGTCGCATCTCAAGTCTCTTTAACGTGTCGTTTCGATTACCATGCTTATGTCGCGTCACAAGTCTCTCTAACGCGTTGTTCTGATTACCTAAGCATGGTTAATTTATATCATGGAAAGTGTGCGTTAAAAGTGAAGCTAGATTACTATCTCGCATCACAAGTCTCTTTAACCCGTCGTTCAGATTACCTAAGATTGTTAGGTTATATTACGCAAAGTGTGCGTTAAAAGTGACGCTAGATTAGTATGCCGTGTCTCAAGTCTCTTTAACGCGTCGTTCCGATTACCCAAGCATGGTTAGGTTATTTTACGCAAAGTGTGCATTAGAAATGACAATAGATTAGTATGTCACGTCTCAAGTCTTTTTAACGCGTCGTTTTGATTACCTAAGCATGGTTAGGTTATATAATGCAAAGTGTGCGTGAAAAGTGATGCAAGATTAGTATGTCACGTCTCAAGTGTCTTTAACCCGTCATTCCGATTACCATGCTTATGTCACGTCACAAGTCTCTCTAACGCGTCGTTGCGATTACCTAAGCATGGTTAGGTTATATTACGCGAAGTGTGTGTTAAAAGTGACGCTAGATTACTATGTCGCGTCACAAGTTTCTTTAACACATCGTTTCGATTACCTAAGCATGGTTAGGTTATATTACGCAAAGTGTGCGGGAAAAGTGACTCTAGATTAGTATGTCGCGTCTAAAGTCTCTTTAACGTGTCGTTTCGATTACCATGCTTATGTCGCATCACAAGTCTCTCTAACGCGTTGTTCTGATTACCTAAGCATGGTTAATTTATATCATGGAAAGTGTGCGTTAAAAGTGAAGCTAGATTACTATCTCGCGTCACAAGTCTCTTTAACCCGTCGTTCCGATTACCTAAGATTGTTAGGTTATATTACGCAAAGTGTGCGTTAAAAGTGACGCTAGATTAGTATGCCGCGTCACAAGTCTCTTTAACGCGTCGTTCCGATTACCTAAGCATGGTTAGATTATATACGCAAAGTGTGCGTGAAAAGTGATGCTAGATTAGTATGTCGCGTTTCAAGTCTATTTAACGCGTCGTTTCGATTATCATGCTTATGTCGCATCACAAGTCTCTCAACGCGTCGTTCCGATTATTGAAGCATGGTTAGATTATATTACGTAAAGGGTGCGTGAAAAGTGACGCTAGATTAGTATCTCGCGTCTCAAGTCTCTTTAACGCGTCTTTCCGATTACCCAAGCATGGTTAGGTTATATTACGCTAAGCGTGCGTAAAAAGTGACACTAGATTAGTATGTCACGTCTCAAGTCTCATTAACGCGTCGTTCCGATTACCTAATAATCGTTAGGTTATATTACGCAAAGTGTGCGTAAAAAGGGAACTTGGACTAGTATGTCATGTTTTAAGTCTCTTTAACGCGTCGTTCGATTACTATGCTTATGTCGCGTCACAAGTCTCTTTAACGTGTTGTTCCGAACACCTAAGCATGGTTAGATTATATTACACAAAGTGTGTGTGAAAAGTGACACTTGATTAGTATGCCGCGTCTCATGTCTCTTTAACGCGTCAGTCCGATTACCTAATCATGGTTAGGTTATATTGCGCAAAGTGTGCGTAAAAAGTGACTCTAGATTATTATTTCTCATCTAAAGTCTCTTTAAGGCGTCGTTTCATTACCATTCTTATGTCGCGTCACAAGTCTCTCTAACGCATCGTTCCAATTACCTAAGCATGGTTAGTTTTTACTATGCAAAATATGCGTGAAAAGTAAAATAGATCAGTATGTCGCGTCTCAAGTCTTTAAGACGCGTCGTTCCGATTACCTGAGCATGGTTAGGTTAAATTACATAAAGAGTGCGTAAAAAGTGATGCTAGATTAGTATGTCGTGTCTCAAGTCTCTTTAACACGTCGTTCCGATTACCCAAGCATGGTTAGGTTATTTTACGCAAAGTGTGCATTAAAAGTGACAATAGATTAGTATGTCGCGTCTCAAGTCTTTTTAACGCGTCGTTTTGATTACCTAAGCATGGTTTGGTTATATAATGCAAAGTGTGCGTGAAAAGTGATGCAAGATTAGTATGTCACGTCTCAAGTGTCTTTAACCCGTCATTCCGATTACCATGCTTATGTCACGTCAAAAGTCTCTCTAACGCGTCGTTGCGATTACCTTAGCATGGTTAGGTTATATTACGCAAAGTGTGTGTTAAAAGTGACGCTAGATTACTATGTCGCGTCACAAGTTCCTTTAACACATCGTTTCGATTACCTAAGCATGGTTAGGTTATATTACGCAAAGTGTGCGGGAAAAGTGACTCTAGATTAGTATGTCGCGTCTCAAGTCTCTTTAACGTGTCGTTTCGATTACCATGCTTATGACGCGTCACAAGTCTCTCTAACGCGTTGTTCTGATTACCTAAGCATGGTTAATTTATATCATGGAAAGTGTGCGTTAAAAGTGAAGCTAGATTACTATCTCGCGTCACAAGTCTCTTTAACCCGTCGTTTTGATTACCTAAGATTGTTAGGTTATATTACGCAAAGTGTACGTTAAAAGTGACGCTAGATTAGTATGCCGTGTCTCACGTCTCTTTAACGAGTCGTTCCGATTACCCAAGCATGGTTAGGTTATTTTACGCAAAGTGCGCATTAAAAGTGACAATAGATTAGTATGTCGCGTCTCAAGTCTTTTTAACGCGTCGTTTTGATTACCGAAGCATGGTTAGGTTATATAATGCAAAGTGTGCGTGAAAAGTGATGCAAGATTAGTATGTCACGTCTCAAGTGTCTTTAACCCGTCATTCCGATTACCATGCATATGTCACGTCAAAAGTCTCTCTAACGCGTCGTTGCGATTACCTAAGCATGGTTAGGTTATATTACGCAAAGTGTGTGTTAAAAGTGACGCTAGATTACTATGTCGCGTCACAAGTTTCTTTAACACATCGTTTCGATTACCTAAGCATGGTTAGGTTATATTACGCAAAGTGTGCAGGAAAAGTGACTCTAGATTAGTATGTCGCGTCTAAAGTCTCTTTAACGTGTCGTTTCGATTACCATGCTTATGTCGCGTCACAAGTCTCTCTAACGCGTTGTTCTGATTACCTAAGCATGGTTAATTTATATCATGGAAAGTGTGCGTTAAAAGTGAAGCTAGATTACTATCTCGCGTCACAAGTCTCTTTAACCCGTCGTTCCGATTACCTAAGATTGTTAGGTTATATTACGCAAAGTGTGTGTTAAAAGTGACGCTAGATTAGTATGCCGCGTCACAAGTCTCTTTAACGCGTCGTTCCGATTACCTAAGCATGGTTAGATTATATACGCAAAGTGTGCGTGAAAAGTGATGCTAGATTAGTATGTCGCGTTTCAAGTCTATTTAACGCGTCGTTTCGATTATCATGCTTATGTCGCATCACAAGTCTCTCAACGCATCGTTCCGATTATTGAAGCATGGTTAGTTTATATTACGTAAAGGGTGCGTGAAAAGTGACGCTAGATTAGTATCTCGCGTCTCAAGTCTCTTTAACGCGTCTTTCCGATTACCCAAGCATGGTTAGGTTATATTACGCTAAGCGTGCGTAAAAAGTGACACTAGATTAGTATGTCACGTCTCAAGTCTCATTAACGCGTCGTTCCGATTACCTAATAATCGTTAGGTTATATTACGAAAAGTGTGCGTAAAAAGGGAACTTGGACTAGTATGTCATGTTTCAAGTCTCTTTAACGCGTCGTTCGATTACTATGCTTATGTCGCGTCACAACTCTCTTTAACGTGTTTTTCCGCACACCTAAGCATGGTTAGATTATATTACACAAAGTGTTTGTGAAAAGTGACACTTAATTAGTATGTCGCGTCTCATGTCTCTTTAACGCGTCAGTCCGATTACCTAATCATGGTGAGGTTATATTGCGCAAAGTGTGCGTAAAAAGTGACTCTAGATTAGTATTTCTCATCTAAAGTCTCTTTAAGGAGTCGTTTCATTACCATTCTTATGTCGCGTCACAAGTCTCTCTAACGCATCGTTCCAATTACCTAAGCATGGTTAGTTTTTACTATGCAAAATGTGCGTGAAAAGTGAAATAGATCAGTATGTCGCGTCTCAAGTCTTTGAGACGCGTCGTTCCGATTACATGAGCATGGTTAGGTTAAATTACATAAAGAGTGCGTAAAAAGTGATGCTAGATTAGTATGTCGTGTCTTAAGTCTCTTTAACGCGTCGTTCCGATTACCCAAGCATGGTTAGGTTATTTTACGCAAAATGTGCATTAAAAGTGACAATAGATTAGTATGTCGCGTCTCAAGTCTTTTTAACGCGTCGTTTTGATTACCTAAGCATGGTTAGGTTATATAGTGCAAAGTGTGCGTGAAAAGTGATGCAAGATTAGTATGTCACGTCTCAAGTGTCTTTAACCCGTCATTCTGATTACCATGCTTATGTCACGTCACAAGTCTCTCTAACGCGTCGTTGCGATTACCTAAGCATGGTTAGGTTATATTACGCAAAGTGTGTGTTAAAAGGGACGCTAGATTACTATGTCGCGTCACAAGTTTCTTTAACACATCGTTTCGATTACCTAAGCATGGTTAGGTTATATTACGCAAATTGTGCGGGAAAAGTGACTCTAGATTAGTATGTCGCGTCTCAAGTCTCTTTAACGCGTTTTTGATTACCTAAGCATGGTTAGGTTATATAATGCAAAGTGTGCGTGAAAAGTGATGCAAGATTAGTATGTCACGTCTCAAGTGTCTTTAACCCGTCATTTTGATTACCATGCTTATGTCACGTCACAAGTCTCTCTAACGCGTCGATGCGATTACCTAAGCATGGTTAGGTTATATTACGCAAAGTGTGTGTTAAAAGTGACGCTAGATTACTATGTCGCGTCACAAGTTTCTTTAGCACATCGTTTCGATTACCTAAGCATGGTTAGGTTATATTACGCAAAGTGTGCGGGAAAAGTGACTCTAGATTAGTATGTCGCGTCTCAAGTCTCTTTAACGTGTCATTTCGATTACCATGCTTATGTCGCGTGACAAGTCTCTCTAACGCGTTGTTCTGATTATCTAAGCATGGTTAATTTATATCATGGAAAGTGTGCGTTAAAAGTGAAGCTAGATTACTATCTCGCGTCACAAGTCTCTTTAACCCGTCGTTCAGATTACCTAAGATTGTTAGGTTATATTACGCAAAGTGTGCGTTAAAAGTGACGCTAGATTAGTATGCCTTGTCTCAAGTCTCTTTAACGCGTCGTTCCGATTACCCAAGCATGGTTAGGTTATTTTACGCAAAGTGTGCATTAAAAGTGACAATAGATTAGTATGTCGCGTCTCAAGTCTTTTTAACGCGTCGTTTTGATTACCTAAGCATGGTTAGGTTATATAATGCAAAGTGTGCGTGAAAAGTGATGCAAGATTAGTATGTCACGTCTCAAGTGTCTTTAACCCGTCATTTTGATTACCATGCTTATGTCACGTCACAAGTCTCTCTAACGCGTCGTTGCGATTACCTAAGCATGGTTAGGTTATATTACGCAAAGTGTGTGTTAAAAGTGACGCTAGATTACTATGTCGCGTCACAAGTTTCTTTAACACATCTTTTCGATTACCTAAGCATGGTTAGGTTATTTTACGCAAAGTGTGCGGGAAAAGTGACTCTAGATTAGTATGTCGCATCTCAAGTCTCTTTAACGTGTCGTTTCGATTACCATGCTTATGTCGCGTCACAAGTCTCTCTAACGCGTTGTTCTGATTACCTAAGCATGGTTAATTTATATCATGGAAAGTGTGCGTTAAAAGTGAAGCTAGATTACTATCTCGCATCACAAGTCTCTTTAACCCGTCGTTCAGATTACCTAAGATTGTTAGGTTATATTACGCAAAGTGTGCGTTAAATGTGACGCTAGATTAGTATGCCGTGTCTCAAGTCTCTGTTAGTAGTATGTGCCCTAGGGCCATTTGATCGTGTATATTTGTAGAATTAATCCCAATGGCAAAGATATATATGTTCTATTTGAACTAAGTGTCTCATCAACTAAGTGTTCATTTATTACGTATTGTCCTTATCACATTGTGATTGAATCTATTCTTAAGGTGTTAAGAATACGAGTGACAGATTCTATTATACAAGTGATCTAAATAACCGTTCACGGTCGATGGGGTCCTACGAATAAGGGCATCGCATTATCCCAGAAAGATCGTCACCTCTGTTTATTCTCCTGATTAGTAAATAGTTACTAATTATAGGAAGTAGTGAGTCTCATACTACTTGATGGGGATCAGAATAAACATGTGGACATTCAAGGTGTTGAGTGAGTCGAACAAGTGACGCTAGATTACTTATACATGGTAATTCATTAAAGTCAATTTAATGTCATCTAGTTCATAATTGTACATATGTCCTTTGACTTGCGGTGACACTATCTTGTATATAGGTGATTAGAGTTTGATACTCCTTAACTCTAGATCTTTCATGAGCTAGAGCCGCGGGATGTGTTGGCTCTAGTTAGTTGTATATGGAGATAGGGGTTTAACCTAGAAAGGATTCATCACTCTGGATGAACGGAGACAAGATTCTATGCTATCTCAAATTGTTCTTGATGGATGATAAAACCTGCGCAGGTTTATATGACTTCCATAGAAAGTTGTTGCTAGTGGAAGTCATATTTATCAAGAATTAGAACTGAGAGATGAGGTCATATGATCAAGACAAACAGTGTTTGACTTAACCGTGACACTAGTCGAGATTGGAATCTTAGATGAAGGGAATTTTGAGTGTACGGTATTATGAACAATGGTTCATAAAGAATGCATCGAAACACTCATCTCTATTTGGGGGTCGTGATATGTTGCTAGACGTCACTCTCGATCTACGAGAATTAATAATTAAATGGGATTTAATTATTTAATATAAGAAAGGCATTTCTTATGACTCTCGTTGCCATATAGATCTGAACCTAGTTAGTCACACACAATAGAGTGTGCAACCGATTGAGTTTACAAAAGATCGATTTCATATAGATACTAGCATATCTCGGAAATTAATCTAAGATGAAAAACAAGTACAAATTAGGGACTAATTTGTAAGAGTTATAAATTAGTAGAAACCTAATTGTATTACGTCCATATTAATTAGGGACTAATTTATAAGAGTTATAAATTAGTAGAAACCTAATTATATTTTAACCAAGTTTATGATTAAATGGCTTAAGTAATTAATTAGTGTAATTAATGATACTTAAATCATTAATCATAAGCTAATGGAATGATGATGTCATGGTGAAGTAATGAGATATGGAAATAAGCTTATATGTGATGTCATATGATGACATCACCTATATGATGTCACATATGTGATGTCACCACATGAAAGGTGTCATGTGGTGGCAACACCTTTGCTTGGTGTGTGACACCTAGCATGCAAGGTGTTGCATTCTTAAGGCATGCTCTAGCCTATAAATAGAGCATGTCCTTACTCATTTCAATACCACACAACACACATCTCACTACAAAGTTGTAGAGAGAGAAAGCACTTGAAGGAGTTCAAGTTGTCATCAATCACGGGAAAAACTCGGCGACGTTTTTCATACATCCGAGCAAGGTAGTGATCGCGGCGAGAGTTTGAGCTTAGGGCTGCTCGGCAAGAGAAACTCTTGCAGGATTACTTCAAGGCGAGGATTCAATCGGACGCATACTCGTGTGGACGAGCTTGAGGTCGCCGTACTTTCGGGACTACAAGAATCGTTGGAGAATCGACATAGGTATTCTTCTTACGATTCTTAGATGCGTGCTTTAATTACTAAATGATACGACGATCCATTTGTTGTTGATATGATCAACTTTAGGATCCGGATTGTTAGAATTTCGATTTTGAATTGAAATATACGATCCGGACCCGCACCTCCCGCTGCGCCAACAGTGGTATCGGAGCCACCGTATCATCGAGTATTAACGCTTTACGATTGAATAAATGTATAAATAATCATGGACTTAGGAATTATTATTGGGCATGTAATTTATAATTCCGAGGGATTTTGTTTTTCCAAAAACGAACAAACGCTATTGTGATATTAATTACATTTGATTAAATTCTGTCTAGGAGATTGGTACTTAAGTGGTCCGCTCGTGACCCTCCAATCTATCCTGGGAATTTTTCTAATGTGATCATTTAACACAATACGTGATTCGCTTGTGCATTATGTTGTCATCAACGGGATGTGCGGAAAAAGGTGAAACCCGAGAAAAAATAAAAAAAAAATATTTTTTTCATAAAAGCCAAAAATGCTGAAAAACGGGTTTTACACCCGGGAAAAAGTTTTCGGCCCGGAAAAAAAAAAATATTTTTTTTCCGTAAAAAACCGAAATGCTGAAAAAGGGGTTTTACACCCGGGAAAAAGTTTCCGACTACAAAAAAAAAAAAAAAAAAAAACGTAAAAAAAAATAATTTTTTTTTCGAGCATCAGCAATCGGTTGAGGCTTTCGGAGGTTCGAGGATGAATCCTCGATACCTAAAGAAAGTAGATATTACATAGTAAATGATTAGAGAATCATTTCCGAGACATGTAATAGTTTGCTCATTCTTTTGTGGCTAAAGAATGAGACCTAGGAAGTCCATGATCATACATGTGTGATTGCATGATTCATTTTAGCTTTAATATGTATGAGATGCATGCTAAAATGTGTTGTGTGCTTAGTGAGACCGGAATAACTTAAAACCCTAAGAAATCTTCCTAAAAGTTAAAAGATTAAGTTTATATTGATTAATCATTAAATTGTTTATCAATGGCTCTCCATTGGAGCAATAAACTAACACGCTTTGAGTTATCATCTTGTCGGCTATGGATACATAGGGGTGAGATGATATCGTCAAGAGATGTTGTTGAGTTTATTGTTAAGCATGAGATGTTACGGGTGTAGTCGATATAATATACGGCGAGAAAGGCAATTAGGCGTACCTGAGTCGTATATTATTCAAATCGATACATCTTAGTTGATTCAATGGGTTAAACTTAACTAATGTGGAAACCTAAGAATAGCATTAAGTACTTGAGGGTGAAAGCATTAGGAGCCGGAAATGATTGAACCTCATATGAGATATGATGAACAAGTAATTGTTCACTTATATATCATTTTGATCCCAAGAATAGCATTAAGTACTTGAGGGAAAGATAAATGAATATAAGAATTCAATCACCCACTTGAAATATTTTCCAACAAAGATTCACGTTTCCTATTTTGGAAGTGTAGGATTCAAAAAAGATAGTGGGAGGCCATTTTGATAAAGACCAAATCATTATGGTTAAATATACAAAATAACAAGAATACTAATTAGAGATCTTTGCTATCTAAGGGATAATAAGATTAAATAGAATCCTTTTAAGTGACATTCACGATAGTAATCGGCTAGTGGTTTAAAACCATTTTTTTGATTGATTAAGATATTTAGATGCCTCCAAGGCTATTGCGAAAAAGAAATGCACATTGGTTAACAAAGAAAAGTGTTTTCGTTTGTTAAGATGTAGGACAGTATAAGTCATAACCGGAAATATTTGGAATATTTAAAAAGGCGGTTTGGTCAATAAAAGAAATTGTTTCTTTTGTCAAAACAAAAGACATTGAAATGGAAATTGTATTAAGTATTGTGAATACTTAAAGGGCAATGACGAGAGGAACGACAATTCCATCAAGAATGTGTCTATCTCATGTTCCAATGTCAATTGCTCATTTAAAAGCTTAGGTATTGGATATCGATGCTAATTCTCACATTTGTTTATCTTTTACGGATTTAGTAAAAGTGAGAAATAAAGGAAAAAGATGAAGTAATCTTAAATCTCGGGAATGACGCAAGCGTTGCGACAAGAGCTATAGGATCAACTTCAATTTTCTTAAATAAACATAAGTTGTACTTAAACAAGTTTTTTTGTACTTACCCAATATATATAGAAATATCATATCCGAATTTATATGACAAATTTGGTAGTTGATTTTCTATTTACAAAGGATGTTTGTAGTATTATGTTTGATAATACGGAGTTGGGTATGGATATGTACAAAATGTTCTTTATGACTTGAATAAAGATGTTTAATGCAAAAGATGTTTTGGAAATTAATACCATAAGTAATCAAACTTCTAAACAACTTTGGCATTTATAATTATGACATATTGCAAAAGATAGACATAACAAGTTAGATAGGATGGGAATCTTGAGCAATCAAGATTTTGCATCTCTTCCGATTTGTGAGTCGTATCTTAAAGGCAACATGGCCTGATTATTCTTTGTGGGACAAAGAGATAGAGCTAAAGCCGTTTAAGAGATCATACATAGTGATGTATATGGTACGTTTAAAGAAACGGACCAAGGTAGATACTTATACTTCATTTTCTACATCGATGATTTATCACGATATAGTTAAGTTTGTCTTATGAAGAACAAACATGAAGATTTTGAAATGTTCAAATGACTTCAAGAATCAAGTAGAAAACCAAATTGGAAAAGGTATTAATACTTTACGATGTGATCGAAAAGGGAAGAATACTTGAGTACAGAATTTGGTATGTTCCTAAAAGGAATGTGGTATTATTTTTCAACTTACTCCTTGAGAACACCATGGTTGAATGGTGCGTCTGTCAAGAAGGACGTATCGTACATTGTGGGAAATGATACGATCAAGAATGAGCTATATACTGACTTATCCATCTCGTTATAGGGTCAAGCACTTCTTACCGCAAATAAAATTCTAAATTAAATTCCAACTAAATCCGCTCCATACATACCTTATGAGATATGGTATGGAATAAAGTCTTAAGGATGTTAAGATTTGAGGGTGTTCGGAATATATCATGTAACTGATATCCGATAAATTTGGAATCAAAATCAATCATGGAAAGATTATGTTGGATATCCTAAAGACAGTTTAGGATATTGTTTCTATATTCGAACCGAACAAACAATCGTTGTTTATCGGTGGTAGTCTTTCTTAATAAAGCGTTTATTCAAGAGGGACACTAAGAAAGGAATATAGAATTAGATGAGGAGTCATCTAGTTACCAACAAAATAATGAATCAATGAAGATTGATCAAACCCACTAAAAGCCGGAGTTAGTAAAAGATGTATCTACATTAACAACTCGAAGATTAAGTAGAGTATCTCGTCCACTGGAGAGAGATGGTTTTTCCACATGATAAACAAGAGTTGTTTAGTCATGGAGTAAAAGATCAAATGTTGATCCCTCTACTTATGAGGAAACTATATGTGATATAGATTCTTCAAAATTGGTTTGAAGGAATAAAATCTGAAATGGATTCCATATAAAGAAACCAAATTTTAGGAGCTAGTCGATCCATCCAAAGGTATTATACCAATAAGGTTTAAATGGATCTTCAAGTGTAAAATTGGTACTAATGGAAAGGTGGAGACCTTTAAAGCTAGGCTTGTTGCAAAAGAGTTTTGCTAGAGGCAAGAAGTTGTATTGTGAATACACTTTATCGCCGATAGCCATGCTTAAGTCCATCAAGATTTTTCTTACCAAGGGTACACATTCAGATTTTGTGGTTGGACATATGGTTGTAAGAACCACATTCCTTAATGGTTAAATTAAGGAGTATATCTATATGGAACAAGTCGAGGATTTTGAATCTGAAGAAGGTTCCAAGGCGTGTAAGCTAAAATGATCCCTAGTGGATGGAAAGAAAGCTTCGAGTTTCGTCATCTTGATAAATCCGTAAGGAGTTATGAATTTATTAAAAATGATGATTAACCCAATGTTTACAAGAAGGTTAGTGGGAGCAGACTCACTTTCATGATCTTGCATGTAGATAACTTATTACTAATAAATAATAATATCAGAATGTTAATTTTTGTAAAACTTTGGTTTATCTAATACGTACTCCATCAAAGACCTTGGAGAGGTAGCCTAAATTCTCAGTATTAGACTCTATAGAGATAGATCTAAGAGAATAAATGGTTTCTCCAAAAGGCTCTTCTTAGAAAAGATATTGAAATAGTTCAATATGGAAGTTCTAAGAAGGATTGATACTAGTTAGGCATAAAATTCTTCTTTCAAAGGGAATGTCTTCCGAAACTTCTGAAGAAAGAAAGAATCTAGCAAAGATACCATAAGCTTCAGCAATTGGTAGTCTGAGGTATGTGTTGCCACATACAAAGCTAGAAAATGTCTATGCGGTTAGTGGGACTAATCGGTTTTAATCCAATCTATGTTGAGAACAGTGGATGGTTGTTAAAGGTATCTCTATGTACTTTTATAGAACTAAAGATATGGTATTAACAAATGGAGAACGAGATTTTTAAGTAGACCGTTTTACAGATTCTGATTAATAATCAGATATGGATAATAGAGAGTCTATCTCTAGATTCATATTTATCTATAATGAAGGAGTAGTGAGCTAACAGTGTTCTAAGCAAGAATCAACTCCATACTCCATTATAGAAGCCGAGTATATTATGACATGAGATGTCGTAATAGAAGGTGTTTGGATAAATTAGTTTATAACTGAACTAAGTACGGTTTTCTTCCATTAAGTCGAAAGTTCCTCTTTTCAGCGACCACAATGGTGCTACTGCCCTAGCAAAAGAAACCGGGTCTCACAATTTATCCGAACATAAGGAAAGGCATTATCATATTATCTAAAGAAATTGTTGGAAAGAGAAAATTATTTCTCTAAAAGATAGCATTAGCAAATAAGACGGCTAACCCACTGACAAAGCCCATGACTTGGAGTCATTAAGGTTTACATGACTTAGAGTCATTAAGGTTTACATGACTTAGAGTCATAAATATTTACATCTTGTGAAGATGGGGCTTAGATATAGTTGTCAATGGCACTAGTGCAAGTGGGAGATTGTTAGTAGTATGTGCCCTAGGGCCATTTGATCGTGTATATTTGTAGAATTAATCCCAATGGCAAAGATATATATGTTCTATTTGAACTAAGTGTCTCATCAACTAAGTGTTCATTTATTACGTATTGTCCTTATCACATTGTGATAGAATCTATTCTTAAGGTGTTAAGAATACGAGTGACAGATTCTATTATACAAGTGATCTAAATAACCGTTCACGGTCGATGGGGTCCTACGAATAAGGGCATCGCATTATCCCAGAAAGATCGTCACCTCTATTTATTCTCCTGATTAGTAAATAGTTACTAATTATAGGAAGTAGTGAGTCTCATACTACTTGATGGGGATCAGAATAAACATGTGGACATTCAAGGTGTTGAGTGAGTCGAACAAGTGACGCTAGATGACTTATACATGGTAATTCATTAAAGTCAATTTAATGTCATCTAGTTCATAATTGTACATATGTCCTTTGACTTGCGGTGACACTATCTTGTATATAGGTGATTAGAGTTTGATACTCCTTAACTCTAGATCTTTCATGAGCTAGAGCCGCGGGATGTGTTGGCTCTAGTTAGTTGTATATGGAGATAGGGGTTTAACCTAGAAAGGATTCATCACTCTGGATGAACGGAGACAAGATTCTATGCTATCTCAAATTGTTCTTGATGGATGATAAAACCTGCGCAGGTGTATATGACTTACATAGAAAGTTGTTGCTAGTGGAAGTCATATTTATCAAGAATTAGAACTGAGAGATGAGGTCATATGATCAAGACAAACAGTGTTTGACTTAACCGTGACACTAGTCGAGATTGGAATCTTAGATGAAGGGAATTTTGAGTGTACGGTATTATGAACAATGGTTCATAAAGAATGCATCGAAACACTCATCTCTATTTGGGGGTCGTGATATGTTGCTAGACGTCACTCTCGATCTACGAGAATTAATAATTAAATGGGATTTAATTATTTAATATAAGAAAGGCATTTCTTATGACTCTCGTTGCCATATAGATCTGAACCTAGTTAGTCACACACAATAGAGTGTGCAACCGATTGAGTTTACAAAAGATCGATTTCATATAGATACTAGCATATCTCGGAAATTAATCTAAGATGAAAAACAAGTACAAATTAGGGACTAATTTGTAAGAGTTATAAATTAGTAGGAACCTAATTGTATTATGTCCATATTAATTAGGGACTAATTTATAAGAGTTATAAATTAGTAGAAACCTAATTATATTTTAACCAAGTTTATGATTAAATGGCTTAAGTAATTAATTAGTGTAATTAATGATACTTAAATCATTAATCATAAGCTAATGGAATGATGATGTCATGGTGAAGTAATGAGATATGGAAATAAGCTTATATGTGATGTCATATGATGACATCACCTATATGATGTCACCTATGTGATGTCACCACATGAAAGGTGTCATGTGGTGGCAACACCTTTGCTTGGTGTGTGACACCTAGCATGCAAGGTGTTGCATTCATAAGGCATGCTCTAGCCTATAAATAGAGCATGTCCTTACTCATTTCAATACCACACAACACACATCTCACTACAAAGTTGTAGAGAGAGAAAGCACTTGAAGGAGTTCAAGTTGTCATCAATCACGGGAAAAACTTGGCGACGTTTTTCATACATCCGAGCAAGGTAGTGATCGCGGCGAGAGTTTGAGCTTAGGGCTGCTCGGCAAGAGAAACTCTTGCAGGATTACTTCAAGGCGAGGATTCAATCGGACGCATACTCGTGTGGACGAGCTTGAGGTCGCCGTACTTTCGGGACTACAAGAATCGTTGGAGAATCGACATAGGTATTCTTCTTACGATTCTTAGATGCGTGCTTTAATTACTAAATGATACGACGATCCATTTGTTGTTGATATGATCAACTTTAGGATCCGGATTGTTAGAATTTCGATTTTGAATTGAAATATACGATCCGGACCCGCACCTCCCGCTGCGCCAACAGTCTCTTTAACGCGTCGTTCCGATTACCCAAGCATGGTTAGGTTATTTTACGCAAAGTGTGCATTAGAAATGACAATTGATTAGTATGTCGCGTCTCAAGTCTTTTTAACGCGTCGTTTTGATTACCTAAGCATGGTTAGGTTATATAATGCAAAGTGTGCGTGAAAAGTGATGCAAGATTAGTATGTCACGTCTCAAGTTTTTAACCCGTCATTCCGATTACCATGCTTATGTCACGTCACAAGTCTCTCTAACGCGTCGTTGCGATTACCTATGCATGGTTAGGTTATATTATGCAAAGTGTGTGTTAAAAGTGACGCTAGATTACTATGTCGCGTCACAAGTTTCTTTAACACATCGTTTCGATTACCTAAGCATGGTTAGGTTATATTACGCAAAGTGTGCGGGAAAAGTGACTCTAGATTAGTATGTCGCGTCTAAAGTCTCTTTAACATGTTGTTTCGATTACCATGCTTATGTCGCATCACAAGTCTCTCTAACGCATTGTTCTGATTACCTAAGCATGGTTAATTTATATCATGGAAAGTGTGCGTTAAAAGTGAAGCTAGATTACTATCTCGCGTCACAAGTCTCTTTAACCCGTCGTTCCGATTACCTAAGATTGTTAGGTTATATTACGCAAAGTGTGCGTTAAAAGTGACGCTAGATTAGTATGCCGCGTCACAAGTCTCTTTAACGCGTCGTTCCGATTACCTAAGCATGGTTAGATTATATAAGCAAAGTGTGCGTGAAAAGTGATGCTAGATTAGTATGTCGCGTTTCAAGTCTATTTAACGCGTCGTTTCGATTATCATGCATATGTCGCATCACAAGTCTCTCAACGCGTCGTTCCGATTATTGAAGCATGGTTAGTTTATATTACGTAAAGGGTGCGTGAAAAGTGACGCTAGATTAGTATCTCGCGTCTCAAGTCTCTTTAACGCGTCTTTCCGATTACCCAAGCATGGTTAGGTTATATTACGCTAAGCGTGCGTAAAAAGTGACACTAGATTAGTATGTCACGTCTCAAGTCTCATTAACGCGTCGTTCCGATTACCTAATAATCGTTAGGTTATATTACGCAAAGTGTGCGTAAAAAGGGAACTTGGACTAGTATGTCATGTTTCAAGTCTCTTTAACGCGTCGTTCGATTACTATGCTTATGTCGCGTCACAAGTCTCTTTAACGTGTTGTTCCGAACACCTAAGCATGGTTAGATTATATTACACAAAGTGTGTGTGAAAAGTGACACTTGATTAGTATGCCGCGTCTCATGTCTCTTTAACGCGTCAGTCCGATTACCTAATCATGGTTAGGTTATATTGCGCAAAGTGTGCGTAAAAAGTGACTCTAGATTATTATTTCTCATCTAAAGTCTCTTTAAGGCGTCGTTTCATTACCATTCTTATGTCGCGTCACAAGTCTCTCTAACGCATCGTTCCAATTACCTAAGCATGGTTAGTTTTTACTATGCAAAATGTGCGTGAAAAGTAAAATAGATCAGTATGTCGCGTCTCAAGTCTTTAAGACGCGTCGTTCCGATTACCTGAGCATGGTTAGGTTAAATTACATAAAGAGTGCGTAAAAAGTGATGCTAGATTAGTATGTCGTGTCTCAAGTCTCTTTAACGCGTCGTTCCGATTACCCAAGCATGGTTAGGTTATTTTACGCAAAGTGTGCATTAAAAGTGACAATAGATTAGTATGTCGCGTCTCAAGTCTTTTTAACGCGTCGTTTTGATTACCTAAGCATGGTTAGGTTATATAATGCAAAGTGTGCGTGAAAAGTGATGCAAGATTAGTATGTCACGTCTCAAGTGTCTTTAACCCGTCATTCCGATTACCATGCTTATGTCACGTCACAAGTCTCTCTAACGCGTCGTTGCGATTACCTTAGCATGGTTAGGTTATATTACGCAAAGTGTGTGTTAAAAGTGACGCTAGATTACTATGTCGCGTCACAAGTTCCTTTAACACATCGTTTCTATTACCTAAGCATGGTTAGGTTATATTACGCAAAGTGTGCGGGAAAAGTGACTCTAGATTAGTATGTCGCGTCTCAAGTCTCTTTAACGTGTCGTTTCGATTACCATGCTTATGACGCGTCACAAGTCTCTCTAACGCGTTGTTCTGATTACCTAAGCATGGTTAATTTATATCATGGAAAGTGTGCGTTAAAAGTGAAGCTAGATTACTATCTCGCGTCACAAGTCTCTTTAACCCGTCGTTCAGATTACCTAAGATTGTTAGGTTATATTACGAAAAGTGTGCGTTAAAAGTGACGCTAGATTAGTATGTCGTGTCTCACGTCTCTTTAACGCGTCGTTCCGATTACCCAAGCATGGTTAGGTTATTTTACGCAAAGTGTGCATTAAAAGTGACAATAGATTAGTATGTCGCGTCTCAAGTCTTTTTAACGCGTCGTTTTGATTACCTAAGCATGGTTAGGTTATATAATGCAAAGTGTGCGTGAAAAGTGATGCAAGATTAGTATGTCACGTCTCAAGTGTCTTTAACCCGTCATTCCGATTACCATGCTTATGTCACGTCAAAAGTCTCTCTAACGCGTCGTTGCGATTACCTAAGCATGGTTAGGTTATATTACGCAAAGTGTGTGTTAAAAGTGACGCTAGATTACTATGTCGCGTCACAAGTTTCTTTAACACATCGTTTCGATTACCTAAGCATGGTTAGGTTATACTACGCAAAGTGTGCAGGAAAAGTGACTCTAGATTAGTATGTCGCGTCTAAAGTCTCTTTAACGTGTCGTTTCGATTACCATGCTTATGTCGCGTCACAAGTCTCTCTAACTCGTTGTTCTGATTACCTAAGCATGGTTAATTTATATTATGGAAAGTGTGCGTTAAAAGTGAAGCTAGATTACTATCTCGCGTCACAAGTCTCTTTAACCCGTCGTTCAGATTACCTAAGATTGTTAGGTTATATTACGCAAAGTGTGCGTTAAAAGTGACGCTAGATTAGTATGCCGTGTCATAAGTCTCTTTAACGCGACGTTCCGATTACCTAGGCATGGTAAGATTATATACGCAAAGTGTGCGTGAAAAGTGATGCTAGATTAGTATATCGCGTTTCAAGTCTCTTTAACGAGTCGTTTCGATTACCATGCTTATGTCGCATCACAAGTCTCTTAACGCGTCGTTCCGATTATTGAAGCATGGTTAGGTTATATTATGTAAAGGGTGCGTGAAAAGTGACGCTAGATTAGTATCTCGCGTCTCAAGTCTCTTTTACGCGTCTTTCCGATTACCCAAGCATGGTTAGGTTATATTACGCTAAGCGTGCGTAAAAAGTGACACTAGATTAGTATGTCACGTCTCAAGTCTCATTAACGCGTCGTTCCGATTACCTAATAATCGTTAGGTTATATTACGCAAAGTGTGCGTAAAAAGGGAACTTGGACTAGTATGTCATGTTTCAAGTCTCTTTAACGCGTCCTTCGATTACAATGCTTATCTCGCGTCACAAGTCTCTTTAACGTGTTGTTCCGAACACCTAGGCATGGTTAGATTATATTACACAAAGTGTGTGTGAAAAGTGACACTTGATTAGTATCTCGCGCCTCATGTCTCTTTAACGCTTTAGTCCGATTACCTAATCATGGTTAGGTTATATTGCGCAAAGTGTGCGTAAAAAGTGACTCTAGATTAGTATTTCTCATCTAAAGTCTCTTTAAGGCGTCGTTTCATTACCATTCTTATGTTGCGTCACAAGTCTCTCTAACGCATCCTTCCAATTACCTAAGCATGGTTAGTTTTTACTATGCAAAATGTGCGTGAAAAGTGAAATAGATCAGTATGTCGCGTCTCAAGTCTTTGAGACGCGTCGTTTCGATTACCTGAGAATGGTTAGGTTAAATTACATAAAGAGTACGTAAAAAGTGATGCTAGATTAGTATGTCCTGTCTCAAGTCTCTTTAACGCGTCGTTCCGATTACCCAAGCATGGTTAGGTTATTTTACGCAAAGTGTGCATTAAAAGTGACAATAGATTAGTATGTCGCGTCTCAAGTCTTTTTATCGCGTCGTTTTGATTATCTAAGCATGGTTAGGTTATATAATGCAAAGTGTGCGTGAAAAGTGATGCAAGATTAGTATGTCACGTCTCAAGTGTCTTTAACCCGTCATTCCGATTACCATGCTTATGTCACTTCACAAGTCTCTCTAACGCGTCGTTGCGATTACCTAAGCATGGTTAGGTTATATTACGCAAAGTGTGTGTTAAAAGTGACGCTAGATTACTATGTCGCGTCACAAGTTTCTTTAACACATCGTTTCGATTACCAAAGCATGGTTAGGTTATATTACGCAAAGTGTGCGGGAAAAGTGACTCTAGATTAGTATGTCGCGTCTCAAGTCTCTTTAACGTGTCGTTTCGATTACCATGCTTATGTCGCGTCACAAGTCTCTCTAATGCGTTGTTCTGATTACCTAACCATGGTTAATTTATATCATGAAAAGTGTGCGTTAAAAGTGAAGCTAGATTACTATCTCGCGTCACAAGTCTCTTTAACCCGTCGTTCCGATTACCTAAGATTGTTAGGTTATATTACGCAAAGTGTGCGTTAAAAGTGACGCTAGATTAGTATGCCGCGTCACAAGTCTCTTTAACGCGTCGTTCCGTTTACCTAAGCATGGTTAGATTATATACGCAAAGTGTGCGTGAAAAGTGATGCTAGATTAGTATGTCGCGTTTGAAGTCTCTTTAACGCGTCGTTTCGATTACCATGCTTATATCGCGTCACAAGTCTCTCTAACGCGTTGTTCCGATTACCTAATCATGGTTAGGTTATATTATAGAAAGTGTTCGTTAAAATTGAAGCTAGATTACTATGTCGGGTCACAAGTCTCTTTAACGCGTCGTTCCGATTACCTAAGCATTGTTAGGTTATATTACGCAAAGTGTGTTGAAAAGTGACGCTAGATTAGTATGTTGCGTCACCAGTCTCTTTAACACGTCGTACCAATTACCTAAGCATGGTAAGATTATATACACAAAGTGTGCATGAAAAGTGATGCTAGATTAGTATGTCGCGTCTCAAGTGTCTTTAACCCGTCGTTCCGATTACCATGCTTATGTCACGTCACATGTCTCTCTAACGCGTCGATACGATTACCTAAGCATCATGGTTAGGTTATATTACGCAAAGTGTGCGTGAAAAGTGATGCTAGATTAGTATGTCGCGTTTCAAGTCTCTTTAACGCGTCGTTTCGATTACCATGCTTATATCGCGTCACAAGTCTCTCAAACGCGTTGTTCCGATTACCTAATCATGGTTAGGTTATATTATGCAAAGTGTGCGTTAAAATTGAAGCTAGATTACTATGTCGGGTCACAAGTCTCTTTAACGCGTCGTTCCGATTAGCTAAGCATTGTTAGGTTATATTACGCAAAGTGTGTTGAAAAGTGACGCTAGATTGGTATGTTGCGTCACCAGTCTCTTTAATACGTTGTACCAATTACCTAAGCATGGTAAGATTATATACACAAAGTGTGCGTGAAAAGTGATGCTAGATTAGTATGTCGCGTCTCAAGTGTCTTTAACCCGTCGTTCCGATTACCATGCTTATGTCGCGTCTCAAGTCTCTTTAACGCGTCGTTTCCATTACCTAAGCATGGTTAGGTTATATTACGCAAAGTGTACGGGAAAAGGGACTCTAGATTTGTATGTCGCGTCTCAAGTCTCTTTAACGCGTCGTTTCGATTACCATGCTTATGTCGCGTCACAAGTCTCTCTAACACGTTGTTCTGATTACTTAAGCATGGTTAATTTATATTATGGAAAGTGTGCGTTAAAAGTGAAGCTAGATTACAATCTCGCGTCACAAGTCTCTTTAACGCGTCGTTCCGATTACCTAAGACTGCTAGGTTATATTACGCAAAGTGTGCGTTAAAAGTGACGCTAGATTAGTATGTCGCGTCAAAATTCTTTTTAACGCGTCGTTCCGATTACCTAAGCATGGTTAGATTATATACACAAAGTTTGCGTGAAAAGTGATGCTAGATTAGCATGTCGCGTCTCAAGTCTCTTTAACGCATCGTTTCGATTACCATGCTTATGTCGCGTCACAAGTCTCTCTAACGCGTTGTTCCGATTACCTAATCATGGTTAGGTTATATTATGCAAAGTATGCGGTAAAATTTACGGTAGAGTACTATGTCGAGTCACAAGTCACTTTAACGCGTCGTCCCGATTTACTTAGCATGGTTAGGTTATATTACGCAAAAGTGTGCGTGAAAAATGACGCTAGATTTGTATGTTGCGTCTCAAGTCTCTTTAACGCGTTGTTCAGATTAACTAAGCAAGGTTAGGTTATATTACACAAAGTGTGCTTGAAAAGTGACGCCAGATTAGTTTGTCGCGTCTCAAGTCTCTTTAACGCTTCGTTTCGATTACCTAAGCATGGTTAGGTTATATTTCGCAAAGTGTGCATAAAAAGAGACGCTAGATTATTATGTCGTGTCTCAAGTCTCTTTAACGCGTCGTTTCGATTACCATGCTTATGTCGCGATACAAGTCTCTCTAACGCGTCGTTGCGATAACCTAAGCATGGTTAGGTTATATTATGCAAAGTGTGCGTGAAAAGTGACGCTAGATTAGTATGGCGCGTCTCAAGTCTCTTTTACGTGTCGTTACGAACACCTAAGCATGGTTAGGTTATATTACACAAAGTGTGCGTGAAAAGTGACGCTAGATTAGTATGTCGCGTCACAAGTCTCTCTAACGCGTCGTTCCGATAAGCTTAGCATGGTTAGGTTATATTACACAAAGTGTGCGTGAAAAGTGACGCTAGATTAGTATGTCGCGTCTAATGTCTCTTTAAGGCATCATTTCATTACCATTCTTACTTCGCGTCACAAGTCTCTCTAACGCATTGTTCCAATTACCTAAGCATGGTTAGTTTATACTACGCAAAGTGTGCGTGAAAAGTGAAATAGATTAGTATGTCGCGTCAGTCTTTCTGACGCGTCGTTTTGATTACCTAAGCATGGTTAGGTTAAATTACGCAAAGAGTGCTTATGAAGTGATGCTAGATTGGTAATGGATGTCTCAAGTCTTTTTAACGCGTCGTTCCGATTACCTAAGCATGGTTAGGTTATATTACGCAAAGTGTGCGTTAAAAGTGACAATTGATTAGTATGTCTCGTCCTATGCTTAGGTAATCAGGATGACGCGTTAGAGAGAGTTGTGACGCGACATAACCATGGTATTCGAAACAACGGGTTAAAGACACTTGAGTACATACTAATCTAGCGTCACTTTTCACGCACACTTTGCGTAATATAACCTAACCATGCTTAGGTAATCGGAACGACGCGTTAAAAAGACTTTAGACGCGAGATACTAATCTATTGTAACTTTTAACGCACACTTTGCGTAATATTATCCTAACCATGCTAAGGTAATCGGAACGACGCTTTAAAGAGATTTGAGACACGACATATTAATATAGCATTACTTTTTACGCACTCTTTGCGTGATATAACCTAACCATGTTTAGGTAATAGGAACGACGAGTCAAAAAGACTTGAGACGGGACATACTAATCTATTGTCACTTTTCACACACACTTTGCGTAATAGAAACTAACCATGCTTAGGTAGTTTGAACTATGCGTTAGAGCGACTTGTGTCGCGACATAAGCATGGTAATCAAAACGACGCGTTGAAGAGACTTTAGACGCGGCATACTTATCCAATGTCATTTTTCATGCACACTTTGCGTAATATAGCCTAACCATGCTTAGGTATTCGGAACGATACTTTAAAGAGACTTGTGACGCGACATAAGCATGGTAATCGAAACGACCCGTTAAAGAGACTTGAGAGGTGACATACTAATCTAGCGTCACTTTTTACGCACACTTTGCGTAATATAACCTAACCACGCTTGACACGTTAAAGAGACTTGAGACGCGGCATACTAGTCTAGCGTCACTTCTTACGTTCACTTTGCGTAATATAACCTAACCATACTTAGGTAATCGAAACGACGCGTTAAAGAGACTTGCGACATACTAATCTAGCATCACTTTTCACGCATACTTTGCGTAATATATGTTTGCGCACCGGGACTCGAGGGTCCGGATTGTATATTTCAATAACAAATGGATCATCATATCATTTTGTAATTAAAGCACGCATCTAGAAATCGTAAGAAGAATACCTATGTCGATTCTCCAACGATTCTTGTACTCCCGATAGTACGACGACCTCAAGCTAGTCCACACGAGTATGCATCCAACTAAATCCTCGCCTTGAAGTAATCCGCAAGAGTTCCTCTTGCCGAGAAACCCTAAGATCAAACTCTCGCCGCGATTACGTTTTTACTCGGATGTATGAAAAACCTTTGCCAAGCTTTTCCGTGATTGATGACTACTTGAACTCCTTCAAGTATACTCTCTTAAGTAAGGTGTCGAGAATGAGCAAAGGCAACCTCTATTTATAGGCAAGAGTTTGTAGGAAACTCCAACACCTCACATGCTAGGTGTCATACACTAAGTAAAGGTTTTTCCAGCATACGACGCCTCACATGCTAGGTGTCATACACCAAGCATAGGTGTTGCCACCATCTGACACCTCACATGCTAGGTGTCACACACCAAGCATATGCATAACATCATCACATGACATCATCACATGACATCATCCCATGACATCATCATCTCATGACATTATCACCTGAAATCATCACATGATATCATCAAATTACTAATCACATTAACTTGAAAAAAATACAATTAGGTTCCTACTAATTTATAATTCTTACAAATTAAGGACTAATTTGTTCTCGTTTTTCATCTTAGATTAATTTCTTAGATATGCTAGTATCAATATGAAATCGATCTCACGTAAACTCAATCGGTTGCAAACCCTAGTGTGTGTGACTAACTAGGTTCACTTCTATATGGCAACAAGAGTCATAAGAAACGCCTTTCTTTTAATAAATAATTAAATCCCATTAATTATTAATTCTCGTAGATCATGAGTGACGTCTAGCAACATATCACGACCCCCAAATAGAGATGAATGTTTCGATGCATTCTTTATGAACCAATGTTCATAATTACCGTAAACTCAAAATTCCCTTCTTCAAAGATTCTGATCTCGACTAATGTCACAGTTAAGTCAAACACTGTTTGTCTTGATCATATGACCTCATCTCTCAATTCTTATTCTTGATAAATATGACTTTTATTAGAAACAACTTTCTAAGTAAGTCATATACATCTGCGCAGATTTTATCATTCATCAAGAACAATTCGAGATAGCATAGAATCTTATCTCTGTTCATACAGAGTGATGAATCCTCTCTAGGTTAAACCCATAGATATACAACTAACTAGAGCCAACACATCCCTCGACCCTAGCTCATGAAAGATCTAGGGATAAGGAGTATCAAACTCTAATCACCTATATACAAGATAGTGTAACCGCAAGTCAAAGGACATATGTTCAATTATGAACTAGAGATTGCATTAAATTGACTTTGATGAAATACCATGCATAAGTCATCTAGTGTCACTTGTTCGACTCACTCAACCCCCTTGAGTGTCCACATGTTTATTCTGATCCCCATCAAGTAGTATGAGATTCACTACTTGTAATACCCCAAATAATTTAGAATAATTAAGTCGTGCCACGTGTCGTGAATTTTGACAACTTAAAATAAAAAGGATTTAATTTAATGATATCGGGAATTTAAAGTAATATATATTGAGTGGATTAGCGGGAATTAAGGAAATAACTTCGGAAATTAATATAAAATAAATTATTAATCCCGAGATAAGAATTATTTCGCCAAGATCTGCGAAATATTTTATAGTAGTGGTGATAAAAATTTCGGGTCAATTGGAGACCTTTTAAAATTTGGACGCGGATGCGTTTAGGACTAAATTGTAATTTTGGAAAAGTTTAAGGGCTAAAATGTAAATTAGCCAATTGAGACTCAAGAATAGAAATTAAAGGATTATTGACGGGAAATAATAATTTTAGAATCGTATTATTTATTTGGATATAAATAATACGTACGTAATTCAGTTAAAGTAATCGTTAAGTTAAAATAGAAAGTTTAATAGAGAATTGGTTTAAGTTAAAGAGTTCAAGGACCAAAGGTGACATTTAGCCAAATATATAAGAAATGAAATGAAGAGAAGAAGGAACCAGAGCCTTCTTCATCTTCATCAATTTCTTTTTCATTTCCTTCGATGATCATCGCCGTTTCCGTCGCACGATTCCGTTTCTCGTCCGTTTCCGACGTTTAATAGCTCGAATTGATCGTATTTCAGAGGCGAATCACGGTAAGCTTGACGTTTTCTCGTTTAAACCGATATATTTTGAGTTATATCGATTCAAAGTTTTAGGCCACGAAACGATTATATCGTTTTAATCGATATTATAATTGAATTATAGTGTTTTGGGGTTAGATTACGTGTATAGAATGTGTTGGAGCGTTTTTGGATCGAAATCACGTCGAAAAATCGTCCGGGACGATGTGTGCGGTACGCCCGCGTATGACGGCGGCACGCCCGCATAGGCGGGCGATGTGCCAGCATAGGCAGGGCGTGCGCCCGCATACTAGGCGGGCGACGCGCCCGCATACGCGAGGCGTGCACCCGCATAGGGGGCGACGCGCTCCCATATGCGGGGCGTGCGTCCGCAGCCCGCATATGCGGGGCGTGCGTCCGCAGCCCGCATATGCGGGGCGTGCGTCCGCATCCCGCACAAGTCGGCGGCTCGCCCGCAAAGAAAATTTGCCGATCGATCTATTTTGAGAATAATTTATGGTACACACATATCGAGACTTGAGATCAATTAGTATTCAATTAATTTATCGACTAATTTGGGACGTTAACTTAAAAAGAGGTTAAACGGGAATTGATCTAGAGATTATATTTAATCAGTAAACGAGTTAGATACCATTTATCGGAATATACGTGGGAAGCACGACGATTAATAAAAGTAGTGTGTCGTGTCTCAAGTCTAGAGTCAATCTTAGAATATGATTCTGACGTAAGTTAATTATTTTTAAAATAGTTTTAGATCCGGCGAGGCAAGAAGCCGCTGGACCAGGAGCTTGGGAAGCTAGACGTTTATGAGCACCAGAGTATTTTGGAATAAGCGGTCACTGTGAGTTTATACGATTTGCTTTTAAAGTATTTATTTAAGCAATTATTTTATATTGCTTTATATTTGAACTGCATGTTTTATATGCGAAACTTTTATGTGAACTGCGCATACGCTTGATTTGAAACCAGTATTGATCTGATGGAACGTGCTACCTATTGAGCGGCAATAGGACTGTGTGATCACCAGTTTTGATTTGATACAGCTGTGAGCTGATTATGATTATGAAACATGAGATTTGAGGTATGGTTACAATACGAGCGAACACTCGGCTACGGTGTAGTCTGGAGTCCCCGTATCTAGTGGGCTGGGCCCACCAGTGAGTTGGACTCACAACTTGATATTAATGATTGGGTTGAATGAAATATGATTAGTATGTTTGAGGATTAGGGTTTCAGTCGGATCCTTTACTTGGCTACATGAGGTTTGAACATTATTGCATTGTTTTATGATTTATAAGAATACCTATTAGTAAATGTATGAACTCACTCAGTATATTCCCATATACTGACCCCTCACAGTCTCTCTTTCAGGTGAAACCATTTTGAAGTGCGGACTTTCTTTCCTTGTTTCGGAAGTCTACAATAGTAAAAGGGTATGTCAGGGACGTTTTCTTCGTAGAGCTGCAGTAGTCGGTAGATGTCTGTATGAAATGTAAGATTTAAATTCAAACGGTATATTTAAAGGGGCAGTTCTGCTTTGATACAAAAGTATATATATTATTTATTTATAAAGATCATATTTTAACCGTTTGATTTCTTTAACCAATTACCATAAGTGGAATTGGTCACGATTATGATTAGAGACAGGGCAGTGCTGGACATGAGATGTCGCTCAGTAAGACCCTAGTCTATAAAAGTGATTCGCGATAGTTTTTAGAAAGCAATGAAGATAATTTGATATTTATAATAATAATGTTTAAAAAGGATTTATGAAAATGTTTTATATAAAATATTATATTTAATTCGCGAAAAATTTATAACGGTTTTAGGCTTGCTACGGGTTCCGGAGCTACCACTCCTATTCCCTAGCGCCGGTCTCGGCTCAATAAATTGGGTCGTGATACTACTTCCTATAATTACTAACTCTTTACTAATCAGCCCATCGATCGTGAATGGTTATTTAGATCACTTGTATTATAGAATCTGTCACTCATATTCTTAACACCTTAAGAATAGATTCTATCACAATATGTTAAGGACAATACGTAATAAATGAACACTTAGTTGCTGAGACACTTAGTTCAAATAAAACATATATATCTTTTTCCATTGGGATTAGTTCTACAAATATACAAAATTAAATGGCCCTAGGGTACATACTACTAACAATATAACCTAGCCATGGTTAGGTAATCGGAACGACGCATCAGAGAGAGACTTGTGACGCCACATAAGCATGGTAATCAAAAGGACGTGTTAAAGAGACTTGAAACTCGAAATACTAATCTAGCGTCACTTTTCACGCACACTTTGCATAATATAACCTCACAATGCTTAGGTAATCGGAACGACGCATTAGAGAGACTTGTGACACGACATAATCACAGTAATCGAAACGACGCGTTGAAGGGACTTGAGAAGCGACATACTAATCTAGCATCACTTTTCGCGCACACTTTGCCTAATATTACCTAACCATGCATAGGTAATCAAAACGACGCGTTAAAGAGACATGAGACACGACATACTAATCTAGCGTCACTTTCACGCACACTTTGCGTAATATAACCTAACCATGCTTATTTAATCGGAACGACGAGTTAAAGAGACTTGAGACAGGACATACTAATCTAGCGTAACTTTTCACGCACACTTTGCGTAATATAACCTAACCATACTTAGGTAATCAGAACGACGTGTCAAAGAGACTTGTGACGCGACATAGTAATCTAGCGTCACTTTTAACGCTTACTTTGAGTTATATAACCTAACCATGCTTAGGTAATCGGAACGACGCGTCTCTCTAACATGTCCTTCCGATTACCTAATCTTTGATAGGTTATGTTACGCAAAGTGTGCGTTAAAATTGACGGTAAAGTAGTATGTCGCGTGACAAGTCACTTTAACGCATCGTTCCGATTACCTTGAAAGGGTTAGGTTATATTACGCAAAGTGTGCATGGAAAGTGACGCTAGATTTCTATGTTGCATCTCAAGTCTCTTTAACACGTTGTTCCGATTAACTAAGCATGGTTAGATTACATTACGCAAAGCGTGCTTGAAAAGTGATGCTAGATTAGTTTGTCGTATCTCAAGTCTCTTTAAGGCGTCGTTTTGATTACCTAAGCATGGTTAGGTTATATTACGCGAAGTGTGCATGAAAAGTGACGCTAGATTAGTATGTCGCGTCTCAAGTCTCTTAAACCGTCGTTTCGATTACCATGCTTCTGTCGCGTCACAAGTCCCTTGATGGATGATAAAACCTGCGCAGGTGTATATGACTTACATAGAAAGTTGTTGCTAGTGGAAGTCATATTTATCAAGAATTAGAACTGAGAGATGAGGTCATATGATCAAGACAAACAGTGTTTGACTTAACCGTGACACTAGTCGAGATTGGAATCTTAGATGAAGGGAATTTTGAGTGTACGGTATTATGAACAATGGTTCATAAAGAATGCATCGAAACATTCATCTCTATTTGGGGGTCGTGATATGTTGCTAGACGTCACTCTCGATCTACGAGAATTAATAATTAAATGGGATTTAATTATTTAATATAAGAAAGGCATTTCTTATGACTCTCGTTGCCATATAGATCTGAACCTAGTTAGTCACACACAATAGAGTGTGCAACCGATTGAGTTTACAAAAGATCGATTTCATATAGATACTAGCATATCTCGGAAATTAATCTAAGATGAAAAACAAGTACAAATTAGGGACTAATTTGTAAGAGTTATAAATTAGTAGGAACCTAATTGTATTATGTCCATATTAATTAGGGACTAATTTATAAGAGTTATAAATTAGTAGAAACCTAATTATATTTTAACCAAGTTTATGATTAAATGGCTTAAGTAATTAATTAGTGTAATTAATGATACTTAAATCATTAATCATAAGCTAATGGAATGATGATGTCATGGTGAAGTAATGAGATAAGGAAATAAGCTTATATGTGATGTCATATGATGACATCACCTATATGATGTCACCTATGTGATATCACCACATGAAAGGTGTCATGTGGTGGCAACACCTTTGCTTGGTGTGTGACACCTAGCATGCAAGGTGTTGCATTCTTATGGCATGGTCTAGCCTATAAATAGAGCATGTCCTTACTCATTTCAATACCACACAACACACATCTCACTACAAAGTTGTAGAGAGAGAAAGCACTTGAAGGAGTTCAAGTTGTCATCAATCACGGGAAAAACTTGGCGACGTTTTTCATACATCCGAGCAAGGTAGTGATCGCGGCGAGAGTTTGAGCTTAGGGCTGCTCGGCAAGAGAAACTCTTGCAGGATTACTTCAAGGCGAGGATTCAATCGGACGCATACTCGTGTGGACGAGCTTGAGGTCGCCGTACTTTCGGGACTACAAGAATCGTTGGAGAATCGACATAGGTATTCTTCTTACGATTCTTAAATGCGTGCTTTAATTACTAAATGATACGACGATCCATTTGTTGTTGATATGATCAACTTTAGGATCCGGATTGTTAGAATTTCGATTTTGAATTGAAATATACGATCCGGACCCGCACCTCCCGCTGCGCCAACAGTGGTATCGGAGCCACCGTATCATCGAGTATTAACGCTTTACGATTGAATAAATGTATAAATAATCATGGACTTAGGAATTATTATTGGGCATGTAATTTATAATTCCGAGGGATTTTGTTTTTCCAAAAACGAACAAACGCTATTGTGATATTAATTACATTTGATTAAATTCTGTCTAGGAGATTGGTACTTAAGTGGTCCGCTCGTGACCCTCCAATCTATCCTGGGAATTTTTCTAATGTGATCATTTAACACAATACGTGATTCGCTTGTGCATTATGTTGTCATCAACGGGATGTGCGGAAAAAGGCGAAACCCGAGAAAAAATAAAAAAAAAATATATTTTTTTCATAAAAGCCAAAAATGCTGAAAAACGGGTTTTACACCCGGGAAAAAGTTTTCGGCCCGGAAAAAAAAAATATTTTTTTTCCGTAAAAAATCAAAATGCTGAAAAAGGGGTTTTACACCCGGGGAAAAGTTTCCGACTCGAAAAAAAAAAAAAAACGTAAAAAAAAATAATTTTTTTTTCGAGCATCAGCAATCGGTTGAGGCTTTCGGAGGTTCGAGGATGAATCCTCGATACCTAAAGAAAGTAGATATTACATAGTAAATGATTAGAGAATCATTTCCGAGACATGTAATAGTTTGCTCATTCTTTTGTGGCTAAAGAATGAGACCTAGGAAGTCCATGATCATACATGTGTGATTGCATGATTCATTTTAGCTTTAATATGTATGAGATGCATGCTAAAATGTGTTGTGTGCTTAGTGAGACCGGAATAACTTAAAACCCTAAGAAATCTTCCTAAAAGTTAAAAGATTAAGTTTATATTGATTAATCATTAAATTGTTTATCAATGGCTCTCCATTGGAGCAATAAACTAACACGCTTTGAGTTATCATCTTGTCGGCTATGGATACATAGGGGTGAGATGATATCGTCAAGAGATGTTGTTGAGTTTATTGTTAAGCATGAGATGTTACGGGTGTAGTCGATATAATATACGGCGAGAAAGGCAATTAGGCGTACCTGAGTCGTATATTATTCAAATCGATACATCTTAGTTGATTCAATGGGTTAAACTTAACTAATGTGGAAACCTAAGAATATCATTAAGTACTTGAGGGTGAAAGCATTAGGAGCCGGAAATGATTGAACCTCATATGAGATATGATGAACAAGTAATTGTTCACTTATATATCATTTTGATCCCAAGAATAGCATTAAGTACTTGAGGGAAAGATAAATGAATATAAGAATTCAATCACCCACTTGAAATCTTTTCCAACAAAGATTCACGTTTCCTATTTTGGAAGTGTAGGATTCAAAAAAGATAGTGGGAGGCCATTTTGATAAAGACCAAATCATTATGGTTAAATATACAAAATAACAAGAATACTAATTAGAGATCTTTGCTATCTAAGGGATAATAAGATTAAATAGAATCCTTTTAAGTGACATTCACGATAGTAATCGGCTAGTGGTTTAAAACCATTTTTTTGATTGATTAAGATATTTAGATGCCTCCAAGGCTATTGCGAAAAAGAAATGCACATTGGTTAACAAAGAAAAGTGTTTTCGTTTGTTAAGATGTAGGACAGTATAAGTCATAGCCGGAAATATTTGGAATATTTAAAAAGGCGGTTTGGTCAATAAAAGAAATTGTTTCTTTTGTCAAAACAAAAGACATTGAAATGGAAATTGTATTAAGTATTGTGAATACTTAAAGGGCAATGACGAGAGGAACGACAATTCCATCAAGAATGTGTCTATCTCATGTTCCAGTGTCAATTGCTCATTTAAAAGCTTAGGTATTGGATATCGATGCTAATTCTCACATTTGTTTATCTTTTACGGATTTAGTAAAAGTGAGAAATAAAGGAAAAAGATGAAGTAATCTTAAATCTCGGGAATGACGCAAGCGTTGCGACAAGAGCTATAGGATCAACTTCAATTTTCTTAAATAAACATAAGTTGTACTTAAACAAGTTTTTTTGTACTTACCCAATATATATAGAAATATCATATCCGAATTTATATGACAAATTTGGTAGTTGATTTTCTATTTACAAAGGATGTTTGTAGTATTATGTTTGATAATACGGAGTTGGGTATGGATATGTACAAAATGTTCTTTATGACTTGAATAAAGATGTTTAATGCAAAAGATGTTTTGGAAATTAATACCATAAGTAATCAAACTTCTAAACAACTTTGGCATTTATAATTATGACATATTGCAAAAGATAGACATAACAAGTTAGATAGGATGGGAATCTTGAGCAATCAAGATTTTGCATCTCTTCCGATTTGTGAGTCGTATCTTAAAGGCAACATGGCCTGATTATTCTTTGTGGGACAAAGAGATAGAGCTAAAGCCGTTTAAGAGATCATACATAGTGATGTATATGGTACGTTTAAAGAAACGGACCAAGGTAGATACTTATACTTCATTTTCTACATCGATGATTTATCACGATATAGTTAAGTTTGTCTTATGAAGAACAAACATGAAGATTTTGAAATGTTCAAATGACTTCAAGAATCAAGTAGAAAACCAAATTGGAAAAGGTATTAATACTTTACGATGTGATCGAAAAGGGAAGAATACTTGAGTACAGAATTTGGTATGTTCCTAAAAGGAATGTGGTATTATTTTCCAACTTACTCCTTGAGAACACCATGGTTGAATGGTGCGTCTGTCAAGAAGGACGTATCGTACATTGTGGGAAATGATACGATCAAGAATGAGCTATATACTGACTTATCCATCTCGTTATAGGGTCAAGCACTTCTTACCGCAAATAAAATTCTAAATTAAATTCCAACTAAATCCGCTCCATACATACCTTATGAGATATGGTATGGAATAAAGTCTTAAGGATGTTAAGATTTGAGGGTGTTCGGAATATATCATGTAACTGATATCCGATAAATTTGGAATCAAAATCAATCATGGAAAGATTATGTTGGATATCCTAAAGACAGTTTAGGATATTGTTTCTATATTCGAACCGAACAAACAATCGTTGTTTATCGGTGGTAGTCTTTCTTAATAAAGCGTTTATTCAAGAGGGACACTAAGAAAGGAATATAGAATTAGATGAGGAGTCATCTAGTTACCAACAAAATAATGAATCAATGAAGATTGATCAAACCCACTAAAAGCCGGAGTTAGTAAAAGATGTATCTACATTAACAACTCGAAGATTAAGTAGAGTATCTCGTCCACTGGAGAGAGATGGTTTTTCCACATGATAAACAAGAGTTGTTTAGTCATGGAGTAAAAGATCAAATGTTGATCCCTCTACTTATGAGGAAACTATATGTGATATAGATTCTTCAAAATTGGTTTGAAGGAATAAAATCTGAAATGGATTCCATATAAAGAAACCAAATTTTAGGAGCTAGCCGATCCATCCAAAGGTATTATACCAATAAGGTTTAAATGGATCTTCAAGTGTAAAATTGGTACTAATGGAAAGGTGGAGACCTTTAAAGCTAGGCTTGTTGCAAAAGAGTTTTGCTAGAGGCAAGAAGTTGTATTGTGAATACACTTTATCGCCGGTAGCCATGCTTAAGTCCATCAAGATTTTTCTTACCAAGGGTACACATTCAGATTTTGTGGTTGGACATATGGTTGTAAGAACCACATTCCTTAATGGTTAAATTAAGGAGTATATCTATATGGAACAAGTCGAGGATTTTGAATCTGAAGAAGGTTCCAAGGCGTGTAAGCTAAAATGATCCCTAGTGGATGGAAAGAAAGCTTCGAGTTTCGTCATCTTGATAAATCCGTAAGGAGTTATGAATTTATTAAAAATGATGATTAACCCAATGTTTACAAGAAGGTTAGTGGGAGCAGACTCACTTTCATGATCTTGCATGTAGATAACTTATTACTAATAAATAATAATATCAGAATGTTAATTTTTGTAAAACTTTGGTTTATCTAATACGTACTCCATCAAAGACCTTGGAGAGGTAGCCTAAATTCTCAGTATTAGACTCTATAGAGATAGATCTAAGAGAATAAATGGTTTCTCCAAAAGGCTCTTCTTAGAAAAGATATTGAAATAGTTCAATATGGAAGTTCTAAGAAGGATTGATACTAGTTAGGCATAAAATTCTTCTTTCAAAGGGAATGTCTTCCGAAACTTCTGAAGAAAGAAAGAATCTAGCAAAGATACCATAAGCTTCAGCAATTGGTAGTCTGAGGTATGTGTTGCCACATACAAAGCTAGAAAATGTCTATGCGGTTAGTGGGATTAATCGGTTTTAATCCAATCTATGTTGAGAACATTGGATGGTTGTTAAAGGTATCTTTATGTACTTTTATAGAACTAAAGATATGGTATTAACAAATGGAGAACGAGATTTTTAAGTAGACCGTTTTACAGATTCTGATTAATAATCAGATATGGATAATAGAGAGTCTATCTCTAGATTCATATTTATCTATAATGAAGGAGTAGTGAGCTAACAGTGTTCTAAGCAAGAATCAACTCCATACTCCATTATAGAAGCCGAGTATATTATGACATGAGATGTCGTAATAGAAGGTGTTTGGATAAATTAGTTTATAACTGAACTAAGTACGGTTTTCTTCCATTAAGTCGAAAGTTCCTCTTTTCCGCGACCACAATGGTGCTACTGCCCTAGCAAAAGAAACCGGGTCTCACAATTTATCCGAACATAAGGAAAGGCATTATCATATTATCTAAAGAAATTGTTGGAAAGAGAAAATTATTTCTCTAAAAGATAGCATTAGCAAATAAGACGGCTAACCCACTGACAAAGCCCATGACTTGGAGTCATTAAGGTTTACATGACTTACAGTCATTAAGGTTTACATGACTTAGAGTCATTAATATTTACATCTTGTGAAGATGGGGCTTAGATATAGTTGTCAATGGCACTAGTGCAAGTGGGAGATTGTTAGTAGTATGTGCCCTAGGGCCATTTGATCGTGTATATTTGTAGAATTAATCCCAATGGCAAAGATATATATGTTCTATTTGAACTAAGTGTCTCATCAACTAAGTGTTCATTTATTACGTATTGTCCTTATCACATTGTGATAGAATCTATTCTTAAGGTGTTAAAAATACGAGTGACAGATTCTATTATACTAGTGATCTAAATAACCGTTCACGGTCGATGGGGTCCTACGAATAAGGGCATCGCATTATCCCAGAAAGATCGTCACCTCTGTTTATTCTCCTGATTAGTAAATAGTTACTAATTATAGGAAGTAGTGAGTCTCATACTACTTGATGGGGATCAGAATAAACATGTGGACATTCAAGGTGTTGAGTGAGTCGAACAAGTGACGCTAGATGACTTATACATGGTAATTCATTAAAGTCAATTTAATGTCATCTAGTTCATAATTGTACATATGTCCTTTGACTTGCGGTGACACTATCTTGTATATAGGTGATTAGAGTTTGATACTCCTTAACTCTAGATCTTTCATGAGCTAGAGCCGCGGGATGTGTTGGCTCTAGTTAGTTGTATATGGAGATAGAGGTTTAACCTAGAAAGGATTCATCACTCTGGATGAACGGAGACAAGATTCTATGCTATCTCAAATTGTTCTTGATGGATGATAAAACCTGCGCAGGTGTATATGACTTACATAGAAAGTTGTTGCTAGTGGAAGTCATATTTATCAAGAATTAGAACTGAGAGATGAGGTCATATGATCAAGACAAACAGTGTTTGACTTAACCGTGACACTAGTCGAGATTGGAATCTTAGATGAAGGGAATTTTGAGTGTACGGTATTATGAACAATGGTTCATAAAGAATGCATCGAAACATTCATCTCTATTTGGGGGTCGTGATATGTTGCTAGACGTCACTCTCGATCTACGAGAATTAATAATTAAATGGGATTTAATTATTTAATATAAGAAACGCATTTCTTATGACTCTCGTTGCCATATAGATCTGAACCTAGTTAGTCACACACAATAGAGTGTGCAACCGATTGAGTTTACAAAAGATCGATTTCATATAGATACTAGCATATCTCGGAAATTAATCTAAGATGAAAAACAAGTACAAATTAGGGACTAATTTGTAAGAGTTATAAATTAGTAGGAACCTAATTGTATTATGTCCATATTAATTAGGGACTAATTTATAAGAGTTATAAATTAGTAGAAACCTAATTATATTTTAACCAAGTTTATGATTAAATGGCTTAAGTAATTAATTAGTGTAATTAATGATACTTAAATCATTAATCATAAGCTAATGGAATGATGATGTCATGGTGAAGTAATGAGATAAGGAAATAAGCTTATATGTGATGTCATATGATGACATCACCTATATGATGTCACCTATGTAATGTCACCACATGAAAGGTGTCATGTGGTGGCAACACCTTTGCTTGGTGTGTGACACCTAGCATGCAAGGTGTTGCATTCTTAAGGCATGCTCTAGCCTATAAATAGAGCATGTCCTTACTCATTTCAATACCACACAACACACATCTCACTACAAAGTTGTAGAGAGAGAAAGCACTTGAAGGAGTTCAAGTTGTCATCAATCACGGGAAAAACTTGGCGACGTTTTTCATACATCCGAGCAAGGTAGTGATCGCGGCGAGAGTTTGAGCTTAGGGCTGCTCGGCAAGAGAAACTCTTGCAGGAATACTTCAAGGCGAGGATTCAATCGGACGCATACTCGTGTGGACGAGCTTGAGGTCGCCGTACTTTCGGGACTACAAGAATCGTTGGAGAATCGACATAGGTATTCTTCTTACGATTCTTAGATGCGTGCTTTAATTACTAAATGATACGACGATCCATTTGTTGTTGATATGATCAACTTTAGGATCCGGATTGTTAGAATTTCGATTTTGAACTGAAATATACGATCCGGACCCGCACCTCCCGCTGCGCCAACAAAATGTGCGTGAAAAATGACGCTAGATTACTATGTCGCATCTCAAGTCTTTTTAACGCGTCATTTGTATTACCTAAGCATGGGTAGGTTATATTATGCGAGGTGGGCTTAAAAAGTGACGTTTGATTCTTATTTCGATTCTCAAGTCCCTTTATTGCGTCGTTCCGATTACCTAAGCATCGTTAGGTTATATTACGCAAAGTGTGCGTGAAAAGTGACGCTAGATTAGTATGTCGCGTCTCAAGTCCCATTAACGCGTCGTTCCGATTAACTAAGCATGGTTAGGTTATATTACGCTAAATGTGCGTGAAAAATGACGCTAGATTACTATGTCGCATCTCAAGTCTTTTTAACGCGTCATTTGGATTACCTAAGCATGGTTAGGTTATATTATGCAAGGTATGCTTAAAAAGTGACGTTTGATTCTTATTTCGCGTCTCAAGTCTCTTTAACGCCTCGTTTCAATTACCATGCTTATGTCGCGTCACAAGTCTCACTAACGCGCCGTTCCGATTACATATGCATGCTTAGGTTATATTACGCAATGTGTGTGTGAAAAGTGACGCTAGATTAGTATGTCACATCTCAAGTCTCTGTAACGCTACGTTTCGATTACCATGCTTATGTCGCGTCACAAGTCTCTCTAACGAGTCGCTAGATTAGTATATCGCGTCATAAGTCTATTTAGCTCGTTGTTCTGATTGCCAAAGCATGACGCTATATTAGTATGTCACGTCTCCAGTCTCTTTAACGCGTCGGTTCGATTACTTCAAAATGGTTAGGTTATATTACGCAAAGTTTGCGTGAAAACTGACGATAGAGTAGTATGTCGCGTCATAAGTCTCTTTTACGCGTCTTTCTGAATACCTAAGCACGATTAGGTTATATTACGAAAAGTGTGCGTGAAAAGTGAGGCTAGATTAGTATGTCGTGTCACAAGTCTCTTTAACGCGTCGTTCTGATTACCTAAGCATGGTTAGGTTATAATACGCAAAGTGTGCTTGAAAAGTGAGCTAGATTAGTATGTCGCGTCTCAAGTCTCTTTAACGCACCGGTCCGATTACATCAGCATGGTTAGGTTATATTACGCAAAGTATGCGTGAAAAGTGACGCTAGATTAGTATGTCGCCCGTCAAGTCTCTTTAACGCGACGTTTTGATTACCTAAGCATGGTTAGGTTATATTACGCAAAGTGTGCTTGAAAAATGACTCAAGATTAGTATGTCGCATCTCAGACTCTTTAACGCGCCGATCCGATTACCTAAGCATGGTTAAGGTTATATTACGCAAATTGTGCGTGAAAAGTGACAATAGATTAGTATGTCGCGCCTCAAGTCTTTTTAACGCGTCGTTCCAATTACCTAAGCATGTTTAGGTTATATTACGCAAACAGTGCGCAAAAAGTGATGCTAGATTAGTATGTCGCATCTCAAATGTCGTTAATGCATCGTTCGATTACCTAAGCATAGTTAGGTTATATTACGCAAAGTTTGCGTGAAAAGTGACACTAGATTTGTATGTTGCATCACAAGTCTCTTTAATGCTTCTTTTCCAATTACCTAAGTATGGTTAGGTTATATTACGCAAAGTTTGCGTGAAAAGTGAAACTAGATTAGTATGTTGGGTCTCAAGTCTCTTTAACGTGTCGCTCCAATTACAATGATTATCTCTCAAATGCCTCGTTCCGATTACCTAAGCATGGTTAGGTTATATTACGCAAAGTGTGCGTGAAAAGTGACAATAGATTAGTATGTCGATTTTCAAGTCTCTTTAACGCGTAGTTCCGATTACCTAAGCATGGTTTGGCTATATTACGCAAAGTGTGCGTGAAAAGTGATGCTATGCTTATGTCGCGTCAAAAGTCTCTATAACGTGTCGTTCCGATTACCTAAGCATGATTAGGTTATATTACGCAAAATGTGTGTGTAAAGTGACGCTAGATTATTATGTCGCGTCACAAGTCTCATTAACGTTCTGATTAACTAAGTACTAGTCGTAAGCCCGTGCATTTGCACGGAATCTAATTAATAATTATATTTTTAAAATAAATTCATATAAATGACTAAAATTTAATATTTTGTAATTTATAAAATAATTAATAAATACTTTATTCAATTTGAAAAACTAATGAGAATTATTTAATTATAATAATTTTTAAAAATTAAAATAAATGTTCTATTTAAATTTAAAATTTATGAAAAAAAATTATTTGGTATAAATATTTTATGAAGTTGGAAACTATTGAAAATTATATACTAATAACAACTTTTAAAAACTAAATAAGTGTTTTATTTAAGTTGAAAATTCATGAAAATGTTTTTTTAGTTCTCTCAATTATATAAATATATAGATTATAAAAAATATATTGGATTTATATTTATAATATTGGTTTATCTATTAATTTGGTACAACTCACGTCGTATCTATCAAAATATAAAATTAGAAAATTATCTTAAAATATGAGTGCAATGAAATCAACAACTTTTACTTTGAAGTTTATTCTGTATTCCTATAAACTAATTTAAAGAGTCATACGATTTACATAAAATTTCAAGAAACCACACAAACTACAACGATATGTACATGAAAAGAAAAAACAACTAAATTATTGCCTTTTCATAAAAACTTTGGAATCAAAAAACTTCTGGAGAAGGATAACTATTAATTGCCTTTGCATACTTGTTTGATTGAACCATTATGTATAATATGAAGCAAGAGAAATCTATAATATTGCTAAACGGATCTTTTATCAAACGTATAATTAAATTAGCGCACACACACACACACACACACACACACACACACACACACACACACACACACACACACACACACACACACACACACATATATATATATATATATATATATATGATACACCGTCTCTAAAATTTTGTCAAATAAAAATTAAAAATAAATTAAAAAATTAATGTTCTAAAACACCTCGACCTTTTAGCCATTTTTCAATTTACCCTGACATTGTAAATTCGTCAATTGTACCCAACTCCACACCTTTTCATTTTCAATTGTACCCACAAGTACTAAATTAACCTCTTTTCCATTAGATAAAGGTTCAAAATAAGTCATTCATTTTGAAAATTTCAAATGAAAAGGAGTTCAAATAAGTCATTTATAAGAGATTTTTTGAATTTTTTTTTGAATGAAAAAACTCCAATTTACAAAATTGGGTACAATTGAAAACCAAAGATATAAATTTGGGTATAATGGATGATTTTGCAACATTAGAATGAAATTGAAAAAGAGCTAAAAAGTCGAGGATTTTTTGCAGCATTAACCAAAAAATAATAATTCAACCAAAATCCTTACTACTATATTTTATATGGCTTAATGGAGTAAAAAATCATAAACTTTAGCGTGTTTTGCAAATTTAACATAAACTTTCAATTTTAGTAATTTCAGCACCGATCAAGTTTCCTTCAAAAAAAATAGAGAAAAATGCTGATGTGGATACTAAAATATTTTATATTGATAAATCAAAATCACTTCAAACCAAAGGAACGTAAGCTATGTTCAACAATGTATATCATTGTGTATTAAAAACTTTGATACCTCCCGTTCAAGTTTTTATACAAAATGATTGTATATAATTTTTAGACCATTTTCTGCATTAGGATACGAAATTTTACAATGAAACTATAAAAAGAGACATGACAATATCATGAAAATTGAGAAAAATATAAATCACGTAAAACTTCTATATTTTGTTTGGAGAAGTAAAACTTCTACTAATCTCATTACACATCATTGTACTACATATTCTCCTCCTTTCCCTCCACAATGGGTCAAAAAGAATGTTGTTATCCTTATCTATATGATTTCCACCTTGCACCATTCTGTAATAACATACTTCGAGATTCAAATATCTATAAACGGTGGTCATATACAATGGAGAAAACAGATCTCATAAGAATCATTGTCGCAATTGTTTAAATAAATCTAATTAAGATCACCTATCGGTGCGGTGGAATTATTTAAATAGATTTATATCGGTAGGATTGAATAGTTTAAATAGATTAGAGTTAGTAGTTTAGCCAAATTGTTTAAATAGATTAGATTTAGTAGTTTAAATAGATTATAATTGTTTATATTGGAATTTTAATTAAATAATAAAATTAAAATTAGTTGTTTTAAAATGATGGGAACTACCAGAATGCTCTATTTGGTGAGAATCAATGAGAGGGCTCCGTTGGTCCTCTCAATTATATAATATATAGATGGTTAAGTTATATTACGCAAAATGTGCGTGAAAAGTGACGCTAGATAAGTATGTTGCGTCTCAAGTGTCTTTAACGCGTCGTTTCAATTACCATGCTTATGTCGCGTCATAAGTCTCGTTAACGCGTCGTTCCGATTACCTAAGCATGGTTAGGTTATATTTTTTAAAGTGTGCGTGAAAAGTGATGCTAGATTATTATGTCGCATCAAAAATCACTTTAACGCATCGTTTCGATTACCTAAGCATGCTTAGGTTATATTTCGCAAAGTGTCCGTGAAAAGTGACGCTAAATTAGTATGTTGCGTCACAAGTCTCTTTAGCTCGTCCTTCTGATTACCTAACCATGGTTTTGTTATATTACGCAAAGTGTGCTTGAAAAGTGACGTTAGATTAGTATGCCGCGCCTCAAGTTTCTTTCACACGTGGATCCGATTATTTTAACATGGTTAGGTTATATTACGCAAAGTTTGGGTGAAAAGTGACGCTAGATAAGTATGTCGCGTCACAAGTCTCTTTATCGTGTCTTTCCGATTACCTAAGCATGGTTATGATATATTACGCAAAGTGGGCGTGAAAAGTGACGCTAGATTAGTATGTCCGGTCACAAGTCTCTTTAACGCGTCGTTCCGATTACCTAAGCATGGTTAGGTTATATTACGCAAAGTTTGCGTGAAAAGTTACAATGCATTAGTATATCTTGCCTTAAGTCTTTTTAACGGGTCGTTCTGATTACCTAAGCATGGTTAGGTTATATTACGCAAAGAGTGCCCAAAAAGTGACGCCAGATTAGTATGTCGCATCTCAAATGTCTTTAACGCGTCGTTCGATACCTAAGCATGGTTAGTTTATATTACACAAAGTTTTTGTTAAAAGTGACGCTAGATTAGTATGTCGCGTCACAAGTCTCTTTATTGCTTATTTTCCGATTACCTAAGCTTGGTTAGGTTATATTACGCAAAGTTTGCATGAAAAGTGACGTTAGATGAGTATGTCGCATCTCAAGTCTCTTTAACGCGTCGTTTCGATTACCATGATTATGTCGCGTCGCAAATCTCTCTAACGCCTCGTTCCTATTATCTAAGCATGGTTAGGTTATATTACGCAGAGTGTTCGTGAAAAGGGGCAATTGATTAGTATGTCGCATCTCAAGTCTGTTTAACGCGTTGTTTTGAATACCATGCTTATGTCGCGTCAAAAGTCTCTGTAACGTGTCGTTCCGATAAACTAAGGATGGTTAGGTTATATTACGCAAAGTGTGCGTGAAAAGTGACGCTAGATTAGTATCTCGTGTCTCAAGTCTCTTTAATGCGTTGTTTCGATTACCAAGTTTATATCGCTTCACAAGTCTCTCTAACCCGTCGTTCGGATTTCGTAAGCATTGTTAGGTTATATATTATGCAAAGTGTGCGATAAAAGTGACGCTTGATTACTATGTCGCGTCACAAGTCTCTTTGACGCGTCGTTCTGATTACCTAAGTATGGTTAGGTTATATTACGCAAAGTGTGCATGAAAACTTATGCTAGATTAGTATGTCGCGTCTCAAGTCTCTTTAACGCGTCGTTTCGATTAACTAAGCATGGTTAGGTTATTTACGCAAAGTGTGATTGAAAAGTGACCCTAGAATAGTATGTCGCGTCTCAAGTCTCTTCAACACGTCGTTTCGATTACCATGTTTATGTTGCATCACAAGTCTCTCTTACGCGTCGTTCCGATTACCTAAGCATGGTTGTTTTATATTATGGAAAGTGTGCATTAAAAGTGAAGCTAGATTACTATGTCGCGTCATAAGTCTCTTTAACGCGTCGTTCTGATTACTTAAGCATAGTTAGGTTATATTACGCAAAGTGTGCGTAAAAAGTGACGCTAGATTAGCATGTCGTGTCTCAAGTCTCTTTAACACGTCGTTTCGATTACCATGATTATGTCGCGTCACAAGTCTCTCTATTGCCTCGTTCCAATTACCTAATAATTGTTAGGTTATATTACAAAGAGTGTGCGTGAACAGCGACAATAGATTAATATGTCGCATCTCAAGTCTCTTTAACGCGTCGTTTCGATTACCATGCTTACGTCACGTCACGAGTCTCTTTCACGCGTCGTTCCGATTATCTAAGCATGGGTTATATTACGCAAAGTGACGATAGATTAGTATGTTGCGTCTCTAGTCTCATTGACGCGTCGTTTCGATTAACTAAGAATGGTTAGGTTATATATTAGATAAAGTTACGCTAGATTAGTATGTCGTATCTCAAGTCTCATTTACGCATCGTTTCGATTACCTAAGCATGGATAGGTTATATTACAAAAAGTGTGCGTGAAAAGTGACGGTAGATTAGTATGTCGCGTCTCAAGTCTCTTTAATGCGTCGTTTCAATTACCATGCTTATGTCCCGTCACAAGTCTCACTAACGCACCGTTCCGATTACCTAAGCATGCTTAGATTATATTACGCAAAGTGTGAGTGAAATGTGACGTTAGATTAGTATGTCGTGTCTTAATCTCTTTAACGCGTCGTTTCGATAACCATGCTTATATCGCGTTACAAGTCTCTCTAACGCGTCGCTCCGATTACCTATGCATTGTTAGGTTATATTGCGCAAAGTGTGCATAAAAAGGGACGCTAGATTACTTTGTCGAGTCACAAGTTTCTTTAACGCGTCGTTTAGATTACCATGCTTATATCGCGTCACGAGTCTCTCTAACGCGTCGTTCTGATTACCTAAGCATGGTTAGGTTATATAATGGAAAGTGTGCGTTAAAAGTGAAGCTAGATTACTATGTCGCGTCACAAGTCTCTTTAACGCGTCGTTCCGATTACCTAAGCATGGTTAGGTTGTATTACGCAAAGTGTGCGTGAAAAGTGACGATAGATTAGTATGTCGCATGTCAAGTCTCTTCAACGCGTTGTTCCGATTAACAAAGTATGCTTAGGTTATATTACACAAAATGTGCATGAAAAGTGACTCTAGATTAGTATGTCACATCTCAAGTCTCTCTTTAACGCGTCGTTTCGATTACCTAAGCATTGTTTGGTTATACTACGCAAAATGTGCGTAAAAGTGATGCTAGATTAGTATGTCGTGTCTCAAGTCTCTTTAACGCGTTGTTTCAATCACCATGCTTATTTCGCGTCACAAGTCTCACTAACGCGTCGTTTCGATTACCATGCGTATGTCGCCTCACAAGTCTCTTTGATCGCATCGTTCCGATTACCTAAGCTTGGTTAGGTTATATTACGCAAAATGTGCTTGAAAAGTGACGGTAGATTACTATGTCGCATCTTTAGTCTCTTTAACGCGTCATTTCGATTACCAAAGCATGGTTAGGTTATATTACGCAAAGTGTGCGTAAAAAGTAACGCTAGATTATTATGTCGCATCTCAAGTCTCTTTAACGCGTTTTTTCAATTACCATTCTTATTTCGCGTCACAAGTCTCACTAACGCGTCGTTCCGATTACCAAAGCATTGTTAGGTTATATTACGCAAAGTGTGCGTGAAAAGTAATGTTTGATTAGTATGTCGCGTCTCAAGTTTCTGTAATGCGTCGTTTTGATTACCATGCATGTGTCGCGTCACAAGTCTCTCTAACGCGTCGTTCCGATTACCTAAGCGTTAGGTTTATATTACGGAAAGTGTGAGTTAAAAGTGACGCTAAATTACTATGTCGCGCGTCACAATAAGCATGGTTAGGTTATATTACGCAAAGTGTGCGTAAAAAGTGACGCTAGATTAGTATGTCGTGTTACAAGTCTCTTTAAATTGTTGTTCCGATTAACTATGCATGGTTAGGTTATATTACGCAAAGTGTGCGTGAAATGTGACACTAGATTAGTATGTCTCGTCACAAGTCTTTTAACTCGTTGTTCCGATTACCTAAGCATGGTTAGGTTATATTACGCAAAGGGTGCGTGAAAAGTGATGCTCGATTAGTATGTCGCGTCTCAAGTCTCTTTAACGCGTCGGTCCGTTTACTTCAGCATGGTTAAGTTATATTACGCAAAGTGCGCGTTAAAAGTGACGCTAGATTAATATGTTGCGTCACAAGTATCTCTAACGTGGTTAGGTTAGGTTATATTAAAAAAAGTGTAGCGTCTCTAGTCTCTTTAATGTGTCATTCCAATTACCTAAGCATGGTTAGGTTATATTACACAAAGTGTGCGTTAATAGTCACGCTAGATTAGTATGTCCCGTGACAAGTCTCTTTTACGCGTCTCAAGTTTCTTTAATGCATCGTTGCGATTACCATGCTTATGTCGCGTCACAAGTCTCTCTAACGCGGCGTTTCGATTACCTAACATGGTTAGGTTATACGACGGAAAGTGTTTGTTAAAAGTTACGCTAGATTAGGATATCGCATCAAAAGTCTCTTTAACGCGTTGTTCCGATTACCTTAGCATGGTTAGGTTATATTACGGAAAGTGTGCGTTAAAAATGAAGCTAGATTACTATGTCCCATCAAAAGACTCTTTAACGCGTTGTTCCGTATACATAAGCATGGTTAGGATATATTACACAAAGTGTGAGTGAAAAGTGACGCTAGATTAGTATGTCACGTCTCAAGTGTCTGCAACGCGTCGTTTCGATTACCATGCTTTTTTCGCGTCACAAGTCTCTCTAACGCGTCGTTCTGATTACCTAAGCATGGTTAGGTTATATTACGCAAAGTGTGCATGAAAAGTAACGCTAGATTAGTTTGTCGCGTCTCAAGTCGCTTTAACGCGACGCAAAGTGTGCGTGAAAAGTGAAGCTAGATTAGTATGTTGCCTCACAAGTTTCTTTAACGCGTTGTTCTGATTACCTAAGCATAGTTAGGTTATATTACGCAAAGTGTGCGTGAAAAGTGACGCTAGATTAATATGTCTCGTCTCAAGTCTCTTTAATGCGTCGTTTCGATTAGCAGGCTCATGTCGCGTCACAAGTCCGTCTAACGCGTCGTTCCGATTACCTAAGCATGGTTAGGTTATATTAAGCAAAGTGTGCGTTAAAAGTGACGCAGGATTACTATGTCGCATCAGAAGTCTATTTTACGAGTCGTTCCGATTACCTAAGCATGGGTAGGTTATATTACGCAAAGTGTGCTTGAAAAGTGACGTTAGATTAGTATATCGCGTCTCAAGTGTCTTTAACCCGTTGTTTCAATTACCATTCTTATGTCAGGTTACAATTCTCTCTAACACGTCGTTCCGATTACCTAAGAATGGTTAGGTTATATTACGCAAAGTGTGCGTTAAAAGTGACGCTACATTAGTATGTCCAGTCACAAGTCTCTTTAACGCGTCGATCCGATTACCTAAGCATGGTTAGGTTATATTACACATAGTGTGCGTGAAAAGTGACGCTCGATTTGTATGTCGCGTCTCAAGTCTCAATAATGCATCGTTTTCGATTACCATGCTTATGTCGCATCACAAGTCTCTCAAACGCGTCGTTCCGATTACCTAAGCATGGTTAGGTTATATTACGCAAAGTGTGCGTTAAAAGTGACTCTAAATTAGTATGCCGGGTCTAAGCATGGTTAATTTATATTACGCAAAGTGTGCGTGAAAAGTGATGCTAGATTAGTATGCCGCGTCACAAGTCTATTTAACACGTCGTTCCGATTACCTAAGCATGGTAAGATTATATTATGCAAAGTGTGCATGCAAAGTGACGCTAGATTAGCATGTCGAGTCTCAAGTCTCTCTTTAACGCGTCGTTTCCATTACCATGCTTATGTCATGTCACAATTCTCTCTAAAGCGTCTTTCAGATTGCCTAAGAATTGTTAGGTTATATTACGCAATGTGTACGTTAATAGTGACGCTAGATTAGTATGTCCCATCACGTCGTTCCGATTACCTAAGCATGGTTAGGTTATATTACGCAAAGTGTGCTTGAAAAGTGACGTTAGATTAATATGTCGCGTCTCAAGTCTCTATAATGCGTTATATCGATTACCATGTTTATGTCGCGTCACAATTCTCTCTAACGCGTCGTTCCGATTTCCTAAGCATGGTTAGCCTATATTATGCAATATGTGCGTGAAAAGTGACGCTAGATTAGTAAGTTGGGTCTTAAGTCTCTTTAACGCGTCGTTTTGATTACCATGCTTATGTTGGGTCACAATTCTCTCTAACGCGTCGTTTAGATTACCTAAGAATGGTTAGGTTATATTACGCAAAGTGTGCGTTAAAAGTGACGCTAGATTAGTATGTCCTGTCACAAGTGTCTTTAACCGTCGATCCGATTACCTAAGCATGGTTAGGTTATATTACGCAAAGTGTGCTTGAAAAGTGACGCTCGATTTGTATGTCGCGTCTCAAGTCTCTTTAATGCATCGTTTTTGATTACCTTTCTTATGTCGCGTCACAAGTCCCTCTAGTGCGTCGTTCCGATTACCTAAGCATGGTTAGGTTATATTACGGAAAGTCTGCATTAAAAGTGACGCTAGATTAGTATGTCGCTTCACAAGTCTTTTTAACGCGTTGTTCCGATTACTTCAGCATGGTTAGGTTATACTACGCAAAGTGTGCGTGAAAAGTGATGCTAGATTAGTATGTCGCGTCTATAGTCCCTTTAACGTATCGTTTTTATTACCATTCTTTGCGTAATATAACCTAACCATGCATAGGTAATCGGAACGACGCGGTAAAGAGACATATGCTACATAGTAATCTAGCATCACTTTTAACTCACACTTTGCGTAATATAACCTAACGCTTAGGCAATCGGAAAGACACAGAGAGACTTGTGACGCGACATAATCATGGTAATCGAAACGACGCGTTAAAGAGACTTGAGACGCGAGATACTAATATAGCGTAACATTTCACGCACACTTTGCCTAATATAACCTAACCATGCTTAGGTAATCGGAACGGCGCGTTAGTGAGACTTGTGACGCGACATAAGCGTGGTAATTGAAATGACGCGTTAAAGAGACTTGAGACGCGACGTACTAATCTAGCGTCACTTTTCACGCACATTTTGCGTAATATAAACTAACCATACTTAGTTAATCGGAACGACGCGTTAATGAGACTTGAGACGCGACATAGTAATCTAGCGTCACTTTTCACGCACACTTTACATAATATAACCTAACCATGCTTAGGCAATCGAAACGATGCGTTAAAGATACTTGAGATGCGACATACTAATCTAGAGTCTTCACGAACATTTTGAGTAATATAACCTAACCATACTCTTAGTTAATCGGAACGACGCGTTAATAAGACTTGAGACGCGACATACTAATATAGCGTCACTTTTCACGCACACTTTTTGTAATATAACCCATGCTTAGGTAATCGAAACGACGCGTTAAAGAGACTTGTGACGCGACATAGTAATATAGCGTCACTTTTCACGCACATTTTGCGAAATATAACCTAACAATGCTTAGGTAATTGGAACGACACGATATAGAGACTTGTGACACGTACGCAAAGTGTGCGTGAAAAGTGACAGTCGCGTCTCAAGTCTCTTTAACGCGTCGTTTCGATTACCATGCTTATGTCGCATCACAAGTCTCTCTAACGCGTCGTTTCGATTACTTAAGCATGGGTAGGTTATATATTATGCATTGCAACACAACATAATCATGGTAATCGAAACGACCCATTAAAGAGACACGAGCACGATATACTAATCTAGCGTCACTTTTCACGAACACTTTGTGTAATATAGCTTAACCATGCATAGGTAATCGGAACGACAAGTTAAAGAGACTTGTAACACAACATACTAATCTAGCGTCACTTTTCACACACACTTTGCGTAATATAACCTAACCATGCTTATTGTGACCCGACATAGTAATCAAGCGTCACTTTTAACTCACACTTTCCGTAATATAACCTGACGCTTAGGTAATCGGAACGACGCGTTAGAGAGACTTGTGACGCGACACATGCATGGTAATCAAAACGACGCGTTACAGAAACTTGAGACGGGACATACTAATCTAGCGTTACCTTTCACGCACACTTTGCGTAATATAACTTAAATATGCTTTGGTAATCGGAACGACGCGTTAGGGAGACTTGTGACGCGAAATAAGAATGGTAATTAAAAAAACGCGTTAAAGAGACTTGAGATGCGACATACTAATCTAGCGTTACTTTTCACGCACAATTTGCGTAATATAACCTAACCATGCTTAGGTAATCAAAACGACCCGTTAAAGAGACTAAAGATGCGACATAGTAATATAGCGTCACTTTTCAAGCACATTTTGCATAATATAACCTAACCAGGCTTAGGTAATCGGAATGATGCGCTAAAGAGACTTGTGAGGCGACATAAGCATGGTAATCGAAACGACGCATTAGTGAGACTAGTGACGCGAAATAAGCAAGGTGATTGAAACGAAACGTTAAAGAGACTTGAGACATGACATACTAATCTAGCGTCACTTTTCACGCACATTTTGCGTAATATAACCAAACAATGCTTTGGCAATCGAAACGACGCGTTAAAGAGAGACTTGAGATGTGACATACTAATCTAGAGTCACTTTTCATGCACATTTTGCGTAATATAACCAAAGCATTCTTAGTTAATCGTAACAACATGTTAAAGAGACTTGACATGCGACATACTAATCTATCATCACTTTTCACGCACACTTTGTGTAATACAACCTAACCATGCTTAGGTAATTGGAACAACGCTACTAATATAGAGTCACTTTTCACGCACACTTTGCGTAATATAAACTAACCATGCTTAGGTAATCAGAACGACGCGTTAGAGAGACTCGTGACGCGATATAAGCATGGTAATCTAAACGACACGTTAAAGAAACTTGTGACTCGACAAAGTAATCTAGCGTCCCTTTTTATTCACACTTTGCGTAATATAACCTAACCATGCTTAGGTAATCGGAGCGACGTGTTAGAGAGACTTGTGACGCAATATAAGAGCATGGTAATCGAAATGACGCGTTAAAGAGATTGAGACGCGACATACTAATCTAACGTCACATTTCACTGACACTTGGCATAATATAATCTAAGCATGCTTAGGTAATCGGAACGGTGCGTTAGTGAGACTTGTGACGCGACATAAGCATTGTAATTGAAACGACGCATTAAAGAGACTTGAGATGCGACATACTAATCTACCGTCACTTTTCACGCACACTTTGTGTAATATAACCTATCCATGCTTAGGTAATCGAAACGACGCGTAAATGAGACTTGAGATGCGACTTACTAATCTAGCATAACTTTGTGTAATATAACCTAACTATTCTTAGTTAATCGAAACGACGCGTTAATGAGAGTAGAGACGCGACATACTAATCTATCGTCACTTTTTATGCGCACTTTGCGTAGTATAACCCATGCTTAGATAATCGGAACGACGCGTGAAAGAGACTTGTGACGCGACCTAAGCATGGTAATCGAAATGACGCGTTAAAGAGACTTGAGATGCGACATACTAATCTATTGTCGTTTTTCACGCACACTCTTCTTAATATAACCTAACAATTATTAGGTAATTGGAACGAGGCGATAGAGAGACTTGTGACGCGACATAATCATGGTAATCGAAACGACGTGTTAAAGAGACTTGAGACGCGACATACTAATCTAGCGTCACTTTTAACGCACACTTTGCGTAATATAACCTAACCATGCTTAGGTAATCGGAACGACGCGTTGAAGTGACTTGTGACGCGACATAGTACTCTACCGTAAATATTAACACTCTATTTTCGTAATATAACCTAACAATAATTAGGTAATCGGAACGACGCGACATAAGCATGGTAATCGAAATAACGCGTTACTGAGTCTTGAGACGCGACATACTAATCTAGCGTCACTTTTCACGCACACTTTGCGTAATATAACCTAACCATGTAAGGTAATCGGAACGATGCATTAAAGAGACTTGTGTCGAGAGATAGTAATCTAGCTTGACTTTTAACGCAGACTTTCCATAATATAAACTAACCATGCTGAGGTAATCGGAACGACGCGTTAAAAAGACTTGTGATGCGACTTTAGCATGCTAATCGAAACAACTCGTTAAAGAGACTTGAGACGCGACATACTAATCTAGGGTCACGTTTCACGCTCACTTTGCGTAATATAACCTAACAACGCTTAGGTAATCAGAACGACGCGTTAAAGAAACTTGTTACATGACATAGGCATGGTGAAAAAAACAGGTTAAAGACACTCTAGACGCGACATACTAATCTAGCGTCACGTTTCACGCACACTTCGCGTAATATAACCAAACCATGCTTAGGTAATCGGGACGACGCGATAGAGAGACTTGTGATGCGACATATGCATGGTGAAAAAATTAGGTTAAAGACACTTGAGAAGCGGATGTACTAATCTAGCGTCACTTTTCACGCACACTTTGCGTAATATACCTAACCATGCTTAGATAATCGAAACGACGCGAGACATGAGAGAAGACATACTAATCAATTATCACTTTTAACGCATACTTTGCGTAATATAACCTAACCATGCTTAGGTAATCGGAACGACGCGTTAAAAAGACTTGAGACACAACATACCAATCTATTACACTTTTCACGCACAATTTGCGTAATATAAACTAACCATGGTTAGAGAGACTTGTGACGCGAAATAAGAATGCTAATGAAACGATGCCTTAAAGATACTTGAGATGCGACATACTAATCTAGCATCACTTTTCACGCACACTTTGCGTAATATAACCTAACTATGCATAGGTAATAGGAACGGCACTTTAGAGAGACTTGTGACACGACATAATAATCTAGCGTCACTTTTCACGCACACCTTGCATAATATAACCTAACCATGCATAGGTAATCGGAACGACTTGTAAGAGAGACTTGTGATGCGACATAAGCATGGTAATTGAAACGACGCGTTAAAGAGACTTGTGACATGACATAGTAATCTAGAGTCACTTTTCACGCACACTTTGCGTAATATATCCTAACCATGCATAGGTAATCAAAACGACTCGTTAATGAGACTTGTGACGCGACATACTAATCTAGCGTCACTTTTTACGCACACTTTGTGAAATATAACCTAACCATGCTTAGGTAATCAGAACGACGCGTTAAAGAGACTTGTGATGCGACATAGTAATCTAGCGTCACTTTTAACTCACACTTTCCGTAATATAACCCAACGCTTAGGTAATCGGAAAGACGTGTTAGAGAGACTTGTGACGCGACATAATCATGTAATCGAAACGACGCGTTAAAGAGACTTGAGACACGAGATACTAATCTAGCGTCACTTTTCAGGCACACTTTGCGTAATAACCAAACCATGCTTAGGTAATCGGAACGACGAGTTAAAAAGACTTGTGACGCGACACACTAATCCAGCGTCACTTTTTACGCACACTTTGTGGAATATAACCTAACCATGCTTAGGTAATCAGAACGACGCGTTAAAGAGACTTGTGATGCGACATAGTAATCTAGCGTCACTTTTAACTCACACTTTCCGTAATATAACCGAACGCTTAGGTAATCGGAAAGACGCGTTAGAGAGACTGGTTACGCGACATAATCATGTAATCGAAACGACGCTTTAAAGAGACTTGAGACACGAGATACTAATCTAGCGTCACTTTTCAGGCACACTTTGCGTAATAACCAAACCATGCTTAGGTAATCGGAACGACGAGTTATAGAGACTTGTGACGCGATATACTAATCTAGCGTCACGTTTCACGCACACTTCGCGTAATATAACCAAACCATGCTTAGGTAATCGTGACGACGCGTTAGAGAGACTTGTGATGCGACATATGCATGGTGAAAAAATTAGGTTAAAGACACTTGAGAAGCGGATGTACTAATCTACCGTCACTTTTCACGCACACTTTGCGTAATATACCTAACCATGCTTAGATAATCGAAACGACGCGAGACATGAGACAAGACATACAAATCAATTATCACTTTTAACGCATACTTTGCGTAATATAACCTAACCATGCTTAGATAATCGGAACGACGCGTTAAAAAGACTTGAGACACAACATACCAATCTATTTCACTTTTCACGCACAATTTGCGTAGTATAAACTAACCATGCTTAGAGAGACTTGTGACGCGAAATAAGAATGCTAATGAAACGATGCCTTAAAGATACTTGAGATGCGACTTACTAATCTAGCGTCACTTTTCACGCACACTTTGCGTAATATAACCTAACTATGTATAGGTAATAGGAACGACGTTTTAGAGAGACTTGTGACACGACATAATAATCTAGCGTCACTTTTCACGCACACTTTGCATAATATAACCTAAACATGCTTAGGTAATCGGAACGACTTGTAAGAGAGACTTGTAATGCGACATAAGCATGGTAATTGAAACGAAGCGTTAAAGAGACTTGTGACGTGACATAGTAATCTAGAGTCACTTTTCACGCACATTTTCCATAATATATCCTAACCATGCATAGGTAATTAAAACGGCGCGTTAATGAGACTTGTGACGCGACATACTAATCTAGCGTCACTTTTAAGGCACACTTAGCGTAATATAACCGAACTATGCTTAGGTGACGCGATAAAGAAACTTGTCACACAACATACTAATCTAGCGTCACATTTCAAGCACACTTTGCATAATATAACCTAACCATGCATAGGTAATCTGAACGACGGTTAATGAGACTTGTGACCCGACATACTAATCTAGCGTCACTTTTTACGCACACTTTGCGGAATATAACCTAACCATGCTTAGGTAATCAGAACGACGCGTTAAAGAGACTTGTGATGCGACATAGTAATCTAGCGTCACTTTTAATCACACTTTCCGTAATATAACCGAACGCTTAGGTAATCGGAAAGACGCGTTAGAGAGACTTGTGACGCGACATAATCATGTAATCGAAACGACGCGTTAAAGAGACTTGAGACACGAGATACTAATCTAGCGTCACTTTTCAGGCACACTTTGCGTAATAACCAAACCATGCTTAGGTAATCGGAACAACGAGATAAAGAGACTTGTGACGCGACATACTAATCTAGCGTCACGTTTCACGCACACTTCGCGTACTATAACCAAACCATGCTTAGGTAATCGGGACGAAGCATTAGAGAGACTTTTGATGCGACATATGCAAGGTGAAAAAATTAGGTTAAAGACACTTGAGAAGTGGATGTACTAATCTAGCGACACTTTTCACGCACACTTTGCATAATATACCTAACCATGCTTAGATAATTGAAACGACGCGAGACATGAGACAAGACATGCTAATCAATTATCACTTTTAACGCATACTCTGCGTAATATAACCAAACCATGCTTAGGTAATCGGAACGACGCGTTAAAAAGACTTGAGACACAACATACCAATCTATTTCACTTTTCACGCACAATTTGCGTAGTATAAACTAACTATGCTTAGAGAGACTTGTGACGCGAAATAAGAATACTAATGAAACGATGCCTTAAAGATACTTGAGATGCGACATACTAATCTAGCTTCACTTTTCACGCACACTTTGCGTAATATAACCTAACTATGCATAGGTAATAGGAACGACGCTTTAGAGAGACTTGTGACACGACATAATAATCTAGCGTCACTTTTCACGCACACTTTGCATAATATAACCTAACCATGCTTAGGTAATCGGAACGACTTGTAAGAGAGACTTGTGATGCGACATAAGCATGGTAATTGAAACGACGCGTTAAAGATACTTGTGATGTGACATAGTAATCTAGAGTCACTTTTCACGCACACTTTGAGTAATATATCCTAACCATGCATAGGTAATCAAAACGGTGGTTAATGAGACTTGTGACGCGACATACTAATCTAGCGTAACTTTTAAGGCACACTTAGTGTAATATAACCGAACCATGCTTAGGTAACGCGATAAAGAAACTTGTCACGCAACATACTAATCTAGCGTCACATTTCAAGCACACTTTGCATAATATAACCTAACCATGCATAGATAATCTGAACGACGGTTAATGAGACTTGTGACGCGACATAGTAATCTAGCGTCACCTTTTACGCACACTTTGCGTAATATAACCTAACCATGCTTAGGTAATCAGAACGACGCGTTAAAGAGACTTGTGATGCGACATAGTAATCTAGCGTCACTTTTAACTCACACTTTCCGTAATATAACCGAACGCTTAGGTAATCGGAAAGACGCGTTAGAGAGACTTGTGCCGCGACATAATCATGTAATCGAAACGACGCGTTAAAGAGACTTGAGACACGAGATACTAATCTAGCGTCACTTTTCAGGCACACTTTGCGTAATAACCAAACCATGCTTAGGTAATCGTAACGACGAGTTAAAGAGACTTGTGATGCGACATACTAATCTAGCGTCACTTTTCACTCACACTTTGCATAATACAACCTAAGCATGCTTAGGTAATCAGTACGGCGCGTTAGTGAGACTTGTAACGCGAAATAAGCATGGTAATTGAAACGACACGTTAAAGAGACTTGAGACTCGACATAATAATCTAGCGTCACTTTTCACGCACGCTTTGCGTAATATAACCGAACCATGCTTAGGTGACGCGATAAAGAAACTTGTCACGCAACATACTAATCTATCGTCACATTTCAAGCACACTTTGCATAATATAACCAAACCATGCATAGATAATCTGAACGACAGTTAATGAGACTTGTGACGCAACATACTAATCAAGCGTCACTTTTTACGCACACTTTGTGTAATATAACCTAACCATTCTTAGGTAATCAGAACGACACGTTAAAGAGACTTGTGATGCGACATAGTAATCTAGCGTCACTTTTAACTCACACTTTCCGTAATATAACCGAACGCTTAGGTAATCGGAAAGACGCGTTAGAGAGACTGGTGACGCGACATAATCATGTAATCGAAACGACGCGTTACAGAGACTTGAGACACGAGATACTAATCTATCGTCACTTTTCAGGCACACTTTGCGTAATAACCAAACCATGCTTAGGTAATCGGAACGACAAGTTAAAGAGACTTGTGACGCGACATACTAATCTAGCGTCACTTTTCACGCACACTTTGCGTAATATAACCTAACCATGCTTAGGTAATCAGAACGGCGCATTAATGAGACTTGTGACGCGAAATAAGCATGGTAATTGAAACGACGCGTTAAAGAGACTTGAGACTCGACATACTAATCTAGCGTCACTTTTCACGCACGCTTTGCGTAATATAACCGAACCATGCTTAGGTAATTGAATGACGCGTTAAAGAGACTAAACATGCGACATACTAATCTAGCGTCACTTTTCACGCACATTTTGCGTAATATAACCTAACCATGCTTAGGTAATCGGAATGATGCGCTAAAGAGACTTGTGAGTCGACATAAGCATGGTAATCGAAACAACGCGTTAGTGATACTTGTGACGCGAAATAAGCATGGTTATTGAAACGAAGCGTTAAAGATACTTGAGACACGACATACTAATCTAGCGTAAATTTTCACGCATACTTTTCACGCACACTTTGCATAATATAAACTAACCATGCTTAGGTAATCGAAACAACGCGTTAGAGAGACTTGTGACACGACATACTAATATAGAGTCACTTTTCACGCACACTTTGCGTAGTATAACCTAACGATGCTTAGGTAATCGGAACGACGCGTTAAAGAGACTTGTGACGCGACATAGTAATTTAGCTTCACTTTAAACGCACACTTTCCATTATATAACATAACTATGCTTAGGTAATCGGAACGACGCGTTAGAGAAACTCGTGACGCGACATAAGCATGGTTATCTAAATGACGCGTTAAAGAAACTTGTGACTCGACAAAGTAATCTAGCATCCCTTTTTATGCACACTTTGCGTAATATAACATAACCATGCTTAGGTAATCGAAACGACGCGATAAAGAGACTTGTGACGCGACATAAACATGGTAATCAAAACGACGCGTTAAAGAGACTTGAGACGCAACATACTAATCTAACGTCACTTTTCACGCACACTCTGCGTAATATAACCTAAGCATGCTTAGGTAATCCGAACGGCGCGTTAGTGAGACTTGTGACGCGACATAAGCTTGGTAATTTAAACGACGCGTTAAAGAGACTTGAGACACGACATACTAATCTACCGTCACTTTTCTCGCACACTTTGTGTAATATAAACTAACTATGCTTAGGTTATCGAAACGACGCATAAATGAGACTTGAGATGCCACATCTCGGACCGAGAAGAGCACATCTCGGACCCACCGAAATAGGTCAAACATAACACATCTCGGACCCGCCGATATAGGTCAAACATAACAAATAGAGCACATCTCGGACCCGCCGATATAGGTCAAACATAACAAATAGAGCACACCAGGGGCGACTCACAACACATCTCGGACTCACCGAAGTACACCAAACGCAACTAATAAGAATAAACCGGAATGTCACGACATCACAAACCGATCAGAGCGATAACCTAAAAAAGAGCATATCTTTATAGTCACCGAGCACAACCACTCCGAACACACGGGACAAGTCTGTCAGAACGTACTCTGACACTCCAGACACAACAGCTGCACAGGCAAAGAGAATGAAGTCAGACCTGTCGGCCCAGACAAAGAGAAACAAGGGACTTAATATAAAAGGAAAGAGAAAAGTAGGTAAAAAAGGTTAATTCTCTTTCTCTCTCTAAAACTCTTAGCCTCTTTTCACTTCTTATTCTTTCTCTCACTAAAGCAGTTACTAATTAGACCGTCGGAGTGGTTTGCCGGAATCCCCTTCCGGCACCCTTCTCACGGTTGTTTTGCACCTTGTAGGTACGGCCTAGAAGTGCTCATCAGAGATAGCTACGACTCAAGGTTACAAGTTATCATTTGGCGCCGTCTGTGGGAAAGAAAATAAGAAAGCTTCCCCCTTTCTATCCTTTTGGAAACTAATAGGATGAGTAGAGTAGAAGGAGATGATCCTGCAGTCGGAGATAATAATACGCAAAGCAGTAGAACGGGAGAGGGACTCAACGCTCCACCGAGAAGAGCTGGTGGCGAAAGCTCGTTTTGCCCGGTCACTACATCGATGGCGGGCGTTCACCCGAGCCCTATGTCGGGGATTACCACTTATTACCCGTGGGGAATGCCATCGTCGAGTAACGTTCCTCCAACATCATACTCCACCCCTACGCACCAAACCACTCAAACCTTCTTACGACCAGGCGTAACCCCCATCAACCTCACATTCACCCCAAACGCCACCCCCACACCTGGGCAAACCACCCCAGAAGTCCAAAATCCTACACCAGCACAAATCCAAGAATACATCGAATTTCATACTCGGCAGCTAGCTTTCCTTCAACAGGTACAACAGGTCCATACTCGACCAACAGCCCCAACTGCAACCCAGGATAACACTACCACTCCGCCGTACATACCAACCGCACCACCTTACCCACAGGAATTCTACCAAGGCCAAAAAACACCCGAGGAAGCAAACCGCGAGAAAAATCCACGAGAACAAAACCCAGAACCAACACAGACCGGACATAAAACTCCAGAGGGGCATAAAAAAACACTAAAACGGGTGGAGATCGAGGAGAGCGTGCACAGCTCGGGTGCTGATTCCCCAAAGAAAAAGAACCTGGAGCAGGAAATCACTGAAAGGGTCAGAACCGAGATGGAGAAATTTAGAAGAAAAGAGCCGAGAAACACAAGCTTCCTGAACATCGGAAACCCTCTGTCGGCAGAAATACGAGAAGAACCCTTCCCCTTAAACTACAAAACACCGCAGTTAGACGATTACAATGGAACAGGGGACCCGATCACGCACTTGAGTTGTTTCCAAGTGGTCATGATGGTACAATGTTTGTCCGAAGCGGCTGTCTGCAAACTTTTCCCGACTACCCTAAAAGGACCAGCTGCCATCTGGTATCAAAGCCTAAAAGAAGGCTCCATCCGAAGCTTCGACGAGCTGGCAAGAGCTTTCCGAACACATTTCGCACCGAGCATACAACGAAAGAAAAAGTCCAGTGACTTAAAACTCTGCTACCAGAAGCCAGGAGAAAGTTTGCAGAGTTACATCGGCCGATTCAACGCAGAAGCGGTCGAAGTGGGAAATTTGAATGATGATACTGTGATAGACGCAATGAAAGACAACACAACAATGATGGCCTTCCGAGATAACCTGATAACAAACCCGGTACAAACTTACTCCCAGCTGATGGATCGAGCCTGGAACTACATAAATTTAGACGAAGAACAGCGGCGAAAAGCCGCACAAACTACAACATCGTTCCGAACACCGAGGCCTAACTTCGATCAAAGTGCCAGGCACGATAGATTCGGACCAAGGAACCAACAACAAGCCGGTCCGCCGCGAACAGACCCACACCGACCAGTAAAAGTAGAAGACCAAGCTTTCATTCCACTCAATACCCCGAGATCACACATCTTGATGTGGATACAAAATAACAATGAGCCAGTGAGATACCCACCCAAACTACAATATGAAGGAGACAGGAAAAAATATTGTCAGTTCCATGACGGTCACGGCCATGTTACCGACGAATGCGGAAGTTTGAAAAAAGAAATCGACCGTTTGGTACAAGTGTTGGCGCAGCGGAAGGCGCGGGTCCGAATCGTATATTTCAATTCAAAATCGAAATTCCAACAATCCGGATCCTAAAGTTGATCATATCAACAACAAATGGATCGTCGTATCATTTATTAATTAAAGCACGCATCTAGGAATCGTAAGAAGAATACCTATGTCGATTCTCCAACGATTCTTGTAGTCCCGAAAGTACGGCGACCTCAAGCTCGTCCACACGAGTATGCGTCCGATTGAATCCTCGCCTTGAAGTAATCCTGCAAGAGTTCCTCTTGCCGAGCAGCCCTAAGCTCAAACTCTCGCCGCGATCACTACCTTGCTCGGATGTATGAAAAACGTCGCCAAGTTTTTTTTCCCGTGATTGATGAATACTTGAACTCCTTCAAGTGCTTTCTCTCTCTACAACTTTGTACTGAGATGTGTGTTGTGTGGTGTTATGAAATGAGCAAGGACATGCTCTATTTATAGGCTAGAGCATGCCTTAAGAATGCAACACCTTGCATGCTAGGTGTCACACACCAAGCAAAGGTGTTGCCACCACATGACACCTTTCATGTGGTGACATCACATAGGTGACATCATATAAGTGATGTCATCATATGACATCACACATATGACATAGGCTTATCTCATTACATAATCACCATGACATCATCATTCCATTAGCTTATGATTAATGATTTAAGTATCATTAATTACACTAATTAATTACTTAAACCTTTTAATCATAAAACTTGGTTAAAATATAATTAGGTTCCTACTAATTTATAACTCTTATAAATTAGTCCCTAATTAATATGGACATAATACAATTAGGTTCCTACTAATTTATAACTCTTACAAATTAGTCCCTAATTTGTACTTGTTTTTCATCTTAAATTAATTTCCGAGATATGCTAGTATCTATATGAAATCGATCTTTCGTAAACTCAATCGGTTGCACACTCTATTGTGTGTGACTAACTAGGTTCACATCTATATGGCAACGAGAGACATAAGAAACGCCTTTCTTATATTAAATAATTAAATCCCATTTAATTATTAATTCTCGTAGATCGAGAGTGACGTCTAGCAACATATCACGACCCCCAAATAGAGATGAATGTTTCGATGCATTCTTTTTGAACCAATGTTCATAATTACCGTACACTCAAAATTCCCTTCATATAAGATTCCAATCTCGACTAGTGTCACGGTTAAGTCAAACACTGTATGTCTTGATTATATGACCTCATCTCCCAGTTCTAATTCTTGATAAATATGACTTCCACTAGAAACAACTTTCTATGTAAGTCATATACACCTGCGCAGGTTTTATCATCCATCAAGAACAATTTGAGATAGCATAGAATCTTGTCTCCGTTCATCCAGAGTGATGAATCCTTTCTAGGTTAAACCCCTATCTCCATATACAACTAACTAGAGCCAACACATCCCGCGGCCCTAGCTCATGAAAGATCTAGGGTTAAGGAGCATCAAACTCTAATCACCTATATACAAGATTGTGTCACCGCAAGTCAAAGGACATATGTACAATTATGAACTAGATGATATTAAATTGACTTTAATGAATTACCATGTATAAGTCATCTAGCGTCACTTGTTCGACTCACTCAACACCTTGAGTGTCCACATGTTTATTCTGATCCCCATCAAGTAGTATGAGACTCACTACTTCCTATAATTTAGTAACTCTTTGCTAATCAGGAGAATAAACAGAGGTGACGATCTTTCTGGGATAATGCAATGCCCTTATTCGCAGGACCCCATCGATCGCGAACGGTTATTTAGATCACTTGTATAATAGAATCTGTCATTCATATTCTTAACACCTTAAGAATAGATTCTACCACAATGTGATAAGGACAATACGTAATACATGAACACTTAGTTGATGAGACACTTAGTTCAAATAGAACATATATATCTTTGCCATAGGGATTAGTTCTACAAATATACACGATCAAATGGCCCTAGGGCATATTCTACTAACAATCTCCCACTTGCACTAGTGCCATTGACAACTATATCTAAGCCCCATCTTCACAAGATGTAAATATTAATGACTCTAAGTCATGTAAACTTTAATGACTCTAAGTCATGTAAACCTTAATGACTCTAAGTCATGTAATCCTTAATGACTCCAAGTCATGGGCTTTGTTAGTAGGTTAGCCGTCTTATTGGCAAATGCTATCTTTTAGAGAAACAATTTTCTATTTCCAACAATTTCTTTAGATAATATGATAATGCCTTTCTTTATGTTCGGATAAGTTGTGAGACCCGGTTTCTTTTTCTAGGGCAGTAGCACCATTGTGGTCGCAGAAAAGAGGAACTTTCGACTTAATGGAAGAAAACCGTACTTAGTTCAGTTATAAACTAATTTATCCAAACACCTTCTATTACGACATCTCATGTCATAATATACTCGGCTTCTATAATGGAGTATGGAGTTGATTCTTGCTTAGAACACTGCTAGCTCACTACTCCTTCATTATAGATAAATATGAATCTGGAGATAGACTCTCTATTATCCATATCTGATTATTAATCAGAATCTGTAAAACGGTCTACTTAAAAATCTCGTTCTCCATTTGTTAATACCATATCTTTAGTTCAATAAAAGTACTTAAAGATACCTTTAACAACCATCCAATGTTCTCAACATAGATTGGATTAAAACCGATTAGTCCCACTAACCGCATAGACAATTTCTAGCTTTGTATGTGGCAACACATACCTCAGACTACCAATTGCCAAAGCTTATGGTATCTTTGCTAGATTCTTTCTTTCTTCAGAAGTTTCGGAAGACACTCCCTTTGAAAGAAGAATTTTATGCCTAACGAGTATCAATCCTCTCTTAGAACTTCCATATTGAACTACTTCAATATCTTTTCTAAGAAGAGCCTTTTTGGAGAAACCATTTATTCTCTTAGATCTATCTCTATAGAGTCTAATACTGAGAATTTAGGCTACCTCTCCGAGGTCTTTGATGGAGTATGTATTAGATAAACCAATGTTTTACAAAAGTTAACATTCCGATATTATTATTTATTAGTAATAAGTTATCTACATGCAAGATCATGAAAGTGAGTCTGCTCCCACTAACCTTCTTGTAAACATTGGGTTTATCATCGTTTTTAATAAATTCGTAACTTCTTACGGATTTATCAAGACGATGAAACTCGAAGCTTTCTTTTCATCCACTAGGGATCATTTTAGCTTACACGTCTTGGAACCTTCTTCGGATTCAAAATCCTCGACTTGTTCCATATAGATATACTCCTTAATTTAACCATTAAGGAATGTGGTTCTTACATTCATATGTCTAACCACAAAATCTAAATGTGTAGCCTTGGAAAGAAAAATCTTGATGAATTTAAGCATGGCTACCCGCAATAAAGTGTATTCACAATACAACTTCTTGCCTCTAGCAAAACTCTTTTGCAACAAGCTTAGCTTTAAAGGTCTCCACCTTTCCATTAATACCAATTTTACACTTGAAGATCCATTTAAACCTTATTGGTATAATACCTTTGGATGGATCGACTGGCTCCTAAAATTTGGTTTCTTTATATGGAATCCATTTCAGATTTTATTCCTTCAAACCAATTTTGAAGAATCTATATCACATATAGTTTCCTCATAAGTAAAGGGATCAACATTTGATCTTTTACTCCATGACTAAACAACTCTTGTTTATCATGTGGGAAAACCATATCTCTCCAGTGGACGAGATACTCTACTTAATCTTCGAGTTGTTGATGTAGATACATCTTTTACTAACTTCGGCTTTTAGTGGGTTTGATCAATCTTCATTGATTCATTATTTCGTTGGTAACTAGATGACTCCTCATCTAATTCTATATTCCTTTCTTAGTGTCCCTCTTGAATAAACGCTTTATTAAGAAAGACTACCACCGATAAACAACGATTGTTTGTTCGGTTCGAAAATAGAAACAATATCCTAAACTGTCTTTAGGATATCCAACATAACCTTTTCATGATTGATTTTGATTCCAAATTTATCGGATATCAGTTACATGATATGTTCCGAACACCCTCAAATCTTAACATCCTTAAGACTTTATTCCATACCATATCTCATAAGGTATGTATGGAGCGGATTTAGTTGGAATTTAATTTAGAATTTTATTTGCGGTAAGAAGTGCTTGACCCTATAACGAGATGGATAAGTCAGTATATAGCTCATTCTTGATCGTATCATTTCCCACAATGTACGATACGTCCTTCTTGACAGACGCACCATTCAACCATGGTGTTCTCAAGGAGTAAGTTGAAAAATAATACCACATTCCTTTTAGGAACATACCAAATTCTGTACTCAAGTATTCTTCCCTTTTCGATCACATCGTAAAGTATTAATACCTTTTCCAATTTGGTTTTCTACTTGATTCTTGAAGTCATTTGAACATTTCAAAATCTTCATGTTTGTTCTTCATAAGACAAACTTAACTATATCGTGATAAATCATCGATGTAGAAAATGAAGTATAAGTATCTACCTTGGTCCGTTTCTTTAAACGTACCATATACATCACTATGTATGATCTCTTAAACAGCTTTAGCTCTACCTCTTTGTCCCACAAAGAATAATCAGGCCATGTTGCCTTTAAGATACGACTCACAAATCGGAAGAGATGCAAAATCTTGATTGCTCAAGATTCCCATCCTATCTAACTTGTTATGTCTATCTTTTGCAATATGTCCTAATTATAAATGCCAAAGTTGTTTAGAAATTTGATAACTTATGGTATTAATTTCCAAAACATCTTTTGCATTAAACATCTTTATTCAAGTCATAAAGAACATTTTGTACATATCCATACCCAACTCCGTATTATCAAACATAATACTACAAACATCCTTTGTAAATAGAAAATCAACTACCAAATTTGTCATATAAATTCGGATATGATATTTCTATATATATTGGGTAAGTACAAAAACTTGTTTAAGTACAACTTATGTTTATTTAAGAAAATTGAAGTTGATCCTATAGCTCTTGTCGCAACGCTTGCGTCATTCCCGAGATTTAAGATTACTTCATCTTTTTCCTTTATTTCTCACTTTTACTAAATCCGTAAAAGATAAACAAATGTGAGAATAAGCATCGGTATCCAATACCTAAGCTTTTAAATGAGCAATTGACATTGGAACATGAGATAGACACATTCTTAATGGAACTGTCGTTCCTCTCGTCATTGCCCTTTAAGTATTCACAATACTTAATACAATTTCCATTTCAATGTCTTTTGTTTTGACAAAAGAAACAATTTCTTTTATTAACCAAACCGCCTTTTAAATATTCCAAATATTTCCGGTTATGACTTATACTGTCCTACATCTTAACAAACGAAAACACTTTTCTTTGTTAACCAATGTGCATTTCTTTTTCGCAATAGCCTTGGAGGCATCTAAATATCTTAATCAATCAAAAAAAAATGGTTTTAAACCACTAGCCGATTACTATCGTGAATGTCACTTAAAAGGATTCTATTTAATCTTATTATCCCTTAGATAGCAAAGATCTCTAATTAGTATTCGTGTTATTTTGTATATTTAACCATAATGATTTGGTCTTTATCAAAATGGCCTCCCACTATCTTTTTTCGAATCCTACACTTCCAAAATAGGAAACGTGAATCTTTGTTGGAAAAGATTTCAAGTGGGTGATTGAATTCTTATATTCATTTATCTTTCCCTCAAGTACTTAATGCTATTCTTGGGATCAAAATGATATATAAGTGAACAATTACTTGTTCATCATATCTCATATGAGGTTCAATCATTTCCGGCTCCTAATGCTTTCACCCTCAAGTACTTAATGCTATTCTTAGGTTTCCACATTAGTTAAGTTTAACCCATTGAATCAACTAAGATGTATCGATTTGAATAATATACGACTCAGGTACGCCTAATTGCCTTTCTCGCCGTATATTATATCGACTACACCCGTAACATCTCATGCTTAACAATAAACTCAACAACATCTCTTGACGATATCATCTCACCCCTATGTATCCATAGCCGACAAGATGATAACTCAAAGCGTGTTAGTTTATTGCTCCAATGGAGAGCCATTGATAAACAATTTAATGATTAATCAATATAAACTTAATCTTTTAACTTTTAGGAAGATTTCTTAGGGTTTTAAGTTATTCAGGTCTCACTAAACACACAATACATTTTAGCATGCATCTCATACATATTAAAGCTAAAATTAATCATGCAATCACACATGTATGATCATGGACTTCCTAGGTCTCATTCTTTAGCCACAAAAGAATGAGCAAACTATTACATATCTCGGAAATGATTCTCTAATCATTCACTATGTAATATCTGCTTTCTTTAGGTATCGAGGAATCGTTCTAGAACCTCCGAAAGCCTCAACCGATCGCTGATCCTCGAAATAAAAAATTTATTTTTATTTTACGTTTTTTTTTTTCGAGTCGGAAACTTTTTCCCGGGTGTAAAACCCCTTTTTCAGCATTTCGGTTTTTAACGGAAAAAAAAAATATTTTTTTTTCCGAGCCGAAAACTTTTTCCCGGGTGTAAAACCCGTTTTTCAGCATTTTTGGTTTTTATGAAAAAAAAAATATTATTTTTTTTTCGGGTTTTTTTTTTTCGGGTTTCGCTTTTTCCGCATATTCCGTTGATGACAACATAATGCACAAGCGAATCACGTATTGTGTTATATGATCACATTAGAAAAATTCCCAGGATAGATTGGAGGGTCACGAGCGGACCACTTAAGTACCAATCTCCTAGACAGAATTTAATCAAATGTAATTAATATCACAATAGCGTTTGTTCGTTTTTGGAAAAACAAAATCCCTCGGAATTATAAATTACATGCCCAAGAATAATTCCTAAGTCCATGATTATTTATACATTTATTCAATCGTAAAGCGTTAATACTTGATGATACGGTGGCTTTGATACCACTGTTGGCGCAGCGGAAGGCGCGGGTCCGAATCGTATATTTCAATTCAAAATCGAAATTCCAACAATCCGGATCCTAAAGTTGATCATATCAACAACAAATGGATCGTCGTATCATTTATTAATTAAAGCACGCATCTAGGAATCGTAAGAAGAATACCTATGTCGATTCTCCAACGATTCTTGTAGTCCCGAAAGTACGGCGACCTCAAGCTCGTCCACACGAGTATGCGTCCGATTGAATCCTCGCCTTGAAGTAATCCTGCAAGAGTTCCTCTTGCCGAGCAGCCCTAAGCTCAAACTCTCGCCGCGATCACTACCTTGCTCGGATGTATGAAAAACGTCGCCAAGTTTTTTTTCCCGTGATTGATGAATACTTGAACTCCTTCAAGTGCTTTCTCTCTCTACAACTTTGTACTGAGATGTGTGTTGTGTGGTGTTATGAAATGAGCAAGGACATGCTCTATTTATAGGCTAGAGCATGCCTTAAGAATGCAACACCTTGCATGCTAGGTGTCACACACCAAGCAAAGGTGTTGCCACCACATGACACCTTTCATGTGGTGACATCACATAGGTGACATCATATAAGTGATGTCATCATATGACATCACACATATGACATAGGCTTATCTCATTACATAATCACCATGACATCATCATTCCATTAGCTTATGATTAATGATTTAAGTATCATTAATTACACTAATTAATTACTTAAACCTTTTAATCATAAAACTTGGTTAAAATATAATTAGGTTCCTACTAATTTATAACTCTTATAAATTAGTCCCTAATTAATATGGACATAATACAATTAGGTTCCTACTAATTTATAACTCTTACAAATTAGTCCCTAATTTGTACTTGTTTTTCATCTTAAATTAATTTCCGAGATATGCTAGTATCTATATGAAATCGATCTTTCGTAAACTCAATCGGTTGCACACTCTATTGTGTGTGACTAACTAGGTTCACATCTATATGGCAACGAGAGACATAAGAAACGCCTTTCTTATATTAAATAATTAAATCCCATTTAATTATTAATTCTCGTAGATCGAGAGTGACGTCTAGCAACATATCACGACCCCCAAATAGAGATGAATGTTTCGATGCATTCTTTTTGAACCAATGTTCATAATTACCGTACACTCAAAATTCCCTTCATATAAGATTCCAATCTCGACTAGTGTCACGGTTAAGTCAAACACTGTATGTCTTGATTATATGACCTCATCTCCCAGTTCTAATTCTTGATAAATATGACTTCCACTAGAAACAACTTTCTATGTAAGTCATATACACCTGCGCAGGTTTTATCATCCATCAAGAACAATTTGAGATAGCATAGAATCTTGTCTCCGTTCATCCAGAGTGATGAATCCTTTCTAGGTTAAACCCCTATCTCCATATACAACTAACTAGAGCCAACACATCCCGCGGCCCTAGCTCATGAAAGATCTAGGGTTAAGGAGCATCAAACTCTAATCACCTATATACAAGATAGTGTCACCGCAAGTCAAAGGACATATGTACAATTATGAACTAGATGATATTAAATTGACTTTAATGAATTACCATGTATAAGTCATCTAGCGTCACTTGTTCGACTCACTCAACACCTTGAGTGTCCACATGTTTATTCTGATCCCCATCAAGTAGTATGAGACTCACTACTTCCTATAATTTAGTAACTCTTTGCTAATCAGGAGAATAAACAGAGGTGACGATCTTTCTGGGATAATGCAATGCCCTTATTCGCAGGACCCCATCGATCGCGAACGGTTATTTAGATCACTTGTATAATAGAATCTGTCATTCATATTCTTAACACCTTAAGAATAGATTCTACCACAATGTGATAAGGACAATACGTAATACATGAACACTTAGTTGATGAGACACTTAGTTCAAATAGAACATATATATCTTTGCCATAGGGATTAGTTCTACAAATATACACGATCAAATGGCCCTAGGGCATATTCTACTAACAACAAGTCGGTCGGTTAAAAGACTTTGTAGCACAGAGCAAAAATTACAACTCGGGAGGAAGAAACCAAAGGGATAACAATGGAAAAAGAGAGGAAGCACCGCCACCAAAAAGACAAAATGTGTCAGGAATAATTAACACAATAGCAGGCGGAATGACGGACCCAGAATATAAACGAGGAAGACGGAAAAGGCAGAAGATGGTAATGAACATATCAATGGCAAAAACTATGCCAGAAGTGAGCTTCGGTCCAACTGACGGGGAAGGAATAGATTTTCCTCACCAGGACCCGCTGGTAATCTCGGGTTTGATAGAAAATTTTTGGGTGATGAGACAATTGGTAGACGAAGGAAGCTCAGTTAACCTAATCACGAAACAGGCATATCTCGGAATCGGCTGCTCAATACTGAATCTTAAACCAGTCAAAACCCCCTTAGTTGGCCTAGGGGGAGCACCGGTACAAGCCGAAGGAGTAGCAGAATTAACGGTAGAGCTGGGGAAAGAAAACGGATCCACAGAAGGAGGCCTGGTCGGCATCACTAAGAAATTTAAAACACTGTTCATGGTTGTTGATATGCCGCTTGCTTACAACGTCATACTCGGCCGACCTATGTTGTACAGCACAGGAGCGGTCACATGCATTAAATACTTGTGTATGAAAATACCAACCGAGGAAGGAGTGGTAACAGTCAGGGGAAGGCAGGACATAGCCAAGCAGTGCTACTTGGTATCGATGGAAGCGGTATCAGAGACACTAGCCATTGAAACAATGGAGATACCAGACTCGGATGAAGGAAAGCTCGAACCACACGGAAAGATAGAAAGAGTTAGTCTGGCAGGTATAACACCAAGATCGGTCCAATTAGGCGCAGAACTACCTAAGCCAGTAAAACAGGAGATAACCGACATGCTGATCAGAAACGAAGTCGAATTTGTCAATACACCAGGCGAAATAGAGGGAGTCGACCCGGCCATAATATCACATAAACTCAATGTCGACCCAAAACACAAACCAGTCAAACAAAAGAAAAGAGCTTTCGCAATAGACAGACAGATCGCCATCAGAGCCGAGGTAGACAAACTGCTAGCAGCAGGCTTCATCAGAAGAGTATACTATCCAGAGTGGCTATCCAATGTCGTGCTCATAAAAAAGCCGAACGGAAAGTGGAGACTGTGCATAGATTTCACAGATCTAAACCGAGCATGCCCAAAAGACAGCTATCCCTTGCCAAACATCGACCAGTTGGTCGACTCAACCAGCGGCTACGAAGTGTACTCGTTCATAGACGCAGCCCAAGGATACCACCAAATCCCAATGCACAAAGACGATGAAGAAAAAACAAGCTTTGTTACCGACAATGGCACATACTGCTACAAACAAATGCCATTCGGACTAAAAAATGCAGGGGCAACATATCAGCGTCTAATGAATTTCGTGTTCAAAGACCAGATCGGTCGCAATATGGAAGTTTACGTAGACGACATCATCGTCAAATCCAAAAAAGTAGAAGATCATGCGAGAGACTTGGAAGAAGTCTTTACAAAGCTAAAAAAATACAAACTCAAGCTAAATCCAGACAAGTGCGCCTTCGGAGTCCCAGCAGGAAAATTCCTAGGATATCTCATCTCCCAGAAGGGTATCGAAGTAAACCCGGAAAAAACAAAAGCAATCCTAGATATGAAGGCGCCAAAATCAGCTAAAGAAGTTCAGAAGCTAAATGGAAAAATCACAGCCCTCGGTCGATTCGTGTCCAGCTCGGCCAAAAGATGTCTCCCATTCTTTAAAACATTGAGAAATGCAAAAAAGTTCGAGTGGACCGATGAATGTCAACAATCTTTCGAAGAACTCAAGAAATTCCTGAGTTCACCACCATTGCTCGGAAGGCCGGAAACCGGAGAAGTATTATACCTATACTTAAGTGTCACTAATGAAACAGTGGCATCGGTACTGGTGAAGGAGGAATTAACCGAGCAAAAGCCAGTATATTACACGAGCAAGGTGTTGAAAGGTCCCGAGATCCGATACAATAAAATTGAGAAGTTTGCACTCGCATTGGTTTTAACAGTGGAAAAGCTAAAAAGATACTTTCAAGCTCACACTGTCGTAGTCCGAACAAACCAACCCCTACGAAAAGCACTGGCAAGACCAGAGACATCAGGACGGCTAATCAATTGGTCAGTCATGATAGGATCGTACGACATCAAATACGAGCCTCGAACAGCAATGAAAGCCCAGATCTTAGCCGACTTTGTAGCCGAAACAACAACACACGACCAACCCACCGAAGTAGACAAGGGTCTTACCAGCTGGACACTGCAGGTCGATGGGGCATCAAATATAACCGGAGCCGGAGCAGGCATAATACTAAGAGGACCACACAAAATCAAAATGCAACACTCAATCCACCTGAATTTCCCAGCAACCAACAATGCAGCAGAGTATGAAGCTTTGATAAACGGGCTGAGGATGGCTACAGTAGTGAAGACTGAATATGTCAAAATCCAGAGTGACTCTCAGCTAGTGGTTAATCAGGTACTCGGGACATACGAGGTGAAAGACCCGGAAATGAAAAAATACGCAGACCGAGTGAAAGAGCTACTTACAAAAATTATCGAAGAAGGCGGGAAATGGGAGTTGGAGCAAATCCCCAGGGAAGAAAACACCGAAGCAGACACACTAGCAAAGGCAGGAGCATCCAGAGAGATAATGCCGAGCATACCATGCTCTGTTCAAAACTTCAGCAGTATCCAAAATCCTGAAGCCACATTCCTCATAAACCCTTTAGATCAGTGGATGGAACACATCATTTCATACATCGAGAATGGGAATCTGCCCGAAGATAACAAAGCAGCAAAGAAAGTAAAACGCCGAGCACCACAATTCTCATACCGAGACGGGACTCTGTACAAAAAATCCTTCTCACACCCCTGGTCCAGATGCCTCACAGTAGAAGAAGGGAAATATGTATTGGCTGAGATACACGAAGGTATATGTGGGAGTCACATCTCGCATCTAGCTCTCTGCCGAAAAGCTGTTTTACAAGGTTAATACTGGCCGACACTGGCGCAAGACGCAGCAAACCTGGTACAAAAATGCGAAAAATGTCAATACCACCAAAACGTCCACCATCAGCCAACAGCGGAACAAAACCCAATAGTAAGCCCTTGGCCATTTAGCATGTGGGGAATAGACATTGTCGGGCCTTTTCCAACGGCAAGTGGACAGCGAAAATTCCTGATAGTAGCAGTTGACCACTTCTCAAAATGGGTAGAGGCCGAAGCTGTGTCCACCATAACAGAAGCGCGAGTTCGAAGCTTCGTCCGAAGAGAAATCATCTGTCGTTTTGGGATTCCAAAAACCATCATAACCGACAATGGAAAGCAATTCGACAACAAAAACTTCAGAGAGTTCTGCAGGGAAAAAGGAATTGACCTAAGGTTCACTTCGGTCACTCACCCACAAAGCAACGGAATGACAGAAGTCACCAATCGGACCATTGTTAATGGCCTGAAAAAACGCCTCGACGAAGCTAAAGGTCGATGGGCCGACGAGCTACACAATGTACTATGGTCATACAGAACCACCCCAAAAGCTGGCACAGGAAGAACACCATACAGTTTGACCTATGGGTGCGAAGCAATGGTACCAGTCGAAATTGGCATGCCCACCATCAGAGTACAATACTTCGACGAACAACAAAACGAAGAAAACACCAAAATTTGCCTCGATCTGCTAGAAGAAAGAAGAGATCAAGCATTAATGCACATCGAAGCATACAAACAAAGGATGGCAACATATCATAACAAACGAGTCAAACCTTTGACATTCGAAGTAGGCGACCTGGTACTACGACGAGCCGATATAGCAAGAGGAAACGCAGGCATCTCCAAGCTCGGAGCTAATTGGGAAGGGCCTTACCAAGTAAAGAAAGTGGGAAAAGGTGGAGCCTATCACTTAACCTACATGTCCGGAAGAGACCAACCAAGAACCTGGAATGCCAGAGTTCTCAAAAGATTCTACCAGTAGACAACATTCAGTTAATCGAGTCTGTCAGGGGTTTTTTCACTTGCATTTAGGTCAAAGTCGGCTGTAGGCCCAAAATGCAAGTTTTTCCCCTATCAATAAAAGAAAAAAGAAAAAGCAAAAACGAAATGTGCAACACCGTAATTAGAAAAAAAGCAAAATCCGAACAAAGAAAACGCTTCATCCGAACAAAGCAATCGCTTTATCCGAACAAAGCAATAGCTTTAAACAATTTAAAGCAATCGCTTTATCCGCACAAAGCAATAGCTTTAAAAGACTTAAAACAATCGTTATCCGAACAAAGCAATAGCTTTAAATGACTTAAAACAATCGTTTTATCCGAACAAAGCAATAGCTTTAAAACAATCGTTTTATCCAAACAAAGCAATAGCTTTAAACGACCTAAAGCAATCGCTTTATCCAGACAAAGCAATAGCTTTAAAAGACTTAAAGCAATCGCTTTCTCCGAACAAACTCATAAGTTAAAACAACATAGAAACAAAGAAAAAGCAAATAAACAAATAAAAACCGAGCACACAGATGAAACAAAAAAGGAAAACTATATACATAGATCACTGGGAACAATCCGAACAAAAAGTTGATTTATTACAAAAACTAATCTATTACAGCCCGAGAAATATCATCGGGCAACTGTGCACCATTTCCAGACATGGAACCACCACCCTCACTCAGCCCGGCCTCTTCATAATGACTCACATCAAGCTGGCCGAGCACCGAGGGAGCAACAGTTGTCTGACCAGTCCTCTGGTCACTAGCAACTTGGGCATTCTCTTGATCTATCCGATCAAACTCTTTGCTCAGCTCGGCTATCATTTCGGTAGCTGCATCAGACACTTCGGCCTTCTTGCGCAGGAACACCTCGTACATAGCAGCTACGTCCAGATACAGACATTCCGGATCAGCGTCGGGGAGCAACAGAGGCCCCACTCTATCTTTCAGATCATCCTCCAGAAGGTCAGTCAATTGACCAAACTCAGCGGTAACCTCGGTTCGAACAGCCTTCATAGCCTTCTCCAGCTCCTCCGAAGATAACCGCTTCTGCTCGGCCAAAACTGCATCATGCTGCTCTCTCTGCTTGATGAGCTCCAACTCATGTTTTCGTTTTAGCTCAACTCGAGCCTCGGTCAAGTTAGCCACCTCTTTCTTTAGATCCGCAATCTGCGCATTATACTCATTGATATGACTGTCAAGCACAGATTGAACATTGGCTCGAGCAATCTGCTCAGACTCCAAGGCAGCAGCAGCAGACTCGGCTTTCTCCCGATCAGCAGACGCCTGATTAACTAAGTCGTCCTGAACCGAACGGGCACCGAGCAGGTGGTTGATCAACTATCAAAAATAAAAATCAGGATCAGCACAAACCACATAAAAATACATATAAACAAAATCAAAAAATTTCTACCTGAAAGGCCAACGAACAACCCCCATCAATAAAATCCCGAGGATGAACAATCTTCATACCATCGACATCCTTCGGAAGAGAACAGAGTCGGGCCAGGGAAAGCGCGGTAGGATAATTCTCAACAGTATCCGCCGACGTCTTCCTCTTCAAATACCGAGCAATGACAGAAGAAGTCAGAACCGGATCAGCTGTAGTCTCAGTTGGGACTTCAACGGTATCCACAGCCTTCCCCTTCCCCTTCCGAGACAGACCTTTATCTGTCACCGGTAAATCGGCGTTAAAAACCGGGATAGACATGGACTCAACCCCCGGTCCAGCAGCATCCATACCAGCATTCAAAGCCAACACGACAGGCTCATTCGGCCTCTCGTCACCCGACGCATCCTGAAAAGCGTCAATCTCGGCAGACAAAGGGTCAACACCCTAATCAGAAGGCCTCTTGCCAACAGTCTTCCCTCTTTTCCTTTTCTTCTCAGCAAGGGGAGGCACCGCCTCCAAAGTTATACCGGGACCACCAGCTTTAAGTACATCAGCCATCTTCAGCTGAGAAGCATCCACAGTCCGAGACGTCTGTCCCTTGGTCGGTCTAGGTCGCCTCCCAGCAGTAAAAGCAGCCATATCCATCGCTACAAAAGCAAAATAACAAAATAAATTAAAAACCACCGACGTACAACATAACGACACACTTATGCCAAAGCGAATACAACAGACAAACAAAAACTACAAAAAAAAAAACCGAGAACAACCTTGGCGATTAGGGTTAAACTTTACAATCCTCAACCGAGGAATGAGCTCCTCAGTGTTCACAGGGCCGATCTGCCCCAACAAAACCTGAAGACGAGCATGTGCCGTTTCTCGGATCTTATCCCTCCTAATGAAAGTATGCTCCGGAGATACACATGACCAGCAGCGAGGCAGTTCGGTAAAAGCCGAGGGATGCCTAAGTCTAAACCAGTCCACCCTAAAACGTTTCAGGGACGTGGTAACATTCTCAACTATTCGCCTAGGCTCCGACTTAAGAATTTTAAAATAGGCGAAGTCATACTCGCCATTATAAACTAAACCATACATACTAGCAAAAAATTTTACCGAAAAAGGTATTTTATTTTTCAAACAAAGAGCCCGAACGGTAAAGAAATGCCTAATACCGTTCGGATGAAATTGACTCAAAGGCATCTGATACCACCGAAGCAGATCAACTAAGTCGATCTGAAAGGGAATCCTAACACCAGAGTGAAGATGCTCTACACAAACAATTACATACCCCGGGTCTACAGGGGCATTTATGGTTATACCCGGGGGAGACAATTCTAAAGTATAACCGTCCGGAATCCTAAGTTTCGATCCTAAATAGTCCAAATAATGTTGGTTAAGCTCGGCAAATGTGGTCTCCATCACCCTCCTAATAGCAGCAGTTTTGGACTTCCTAGGTCTAACACGCCTAGGCCGAGCATACGAAGTCGCTTCCGAGCAGACCAAATCATCTAACCTATTCTCACCAACAATACCATCTTCGGTATCTTCGACAGGATCACTATCACTACTACTAAGGTCCTCATCAATATTCATATCTAGGTCTCGCTCGGACAGGTTCTGAGAATCTTCTTCGCCCGACATTTATTCACTAAAGGCCAAAAAGAAAAACAGATAATCAACAGAAATAAACCCTAAGTATGCAAGATCAACGAACAAACAAGCAAGAACAGAAACAAACAAAGGCAAAAATTAAAGACAGATCAAACAGAACAAAAACGGGAAAACTTACAATTAAATCTTGAAGATAAAGAAGATCAGTAAGAACAGCAAGAATAACAAGAACAGCAAGAACAGCAAGGAAAGCAAAAGAACAGTTGAGAGAGCAAAAGAAAATCAAGAGAAAAGAAAATGAGAAATTAAGCAAAGAAAGGTTTTTATAGAAACCGAACAAGGGCAACTGAAGAGTCACCTCAAAAAACGCACCAAAACCAAAGGACACATCAATAAATGTGCTAGTGGGAGACAACATCTATGACACAAACAGCAAACAAAAGACACGTGTAACAAAAGCGCTGGCAATAAATACACACAATAAAAGCAAAACACACTCGGACATAAAATCCTTGGACATAAATATCCAACACGCCAGGGGGGGACTTGTGATAAACAGATAAACGGACCGAGAAGAGCACATCTCGGACCCACCGAAATAGGTCAAACATAACACATCTCGGACCCGCCGATATAGGTCAAACATAACAAATAGAGCACATCTCGGACCCGCCGATATAGGTCAAACATAACAAATAGAGCACACCAGGGGCGACTCACAACACATCTCGGACTCACCGAAGTACACCAAACGCAACTAATAAGAATAAACCAGAATGTCACGACATCACAAACCGATCAGAGCGATAACCTAAAAAAGAGCATATCTTTATAGTCACCGAGCACAACCACTCCGAACACACGGGACAAGTCTGTCAGAACGTACTCTGACACTCCAGACACAACAGCTGCACAGGCAAAGAGAATGAAGTCAGACCTGTCGGCCCAGACAAAGAGAAACAAGGGACTTAATATAAAAGGAAAGAGAAAAGTAGGTAAAAAAGGTTAATTCTCTTTCTCTCTCTAAAACTCTTAGCCTCTTTTCACTTCTTATTCTTTCTCTCACTAAAGCAGTTACTAATTAGACCGTCGGAGTGGTTTGCCGGAATCCCCTTCCGGCACCCTTCTCACGGTTGTTTTGCACCTTGTAGGTACGGCCTAGAAGTGCTCATCAGAGATAGCTACGACTCAAGGTTACAAGTTATCAATAAGCTTGGTAATTTAAACGACGCGTTAAAGAGACTTGAGACACGACATACTAATCTACCGTCACTTTTCTCGCACACTTTGTGTAATATAAACTAACTATGCTTAGGTTATCGAAACGACGCATAAATGAGACTTGAGATGCCACATACTAAACTAGCGTCACTTTTTATGCACATTTTGCATAATATGAAACTTGAGCCGCGACAAACTATAATCTATCATCACTTTTCACGCGCACTTTGCATAATATAACCCATGGTTAGATAATCGGAACGACGCATTTAAGAGACTTGTGACGCGATATAAGCATGGTAATCGAAACGACGCATTAAAGAGACTTGAGAGGCGACATACTAATCTACTGTCGCTTTTCACGCACACACGGAACGAGGCGATAGTGAGACTCGTGACGCGACATAATCATGGTAATCGAAACGACGTTTTAAAGAGACTTGAGACGCGACATGCTAATCAAGCGTCACTTTTTACGCACACTTTGCGTAATATAACCTAGCCATGCTTAGTTAATAAGAACGACGCATTTAAAAGACTTATGACGCGACATTGTAATCTAGCTTCACTTTTAATGCACACTTTTCATAATATAAACTAACCATGCTTAGGTAATCAGAACGACGCGTTAGAGAGAATTGTGACGCAACATAAGCATGGTAATCAAAACGACGCGTTAAAGAGACTTGAGACTCGACATACTATTCTAGCGTCACTTATCACGCACACTTTGCGTGATATAACCTAACCATGCTCAGGTAATCGAAACAACGCGTTAAAGAGACTTGAGATGCGACATACTAATCTATCGTCACTTTTCACGCATACTTTGCGTAATATAACCTCACCATGCTCAGGTAATCGAAACGACGCATTAAAGAGACTTGAGATGCGACATACTAATATAGCGTCACTTTTCACGCACAATTTACGTAATATAACCTAACCATGCTTAGGTAATCGGAACGATGCGTTAATGTGTCTTGAGACGCGACATATTAATCTAGCGTCACTTTTCACGCACACTTTACGTAATATAACCCATAATTGGATAATCAGAATGACGCTTTAAAGAGACTTGTAACGCGACATAAGCATGGTAATCGAAACGACGCATTAATGAGATTTGAGATGCAACATACTAATCTATTGTCACTTTTCACGCACACTCTGCATAATATAACCTAACTATGCTTAGGTAATCGGAACCAGGCGTTAGAGAGACTGGTGACGCGACATAATCATGGTAATTGAAACGACGTGTTAAAGAGACTTGAGAAGCGACATACTAATCTAGAGTCACTTTTCAAGCACACCTTGCATAATATAACCTAACCATGCTTAGTTAATCGGAACGACGCGTTAGAGAGACTTGTGACGCGAGATAAGCATGGTAATCGAAATGACACGTTAAAGAGACTTGAGACGCGACAAACTAATCTACCGTCAATTTTTCCATGCACTTTGCGTAATATAACCTAACCATGCATAGGTAATCAGAACGACGCGTTAAAAAGACTTCAGACGAAAACATACTAATCAATTGTTACTTTTAACACACACTTTGCGTAATATAAACTAACCTTGCTTAGGTAATCGGAAAGACGCATTAAAGAGACTTGAGACACGTTATACAAATCTAGCATCACTTTTTACGTACTCTTTGCATAGTATATCTTAACCATGCTTAGGTAATTGGAACGACGCGTCAAAAAGACATGAGATGCGACAGAATAATCTATTGTCACTTTTCACGTACACTTTGCGTAATATAAACTAACCATGCTTAGGTAATTGGAAAGACACGTTAGAGAGACTTGTGACGCGACATAAGAATGGTATTCGCAATGGCGCCTTACAGAGACTTGAGACGTGACATAGTAATCGAGCGTCACTTTTAACGCACACTCTGCGTAAGATAACCTAACCATACTTAGGTAATCGGAACAGCATGTTAGTGAGACTTGTGACACGGCATACTAATATAGCGTCACTTTTCACGCACACTTTACATAATATAACCTAACAATGCATAGGTAATCGGAACAACGCGTTAAAAAGACTTGTGACGCGACATAGTAATCTAGCTTCACTTTTAACGCACATTTTCCATAATATAATCTAACCATGCTTAGGTAATCGGAGCGACGCGTTAGAGAGACTTGTGACGCGATATAAGAGCATGGTAATCGAAACGACACGTTAAAGAGATTGAGACGCGACATACTAATCTAACGTCACATTTCCCTCACACTTTGCGTAATATAATTTAAGCATGCTTAGGTAATCGGAACGGTGCGTTAGTGAGACTTGTGACGCGACATAAACATGGTAATCAAAACGACGCATTAAAGAAACTTGTGACACGACATAGTAATCTAGTGTACACTTTGCGTAATATAACCTAACCATGCTTAAGTAATCGGAACGACGCATTAGAGAGACTTGTGACGCAACATAAGCATGGTAATCGAAATGACGCGTTAAAGAGACTTGAGACCCGACATACTAATCAACCGTCACTTTTCACGCACACTTTGCGTAATATAATCTAACCATGCTTAGGTAATCGAACGACGCGTTAAAAAGACTTCAGACACGACATACTAATCTATTGTCACTTTTAACACACACTTTGCGTGATATAACCTAACCATGCTTAGGTAATCGGAACGACGCGTTAAAGAAACTTAAGACACGTCATACAAATCTACCATCACTTAACCTAACTATACTTAGGTAATTGGAACGACGCGTAAAAGAGACATGAGATGCGACGTACCGATCCAGCGTCACTTTTCACGAATACTTTGCGTAATATAACCTATCCATACTTGCTTAATCGGAACAACACGTTTATGAGACTTGACACGTGACATACTAATCTAGAGTCACTTTTCACGCACATTTTGTGTAATATAACCTATCCATACTTTGTTAATCGGAATTACACGTTGATGAGACTTGAGACGCGACATACTAATCTAGCGTCACTTTTCACGCACACTTTGCATAATATAACCTAACCATGCTTAGGTAATCGGAACGACTTGTTAGAGAGACTTGTGACGCGACATAAGCATGGTAATTAAAACGACGCGTCAAAGAGACTTGAGACGCGACATACTAATCTCGCTTCACTTTTCACACACATTTTGCGTAATATAACCTATCAATGCTTAGGTAATTGGAGCGACGCGTTAGAGAGACTTGTGACGCGACATAAGTATGGTAATCGAAACGACGCGTTGAAAAGAGATGAGACGCGACATACTAATCTAGCGTCACTTTTCACGCACACTTTGCGTAACAAAACCTAACCATGCATAAGTAATCGAAACGACGCATTAAAGAGACTGCAGACGCGACAAACTAATCTAGCGTCACTTTTCACGCACACTTTGCGTAATAAAACCTAACCATGCTTAGTTAATCGGAAAAACGCGTTAAAGAGACTTGAGAAACTAATCTAATGTCACTTTTCACGCACACTTTGTGTAATAAAACCTAACCATGCTTAGGTGTTCGGAACGACGCGTTTAAGAGACTTGTGACGCGACATAAGCATAGTAATCAAAACGACGCTTTAAAGAGACTTGAGACGCGACATAGTAATCTATTGTCATTTTTTACGCACACTTTGCGTAATATAACTTAATGATGCTTAAGTAATCGGAACGACGAGTTAAAGAGATTTAAGACGCGACATATTAGGCAACATACTAATGTAGCATCACTTTTAACGCACACTTTCCATAATATAATCTAACCATGATTAGGTAATCGGAACGACGCATTAGAAAGACTTGTGACGCGATATACTAATCTAGCGTCGCTTTTCACAACACTTTGCGTAATATAACCTAACCATGCTTAGGCAATCGGAACGACGCGTTGCAGAGACTTGTGACCTGAAATACTAATCTGGCGTCCATTTTCACGCACACTTTGCGTAATATAACGTAACCATGCTTAGGTAATCGGAACGACGTGTTAAAAAAACTTGTGGTGCGACATAGTAATCTAGCGTCACTTTTAACGCACACTTTCCGTAATATAACCTAACCATGATTAGGTAATCAGAACGACTCGTTTGAGAGATTTGAGACGCGCAGAAGAACGGTAATCAAAACGACGTATTAAAGAGACTTGAGACGCGACATTTTAATCTAGCATCACTTTTCACCCACACTTTGCGTAATATAACCTAACCATGCTTAGGTAATCGGAACGACGTGCTAATAAGACTGGTGACGCGACATACTAATCTAGCTTCATTTTTCAGACACACTTTGCGTAATATAACCAAACCATGCTTAGGTTATCCGAACGACGTGTTAAAGAGACTTGAGAGGCGACATACTAATCTAGCGTTACTTTGCACGCACACTTTGCGTAATATAACCTAACCATACTTCGGTAATCGGAACAACGCGTAAAAGATACTTTTGATGCGACATAGTAATCTAGCATAACTTTTAACGCACACTTTCTTTAATATAACCTAACCATGCTTAGGTAATCGGAACGACGCGTCAGAGAGACTTGAGACGTGACATACTAATCTAGCGTTACTTTTCACGCACACTTTGCGTAATATAATCTAACCATGCTTAGGTAATAAAAACGACACGTTAAAGAGACTTGTGATGCGACATATTAATGTAGCGTCACTTTTAACGCACACTTTCCGTAATATAACCTAACCATGATTATGTAATCGGAACGACGCATTAGAGAGACTTGTGACGCAACATAAGCATGGTATTCGAAATGATGAATTAAAGAGACTTGAGACGCGATATTATAATCTAGTATCACTTTTCACGCACACTTTGCGTAATATAACCTTACCATGCTTAGGTAATCGGAACGGCGCGTTAAAAAGACTTGTGACCCGACATACTAATTTAGAGTCACTTTTCATGCACACTTTGCGTAATATAACCTAACCATGATTCGGTAATCGAAACGATGCATTAGAGAGACTTGTGACGCGATCGAAACGACGCGTTATAGAGACTTGAGACACGAGATACTAATCTAGCGTCACTTTTCACGCACACATTGCGTGATATAACCTTACCATGCTTAGATAATTGGAACGAAGCGATAAAGAGAATTGTGACATGACATTAATCTAGCGTCACTTTTCACGCACACTTTGCGTAATATAACCTAACCATGCTTAGGTAATCAAAACGACGCGTTAAAGAGAGTTGAGACGCGACATACTAATCTAGCGTCATTTTTCACGCACACTTTGCGTAATATAACCTAACCATGCTTTGGTAATCGGAACGACGCAATAGAGAGACTTGTGACGCGACATAAGCATGGTAATCGAAACGACGCGTTAAATAGACTTGAGAGGCAACATACTAATCTAGCGTCACTTTTCATGCACACATTGCATAATATACCCTAAAAATGCTTAGTTAATCGGAACGACGTGTTAGAGAGACTTGTGACACGATATACTAATCTAGCGTCACTTTTCACACGCATGTCGTGTCTCAAATCGCTTTAACGCGTCGTTTCAATTACAATGCTTTAGTCGCGTAACAAGTCTCTCTAACGTGTCATTCCGATTACCTAAGCATGGTTAGGTTATATTATGCAAAGTGTGCGTGAAAAGTGACGGAAGATTAGTATGTCGTGTCTCAAGTCTCTTTAATGCGTCGTTTTGATTACCAAGTTTATCACAAGTCTCTTTGACACGTCGTTCTGATTACCTAAATATGGTTAGGTTATATTACGCAAAGTTTTCCTGATAAGTGATGCTAGATTAGTATGTCGCGTCTCAAGTCTCTTTGACGCGTCGTTCCGAGTACCTAAGCATGGTTAGGTAATATTACGCAAAGCGTGCGTAAAAAGTGATGCTAGATTAGTATGTCGCGTCTCAAGTCTCTTTAACGCGTCGTTCCGATTACCTAAGCATCGTTAGGTTATATTACGCAAAGTGTGCGTAATAAGTGGCGCTAGATTAGTATGTCCCGTTTCAAGTCTCTTTAACGCGTCATTTCGATTACTATGCTTATGTCTCGTCACAAGTCTCTTTAACGCGTCGTTCCAAACACCTAAGCATTGTTAGGTTATATTCCACAAAGTGTGCATGAAAAGTGACGCTAGATTAGTATGTCGCGTCTCATGTCTCTTTAACGCATCAGTTCGATTACCTAAGCATGGTTAGGTTATATTGCACAAAGTGTGCGTAAAAAGTGACGCTCGATTAGTATGTCGCGTCTAAAGTCTTCTTAAGGAGTCGTTCCATTACCATTCTTATGTTGCGTCACAAGTCCCTCTAATGAATCGTTCCAATTACCTAAGCATGGTTAGTTTATATTACGCAAAGTGTGCGTGAAAAGTGACATAAATTAGTTAGTCGCGCGTCTCAAGTCTTTTTGACGCGTCGTTCCGATTACCTAAGTATTGTTAGGTTAAATTACAAAAAGAGTGCGTAAAAGGTTATGCTACATTAGTATGTCGTGTCTCAAGTCTCTTTAACGCGTCGTTCCGATTACCTAAGCATGGTTAGGTTATATTATGCAAAGTGTGCGTTAAAAGTGACAATAGATTAGTATGTCGCGTCTCTAGTCTTTTTAACGCGACGTATCAATTACCTAAGCATGGTTAGGTTATATTATGCAAAGTAGGCGTGAACAATGACGCTAGATTAGTATGTAGCGTCTCAAGTGTCTTTAACGCGTCGTTTCGATTACCATGCTTATGTCACGTCACAAGTCTCCCAAACGCGTCGTTTTGATTACCTGAGCATGGTTAGGTTATATTACGCAAAGTGTGCGTTAAAAGTGACGCTAGATTAGTAGGTCGCATCTCAAGTCTCTTTAACGCGTCGTTGCGATTACCTAAGCATCGTTAGGTTATATTACGCAAAATGTGCGTTAAAAGTGACGCTAGATTACCTAAGCATGGTTAGTTTATATTATGGAAAGCGTGCATTAAAAGTAAAGCTAGATTACTATGTCCCGTCACAAGTGTGTTTAACGCGTCGTTCCGACTACCTAAGCATGGTTAGGTTATATTACGCAACGTGTGGGTTAAAAATGACGGTAGATTAGTATGTCAACGTTTCCAGTCTCTTTTACGCGTCGTTTCGATTACCATGCTTATGTTGCGTCACAAGTCTCTCAATGCGTCGTTCCGATTACCGAAGCATGGTAATGTTATATTACGCAAAGGGTGCGTGAAACGTGACGCTAGATTAGTATGTCGCATCTCAATTCTCTGTAACGCGTCGTTCTGATTACCCAAGCATGGTTAGGTTATATTACGCAGAGCGTGCGTAAAAAGTGACACTAGATTAGTATGTCGTGTCTCAAGTCTCATTAACGTGTTGTTCCGATTACCTAAGAATCGTTAGGTTATATTACGCAAAGTGTGCGTAAAAAGTGAAGCTGGACTAGTATGTCGCATTTCAAGTCTCTTTAATGCGTCGTTTCGATTACTATGCATATGTCGCGTCACAAGTCTCTTTAACGTGTCGTTCTGAACACCTAAGCATGGTTAGGTTATATTACACAAAGTGTGCGTTAAAAGTGACGCTAGATTAGGATGTCGTGTCTAAGGTCTCTTTAACGCGTTGGTCCGATTATCTAATCATGGTTAGGTCATACTGCGCAAAGTGTGCGTGAAACGTGACGCTAGATTAGTATGTCGCTTCTCAAGTCTCTTTAACGCGTCGTTTTGATTACCATGCTTATGTCACGTCACAAATCTCTCTAACGCGTCGTTCCGATTACCTAAGCATGGTTAGTTTATATTATGGAAAGTGTGTGTTGAAAGTGAAGCTAGATTACTATGTCCCATCACAAGTCTCTTTAACGCGTCGTTTTGATTACCATGCTTATGTCGCGTCACAAGTCTCTCAAACGCGTCCGATTACCTAAGCATTGTTGGGTATTAATACGCAAAGTGTGCGTGAAAAGTGACGCTAGATTAGTATGTCACGTCTCAAGTCTCTTTAACGCGTCGTTTCGATTACCATGCTTATGTCGCGTCACAAGTCTCTCAACACGTCGTTCCGATTACCAAAGCATGGTTAGGTAATATTACACAAACGGTGCGTGAAAAGTGACGCTAGATTAATATGTCGATTACCATGCTTATGTCGCGTCTCAAGTCTCTTTAACGCATCGTTCCGGTTACCCAAGCATGGTTAGGTTATATTATGCAAAGCGTGCATAAAAAAGTGATGCTAGATTAGTCCGATTACCTATCATGGTTAGGTTATATTACACAAAGTGTGCGTGAAAAGTGATGCTAGATTAGTATGTCCCGTCTAATGTTTCTTTAAGGCATAGTTTCATTACCATTCTTATGTCACGTCACAAGTCTCTCTAACGCATCGTTCTAATTACCTAAGCATGGTTAGTGTTTAGTACGCAAAGTGTGCGTGAAAAGTGAAATAGATCAATATGTCGCGTCTAAAGTCTTTTAGACGCGTCGTTCCGATTACCTAAGCATGATTAGGTTAAATTACATAAAAAGTGCGTAAAAAGTGATGCTAGATTAGTATGTCGTGTCTCAAGTCTACCTAACCATGCTTCGGTAATCGAACCGACGCGTAATAGAGACATGAGATGTGACATACTAATCTAGCGTCACTTTTCAAGCACACTTTGTGTAGTATAACCTAAACATGCTTAGGTGTTCGGGGAACGACGCGTTAACGAGACTTGTGACGCGACATTAGCATAGTAATTAAAACGAAGCGTTAAAGAGACTTGAAATGGGACATACTAATCTAGCGTCACTTTTTACGCACATTTTACGTAATATAACCTACGATGCTTAGGTAATCGGAATGACGCCTTAAAGAGACTTGAGACGCGACATACTAATCTCGAGTCACTTTTTACACACGCTATGCATAATACAACCTAACCATGCTTAGATAATCGGAACGATGCGTTAAAGAGGCTTGAGACGCAACATACTAATCTAGCGTCACTTTTCACGCACGCTTTGCGTAATATAACCTAACCATGCTTAGGTAATCGGAACAACGTGTTAGAGAGACTTGTAACGCGACATAAGCATGGTAATCGAAAAATCGCGTTAAAGAGACTTGAGACGCGACATACTAATCTAGTATCACTTTTCAAGCACACTTTGCGTAATATAACCTAACAATGCTTAGGTAATTGGAATGACGCGTTAGAGAGACTTGTGACGCGACATAAGCATGGTAATCGAAATGATGCGTTAAAGAGACTTAAGACACGACATACTAATCTAACGTCACTTTTCGCGCACACTTTGCGTAATATAACCTAACCATGCTTAGGTAATCGAAACGACGCGTGAAATAGACTTGAGACGCAACATACAAATTTAGCGTCACTTTTAACGCACAATTTGCGTAATATAACCTAACCATGATTAGGTAATCGGAACGACGTGTTAGAGAGACTTGTGACGCGACATAAGCATGCTAATCGAAACAACGCGCTAAAGAGACTTGAGACGCGACTTACTAATCTAGCATCACTTTTCACGCACACTTTGCGTATATAACCTAACCATGCTTAGGTAATCGGAACGACACGTTAAAGAGATTTGAGACGCGACATACTAATCTAGAGTCACTTTTCACGCACACTTTGCATAATATAACCTAACCATGCTTAGGTAATCGGAACGACGCGTTATAGAAACTTGTGACGCGATATAGTAATCTAGTGTCACTTTCAACGAACAATTTGCATAATATAACCTAACCATGCTAAGGTAATCGGAATGACGCGTTAGAGAGACTTGTGACGCGACATAAGCATGGTAATCGAAACGACGGGTTAAAGACACTTGAGATGCGACATACTAATCTAGCGTCACTTTTCACACTTTGCATAACCTAACCATGCTTAGGTAATCGAAACGACGCGTTGAAAAGACTTAAGACGCGACATATTAATCTATTGTCACTTTTAACGCACACTTTGCGTAATGTAACCTAACCATACTCCGGTAATCGGTACGACGAGTTAAAGAGACTTGAGACAAGACATACAAATCTTGCATCACTTTTTACGTACTCTTTGCATAATTTAACCTAACCATGCTTAGGTAATCGGAACGCTGCGTCAAAAAGACTTGAGACGCGACATACTAATCTATTTAACTTTTCACGCACACTTTGCGTAATATAAAACAACCATGCTTAGGTAATTGGAACGATGCGTTAGAGAGACTTGTGACGCAACATAAGACTGGTAATGAAACAACGCCTTAAAGAGACATTAGACGCGACATACTAATCTAGCGTCACTTTTCACGCACACTTTGCGGAATATAACCTAACAATGCTTAGGTAATCGGAAAGACGAGTTGAAGAGACATGAGAGGTGACATACTAATCTAGCATCACTTTCATGCACACTTTGTGTTATATAGGTGTTCGGAACGACACGTTAAAGAGAGTTGTGACGCGACATAAGCATAGTAATCGAAACGACGCGTTAAAGAGACTTCACACGCGACATACTAATCTAGCGTCACTTTCTATGCACATTTTGTGTAATATAACCTAAGGATGCTTAGGTAATCGAAACGACGCGTTAAAGAGAATTGAGACGCGAAATACTAATCTAGCGTCAGTTTTAACGCACGCTTTGCGTAATATAACTTAACCATGCTTAGATAATCGGAACGACGCGTTAAAGAGCCTTGAGATGCGACATACTAATCTAGCGTCACTTTTCACACACACTTTGCGTATATATTTAACCATGCTTAGGTAATTGGAACGACGCGTTAAAGAGACTTGTGACGCGGCATACTAATCTGGCGTCCCTGTTCACGCACACTTTGCGTAATATAACCTAACCATGCTTAGGTAATCAGAACAACGCGCTAAAGATACTTGTGACGCGACATAGTATTCTAGCTTCACATTTAATGTACACTTTCCATAATACATAAGCATGGTAATCGAAAGGATGCGTTACAGAAACTTGAGACGCGGCATACTAATCTAGCGTCACTTTTCACACACACTTTGCGTAATATAACCTAAGCATGCATATGTAATCGGAACGCCATATTCGTGAGACTTGTGACGTGATATACTAATCCAACGTCACTTTTCACGCACACTTTGCGTAATATAACTTAACCATGCTTAGGTAATTTAATCGAGGCGTTGAAGAAACTTGAGATGCGACATACTAATCCAACGTCACTTTTCATGCACACTTTGCGTAATATAACGTAACCATGCTTAGGTAATCTAATCGACGCGTTGAAGAGACTTGAGACGCGAGATACTAATCTAGCGTCACTTTTCACGCATTCTTTGCGTAATATAATCTAACCATGCTTAGGTAATCAAAACAACGCGTTAAAGAGACTTGAGACGAGACAAACTAATCTAGCGTCACTTTTCAAGCATTCTTTGCGTAATATAATCTAACCATGCTTAGTTAATCGAAACAACGCGTTAAAGAGACTTGAGACGCAACATATAAATCTAGCGTCACTTTTCACGCACACTTTGCGTCATATAACCTAACCATGCTAAGGTAATCGGAACAACGTGTTAAAGTGACTTGTGACTCGACATAGTATTCTACCGTCAATTTTAACGCACACTTTGCATAATATAACCTAACGATGATTTGGTAATCGGAACGACACGTTTGAGAGACTTGTGACGCGACATAAGCATGGTAGCGTCACTCTTCACGCGCACTTTGGGTATATAACCTAACCATTCTTATGTAATTGGAACGACGCGTTAAAGACTCTTGTGACGCGACATACTAATCTAGCGTCACTTTTCACGCACACTTTGTGTAATGTAACCTTAACCATGCTTAGGTAATCGGAACGACGCGTTAAGAGACTTGTGATGCGACATAGTAATCTAGCTTCACTTTTAACGCACACTTTCCAAAATATAAATTAGGGTTAATTCCTAAAAAAATCATGAACTTTACACGAAGTTTCATTTTAATCATAACCTTTAAAAATCGCCATTTAAAGGCACGAACTTTCATTTTGTTTCAAATCTATCATTTCAGTGTATTTTTGTTGACTAAATTCTTCAATAAACCATTAATGAAAGACCCAAATTATAAATCGACATTAAATCTTATTATCTTTTAGTTAGAGTTTATAGGATTAGAAACTTTTGGTTCGATAAAATACACCGGATTTTACTTTGGCGATAGATTTGAAAGAAAATAAAAGTTCGTGCCTTTAAATGACAACTTTTAGAGTTCATGATTAAAATGAAACTTCGTGTAAAGTTCGTGATTTTTTTAGGAATTAACCCTATAAATTAACCATGCTTAGGTAATCGGAAAGACGCGTTAAAGAGACTTGTGACGCGACTTACTAATCTAGCGTCACTTTTCACGCACACTTTGCGTAATGTAACCTAACTATGCTTAGGTAATCGGAACGACGCATTAAAGAGACTTGTGACGCGGCATAGTAATATAGCTTCACTTTTAACGCACACTTTCCATAATATAACCTAACCATGCTTAGGTAATCGAATCAACGCGTTGAAGAGACTTGAGACGCGACATACTAATCTAGCGTCAATGTTCACGCAAACTTTAAGTATATTACCTAACCATGCTTAGGTAAACGGAACGACGCATTAAAGAGACTTGTGATGCGACATATTAATCTAGCGTCACTTTTCAAGCACACTTTCCATAGTATAAATTAACCATGCTTAGGTAATCCGAACGACGCGTTAGAGGGACTTGTGACGCGACATATGCATGGTAATCAAAACGACGCGTAAAAGAGACTTGAGACGTGACATACTAATCTAGAGTCACTTTTCCCGCACACTTTACGTAATATAACCTAACCATGCTTAGGTAATCGTAACAACGTGTTAATAAGACTTGAGACGAAACATACAAATCTAACATCATTTTTCACGCACACTTTGCGTAATATAACCTAACCATGCTAAGGTAATCGGAACGACGCGTTAAAGTGACTTGCTACGCGACATAGTACTCCACCGTCAATTTTAACGCACACTTTGCATAATATAGCCTAACCATGATTAGGTAACCGGAACGACACGTTTGAGAGACTTGTGACGCGACATAAGCCTGGTAATCGAAACGACGCAGTAAACAGACATAAGACGCGACATAGTTATGTAGCTTCACTTTTAACGCACACTTTCCATAATATAAATTAACCATGCTTAGGTAATTGGAACGACGCGTTAAAGAGACTTGTGACGCGACATACTAATCTAGCGTCACTTTTCACGCACACTTTGCGTATTATAACCTAACCATGCCTAGGTAATCGTAACGACGTGTTAGAGAGACTTGTGACATAACATAGACATGGTAATCGGAACAACGGGTTAAAAACACTTGAGACACGACATACTAATCTAGCGTCACTTTTCACTCTAACTTTGCATAATATAACCTAACCATGCCTAGGTAATCGAAACGACACGTTACAAAGACTTGAGACGGGACATACTAATCCATTGTCACTTTTAATGCACAATTTGCGTAATATAACCTAACCATGCTTAGGTACTCGGAACGACGCGTTAAAGAGACTTGAGACACGAATCACTTTTTACGCACTCTTTATGTAATTGAACCTAACCATGCTTAGGTAAACGGAACGACGCGTCTCAAAGACTTTAGACGCGACATATTGATCTATTTCACTTTTCACGCACACTTTGAGTAGTAAACACTAACCATGCTTAGGTAATTGGAACGATGCGTTAGAGAGACTTGTGACGTGACATAAGAATGATAATGAAACAAAGCCTTAAAGAAACATTAGACGGGACATACTAATCTAGCGTCACTTTTCACGCACACTTTGCTCAATATAATCTAACCATGATAGGTAATCGGACCGATGCGTTAAAGAGATATGAGACAGGACATACTAATCTAGCGTCACTTTTCACGTACACTTTGTGTAATTTAACCTAACCATGATAGGTAATCGGACTAATCTAACATCACTTTTATTACGCACGCTTTGGGTAATATAACCTAACGATACTTGGGTAATCGGAACGACGGGTTAAAGAGACTTGAGATGCGACATACTAATCTAGCGTCACTTTTCACGCACCATTTGCGTAATATTAGGGGTGTCAAAATGGGTTGGCGGGTCGTGTTCGTGTCGTGTCGACCCACTCTGTTGACACGATAAGGGTCAATACGAACACGACCCATTTAACTAATCGTGTCCAAAACTCAACCCTAACACGACACGAATTTTAAACGAGTGACACGACACGACACGTTTAACCCGTTATTATAAACGGATTACACGATTAACACGATTAAACGACACGACTAACACGACCCACTTAACCTGTAAAGCTATTAAAAACATAATAAATATAATTTTAAACTCAAATTAAAATCCAAACTAAAATATTCTAAATGTTTAACAAACATCCATAGTTTTAAAGATAAACCAAACATAAACATAAATTAAATATGTCCCTAAAAAATAAATCGAGTTTTAAATTCCCCCAAAAAACATATCCATCACTTAATTCTTTGAGCTTGACGAAGGAGGACATATAACATCTTCTTTAAACTCGGACTCCAAATTAAGCTCCATAATATCTTTTGTGAGTTCTTCTACTTCCAACAACTTTGCATCTATAATAGTAAAGCATATAAAAAGAAATTAGTTTCCAAAAAATATTATTTATCAAACTTTATAAAATCATGTTATACCTTGATGTCCAAGTAGCCAATCTCTACTACACACCAAAGCTTCAACAACTTCAGGCTTTAATGCACTTCGATATTGATCGAGGACCCTTCCGCTATTACTAAATGCACTTTCAGAAGCCACCGTAGTAACCGGAATAGCTAAAATATCACGAGCCATGGCTGCAACATGAGGATATCGATATTGGTTTCCTTTCCAATATGTCAACATATCTAATTTAATTCTTCGATCCATCCTTGGCTCCTCAAGATAAAGCTCCAATTCAGTCTTTTGCGGAGTAAGCTCATCAAACTCCAAAGAATCAAATTCCTACAAAATAAGATATATTTTCATTAAAAATAAATTGATCTAAAAAAATTCAAGTTATTATTAATTCAAAAGAACCTAAAAGATTAGCTATAGTACATCAACCTTATATAAATAGTACAACAACTATATACGAAAACATGGACAAAAAATATAATATCTTGGACCTAATTAGGACATCAGTAGCCATATATAAGAGTAAAAAATAAAAATTCAAATCAAAAATAAATCATTACCACTTATAAAATTGAGCAAACAATAATAGTAGTAAAAAGAGGTCCAAAAATTCAACAAAACTAATAAAAAAGAACAATATTCATTAAAAGTAGTAGAGTTTATAAAATGTACCTTCAATACATCTTTAGCGCCATATGCATAATTTGCATCATCCTCCATTCTTTGCATGAATTTGGTACTAGACGATCCACTAGTCGGGTCACAATTCATTTGATGTATATCCACAATGTTCATATACTCGGAATATGAAGAAAATAGATCATTTTTAATTTTTTTAGTCTCAATTAACCCCTCATCACCATAGATCTTCTTGTAACACCATTCAACAAAACTTAACTTGTACCTAGGATCTAAACTTACGGCAATAGCTAAAATTCTACTATATTCAGCCCAATACTTATTAAATTTAATAAGCATTTTTTCCGCCATTGATTTAACATATGCATCTTCACTAGCAATACCCTCATTTAATGTCAAATGGGCTGAAAATACCAAAGGAAAATACATATTTGCCGTAGGATACTTTGTTCCGGAAAAGAGACAAGTGATATCATTAAACACTCGTAGAAACTTGCAAATCTTTTCTACCTTTTTCCATTCATCAATTGATGGACAATGCTTGAAATTAGAATCACTCAATTGAAGATGAACAAAAGCATTTTGATAAAATAAAGCACTATCAATCATCAAATAAGTTGAATTCCATCTTGTAGGCACATCTTGTCTAAGTCCTCTTTTTGAATCTAAATTGCATATATGGACACATTCCAAAAACTTGATTTTTCTAGATTGAGATCCCTTCACATACTTAACACTTTCCCTAATTTTCAGGATAGATTCATCAATTTCTTTTAAACCATCTTGAACTATCAAGTTCAAGATGTGAGCCGAGCATCTCATGTGAAAAAAATTTCCTTTATTCAAAAGTCCACCCTTAGCAAGTAAAAGATTTCTCAATAAATCGGCACAAATATCATTGGCAGCTGCATTATCCAAAGTAATAGAAAATATTCTCATATCAATTTGCCAAGAACATATGAAATTATGAATTTTGTCACATAAAGCTACTCCACTATGAGGAGGAGGCATATAGCAAAAATTCAAAATTCTCTTTTGTAATTGCCAATCCTTATCAATAAAATGCCCAGTCAAGCAAATATATCCATCAGTAGTCAAAGAAGACCAACAATCAGAAGTTAGGCAAATCTTTGCCAAAGTTGACTCTAACATAGATTTTACCTGATTTTTCTCTCTGTTAAAAATCTTAATGCAATCAGCTCTACAAGTGTTCCTTGAAATGATATGCAAATCAGGTTTCAGATAGTATAATAATTTTTTCATCCCTTCCCATTCAACAAACTGAAATGGCAAATCATGCATAATCACAGCCATGGCAATCAACTCTCTAAACACATCCATATCAAATTTCACATTCACTAAAGATCCATCACTTAAAGAAATCAAACTTTGACCAATATCCCTACTATTTTTTCTAGGACAAACAGGTATATGACGTTTCATATTACCTGTCCCATATTTACTATCAGCTGCATATGATTTTCCACAAGCTTTACATTTTGCAGTCCTCTTGTTGTTTTTGCCTTCCTCCTTAATAAAATAGTTCCATACAATCGATGATAATTTCCTTTGCCGCTTTGCTGTCTTCTTTCCTCCTAATTCGATAACTTCATCATCATCATCATCTAAATTGATAGTTTCATCATCAATCGGGACAGAATCAATTTCTGTACTAGTCATCCTGAAATAAATATTTAAAATTAAGTTAAGAAAATTCAGTAATTAAAAATCAGAATATTTATATAAAATAAAATAAAAATTGACAAATTAAAGAGAGTTTTGCTAATTTCTAATGTCACTATAAAATAAAACAAAATCTTTCCCATAATTATGTACAACAGAGGAGTTAAATTTTAAGATATGCTAATTTCTAATAATGCGTGATGCAAAAATATGTTCCAGTTGACATGAAATAATATGGACAGTTTATAATTTAATTTAACATGAAAAGAAAATTGTCCAAATACTAACAAATTAACAAATTTCTTAGGACCCACAATTTATTTTGAGGGTTTCAAGTATTAAATTAGGACCCTCTTTTTAATCGGCTACTGCTAACTAACATATATTTTTTATGGTTTCAAATATTAAATAAAATCTATTATAGAATAAGTCTTTAATCTTAACATTTTAAATCAATATAAATTTCAGCAGGAAAACATGAAATTCAAACAAATTAATTATAAATGATGTAACTAATGGGAATTAGAGGAGATGAACAAACCTTCACCACAACTTAACAATTTCGTTGCCAACAATTTGATAGCGCCGTCGCCGTCGAACAAGACTAGTATGTTTAGGTTATTATGGAGAGGAGGATGGACATAAATCGTGACATGAGGCTGAGTTATTTTAGGGTTCTAATTTTTATTAAAGTGGTATATATATCACCAATGAAAAAGACAATTATGACCCTCTTTTTAATATTATTATAAGTTATATAAATTATAAACGGGTTAGATGGGTTCGCGAGTCAACCCGTGACACGACCCATTTATTTTGTGTCATAAACGGGTTGACACGTTTATGACACGAACCCGGTAAGCCTTAACCCGGATTCGCCAAATTTACGTGTTAGGCGAATCGTGTTATCGTGTCATGACCCATTTTGACACCCCTACGTAATATTACCTAACCATGCTTCGGTAATCGGAACGACGCGTTGAGAGACTTGTGACGCGACATAAGCATGGTAATCGAAACGACGCGTTAAAGAGACTTGAGACGCGACATACTAATCTAGCGTCACTTTTCACGCACACTTTGCGTATTATAACCTAACAATGCTTAGGTAATTGGACGCGTTTGAGAGACTTGTGACGCGACATAAGCATGGTAATCAAAACGACGCGTTAAAGAGACTTGTGATGGGACATAGTAATCTAGCTTCACTTTCAACGCACACTTTCCATAATATAAACTAACCATGCTTAGGTAATCGGAACGACGCGTTAGAGAGATTTGTGACGCGACATATGCATGGTAATCAAAACGACGCGTTAAAGAGACTTGAGACGCGGCATACTAATCTAGCGTCACTTTTCACGCACACTTTGCGCAATATAACCTAACCATGATTAGGTAATCGGACCGACGTGTTAAAGAGACCTGAGATGCGACATACTAATCTAGCGTCACTTTTAACACACACTTTGTGTAATATAACCTAACCATGCTTAGGTGTTCGGAACGACACGTTAAAGAGACTTGTGACGCGACATAAGCATAGTAATCGAAACGACGCGTTAAAGAGACTTTAAATGCGACATACTAGTCTAGCTTCACTGTTTACGCACACTTTGCGTTATATAACCTAACGATGCTTAGGTAATCGAAAAGACACGTTAATGAGACATGAGACGCGACATACTAATCTAGCGTCACTTTTTACACACACTTTGCGTAATGTAACCTAACCATGCTTGGGTAATCAGAACGACGCGTTAAAGATAATTGAGATGCGACATATTAATCTAGCGTCACTTTTCACGCACCCTTTGCATAATATAACCTAACCATGCTTCGGTAATCGGAACGACGCGTTGAGAGACTTCTGACGCAACATAAGAACGGTAGTCGAAACGACGCGTTAAAGAGACTGGAAACGTTGACATACTAATCTACCGTCATTTTTAACGCACACTTTGCGTAATATAATCTAACCATGCTTTGGTAGTCGGAACGACGCGTTAAACAGACTTGTGACGGGAAATAGTAATCTAGCTTTACTTTTAACGCACGCTTTCCATAATATAAACTAACCATGCTTAGGTAATCTGGCATCACTTTTTACGCACATTTTGCGTAATATAACCTAACGATGCTTAGGTAATCGAAACGACGCGTTAAAGAGACTTGAGACGCGACCTACTAATCTAGCGTCACTTTTAACGCACACTTTGCGTAATATAACCTAACCATGTACATGAAAAGTTACTCTAAATTAGTATGTCGAGTCAAAATTCTTTTTAACGCGCCGTTCCGATTACCTAAGCATGGTAAGGTTATATTACGCAAAGTGTGCGTGAAAAGTGATCCTAGATTATAATGTCGCGTCTCAAGTCTTTTTAATGCATCATTTCGATTACCATGCTTTTGTCGCGTCACAAGTCTCTAACGCGTCGTTCCGATTACCTAATCATGGTTATGTTATATTACGGAAAGTGTGCATTAAAAGTGACGCTGCCTTAATATGTCGCATCACAAGTCTCTTTAACGTGTCGTTCTTATTACCTAAGCATGATTAGGTTATATTACGCAAAGTGTGCGTGAAAAGTAACGCTAGATTAGTATGTCGCCTCTCAAGTCTCATTAGCGCGTCGTTCGGATTACCTAAGCATGGTTAGGTTATATTATGCAAAGTGTGTGTGAAAAGTGAAGCTAGATTAGTATGTCGCGTCACTAGTCTCTTTAGGACGTCGTTCCGATTACCTAAGCATGGTTAGGTTATATTACGCAAAGTATGCGTGAAAAGTGACGCTAGATTAATATGTCGCGTATCAAGTCTCTTTAATATGTCGTTTTGATTACCATTCTTATGCGCGTCTCAAATCTCTCAAACGAGTCATTCCGATTACCTAAGCATGGTTAGATTATATTACAAAAAGTGTGCGTTAAAAGTGACGCTAGATTACTATGTCGCAGCACATGTCTTTTAACACGTCGTTCCGATTACCTAAGCATGGTTATGTTATATTACGCAAAGTGTGCGTGAAAAGTGACGCTAGATTAGTATTTCAGGTCACAAGTCTCTGCAACGCGTCGTTCCGATTGCCTATGCATGGTTAGGTTATATTACGCAAAGTGTGTGTGAAAAGTGACGCTAGATTAGTATATCGCGTAACAAGTCTCTACCGCGTCGTTCTGATTACCTAAGCATGTTTAGGGTATATTATGCAATGTGTGCATGAAAAGTGACGCTAGATTAGTATGTTGCCTCCCAAGTCTATTTAACGCGTCGTTTCGATCACCATGCTTATGTCGCGTCACAAGTCTCTCTATTGCGTCGTTCCGATTACCTAAGCATGGTTAGGTTATATTACGCAAAGTGTGCGTGAAAAATGACGCTAGATTAGTATGTCGCATCTCAACTCTCTTTAACGCGTCGTTTTGATTACCTAAGCATGGTTAGGTTATATTACGCAAAGTGTGCGTGAAAAGTGACGCTAATATCACGCAATGTGTGCGTGAAAAGTGACGCTAGATTAGTATGTCGCGTCTCAAGTCTCTATAACGCCTCGTTTCGATTGCGTCACAAGTCTCTCTAACGCATCGTTTCAATTACCGAAGCATGGTTAGGTTATATTATGCAAAGTGTGCATGAAAAGTGACTCTAAATTAGTATGTCGGGTCACAAGTCTTGTTAACGCGTCGTTCCGATTACCTAAGCATGGTAAGGTTATATTAAGCAAAGTGAGCGTGCAAAGTGATGCTAGATTATAATGTCGTGTCTCAAGTCTCTTTTATGCATCGTTTCGATTACCATGCTTATGTCGCGTCACAAGTCACTCTAACGGGTCGTTCCGATTACCTAATCATGGTTATGTTATATTACGGAAAGTGTGCGTTAAAAGTGATGCTACTTTAATATGTCGCATCACAAGTCTCTTTAACGTGTCGTTCTTATTACCTAAGCATGGTTAGGTTATATTACGCAAAGTGTGCGTGAAACATAACGCTAGATTAGTATGTCGCCTCTCAAGTCTCTTTAGCGCGTCGTTCGGATTACATAAGCATGGTTAGGTTATATTACGCAAAGTGTGTGTGAAAAGTGAAGCTAGATTAGTATGTCGCGTCACCAGTCTCTTTAGCACGTCGTTCCGATTACCTAAGCATGGTTAGGTTATATTACGCAAAGTGTGCGTGAAAAGTGACGCTAGATTAATATGTCGCGTCTCAAGTATCTTTAATACGTCGTTTTGATTACCATTCTTATGCGCGTCTCAAATCTCTAAAAAGAGTTGTTCCGATTACCTAAGCATGGTTAGGTTATATTACGGAAAGTGTGCGTTATAAGTGATGCTAGATTACTATGTCGCACCATAAGTTTTTTTAACACGTCGTTCCGATTACCTAAGCATGGTTAGGTTATATTACGACAAGTGTGCGTGAAAAGTGACGCTAGATTAGTATTTCAGGTCACAAGTCTCTGCAACGCGTCGTTCCGATTGCCTAAGCAAGGTTAGGTTATATTATGCAAAGTTTGTGTGAAAAGTGACGCTAGATTTTTATACCGCGTCACAAGTCTCTATAACGCGTCATTCCGATTACCTAAGCATGTTTAGGGTATATTATGTAATGTGTGCATGAAAAGTGACGCTAGATTAGTATGTTGCCTCTCAAGTCTATTTAACGCGTCGTTTCGATTACCATGTTTATGTCGCGTCACAAGTCTCTCTATTGCGTCGTTCCGATTACCTAAGCATGGTTAGGTTATATTACGCAAAGTGTGCGTGAAAAATGACGCTAGATTAGTATGTCGCGTCTCAACTCTCTTCAACGCGTCGTTTTGATTACCTAAGCATGGTTAGATTATATTACGCAAAGTGTGCGTGAAAAGTAACGCTAGATTAATGTCATGTCACAAGTCTCTTTATCGCATCGTTCCAATTATCTAAGCATGGTAAGGTTATATCACGCAATGTGTACGTGAAAAGTGACGCTAGATTAGTATGTCGCTTCTCAAGTCTCTATAACGCGTCGCTTCGATCGCGTCACAAGTCTCTCTAACGCATCGTTTTGATTACCGAAGCATGGTTAGGTTATATTACGCAAAGTGTGCATGATAAGTTACTCTAAATTAGTATGTCGGGTCACAAGTCTTTTTAACGCGTCGTTCCGATTACCTAAGCATGGTATGGTTATATTACGCAAAGTGTGCGTGAAAAGTGATGCTAGATTACAATGTCGCGTCTCAAGTCTCTTTAGTGCTTTGTTTCGATTACCATGCTTATGTCGTGTCACAAGTCTCTCTAACGCGTCATTCCGATTGACGCGTTAAAGAAACTTGTGACGCGACATACTAATCTAGTGTCGTATAACTAAGCCATGCTTAGGTAATCGGGACGACGCATTAGAGAGACTTGTGACGCGACATAAGCATGGTATTCGAAACAACGGGTTAAAGACACTTGAGACGCGACATACTAATCTAGCGTCACTTTTCACGCACACTTTCCGTAATATACCTAACCATGATTAGGTAATCGAAACGACGCGTTAAAGAGACATGAGACGCGACATACTAATCAATTGTCACTTTTAACACACACTTTGCGTAATATAAAATAACCATACTTAGGTAATCAGAACGAGGCGTTAAAAAGACTTGAGATACAATATACCAATCTAGCATCACTTTTACCGCACTCTTTGCGTAATTTAACCTAACCATGATGACATACTAATCTATTTCACTTTTCACGCACAATTTGCGTACAATAAACTAACCATGTTAGGTAATTGGAACGATGCGTTAGAGAGACTTGTGACGCGAAGTAAGAATGGTAATGAAACGATGCCTTAAAGAGACATTAGACGCGACATACTAATCTAGCGTTACTTTTCACGCACACTTTGCGTAATATAACCTAACCATGCTAAGGTAATCGGAACGACGCGTTAGAGAGACTTGTGACGCGACATACAAATCTAGCGTCACTTTTCACGCACACTTTGTGTATTATAACCTAACCATGCATAGTTGTTCGGAACGACCCGTTAAAGAGACTTGAAATGCGACATACTAATCTAGCGTCACTTTTTACGCACACTTTGTATAATATAACCTAACGATTGTTAAATAATCAGAACGACGCGTTAAAGAGACTTGAGACGCGACATACTAATCTAACGTCACTTTATATGCACGCTTTGCGTAATATAACCTAACCATGCTTAGATAATTGGAACGACACGTTAAAGAAACATGAGACACAAAATACTAATCTAACGTCACTTTTCAAGCACACTTTGCGTAATATAACCTAACCATGCTTAGGTAATCGGAACGACGCATTAGAGAGACTTGTGATGTGACATACAAATCTAGCGTCACTTTTCATGCACACTTTGCGTAATATAACCTAACCGTGCTTAAATAATCGAAACGACGCGTTAAAGAGACTTGAGACGCAACATACAAATCTAGCGTCACTTTTCAAGCACACATTGCGTAATATAACCTAGCCGTGCTTAGGTAATCGAAACGACGCTTTAAAGAGACTTGAGACCCGACAAACTAATCTAGCGTCACTTTTCAAACACACTTTGCGTAATATGTTTCTATAACGCGTCGTTCCGATTACCTAAGCATGGTTAGGTTATATTATGCAAAGTGTGCGTGAAAAGTGACTGTTGATTAGTATGTCGCGTCTCAAATCTCTTTAACGCGTTGTTCCGATTACCTAAGCATGGTTAGGTTATATATGTAAAGTGTGCGTGAAAAGTGATGCTAGATTCGTAAGTCGCGTCTCAAGTCTCTTTAACGCGTTGTTTCGATTAGAATGCTTATGTCGCGTCACAAGTCTCTCTAACAGGTCGTTCCGATTACCTAATCATGGTTAGGTTATATTACGCAAAGTGTGCGCGAAAAGTGACGCTAGATTTGTATGTTGCGTCTCAAGTCTCTTTAACGCGTTCTTCCGATTAACTAAGCATGGTTAGGTTATAGTTCTTGAAAAGTGACGCTAGATTAGTTTGTCGCGGCTAAAGTCTATTTCACGCGTCGTTTCGATTACCTAAGCATGGTTAGGTTATATTACGCAAAGTGTGCATGAAAAGTGACGCTAGATTAGTATGTCGCGTCTTAAGTCTCTTTAACGCGTCGTTTCGATTACAATGCTTATGTCGTGCCACAAGTCTCTCTAACGCGTCGTTCCGATTACCTAAGCATGATGGTTAGGTTATATTACGCAAAGTGTACGCTATATTACTATGTCGTGTAACAAGTTTCTTTAACGCGTCGTTTTGATTACCATGATTATGTCGCGTCACGAGTCTGTCTAATGCGTCGTTCCGATTACCTAAGCATGGTTAGAGTATATTATGGAAAGTGTGCGTTAAAAGTGAAGCTAGATTACTATGTCGCGTCACAAGTCTCTTTAACGCGTCCTTCCGATTACCTATGAATTGTTAGGTTATATTACGCAAAGTATGCTTGAAAAGTGACGCTATATTAGTATGTCGTGTCACAAGTCTCACTAACATGTTGTTCTGATTACCTATGTATGGTTATATTACGCAAAGTGTGCGTTAAAAGTAACGCTAGATTACTATGTCGCGTCTCAAGTCTCTGTAAGGCGTCGTTGGCTATTACCATTCTTATGTCGCGTCACAAGTCTCTCTAACGCGTCGTTCCAATTACCTAAGCACTGTTAGTTTATATTACGCAAAGTGTACGTGAAAAGTGACAATAGATTATTCTGTCGCATCTCAAGTCTTTTTGGCGCGTCGTTCAAATTACCTAAGCATGGTTAAGATATACTACGCAAAGAGTACGTAAAAAGTGATGATAGATTAGTATGACGTGTCTCAAGTCTCTTTAATGCGTCTTTCCGATTACCTAAGCAAGGTTAGTTTATATTACACAAAGTTTGTGTTAAAAGTAACAATATATTAGTATGTCGCGTCTGAAGTCTTTTGAACGCGTCGTTCCGATTACCTATACATGGTTAGGTTATATTACGCAAAGTGTGGGGGAAAATTGACGGTAGATTAGTATGTCGCGTCTCAAGTCTCTTTAACGTGTCATTTCGATTACCATGCTTATCTCGCGTCAAAAGTCTCTCTAACGTGTCGTTCCGATTACCTAAGCTGTGCTTGAAAAGCGACGCTAGATTAGTATGTCGCGTCTCAAGTCTCTTTAATACGTCATTTCGATTACCATGATTATGTCGCGTCACAAGTCTCTCTAACGCCTCGTTCCAATTACCTAAGCATGGTTAGGTTATATTACGCAGAGTGTGCGTGAAAAGTGACAATAGATTAGTATGTCGCATCTCAAGTCTCTTTAACGCGTCGTTTCGATTACTATGCTTATATCGCGTCACAAGTCTCTTTAACGCGTCGTTTTGATTATCCAAGCATGGGTTATATTACGGAAAGTGTGCGTGAAAAGTGACGCTAGATTAATATGTCGCGTCTCAAGTCCCATTAACGCGTCGTTCGGATTACTTAAGCATGGTTAGTTTATAGTACGCAAAATGTGCGTGAAAAGTGAAGCTAGATTTGTATGTCACATCTCAAGTCTCTTTAACGCGTCGATTCGATTACCTGAGCATGGTGAGGTTATATTACGCAAAGTGTGCGTGAAAAGTGACGGTAGATTAGTATGTCGCATCTCAAGTCTCTTTAACGCGTTGTTTCGATTACCTGAGCATGGTTAGGTTATATTACGCAAAGTGTGCGTGAAAATTGACGCTAGAATAGTATGTCGCGTCTCAAGTCTCTTTAACGCGTCGGTTCGATGTCCATGCTTATTGTTGTGTCACAAGTCTCTCTAACGCGTCGTTTTGATTTCCATGCTTATGTGGCGTCACAAGTCTCTCTAACGCGTCGTTCCGATTACCTAAGCATGGTTAGGTTGTATTATGGGAAGTGTGCATTAAAATTGAAGCTAGATTACTATGTCGCGTCATAAGTCTCGTTAATGCGTCGTTCTGATTACCTAAGCATGGTTAGGTTATATTACGCAAAGTGTGCGTGAAAAGTGATGCTAGATTAGCATGTCGCGTCTCAAGTCTCTTTAACACGTCGCTTCGATTACCATGATTATGTCGCGGCACAAGTCTCTATATCGCCTCGTTCAAATTACCTAAATATAGTTAGGTTATATTAGGTAGAGTGTGCGTGAAAAGCGATAATAGATTAGTATGTCGCATCTCAAGTCTCTTTAACGCGTTGTTTCGATTACCTGAGGATGGTTAGATTATATTACGCAAAGTGTGCGTGAAAAGTGACGCTAGAATGGTATGTCGCGTCTCAAATCTCTTTAACTCATCGTTTTGATTACCATGCATATGTTGCGTCACAAGTCTCTCTAACGCGTCGTTCCGATTACCTACGCGTGGTTAGTTTATATTATGGAAAGTGTGCATTAAAAGTGAAGCTAGATTAATATCGCGTCATAAGTATCATTAAAGCGTCATTCTGATTACCTAAGCATGGTTAGGTTATATTACTCAAAGTGTGCGTGAAAAGTGACGTTAGATTAGCATGTCGCGTCTCAAGTCTCTTTAACACGTCTTTTCGATTACCGTGATTATCTAATTACCTAAATATAGTTAGGTTATATTATGAAGAGTGTGCGTGAAAAGCGATAATAGATTAGTATGTCGCATCTCAAGTCTCTTGAACGCGTCGTTTCGATTACCATGGGTTTTACTACGCAAAGTGAGCGTGAAAAGTGATAATAGATTATAGTATGCCGCGTCTCAAGTCGCATTAACGCGTCTTTTCGATTAGCTAAGAATGGTTAAGTTATATTATGCAAAATGTGTGGAAAAAGTGACGCCAGATTAGTATGTCACATCTCAAGTCTCATTTACGCGTCGTTTCGATTACCTAAGCATGGTTAGGTTATATTACACAAAGTGTGCGTGAAAAGTGACAGTAGATTAGTGTGCCGTGTCTCAAGTGTCTTTAACGCGTCGTTTCAATTACCATGCTTATGTCGCGTTACAATTCTAACTAACACGCCGTTCCGATTACCTAAGCATGCTTAGGTTATATTACGCAGAGTGTGCGTGAAAAGTGACGTTAGATTAGTATGTCGCGTTTCAAGTCTCTTTAACGCGTTGTTTCGATTACCATGCATATGTCGCGTCACAAGTCTCTTTAACGCGTCGTCCGATTACCTAAGCATGGTTAGGTTATATTACGCAAAGTGTGCATAAAAAGGGACGCTAGATTACTTTGTCGAGACCTAAGCATGGCTAGGTTATACAATAGAAAGTGTGCGTTTAAAGTGAAGCAAGATTGCTATGTCGTGTCACAAGTATCTTTAACGCGTCGTTCCAATTACCTAGGCATGGTTTGGTTATATTACGCAAAGTGTGCATAAAAAGGGACGCTAGATTACTTTGTCGAGTCACAAGTTTCTCTAACGCGTCGTTACGATTACCTAAGCATGGTTAGGTTATATAATAGAAAGTGTGCGTTTAAAGTGAAGTGAGATTACTATGTCGCGTCACAAGTCTCTTTAACGCATCGTTCCGATTACCTAAGCATAGTTAGAATATATTACACAAAGTGTGCGTGAAAAGTGACTCTATATTAGTTTGTCATTTCACAAGTCTCTCTAACGCGTTGTTCCGATCACCTAAGCATGGTTAGGCTATATTACGCAAAGTGTGCGTGAAAAGTGATGATAGATTCGTATGTCGCGTGTCAAGTCTCTTCAACGCGTTGTTTTGATTAACTAAGTATGGTTAGGTTATATTACGCAAAATGTGCGTGAAAATTAACTGTAGATTAGTATGTCACATCCCAAGTCGCTTTAACGCGTCGTTTAGATTACCTAAGCATGGTTTGGTAATATAACGCAAAGTGTGCGTGAAAAGTGACGCTAGATTCATATGTCGTGTCTCAAGTCTCTTTAACGCTTCGTTTCAATAAACATGCTTATTTCGTGTCACAAGTCTCACTAACGCGTCGTTTTGATTACCATGCTTATGTCGCCTCACAAGTCTCTTTAGCGCATCGTTCCGATAACCTAAGCATGGTTAGGTTATATTACACAAAATGTGCGTGAAAAGTGACGCTAGATTAGTATGTCGTATCTTTAGTCTTTTTAACACGCCGTTTCGATTACCTAAGAATGGTTAAGTTATATTACGCAAAGTGTGCGTGAAAAGTGACGCTAGATTAGTATGTCGCGTCGTTTCGATTACCAAGCATGTGTCGCGTCATAAGTCACTTTAACCCGTCGTTCCGATTACCTAAGCGGGTTAGGTTATATTACGGAAAGTGTGAGTTAATAGTTATGCTAGATTACTATGTCGCGTCACAAATCTCTTTCACGCGTCGTTCCGATTACCTAATCATGGTTAGGTTATATTACGCAAAGTGTGCCTGAAAGGTGACGCTAGATTAGTATCTCGCATCTCAAGTCTCTTTAACGCGTCGTTTCGATTACAATGATTTTGTCGTGTCACATATATCTCTAACGCATCTTTCCGGTTACCTAAGTGTTAGGTTCTATTACAGAAAGTGTGAGTTAAAAGTGACGCTAGATTACTATGTCGCATCACAAGTCTCTTTAACCCGTCGTTCAAATTACCAAGCATGGTTAGGTTATATTAGGCAAAGTGTGCTTGAAATGTGACGCTAGATTAGTATGTCGTGTCACAAGTTTCTTATACTTGTCGTTTCGATTACCTAAGCATGGTTAGGTTACATTACGCAAAGTGTGCGTGAAAAGTGACGCTAGATTAGTATGTCGTGTCACAAGTCTCTTTAACTCGTTGTTCCGATTACTTAAGCATGGTTAGGTTATATTACACAAAGTGTGCGTGAAATGTGACGCTAGATTAGTATGTCGCGTCACAAGTTTTTTAACTTGTCCTTCCGATTACCTAATCATGGTTAGGTTATATTACACAAAGGGTGCGTGAAAAGTTACGCTAGTTTAGTATGTCGCATCTCAAGTCTCTATAACGCGTCGGTCCGATTACATTAGCATGGTTAAGTTATATTACGCAAAAAGTGCGTGAAAAGTGACGCTAGATTAGTATGTCACGTCACAAGTCTCTCTAACGCGTTGTTCCGATTACCTAAGCATGGTTAGGTTATATTACGCAACGTATGCGTGAAATGTGACGCTAGATTAGTATGCGCGTCAGAAGTCTCTTTAACTCATCATTCCGATTATCTAAGCATGGTTAGGTTATATTACGTAAAGAGTGCGTGAAAAGTGACGCTAGATTAGTATGTCGCTTCTCAAGTCTCTTTAACGCGTCGGTCTGATTACTTCAGCATGGCAAGGTTAAATTACGTAAAGTGTGCGTGAGAAGAGACGCTAGATTAGTATGTCGCGTCACAAGTCTCTTTATCGCGTCGTTCCGATTACCTAGGCATAGGTTATATTACGCAAAATTTGTGTGAAACATGATGCTAGATTAGTATGTTGCGTCTCAAGTCTCTTTAATGCGTCGCTTCGATTACCATGATTATGTCGCGTCTAAAATCTCTCTAACGCCTCATTCCGATAACCTAAGCATGGTTAAGTTATATTACGTAGGGTGTTCGTGTCACAAGTCTCTCTAACGTGTCGTTCCAATTACCTAAGCATTGTTAGGTTATATTTCGCAAAATGTGCGTGAAAAGTGACGCTATATTACTATGTCGTGTCACAAGTCTCTTTAACGCGTCGTTTCGATTTCCTAAGCATGGGTTATATAACAAAAAGTGTGCGTGAAAAGTGACGCTATATTAGTGTGTCGCGTCTCAAGTCTTATGAACGCGTCGTTCCGATTAACTAAGTATGGTTAGTTTATATTACGCAAAATGTGCGTGAAAAGTGACGCTAGATTAGTATGTCGCGTCTCAAGTCTCTTTAACGCGTCATTTCAATTGCCACGATTATGTCGCGTCACAAGTCTCACTAACGCGCCGTTCCGATTACCTAAGCATGGTTAGGTTATAGTACGCAAAGTGTGCGTGAAAAGTTACACTAGATTAGTATCTAGCGTCTCTTTAGCGCGTCGTTTCAATTACCTAAGCATGGTTAGGTTATATTATGCAAAGTGTGCGTGAAAAGTGATGCTAGATTATTATGTCGCGTCTCAAGTCTCATTAACGCGTCGTTCCGATTAACTAAGTATGCTTACTTTATATTACGCAAAATGTGCGTGAAAAGTGACGCTAGATTAGTATGTCGCGTCTCAAGACTCTTTAACGCGTCATTTCAATTACCACGCTTGTGTCACATCACAAGTCTCACTAACGCGCCGTTCCGATTACCTAAGCATGGTTAGGTTATATTACGCAAAGTGTGCGTGAAAAGTTACGCTAGATTAGTATCTCGCGTCTCAAGTCTCTTTAACGCGTCGTTTCGATTACCTTGATTATGTCGCGTCACAAGTCTCTCTGTGTCTTTCCGATTTCCTAAGCGTTAGGTTATATTACGGAAAGTGTGAGTTAATAGTGATGCTAGATTACTATGTAGCATAAGTCTCATTACCGCGTCGTTCCGATTACCTATGCATGGTTAGGTTATATTATGCAAAGAATGGTAATCGAAGCGACGTGTTAAAAGGACTTGAGACGCGACATACTAAGCTAACATCACTTTTCATGCACACTTTGCGTAACATAATCTAACCATGCTGAAGTAATTGGAACGACGCGTTAAAAAGACTTGTGACGCGACATATTAATCTAGCGTCACTTTTAATGCACACTTTCCGTAATATAACCTAAGCATGCTTAGTTAATCGGAACAACGCATTAGAGAGACTTGTGACGCGACATAAGCAAGGTAATCGAAAACGATGCATTAAAGAGACGTGAGACGCGACATACAAATCAAGCGTCACTTTTTAAGCATACTTTGCGTAATATAACCTAACCATGCTTAGGAAATCGGATCGACGCGTTAAAGAGACTTGTGACAGGACAGACTAATCTAGCGTCACTTTTAACGCACACTTTGCGTAATATAACCTAACCATTTTTAGGTAATCTGAGCGACGTGTTAGAGAGAATTGTGACCCAACATAAGCATGGTAATCGAAACGACGCGTTAAAGAGACTTAGGATGCAGCTTACTAATCTAGCGTCACTTTTCATGCACACATTGCATAATATAGGCTAACCATGCTTAGGTAATCGGAACGACGCGTTAGAGAGGCTTGTGACGCGACATATTCATGGCAATCGATATGACGCATTATAGACACTTGAGAAGCGACATATTAATCTAACGTCACTTTTCAAGCACAATTTGCGTAATATAACCGAACCATACTAGGTAATCGGAACGACGCGTAAAAGAGACTTGTGATGCGGCATAGTAATCTAGCGTCACTTTTAACGCACACTTTCCTTAATATAACCTAACCATGCTTAGGTAATCGGAACGACGCGTTAGAGAGACTTGTGACGCGACATAAGCATGGTAATCGAAAAGACACATTAAAGAGACTTGAGACGCGACATATTAATCTAGCCTCATTTTTCACGCCCACTTTTCATAATATAACCTAACCATGCTTAGGTCATCAGAATATAATCTAGCTTCACTTTTCACGCACACTTTGCGTAATATAACCTAACCATGCTTAGGTAATCCGAACGACGTGTTAAAGAGACTTGTGATGCGACATATTAATGTAGCGTTACTTTTAACGCACACTTTCCGTAGTATAACCTAACCATGTTTAGGTAATCGGAACGACGCGTTAGAGAGACTTGTGACGCGACATAAGCATGGTAATCGAAGCGACGCGTTGCAGACACTTGAGACGCGTTAAAAAGACTTGTGACGCTACATACTAATCTTGTGTCACTTTTCACGCACACTTTGCGTAATATAACCTAACCATGCTAATGTAATTAAAACAACATGCTAAAAGAGTCTTTTGATGGGACATAATAATCTAGCGTTACTTTTAATGCACATTTTCCGTAATATAACCTAACCATGCTTAGGTAATCGGAACAACGCGTTAAAGAGACTTTTGATGCGACATCGTAATCTAGCGTCACTTTTAACGCACACTTTCCGTAGTATAACCTAACCATGTTAGGTAATCGAAACGACGCGTTAGAGAGACTTGTGACGACATAAGAATGGTAATCGCAACGATGAATTAAAGATACTTGAGACGCGACATACTAATGTAGCGTCACTTTTCATGCACACTTTGCGTAATATAACCTAACCATGCTTAGGTAATCGTAACGACGTGTAAAAGAGACTTGGGATGGGACATACTAATCTAGCGTCACTATTAACGCACACATTGCATAATATAACCTAACAATTCTTAGGCAATCAGAAAGACGCTTTATAGAGATTTGTGACATGACATAAGCGTGGTAATGGAAACGACGCATTAAAGAGAGACTCGAGACTCGACATACTAATCTAGCGTCACTTTTCACGCACACTTTGCATAATATAGCCTAACCATGCTAAGGCAATCGGAACTACGCATTTGAGAGACTTATGACGCGACATAAGCATGGTAATCAAAACGACGCGTTATAGAGACTTGAGACGTGACATACTAATCTAGCGTAACTTTTCAAGCACACATTGCGTAATATAACCTAACCATGGGTAATCGGAACGACGCGAAAAAGAGACTTGTGATGCGACATAGTAATATAGAGTCATGTGACGCGACATGAGCATGGTAATCGAAACGAAGCATTAAAGATACTTGAGACGCGATATTATAATCTAGCATCATTTTTCACGCACACTTTGCGTAATATAACCTTATCATGCTTAGGTAATCGGAACGACGCGTTAAATAGACTTATGACGCGACATAAGCATAGTAATCAAAACGACGCATTAAAGAGACTTGAGGCGCGACATACTAATCTAGCGTCGCTTTTTACGCACACTTTGCGTACCGTAACAATACTTAGGTAATCGGAACGACGAGTTAAAGAGACTTGAGACCCGACATACTAATCTATCGTCACTTTTCAGGCACACTTTGCGTAACCTAACCATGCATAGGTAATCAGAACGACGCGTTAGAGAGACTTGTGGCGCGACATAAGCATGGTAATCGAAACGACGCGTTAAAGAGAGTTGAGACGCGACATACTAATCTAGCGTCATTTTTCAAACACTTTTTACTTAATATAACCTAACCATGCTTATGTAATCAAAACAACGCGTTAAAGAGAATTGAGACGCGACAAACTAATCTACTGTCTCTTTTCACGCACACTTTGCGTAATATAACCTGACCATGCTTAGTTAATTGGAACAACGCGTTAAAGAGACTTGAGACTCAACATACTAAACTAGCGTCTCTTTTCATGAACATTTTACGTAATATAACCTAACCATGCTTCGGTAATCAGAACGACGCGTTTAAGTGACTTGTGACGAGACATAGTACTCTACCGTAAATTATAACGCACACTTTGTGTGTAATATAACCTAGCCATGATTAGGTAATCGGAACGACGCGTTAGAGACACTTGTGACGCGACAAAGTAATCTAGCTTCACTTTTAACGCACACTTTCCATAATATAAACTAACCATGCTTAGGTAATCAGAACGACGTGTTAGAGAGACTTGTGATGCGACTTAATCATGGTAATCGAAACGACGCGTTAAAGAGACTTGAGACATGACATACTAATCTAAATTTACATTTCACGCACACTTTGCTTAATATAACCTAACAACGCTTAAGGTAATCGGAACGACGCATTAAAGAAACTTGTGACGCGACATAATAATCTAACGTCACTTTTAACGTACACTTTGCGTAATATAACCAAACCATGCTTAGGTAATCGGGACGACGTGTTAGAGAGACTTGTGACGCGACATACTAATCTAGCGTCACTTTTCTCTATACCTAACCATGCTTAGGTAATCGAAATGACGCGTTAAAGAGACATGAGCCGCGGCATACTAATCTATTGTCACTATTAACGCACACTTTGCGGAATATAACCTAACCATGCTAGGTAATCGGAACGACATGTTAAAAAGACTTGAGACGCGATAAGGAGACTTGAGACGCGACATACCAATCTAGCATCACTTTTTCCGCACTCTTTGCGTAATTTAACCTAACCATGCTTAGGTAATCGGAACTACGCGTCAAAAAGACTTGAGACGCGACACACTAATCTATTTCACTTTTCACGCATAGTTTGCCTAATATAAACTAACCATGCTTAGGTAATTAGAACAATGCGTTAGATAGAATTGTGACGCGAAATAAGAATGTTAATGAAACGATGCCTTAAAGAGACTTTAGACGCGACATACTAATCTAGCTTCACTTTTCACGCACACTTTGTGTAATATAACCTAACCATGCTTAGGTGTTCAGAACGACGCGTTAAAGAGACTTGCAAATGCAACATACTAATCAAGCGTCACTTTTTACGCACACTTTGCGTAATATAACCTAACAATGGTTAGGTAATCAAAACGACGCGTTAAAGAGACTTGAGACGTGGCATACTAATCTAACGTCACTTTTTACACACTCCTTGCATAATATAACCTAACCATGCTTAGATAATCGGAACAACGCGTTAAAGAGACATGAGACGCGACATACTAATCTAATGTCACTTATAACGCACACTTTGCGTAATATAACCTAACCATGCTTAGGTAATCGGAATGACGCATTAGAGAGACTTGTGACGCGGCATAAGCATGGTAATCAAAACGACGCGTTAAAGAGACTTGAGACGCGACATATTAATTTAGCGTCACTTTTTACATACACTTTGCGTATATAATCTAACCATTGTTAGGTAATCGAAACGACCCGTTAATGAGACTTGTGATGCGACATACTAATCTAGCGTTACTTTTCACGCACACTTTGCATAATATAACCTAACCATGTTTAGGTAATCAGAATGACGCGTTGGAGAGACTTCTGACGTGACATAAGCATGGTAATCGAAACGACGAGTTAAAGAGACTTGAGATGCGACATACTAATCTAGAGTCACTTTTCACGCACACTTTCAGTAATATAACCTAACCATTCTTAGGTAATCAAAACGACGCGAAAAAGAAACTTTTGACTCGACATTGTAATCTAGCGTCATTCTTAACGCACACTTTGCGTAATATAACATATCCATGATTAGGTAATCGGAACGACGCGTCAGAGAGACTTGTGACGGACATAAGCATGGTAATCGAAACGACGGGTTAAAGACACTTTAGACGCAACATACTAATCTAGCGTCACTTTTCAAGCACACTTTGCCTAATATAACCTAACCATGCTTAGATAATCAGAACGATGCGTCAAAAAGACTTGAGACGCGACATACTAATCTATTTCACTTTTCACGCACACTTTGCGTAATATAAACACACCATGCTTAGGTTATTGGAACGATGGGTTAAAGAGTCTTGTGACGCGACATAAGAATAGTAATGAAACGACGCGTTAAAGAGACTTTAGACGTGACATACAAATCTAGTGTCACTTTTCACGAAAACTTTGCGTAATATAACCTAACCATGCTTAGTTAATCGGAAAAACGCGTTAAAGATACTTGAGACGCGACAAACTAATCTAACGTCACTTTTCATGCACACTTTGCGTAATATAACCTAACCATGCTTAGTTAATCGGAACAACGCGTTAAAGAGACTTGAGACGCGACAAACTAATATAGCGTCTTTTTTCACGCACACTTTGCGTAATATAACCTAACCATGCTTACTTAATCAGAACAACGCGTTAATGAGACTTGAGATGTAACATACTAATCTAGCGTCACCTTTCACGCACACTTTGCATAATATAACCTAACCATGCTTAGGTAAAAAGAACGATGCTTAAAGTGACTTGTGAAGCGACATATTACTCTACCGTAAATTTTAACGCACACTTTGCGTAATATAACCTAACCATGATTAGGTAATCGGAACGACACGTTAGAGACACTTGTGACGCGACATAAGCATGGTAATCGAAACGACGAGTTAAAGAGACTAGAGACATGACATACTAATCTAGCGTCACTTTGACGCACACTTTGGTTAATATAACCTAACAATGATTAGGTAATTGGAACGACGCGTTAAAGAGACTTGTGACGCGACATAGTAATCTAGCGTCACTTCTAACACACACTTTTATATAACCTAACCATGCTTAGGTAATTCGGACGACGCGTTAGAGAGACTTGTGACGCGACATAAGTATGGTATTCGAAACAACGGGTTAAAGACACTTTTCACGCACACTTTGCGTAATATAACCAAATCATGCTTAGGTAATCGAAACGACGCGTTAGAGAGACATGAGACGCGACATAGTAATCTATTGTTACTTTTAACGCACACTTTGCGTAATATAACCAAACCATGCTTAGGTAATCGGAACGACACGTTAAAAAGAATTGAGACACGATATACCAATTACCTAACCATGCTTAGGTAATCGGAACGACGCATTAAAGAGACTTGAGACGCGACATACAAATCTAGCATTAAATAGACTGTAGCCGGGACATACAAATCTAGCGTCACTTTCACACACACTTTGCGTAATATATCAAACCATGCTTAGGTAATCGGAACACGCGTTAAAGAAACTTGAGACACGACATACTAATCTAGTGTCACTTTTCATGCACACTTCGCGTAAAATAAACTAACCATACTTTGGTAATCGGAACGACGCGTTAAAGAGACTTAAGACGCCACATGCTAATCTATTGTCACTTTTCACGCACACGTTGCGTAATAACCTAACCATGCCTACGTAATCGGAACGACAACTTAAGAGACTTAGACGCAAAAGACTAATCTAGCGTCACTTTTCATGCACAATTTGCGTAAAATAACCTACCCATCCTTAGATAATCGTAACGACGCGTTAATGAGACTTGAGACGCGACATACAAATCTATTGTCACTTTTCACGCACACTTTGCGTAATATAACCTAACCATGCTTAGATAATCGGAACGACGTGTGAGATTGACTTGCAATGTAACATAAGCATGGTAATCGAAAGGACGCGTTAAAGAGTCTTGAGATGCGACATACCAATCTAGTGTTACTTTTTACGCATACTTTGCGTAATATAACCTAACCATCCTTAGGTAATCGTAACAACGCGTTAATGAGACTTGTGACGCGACATACTAATCTACCGTAACCTTTTACGCAGAATTTTGCGTAATATAACTTAACCATTCTTATGTAATCGCGACAACAAAAATATGATTATTTAGTTTCATACTCACCCTGTAATAATCATTAAACTCACCCTGTCATAATCCACCTAAACCACCAAAAACATCACCATCACTTCCTTGCTACAAAAAAGCCCTGAAATGGATAAGGAAGGAAGAAGCAATACAGAGAAACCCTATTGTGACAAAAATCCCTCAAACCTGTATGTTTCAATCCCTTTCATATGAAAAGGAATACCCTCCTTTACCAGAAACCTTAACCTCTAACCAACCCATCAAATCAGCCCCATTTATACAAAATCCCTCCACTGTCAAGCCAGATGGTACACTCAAACAGGTTTCTCAAGCAGAAGCAGTCTTGAACTGGCAAACACATAATGCTATTGCTCAGAATTAAAAGCTCACTAAGCTTGAAGGAAAGATCGATCAAGTCTCTCTTAAACTTAGTGATATTGATGACAAGTTTAAGAAAGATATCAAAAATCGAATCGCTGGTCTTCAAAGCAAAGTTCAAGCAAGCCAAGATGAGATGAAGGTGTTAATTCAAAAATTATCTTTAAATTCTCTTGGTGCTAAGGAGATTGGAAATAGGCAGATTGAAGGCGGACATTCAAGCCCTTGAAAAACATCTGAAACAAAGATCTTCTTCTATAGATACATCAGATCCCATAAACCCTTTTCCCTCCTTCTATACACAGAATCTTCCTTACCAACTACCACAAATAACCGTGTCTATGAGCTTAAAATGTCTTCTGAAGATGAGCTTAGAAGTCTTGGTCTTGAAAGAGAATTGTTTAATAAAAGGCTTTGAAAAGGCAAATTTCCCTCCACCAAAACAATATCTTCATCTTTGGTTGACTCTGCCGATCAAGATACTAAACCAAAAACCCCTTTTCCCACCTATGATACTATGATGGTCAATTTGATCTAGAATTTTCTTCAGACTTGTGCCACCAACAAGATGCCTACTTTTGATATTGGTCAGATTGATACAAAATCATCTTCATCTAACAAATTCGAAAGTCTGAGTAGTTTTGACTCAGATAGTGAGGATCAGATACAATTCATGGCAGCACCACCGAGTACTTCTCAGCAATCTTATTATGAAGAACCTACAGAAGATGATAATGATGCAAATAACTTCGAATTCTCCAGTCCACTAACCACATGATAAAGCTACTCGATTATTCTTTACCTTAGATAATATCCCTCCTTCCCAATATAGGGATAGAATTCAAGAGTTCAGTGCTTGGCTGGAAAGTCAACTGCTTAAACCAAATGTTGTTCTTCATGATATCCTCCAGTTTTTCTGCTCTAGATTCACTGTAAGTTACAAGATTGGTTTAATGGATTACCTCAAGAATCCAGGTTTACTCTTATAAATGCACCGACGGCTACAACGTTCTTGGGATGTATTTATAATGAATTCTGGGGAAAAATCAATGATGATCAGGAGATTGCACGAAAAGAGTTCTATCAAATGAAGTGTTTCTCTTTAAAGAAAAGAGATCTTGATATTCACTTTCAGAGAATCTCTAAGAGATTTTATCGTCATTTTGGCAACAACAATCCTGATTTAAAGCAAGCCTTTTTTGACTCTTTGCCATAATTATTGTCTACCAGGATGTTCACTCTGATCCAGCAGACAGATAAGAAAATAAATGATCTTAGTCTTAAAGAAGTCTATCAAATTATGCTCAGAGCTTTATCTCAACTATGTGAACGGAAAAAGGTCTTCAATATGTATTTTTCAAGACAGAAGAATCCATTGATGAAGTTATCATGAAACAGACCGGATCTAATGGTCAAATGTGATTCTTCCTCTACATCATGCACTTTTCCGTCAAAGAAGAAGAGCCATTCCTTCAAGATGAAAGGACAGAAAAGGTTCCATAACCGATCTTCCAAAAGATGGCGCTATTTTAAGAAGAAGAAGTTCTGAGGAAGGACAAAATCAAATAAGTGCTTCCTATGTGGAAAAGAAGGTCACTTTGCAAAAAGTTGTCCTACTAAAGCAAAACATTCTTCAAAACTTATTCAGAAAATCCGGCAAATGACTTCAGTTGATCTTGATGATGCTGATATTGAATCCTTATTTTCTGAAGAAGAGGAGTCTGGTCCACATAGTTTATTGTTGGCGCAGAGGGAGGCCCGGTTACGGATCATATATTTCAACTCAAATCGAAATTCCAACAATCTGGATCCTAAAGTTGATCATAGGTAATCGGAACGACGCGTTTGAGATACTTATGACGCGACATAAGCATGGTAATCGAAACGACGCGTTAAAGAGACTTGAGATGCGCCATACTAATCTAGCATCACTTTTTCACGCACACTTTACATAATGTAACCTAACCATGCTTAGGTAATCGGAATGATGCGTTAAAGAGACTTCAGACGCGACATACTAATCTATTGTTACTTTTGACGCACACTTCGCGTAGTATAACCTAACCATGCTTAGGTAATCGGAACGACGCATTAGAGAGACTTGTGACGCAACATACTAATCTAGCGTCACTTTTTACGCACACATTGTGTAATATAACCTAACCATTCTTGGGTAATCCGAACGACTCGTTAAGGAGACTTGAGACGCGACATACTAATCTAGTGTCACTTTTCACGCACTCTTTGCGTAATATAACCTAAGCATGCTTAGGTAATCAGAACGACGCGTTAAAGAGAACGCGACATACTTATCTAGCGTCACTTTCATGCACACTTTGTGTAATATAACCTAACCATGCGCGTTAAACAGACTTGAGACGCGACATTATCTAGCGTCACTTTTCATGCACGCTTTGCATAGTATGACCTAAGCATGCTTAGGTAATCGGAACAACGCGTTAAAGAGAATTGAGACGCGACAAACTAATCTAGCATCACTTTTCACGCACCCTTTGCGTAATATAACCTAACCATGGCTAGGTAATCGAAACGACGCGTTAGAGAGGCTTATGACGCGACGTAATCATGGTAATCAAAACGACGAGTTAAAGTGACTTGAGAAGCGCCATACAAATCTTGCGTCAGTTGTTATGCACACTTTGCGTAATATAGCATAACCATGCTTAGGTAATCGGAACAACGCGTTAAAGAGAATTAAGACGCGACATACTAATCTTGCGTCCCTTTTCACGCACACTTTGCGTAATATAACCTAATCATGCTTAGGTAATCAGAACGACGTTTTAAACAGACTTGAGATGCCACGTACTAATCTAGCATCACTTTTCACACACGCTTTGCTTAATATAGCAAAACCATGCCTAAATAATCAGAACAACGCGTTGAAGAGAACTGAGATGCGACATACTAATCTAGCGTCACTTTTCACGCGCCCTTTGTGTAATATAACCTAACAATGCCTAGGTAATCAGAACGACGTGTTTGAGAGACTTGTGACGCGACATAAGCATGGTAATCGAAATGATGCGTTAAAGAGACTTGAGACGCGCCACACAAATCTAGCGTCACTATTCATGCACACTTTGCATATGTAACCTAACAATGCTTAGGTAATCAAAAAGATGCGTTAAAGAGACTTGAGACGTGACATACTAATCTAACGTCACTTTTTATGCACTCTTTAAGTAATATAATAACCATACATAGGTAATCGGAACGTCGCGTTAAAGAGACTTGAGACGCGATATAATAATCTAGCGTCACTTTTTACACACGCTTTGTGTAATATAACCTAACCATGCTTTTGTAATCGGAACAATGCGTTAAACAGACTTGATACGCGACATTATCTAGCGTCAATTTTCATGCACACTTTGCGTAATATAACCTAACCATGCTTAGGTAATCAGAACAACGCGTTAAAGAGACTTGTGACGCGACATACTTGTCTAGCGTCACTTTTCACGTACACTTTGCATTATATAGCCTATCCATAATTAGGTAATCGGAACGACGCATTGAATAGACTTGAGACGCGACATATTAATCTAGCGTCACTTTTCACGCACGCTTTGCGTAATATAACCTAACCATGCTTAGGTAATCGGAACAACGCGCTAAAGAGACTTGAGACGCGACATACAAATATATTGTTACTTTTCACGCACACTTTGCGTACTTTAACCTAACAAGGCTTAGGTAATCGGAACAACGCGTTAGAGAGACTTGTGACGCCACATATGCATGGGAATCGAAACGACGCGTTACAGCACTTGAGACGGGATATACTAATCTAGCGTCACTTTTCACGCAAACTTTGCATAATATAACCTAAACATTCTTAGGTAATCGGAACGACGCGTTCAAGAGACTTAAGACTCAACATACTAATCTATTGATCTTTTTCACGCACACTTTGCGTACTATACGAAACCATGCTTAGATAATCGGAACGACGCGTTAGAGAGACTTGTGACGCGACATAAGTATTATAATCGAATCGACGCGTTAAAGAGACTTGCGACGCGACATACTAATCTATAGTCACTTATAACGCGCACTCTGCGTAATATAACCTAAGCATGCTTAGGTAATCGAAACTACGCGTTAAAGAGACTTGTGACACGACATACTTATATAGCGTCACTTTTCACGCACACTTTACGTAATATAACCTAACCATTGTTAGGTAATCAGAACGACGCGTTACAGAGACTTGTGAGGCGACATACTAATTTAGTGTCACTTTTAATGCACATTTTGCGTAATGTAACCTAACCATGCTTAGGTAATCGAAATGACACGTTAAAGAGACTTGTGACGCGGCATACTAGCATCAATTTTGACGTATACTTTGCGTAGTATAACCTAACCATGGTTAGGTTCTCGGAACGACGCGTTAAAGAGAATTGAAACGCGACATACTAATAAGGCGTCACTTTTAACGCACACAGCATAATATAACCTAACCATGCTTAGGTAATCAGAACGACGCGTTAAAGGTATTTGAGACGCGACATACTAATCTAACGTCACTTTTAATGCACACTTTGCGTAATATAACCAAACCATGCTTAGGTAATCGGAACGACGCGTAAAAGAGACTTGAGATGCGACATACTTATATAACGTCACTTTAACGCACACTTTGTGTAATATAACCTAACCATGCATAGCTAATTGGAACGACACGTTAAAGAGACTTGTGACGCGTCATACTTATATAGCTTCCCTTTCCACGCACACTTTGCATAATATAACCTAACCATTCATAGGTATTCGGAATGACGCGTTAAATAGACTTGTGAAGCGACATACTAATCTAGCATCACTTTTAACGCACACTTTATGTAATATAACCGAACCGTGCTTAGGTAATCGGAACGACGCGTTAAAGAGTGATACGAACCTTCAGCGATAGGCTATACGAACCCTTAATGCAACGTCCAAGAACCCATATAATCACTAACCTAAAAACCCAATACCTTTCTGATTCAAAACCCTAGGATCACTCTAGATCAGATTATAAAGATCAAGTGTAAATAGAACCTAAAAGATTAAGTCTTTTAAATCCTAATTACTAGCATGCCACAAAGATTGATCAGATCGTTGATAAGTGAAAAGCATTCAATTTGAATACAAGAATAAAACAAGGGCTTCTATGAAACAAATATCAATATATCATGATCTGATTGTAAAACCCAAAAACAAAGTATTTACAATCTTAGAATAGAATTCTGACACAAGTCAAATGTTTTAAAATTTGTTTTAGATCCGGCAAGGCAAGAAGCAGCTAGACCAGTAGTTCGGGAAGCTTGACGTTCCTAAGCCCCGACGTATTTTTGTATAAGCGTTTTCTTTGGGTTAATACAATTTGCTTTTAAAAGTATTTAGTCAAGCAATTATTTTATATTGCTTTATGTTTGAATTGCATGTTTTATATGCGAAATTTTTATATGAATTGCGCCTACGCTTGATTTGAAACCAGTATTGATCCGATGGAACGTGCTACCTATTGAGCGGCAATAGGACTGCGTGATCACCAGTTTTGATTTGATACAGCTGTCAGTTGATTATGTTTATGAAATTCGAGACTGGATGTATGATTTTGATACGAGTGAGCTCTCGGTTACGGTGTAACCTGGAGTCCCCGTATCTAGTGGGTTGGACCTGCCAGTAAGTTGGACCCACAACTTCATTTTAATGATTGGGTTGCATGATAGATGATTAGTATGTTCGACGATTAGGGTTTCAATCGGATCTCGTACTTGGCTGCATACGATTGAATATCGTTTTATGTTTTACTTGAATACTTATTAGTAAATGTATGCACTCACTCAGTATATCCTCATATACTGACCCCTCACAGATTTCCTTTCAGGTTAAAGACGCTTTGAAGTAACTGACGTCTATCCTACTTCCTGAAGTCTATATTTTTGAATGTATGTAAAGAAACAGTACTTTACTCTTAGAGCTGCAGTAGATAAGTGTTTTGTAAGTCAGCTTGTAATGTATAGTTTTCTGCAAATATAACTTTAATGTTTTAAAATTTTAAATGTTTTACGCTAGCTGCGTTTTGATATTTGAGACTGCCAGAGGATATGTATGCCTGGCATGCGTGCTTCTGCATGACACGTGTTTACGTATGTCATGCATGACGTTTATGTTTTGGGAAAAATTATTTTACGTTTTTAGGCTTGCTACGGGTTTCGGAGCAACCACACCCATTCCCTAGCGCCGGTCTCGGCCCATGAGATTGGGTCGTGACAATGTTGGTATCAGAGCATGGTCCAGTTACCATTGCTTACTTTTGTTAAATGTTATGTGATTAAGATTTTCCTAGGAATTCTACTGCAGCACATAGGATTTGAATTTTGTCTTTGTTACATATTCATTTGATTTTCAAACTTTCAGCTTTCCCTCTAGGATGTGAGTCTGTCCTATGTGTGTGTTCGTATGTAATGAGATGCGCGTTTAATATGATATGCGTTTTGCAATGATATGTGAGTATGTGGCTAAGTAAGGCTGTTTGTCTTGGTCAGGATGTCTGACCAACGACAAGAAGAAGAGCGAGCTGCCGCTGCAGCACGAAACGTTATAGAAGGGGCGCATGACGTCCATCCAGAAGCTCAAAATGAGTCTTTTGTTCATGGCGGAGGTGGTGGCCAAGAGGCCTAGGCGCAGGCACGTGGAGTGCAAGCGCATGCCTATCAACCTAATGTTGTGGGTTTTAATCTTAACCAGTTCCTTACGGGAATTGCGGCTATGCAAGCTAATCAAGCTGAGGTGCAGAATATGCATCGTGAACAACTACACCAGCAACAGTTACGCAATGTTGCTTTCACTGACCGAGATATCGTCTTGGCTTACATGCACCTTAAGCCAACTAAGTTTGATGGCTCTGGTGATGCGTTAGACATTTTAGAAGAAGTAGAACGTAATGCTCGACGTCTACAAGCTAATGAGAGACAGACCATCATCATGGTGGAAATGTCAATGAAAGGACTCGTGAAAGATTGGTTTCAGCAACACATTCAGCCAACCATGGACACTTTGACCTGGGTTGAATTCGTGAATCATTTTAGAGAGTTTTTCTTACTGTATGCGGTAACGGAGAGTTATCGTAATCAGTGGCTGACCCTGAGTAGAGGCAATCGGACTGTGCAAGAGTTTGTGACGGAGTTTACCAGAGTGAGTAGGTTTGCACCAGACCTTACTGCAGACCCAGTCAGAGTGAACTCGATGTGTGTAGAGGGTCTAGGAGATGAATTTATGAGTCTGACGTCTGATATCGGAAGAACACTAGTGCAACCGATCGATAGCGCTAGGCAAATGGAAGTTTCTCTGATCCGTTTTGGGAAGATTCCCGATCCTTCCAATATTGCGTTTGTGAGAAGTAATGTGTTTCGTAGTGTACAGAGCGCACCTACTCAATCATACGTCGGAAGTCATTCTCGACCCACATCATGTCAGCAGAGAAATAAGAGAGCTCGATATGGAACTAGAGTCAGTACTTCAGTCACCGGATTTGGTGCCAGATCTATGAGTGATATGGGAGGCGAAGTTCCTATATGTCCGAACTGTAATAGGAGGCACTACGGCGCGTGTTACATTGCTAGTGGAGCATGTTTCAACTATGGTCAACGGGGTCACTTTGCTAGAGATTGTCCGAGGCAGATGCCTCAAGGCTCAATGACTACTGTGATGCAGCCTTCTTATCAGCAGCAGAGAACTGCGCAGCAGGCAGCATCAGGGTATGATCAGACAGAGAGTACCTTCACTTTCTAGAGAGGCCGTGGTTACGCAAATCGTGGAGGAAGGAATGGCGGAGGTCGTGGTACTGGCCAGACTTCGCAGGCTGGCGGAAGTCAGGCCAGGGTCTTTGCACTGAATCCTCAGGAGACTCGGGCTTCCAATGCTGTGGTGCAAGGTACCTTTCCTATCGCTTCTCAAGAAGCATTAGTTTTATTTGATCCGGGCGCTACACATTCGTTTGTTTCACCTAGTTTCGCTAGTAAGTTAGGAGTGCAACCAGCGTACCGTAGGAATCCTTTGTCCGTAGCTACTCCAGTCGGAGAGAGTGTGGAAGTTAGTATCGTTTATCCGTCTTGTCCTGTGAAAGTTCAAGGACGAGATTTGTTAGTTGATTTGATTTTACTCGAGGTATTAGTTTTTGACGTCATATTAGGAATGGATTGGCTAGCTCAGCACTACGCCAATGTGGATTGCCGGAAGAAGACGGTAACGTTCAACACGCCTGGAATTGAAGTTGTTTCAATTCAAGGTGATAAGACGGAATCTTCTACAAGTATTATCTCAGCTATTAAAGCTTGTCACATGTTGAAGAAGGGATGTCAATGATTCTTAGCGATAGTACGAGACGTTGATGTACCAATGGTGTCAGAATATCCAGACGGTTTTCCAGAGGAATTACCTGGATTACCCCAGATCGCGAAATTGAGTTCTGTATCGAATTGGCTCCCGGTACGAAGCCGATATAGATACCTCCATATCGAATGGCGTCCGTAGAGCTCAAAGAACTTAAGGATCAGCTAGAAGATTTATTTGATCGCGGTTTAATCAGACCGAGTGTATCCCCATGGGGTGCACCAGTGCTATTTGTGAAAAAGAAAGATGGATCGCTTCGACTTTGTATCGACTATCGACAGTTGAATAAGGTGACGATCAAGAATAAGTATCCGTTATCTAGAATCGACTATTTATTCAATCAGTTACAAGGAGCGAAGTATTTCTCCAAGATTGATCTAAGGTCAGGCTATCATCAGCTGAAGATTCGCGATGATGATGTTCAGAAGACTGGTTTTCGAACTCGATAGGGACATTACGAATTTCTCGTTATGCCATTTGGATTGACGAACGCGCTAGCAGCCTTTATGGATTTGATGAATAGAATATTCAAACCGTACTTAGATCAGTTCGTGATTGTGTTTATCGATGTTATTTTGATTTATTCACGATCAGAAGAAGAACATGCACATCATTTGCGGATAGTACTACAGACGTTAAGAGAGCATCAGTTTTACGCCAAATTCTCTAAATGTGAATTTTGGCTAACATAAGTTTCTTTCTTGGGTCATGTGGTATCACAAAGCGGCATTAAGGTTGATCCAAAGAAGATCGAGGCTGTGATAGAATGGAAAAGACCTGAATCGGTTACGGAATTTCAAAGTTTCCTCGGTTTAGCGGGATATTATAGACGATTCGTATAGGACTTTTCAAAGATCGTTGTACCTTTGATGAAGTCAACTCAGAAGAACGTGAAATTCAACTGGACAGACCAGTGTGAACTCAGTTTTCTGAAACTGAAAGAGTGTCTGACGACAGCACTAGTCTTAGCATTACCAGAAGAAACAGATGGGTTCACAGTTTACTGTGATGCATCAAGAGTTGGGCTAGGATGTGTCCTAATGCAATATGGGCGAGTAATCGCGTACGCCTCACGACAGCTTAAGAAGCACGAAAGAAATTACCCGACGCATGATCTGGAGTTAGCGGCAGTGATTTTTGTGCTGAAGATCTGGAGACATTATTTATACGGCGCCACGTGCGAGATCTTTGCAAATCATAAAATTTTAAAGTATATTTTCGATCAACGAGAGTTGAACCTCAGACAGAGGAGATGGATGGAGCTACTAAAGGACTACGGTGGTACTATACAATACCATCCGGGCAAAGCCAACATTGTGGCAGATGCGTTAAGTAGGAAGTCGGCAGGAAGTCTCGCGCATGTTACAACGGCATGGCGGAGACCATTAATTAACGAGATTCATACGATGTTTGGCCAAGGAGTGGAGTTCGAGATTTCATCTCTCGGAAATTTAATGGCTCAGCTAACGATACGATCCACGTTAATAGATCGAATCAAGGAATTACAAGCGGATGACCCTCAATTAAAGCATCTAATTGAAGAGTTGCAACAAGGAAAACGTCAAGATTTCAGTATCGTTGACGGAATACTGAAATATGGCAATCGAATGTGCGTTCCAGATATGGAAGACTTGAGACAGAAGATCATGGAAGAGACTCATGGGACGATGTATAGCGTTAATCCAGGTTCCATGAAGATGTACCATGACATCAAGGCAATGTACTGGTGGAGCGGAATGAAGAAAGATGTCGTAGAGTTTGTGGCTAAATGCCCGACTTGTCAGCAAGTCAAATTAGAACATCAGCGGCCTTACGGATTTTTTCAGCCATTACCCATCCCGGAGTGGAAGTGGGAGCAAATCATGATGAATTTCGTAGTCGGATTGCCCAAGACGCAGAAAGGTTTTGACTCCATTTGGGTAATCGTGGATCGTTTGACGAAGTCGGCGCACTTCATACCGATCAAGACGACGTATTCTGAAGCAAAGTTAGCTCAAGAGTACATCGATAAAATCGTGAGCTTACACGGAGTCCCCGTGTCAATTGTTTCAGACAGAGGTTCTGTATTTACCTCTCACGTCTGGAAGAGCTTACAAAACGCGTTAGGAACGCGATTGAATTTCAGCACTGCGTTTCATCCTCAAACAAACAGCCAGTCTGAACAGACGATTCAAACGTTAGAAGATATGCTTCGACTATGCGTACTAGACTTCAGAGGTAGTTGGGATACATACCTACCTTTAGTCGAATTTGCCTACAACAACAGCTATCACTCGAGCATTGAGATGGCTCCATACGAAGCGTTATACGGGCGTATATGTCGATCCCCTATCTACTGGGATGAAGTCGGTAAGCGGAAGTTAACTGGAGCAGAGATCATCCAGATTACGTAAGAAAAAGTACCGTTGATAAAGCAACGTCTGAATACTGCTTCCAATCGACAGAAGAGCTATGCAGACCCCAAGAGGAAAGATATAGAGTTTCAGATCGGAGATTACGTGTTTCTCAAAGTATCACCGATGAAGGGAGTTATTTGTTTTGGAAAGAAGGGAAGTTGGCTCTGAGGTACGTCGGACCATATCAGATCGTAGAGCGTATAGGCTCTGTTGCCTATAAGCTGGACTTGCCACCAGAGATGTCGCAAGTTCATCCTGTCTTCCATATTTCCATGCTTCGCAAATATGTACCAGACCCTTCTCGAATAACTCAACCGCAAGTGGTAGACGTAAGCGAGGAACTAACATATGAAGAACGGCCAGTGCAAACTGTTGATATGCAGATACGGTAATTGCGGACGAAGAGAATTCTGATGGTAAAAGTTCGTTGGAGGAGTCAGTCCATAGAAGAGTGCACGTGGAAGACAGAAGAAGATATGAGGCAGAAGTACCCATATCTTTTTACTCAAGGTACGTGGCTAAATTTTAAATTCGAGGACAAATTTATTTAAAGGGGGGGGGTGAATGTAATACCCCAAAATAATTAAAGCTAATTACGTTGTGCAACGTGTTAAGATTTTCAATAAATTAAATTAAGGAGAATTTAATTTAATTATATCGGGAATTTAGAATAAATTTTAAATAAGTTAATTAGCGAGATTTGAGGATTTAACTTCGAAAATTAATATAAAATAAATTATAAATTCTGAGACGATAATTATTTCGCCAAGGTCCGCGAAATAATATATAGTATTTATGGTAAAAGTTTGGAGTCAATCGGAGACCGTTTAAAATTTGGACGCGAATAGGTTTTGGACTTAATTGAAACTTTTGAAAAGTTTCAAGGACCAAAGTGCAAATTAGCCGGATTATATATCATTTCCTTCAGATGAAGGAATCGTCAGAATCTTCATCTTCCTTCTTTTTCTTTCAAACGACGATAATGTACGGTTCGTCGCGCGGTTTCCGTTTCTCGTCCGTTTCCGACGTTCTATAACTCAAAACGATCGTATTTCAGCTGCGTATCACAGTAAGCTTGACGTTTTATCGTTTAGACGGATATATTTTGAGTTATATCGATTCAAAGTTTTAGGCCACGAAACAATTTTATCGTTTTAATCGATATTACAATTGAATTATAGCGTTTTGAAGCTAGATTACGTGTTTGGAGCGTGTTTGGAACGTTTTTATGTATTTAAGCACGTCGGAATCCAGCCGGGGCTAAAAGATCGTACTGTGCGTAACACAGCACACTGTGCGTTCGCACAGGTGCCGTGCGAACGCACAGTAGGACTGTTCGATTGCACAGTTTGAAACAGACTGTGCGAACGCACAGTTTGCTGTGCGAACGCACAATCTGCTGTGCGAACGCACAGTCAGACGTGCGCTCGCACAGTAGTTCGTACGGCCGTTTTATTTTCAGATCGCAACCTGTATTCGCACAATGTTTTCACCGATCGATCTAGTTTTTTGAGAAAATTACGTACGCGCATACCAAGATCTGAAATTGATTAATATTCGACTAGTTATCGATTAATTAGAGACGCTAACCTAATGAGGTTAAATGAGAATTGATTTAAAAGTAATATTTGATCCATAAACGAGTTTGATACCGTTTATCGGGATTTACGTTAGAAGCACGACGGTTAACGAGTGTAGCGTGTCGAGTCTCGAGTCTACAGTCAATCTTCGAATAGGATTCTGACACAAGTAAAATTTTTTAAAATTCGTTTTAGATCCGGCAAGGCAAGAAGCAGCTGGAACAGTAGTTCGGGAAGCTTGACGTTCCTATGCCCCGATGTATTTTTGGATAAGTGTTTTCTGTGAGTTAATACGATTTGCTTTTAATGTATTTAGTCAAGAAATTATTTTATATTGCTTTATGTTTGAATTGCATGTTTTATATGGGAAATGTTTATATGAATTGCGCATACGCTTGATTTGAAACCAGTATTGATCCGATGGAACGGGCTACCTATTGAGCGGCAATACGACTGCGTGATCACAGGTTTTGATTTGATTCAGCTGTGAGTTGATTATGATTATGAAATTCGAGACTGGATGTATGATTTTGATACGAGTGAGCACTCGATTACAGTGTAACCTGGAGTCCCCGTATCTAGTGGGTTGGACCCACCAGTGAGTTGGACTCACAACTTGATATTAATGATTGGGTCGCATGATAGATGATTAGTATGTTCGAGGATTAGGGTTTCAATCGGATCTCGTACTTGGCTGCATACAATTGAATATCGTTATATTATTTACTTGAATACTTATTAGTAAATGTATGAACTCACTCAGTATATCCCCATATACTGACCCCTCACATATTTCCTTTCAAGTTAAAGACGCTTTGAAGTAACGGACTTATATCCTACTTCCAGAAGTCCGTTTTTTTGAAAGTATGTAAAGAAACAGTACTCTACTCTTAGAGCTGCAGTAGATAAGTGTTTTGTAAGTCAGCTTGTAATGCATAGTTTTCTACAAATATCACTTTAATGTTTTAAAGTTTTAAATGTTTTACGTTAGGTGCATTTTGATATTTGAGACTGTTAGAGGATATGTATGCCTGGCATGCGTGCTTCTGCATGACACGTGTTTACATATGTCATGCATGACGTTTATGTTTTGCGAAAAAATTATTTTACGTTTTTAGGCTTGCTACGGGTTTCGGAGCAACCACTCCCATTCCCTAGCGTCGGTCTCGGCCCATGAGATTGGGTCGTGACAAAGGCAAATAACTCCTTGTCATATGTTGTGTAATTCAAGGCTGCCCCATTTAGTTTCTCACTAAAGAAGCAAATTGGACGCCCCTCTTGCATCAATATAGCCCCAATTCTAACGCCACTTGCATCACGTTTAATCTCAAAGATTTTATCAAAATTAGGCAAAACTAACAAAGGTGCACTACCTAATTTTTCTTTATGTAAATTAAAAGCATGTTCTTGTGCATCACCCCAATTAAAAGCAACATTTTTCTTGACTAATTCATTCAAAGGTGCAGCTAAATTACTAAAATCTTTAATGAAACGCCTATAAAAGCTAGACAATTCATGAAAACTCCTTAATTTACTCACATTAGTTGGTATTAGCCATTCATGAATAGCTTTCACCTTTTCAGTATCAACCTCCAAACCATTAGAACTAACAATAAATCCAACAAAATTGACTCGATCTAAACAAAAACTACACTTCTTTAGATTAGCGAACAACTTTTCTTTTCGAAGAACTTCTAAAACATCCCTAACATGGATTATATGATTAGAATCAGACCTGGAGTAAACTAAAATATCATCAAAATATACAACCACAAATTTACCAAGAAATTCACGCAAGACATGGTTCATCAATCTCATGAATGTACTAGGTGCATTTGTAAGCCCAAATGGCATAACTAGCCACTCATACAGCCCATACTTGGTCTTAAAGGCAGTTTTCCACTCATCCCCATTTTTCATGCGAATTTGATAATAACCAGATCGTAAATCAATCTTAGCAAAAACACATGCACCATCCAATTCATCAAGCATATCATCTAACCTAGGGATAGGATGACGATACTTTACCGTTATCTTATTAATTGCACGACAATCCACACACATCCTCCACGTGCCATCTTTTTTTGGAACCAGAATCACAGGAACCGCACATGGACTTAAGCTCTCTTTAACATACCCTTTTTCTATTAAATCATCCACTTGCCTTTGAAGTTCCTTTGTCTCTTCAGGGTTACTTCTATAGGCTGGTCTATTAGGTATGGCATCCCAGGGTACAAAATCAATTTGATGCTCAATGCCTCTCTCAGGTGGTAAACCACTTGGCATATCATCGGGAAAAACGTCATCAAATTCCTGCAACAAATCACAAAATTCTCTTGGCAAGGCAAGATCAAGATCAGACGTTTTCAAATATATATCCTTGTAAGTAACCACAAACACTATCCTATTAGAATGCAATGCATGCCTAATTTTGCCTTCTCTAGCAAAAAAGCTACCCCTGTGTGTTTTGATTTCTCACTTGATTGAATAACATTGTTTTTATCACTCTTTAGTGATTCCTCAATACATTTGCTATTTTTAGTTTCAGCTCTTTCTCTCTTAATTTTTCACTGATCATCATACACATCCTTAGGAGAAAGAGGTGTTGATGTAACTTTTCTTCCATCCTTTGCAAAACTATATCTATTAAGGAAACCATCATGTGTAAATTTCTATCAAATTCCATGGTCTACCTAATAAGATATGTCCAGCATGCATTGGTACTACATCACATAGCACCTTATCAAAATAAATACCAATTGTGAATGGTACAATAACCTGTTTAGTCACTTTAATCTCACCACAATTATTAAGCCAATGCAATCTATATGGTCTAGGATGAGGTATGACATTCAAATTTAACTTTCGAACCATAGCAATACTAGCAACATTAGTACAGCTACCAATATCAATAATAATGTTGCAAATCTTACCTTTAACATGGCATCTTGTGTGAAAAATGTTGTCCCTTTGCTGCTCTAAGTCATTTTCATCCTTCATTTGTACACTAAGTGTACATCTAGCAACCAGCAAATCGCCTCGCATTGGTTCTTCAATACCATCATCACTACAATTTTCTAGTGATGGAATGTCTTCATTATCACTTTCATCACTTTCATTCTCAATATCACCGTGATCTTTGAGCACCATTGCTCTTCGATTTGGACATTGTGAAGCAATATGACCATTACCTAGGCACTTGAAACATTCTATATCTCTGTTTCTTACCATAGGTGTCTCACATTTGAATGAACTCTTTGGATCTGCCACTCCTTTTTGCTTAGAATCCTGCAAAACAGATTTGTTAGAATCAAATTTTCCGCCCTTTGAAGATCCACCCTAATTAGGTTAGGAATTTGAAGTAGCACCCCAATTCGAATTGGAATTTGCATTTGATGTCCAATTAGACTTGGTTGTCCTGTTTGGTTTTAATTGCTTCTCAATCTTGATGGCGAGATGCACCATCTCTTCAATCTCTCTATAATGGTTTAATTCAACGCTGTCAGTAATCTTCTTATTCATTCCTATAAGAAAACGAGACATGGTTGCTTCCATTTCCTCATGTAAATCTAGCCTAACCATTAACATCTCCATTTCTTTAAACTAATCCTCAATATTCTTTGTACCTTGTCTTAAGTACTGATGTTTTTGGTACAGCTCTCTTTGATAATATAAAGGTACAAATCTTCTTTTCATCACATCCTTAACAGCTACCCAACTATAAATAGCATTTTTTCCACTTCTGCGCCGAGCTATTACAATTTGTTCATACCACATAATGGCATATTCAGTAAAATGACTAACCACTAACTTCATTTTCTTCTCATCAGAAAAATTATGGCAATAAAGAATGAGATCTACCCTTTTATCCCACTCCAAATAGGCTTCAGGGTTAGTCTTACCAACAAAATTAGGAATTTGAAATTTGATGCTACCTAGGTTTCTGTCCACATCATCGTGATTATTATGCCAATTGCCACCATAACGACCACCTAGATTGCCTCTACCAATATTAGGGTTTCTCACCGGGACCAGCAATAAATCCTCTACCTAAGCTAGGTTCATGCCGATCAAACTCATCATAATCATCATAATAAACATGTTGATAATGCCCATTATTATGAACTCCCATGTTCACTCCCACATTAGGTACATTAGCTCTCCCATTTGTTGCATTTAAACCCAAATTTTGAGCGTTTTCCCTCACTTCTTGTTAATTTGCACCTACTGCCCCAGCAATTGCAGCAAGTTTCTCTTGCAAAGTCTGATTATTAAGCTCCATTCTTTCCAATCTTTCAACCAGATTAGCCATACTCCTTTGTACTCATTCATTTTCTTGAAATTGTGCTAAAGGAATACCTTCATGAGGTAACCTAGTTGTATCATCACCAATCCGTTCACCCGTTGATCCACTTGACATAGTGACCCTGAAAAAGAAAAGATGGCAGAATAGAAAAACGAAAAAAAAGTTAAGAGCAAACAGATTCCTCACACACTCCCTCACGTGTTTGCACTCAAAAGATGGGGTTGTTCACTCGTGTTTAACACACAAAAATAATGATCTCACAAGGCTTAACTCACACCACTCATGCTTTATTTCAATTATTCTTATGTGAATCAGTTCAACTACAAATTTCCAACCAAACCTTATGAAAATACTAATAATCAAGTTTTAAATACTTAAGAAGCAAAAAACGCAATATATATCATGAAAACTCCAAAGGTGTATCCAAGTCAAAGAATACAGAATTGAAGAAAAGAAAACTCAAATGGAATCAAAAGACAAATAAAAGAAATATCTAGATGCAAGAATAATATGTCTAGGAAACAAGAAAAAAAAGGTAATGAAAAGATCTTATATGGTGTCAATCCTTTCAAATTCGAATTTCTCAAATAAATCACTTAAAACAGCCTTAAACTCAATACAATTCCCCTTTAGATTAGAAAAAAAAAATTCAGAACTGATTTGCCAATTAATAACCCCTTGAATGCTCTTGATTTCCACCACTTCACTTGCACACATTAATTTTTGCAATCAAACTCACAAATATCAAAACCAACAAAAAAGACCATATAGCTTCTTCAAGATTTCAGATTTCTTTTCTCTCTTCTTTTTGTACTTTTTTTTGATCTGAAATTTCAAGAACAGAATTTCAGATTCCTTTTTTCCCTTTTTTTTTTGTTTTTTTTCTTTAAACAGCAAATTTAAGAACAAGAAAACTAAATCAAACACATGAAATAAATGGATAACCAACCTGATTTTCAAGAGCCAAAGCTCTGATACCAAATGATACGAACCTTCAACGATAGGCTATATGAACCCTTAATGCAACGCCCAAGAACCCGTATAATCACTAACATAAAAACCCAATACCTATCTGATTCAAAACCCTAGGATCACTCTAGATCAGATTATAAAGATCAAGTGTAAATAGAACCTAAAAGATTAAGTCTATTAAATCCTAATTACTAGCACGCCATAAAGATTGATCGGATCTTTGATAAGTGAAAAGCATTCAATATGAATACAAGAATAAAACAAGGGTTTCTATGAAACAAATATCAATATATCATGATCTGATTGTAAAACCCGAAAACAAATTATTTATAATGTCTCAGCCACCAATGGCATACTTGTAAATAAGTAAAATTCGAAATAATGGACCCTAGTCTTGAATATGGGCTTTAAGTATGTTATACAAAGCCCATTTTTCAGAATCTTCATTTGAATAAGTTTGAAGATTAGCCCAGCCTTGTATATAACCATTTAAGGTCTCTTGAAGCTTCTTGGCCCATGACCTTGTAATTGGTCCTTGGGATAAACTCAACGGATCTTGGATATCCATTCTGCTTTCTTCATCAATCCCATCAAAATTAGCATCTTCAATCTTTTGAAGTCCTAGCCCATCCGTAACAACTTGAGACGCGAGATACTTATATAGCATCACTTTTAACGCACACTTTGCATAATATAACCTAACCATGCATAGATAATTGGAACGACGCGTTAAAGCGACTTGTGACGCGACATACTTATATAGCGTCGCTTTTCATGCACACATTACATAATATATCCTTACCATGCATAGGTAACCGGAACGACGCGTCAAAGAGACTTGTGACGCGGCTTACTAATCTAGCCTCACTTTTAATGCACACTTTGCGTAATATAAACTAAGCATTCTTAGGTAATCGGAACGGCGCGTTAAAGAGACTTGTGACGCGACGTACTAATATAGCGTCACTTTTCATGCACACTTTGCATAATATAACTAAACCACTGTTAGATATTGAGAACGACGCGTTAAAGAGACTTGTAACGCGACATATTAATCTAGCGTCACTTTTAACGCACACTTTGCATAATATAACCTAACCATGCTTAGATAAGCCGAACGATGCGTTAAAGAGACTTGTGAGACGACATACTTATATAGCGTCACTTTTCATGCCCACTTCACGTAAAATAACCTAACCATTGATAGGTAATCAGAACGACGCGTTAAATAGACTTCTGATGCGACATACTAATCTAGCGTCATTTTTTACGCACTCTTTGCGTAATATAACCTTACCATGCTTAGATAATCCGAATGACGCGTTAAAGATACTTGTGACGCGACATACTTATATAGCATCACTTTTCACGCACACTATACGTAAAATAACCTAACCATTGTAGGTAATCGGAACAACGCGCTAGAGAGACTTGTGACGCAACATAAGCATGGTAATCGAAACGACGCGTTAAAGTGACTTGAGACGCGCCATACTAATCTAGCGTCACGTTTTACGCACACTTTGCGTAATATAACCTAACCATGCATAGGTAATCAGAACGACGTGTTAGAGAGAGTTATGACGCGGCATACTTATCTAGCGTCACTTTTCACGCACACTTTGCGTTATATAACCTAACAATGCTTAGGTTATCGGAACGACGCGTTAAACAAACTTGAGACGAGACATACTAATCAAGCGTCACATTTCACGCACGCTTTGTATAATATAACCTAACCATGCTTAGGTAATCAAAACAATGCATTAAAGAGAATTGAGACGCGACATACTAATCAAGCATCACATTTCACTTACGCTTTGCGTAATATATCCTAACAATTCTTAGGTAATCAGAACGACGTGTTAAATAGACTTCATACACGACATACTAATCAATTGTCACTTTTTACGCACACTTTCTGTAATATTAGGTAATCAGAAGGACGCGGTATATAGACTTGAGACGCGACATACTTATTTATAGTTACTTTTCTCGCACACTTTGCGTACTATAACCAAACCATGCTTAGGTAATTGGAACAACGCGTTAGAAAGACTTGTGACACGACATAAGCATGGTAATTTAAACGACGCGTTAAAGAGACTTGAGACGCGACATACAAATCTAGCGTCACATTTCACGCAAACTTTGCATAATATAACTTAACCATGCTTAGGTAATCAGAACGACGCGTGAAAGATACTTGAGACACGACATACCAATCTAGCATTACTTTTCTCGCACACTTTGCATAATATAACTTAACCATTCTTTGGTAATCGGAACGACGCGTTAAAGATACTTGAGACGCGACATACTAATCTAGCGTCACTTTTCACGCACTCTTTGCGTAGTATAATCTAACCATGCTTAGGTAATCAGAACGACAGTTAAAGAGACTAAAGATGCGACATACTAATTTATTGTTACTTTTCATGCACACTTTGCGTAATATACCCTATCCATGCATAGGTAATCGGAACGACCCGTTAGAGAAACTTGTGACGCGAAATAACCATGGTAATGAAAACGACGCATTAAAGAGACTTGAGAAACGACATACTAATCTAGCATCACTTTTCACGCATACTTTTCATCATATAACCTACATGCTTAGGTAATCGGAACGATGTGTTTGATAGACTTAAGATGCGACATTCTAATCGGAACGACGCGTTAGCGAGACTTGTGATGCGACATAAGCATGGTAATCAAAACGGAGTGTTAAAGAGACTTGAGACGCGCCATATAAATCTAGCGTCACTTTTTACGCACACATTGTAATATAACCTACCCATGGTTAGGAAATTGGAAAGAAGCGTTAGAGAGACTTGAGACGCGACGTACTAATCTAGCATCACTTTTCACGCACACTTTGCGTACTATAACCTAACCATGCATAGGAAATCAGAACGACGTGTTAGAGAGACTTACGATGCGACATACTAATCTAACGTCACTTTTCACGAACATTTTGCGTAATATAACCTAACCATGCTTAGGTAATCGGAACGACGCGATACGGAGACTTGTAATGCAAGATAAGTATGGTAATCAACGACGCGACAAAAAGACTTGAGACGAAACATACTAATCTAGCTACACTTTTTACGCACACTTTGCTTAATATAACCTAACCTTGCTTAGGTAATCGGAACGACGCGTTAAAGAGACTTGAGACTGGACATACTAATCTAGCGTCACTATTCATGCACACTTTGCGTAATGTAACATAACCATGCTCAGGTAAACCGAACAATTCGTAAAAGAGACTTGAGATGGGACATACTAATCTATTGATCCTTTTCACGCACACTTTGCTAATATATAAACTAACCATGTTTAGGTAATATGAACAACGCGTTAGAGAGACTTGTCACGCCACATAAGCATGGTAATCGAAACGACGCGTTAAAGAGACTTGAGACGCGACTTAGTAATCTAGCGTCACTAATAACATGCACTTTGCGTAATATAACTTAACCATGCTTAGGTATTCGGAACGACGCATTAAAGAGACTTGTGACGCAGTATACTTATATAGCATCACTTTTCAAACACACTATACGTAATATAAAATAGCCATTGTTAGGTAATCAGAACGACGCGTTAAAGAGACACGTGACTTGACATATTAATCTAGCGTCACTCTTTAACGAACACTTTGCGTAATATAACCTAACTATGCTTAGGTAATCGGAACGACGTGTTAAAGAGACTTGAGACACGACTTACTAATCTAGCATCACTTTTCACGCACGCTTTGCGTAATATAACCTAACCATGCTTAGGTAATCAGAACGACGCGTTAAAGAGACATGTGACGCGACATACTACTAATGTAGCGCCACCTAATACGCACACTTTGCGTTATATAATCAAACCATGTTTAGGTAATCAGAACAACGCTTTAATGAGACTTGTGACGCGACATATTTATCTAGCGTCACTTTTCACGCACACTTTGCTTAATATAACCTATTCATGCATAGGCAATAGGAACTACGTGTTAAAGAGACTAGTGAGGCGACGTACTTATATAGCGTCACTTTTCACGCACACTTTGTGTAATATAGCCTAGCCATGCTTAGGTAATCGGGACGACGCGTTAAAGAGACTTGTGACGTGACATTATAGCATCACTTTTCACGCACACTTTGCGTAATATAACTAAACCATTGTAAGGCAATCAGGACGACGCGTTAAAGAGATTTGTGACATGACATACTAATCTAGCGTCACTTTTAAGGTACACTTAGCGTAATATAACCGAACCATGCTTAGGTAATCGGAACGACACGATAAAGAGACTTGTGACGCGACATACTAATCTAGCGTCACTTTTCACGCACACTTTGCGTAATATAACCTAACCATGCTTAGGTAATCGGAACGACGCATTAAAGAGACTTGTGACACGACATACTACTAATCTAGCGTCACTATTAACGCACACTTTCTATAATCTAACCATGCTTAGGTAATCGGAACAATGCGTTAATGAGACTTGTGATGCGACATATTTATCTAGCGTCGCTTTTCACGCACACTTTGCCTAACCTATTCATGCATAGGTAATCTGAACTACACGTTAAAGAGACTTGTGACGCGATATACTTATATAGCGTCACTTTTCACACACACGTTGTGTAGCATAACCTAGCCATGCTTAGGTAATCGGGACGACGCGTTAAAAAGACTTGTGACGCGACATTATACTGCGTCACTTTTCATGCACACTTTGCGTAATATAACCAAACCATTGTTAGGTAATCAGGCCGATGCGTTAAAGAAATTTGTGACACGACACACTATTCTTGCGTGACTTTTATGGTACACTTAGCGTAATATAACCAAACCATGCATAGGTAATCGGAACGACACGATAAAGAGACTTGTGACGCGACATACTAATCTAACGTCACTTTTCACGCACACTTTCCGTAATATAACCTAACCATGCTTAGGTAATCGGAACAACGCATTAAAGAGATTTGTGACGCGACATACTACCAATGTAACGTCACATTTTAACGCACATTTTGTGTAATATAACCTAACTATGCCTAGGTAATCAGAACGACTCGTTAAAAAGACTTGTGACGCGACATACTAATCAAGAGTCACTTTTCACGAAGCTAAGCATAGTTAGGTAATCGGAACGATCCGTTTAAGAGACATGTGACGTGATATACTAATCTAGCGTCACTTTTAACTCATACTTCGCGTAATATAACCAAACCATGCTTAGGTAATTGGAACGACGCGTTAAAAGGACTTGAGACACAAATTACTAGTCTATTGTTAATTTTCCCGCACACTTTGCGTACTATAACCTAACCATGCTTAAGTAATCAGACGCGTTAGAGAGACTTGTGACGCGACATAAGAATGATAATCGGAACAACGCGTTAAAGAGACATCAGATACGACATACTAATCTAGCGTCACTTTTCATGCAAACTTTGCAAAATATAACCTAAGCATGCTTAGGTAATCGGGACGACGCGATAAAGAGCCTTGAGACGCAACATAATCTAGCGTCACTTTTGACGCACACCTCGCGTAATATAACCTAACCATGCTTAGGTAATCGGAACGACGAGTAAAAGAGATCGGAGACGGGACATACTTATCTAGCGTCACTTTTCAACGCACACTTTGCCTAATAAAACCTAACCATTTTAGGTATTGGAACGACGCGTTAGATAGACTTAAGACGCGACATACTAATCTATTGTCATTTTTCACGCACACTTTGCGTAATACGACCTAACTATGCTTAGGTAGTTGGAACGACTCGTTAAATAGACTTGAGACGCGACATACTAATCAATTGTCATTTTTCATACACACTTTGCGTAATATAACCAAACCATGCTTACGGTAATCAGAACGACGCATTAGAGAAAATAGTGACGCGATATAAGCTGTTGGCACAGCGAGAGGCGCGGGTCCGGATCGTATATTTCAATTCAAAATCGAAATTCCAACAATTCGGATCCTAAAGTTGATCATATCAACAACAAATGGATCTTCGTATCATTTAGTAATTAAAGCACGCATCTAGGAATTATAAGAAGAATACCTATGTCGATTCTCCAATGATTCTTGTAGTCCCGAAAGTACGACGACCTCAAGCTCGTCCACACGAGTATGCGTCCGATTGAATCCTCGCCTTGAAGTAATCCATAAGAGTTCCTCTTGCCAAGCAGCCCTAAGCTCAAACTCTCGCCGCGATCACTACCTTGCTCGGATGTATGAAAAACGTCGCCAAGTTTTTCCCGTGATCGATGAATACTTGAACTCCTTCAAGTGCTTTCTCTCTCTACAACTTTATAGTGAGATGTGTGTTGTATGTTCTTGTGAAATGAGCAAGGACATGCTCTATTAATAGGCTAGAGCATGTCTTAAGAATGCAACACCTTGCATGCTAGGTGTCACACACCAAGCAAAGGTGTTGCCACCACATGACACCTTTCATGTGGTGACATCACATAGGTGACATCATATAGGTGATGTCATCATATGACATCCCTTATATGACATAAGCTTATCTCATCATAACCATGACATCATCATTCCATTAACTTATGATTAGTGCTTTAAGTATCATTAATTACACTAATTAATTACTTAAGCCTTCTAATCATAAAACTTGGTTAAAATATAATTAGGTTCCTACTAATTTATAACTCTTATAAATTAGTCCATAATTAACTTGGACATAGTACAATTAGGTTCCTACTAATTTATAACTCTTACAAATTAGTCCCTAATTTGTACTTGTTTTTCATCTTAGATTAATTTTCGAGATATGCTAGTATCTATATGAAATCCATCTTTCGTAAACTCAATCGGTTGCACACTCTATTGTGTGTGACTAACTAGGTTCACATCTATATGGCAACGAGAGACATAAGAAACGCCTTTCTTATATTAAATAATTAAATCCCATTTAATTATTAATTCTCGTAGATCGAGAGTGACGTCTAGCAACATATCACGACCCCCAAAATAGAGATGAATGTTTCGATGCATTCTTTTTGAACCAATGTTCATAATTACCGTTTACTCAAAATTCCCTTCATCTTAGATTCCAATCTCGACTAGTGTCACGGTTAAGTCAAACACTGTATGTCTTGATTATATGACCTCATCTCCCAGTTCTAATTCTTGATAAATATGACTTCCACTAGAAACAACTTTCTATGTAAGTCATATACACCTGCGCAGGTTTTATCATCCATCAAGAACAATTTAAGATAGCATAGAATCTTGTCTCAGTTCATCCAGAGTGATGAATCCTTTCTAGGTTAAACCCCCTATCTCCATATACAACTAACTAGAGCCAACACATCCCGCGGCCCTAGCTCATGAAAGATCTAGGGTTAAGGAGTATCAAACTCTAATCACCTATATACAAGATAGTGTCACCGCAAGTCAAAGGACATATGTACAATTATGAACTAGATGATATTAAATTGACTTTAATGAATTACCATGTATAAGTCATCTAGCGTCACTTGTTCGACTAACTCAACACCTTGAGTGTCCACATGTTTATTCTGATCCCCATCAAGTAGTATGAGACTCACTACTTCCTATAATTTAGTAACTCTTCACTAATCAGGAGAATAAACAGAGGTGACGATCTTTCTGGGATAATGCAATGCCCTTATTCGCAGGACCCCATCGATCACGAACGGTTATTTAGATCACTTGTATAAAAGAATCTGTCACTCATATTCTTAACACCTTAAGAATAGATTCTACCACAATGTGATAAGGACAATACATAATACATGAACACTTAGTTGATGAGACACTTAGTTCAAATAGAACATATATATCTTTGCCATTGGGATTAATTCTACAAATATACACGATCAAATGGCCCTAGGGCACATACTACTAACAATCTCCCACTTGCACTAGTGCCATTGACAACTATATCTAAGCCCCATCTTCACAAGATGTAAATATTAATGACTCTAAGTCATGTAAACCTTAATGACTCTAAGTCATGTAAACCTTACTGACTCCAAGTCATGGTCTTTGTTAGTGGGTTAGCCGTGTTATTGGCTAATGCTATCTTTTAGAGAAACAATTTTCTCTTTCTAACAATTTCTTTAGATAATATGATAATGCCATTCCTTATGTTCGGATAAATTGTGAGACCCGGTTTTTTTTTTGCTAGGGTAGTAGCACCATTGTGGTCGCAGAAAAGAGGAACTTTCGACTTAATGGAAGAAAACCGTACTTAGTTCAGTTATAAACTAATTTATCCAAACACCTTCTATTACGACATCTCATGTCATAATATACTCGGCTTCTATAATGGAGTATGGAGTTGATTCTTGCTTAGAACACTGCTAGCTCACTACTCCTTCATTATAGATAAATATGAATCTGGAGATAGACTCTCTATTATCCATATCTGATTATTAATCAGAATCTGTAAAACGGTCTACTTAAAAATCTCGTTCTCCATTTGTTAATACCATATCTTTAGTTCTATAAAAGTACTTAAAGATACCTTTAACAACCATCCAATGTTCTCAACATAGATTGGATTAAAACCGATTAGTCCCATTAACCGCATAGACAATTTCTAGCTTTGTATGTGGCAACACATACCTCAGACTACCAATTGCCGAAGCTTATGGTATCTTTGCTAGATTCTTTCTTTCTTCAGAAGTTTCGGAAGACACTCCCTTTGAAAGAAGAATTTTATGCCTAACTAGTATCAATCCTCTCTTAGAACTTCCATATTGAACTACTTCAATATCTTTTCTAAGAAGAGCCTTTAGGAGAAACCAATTATTCTCTTAGATCTATCTCTATAGAGTCTAATACTGAGAATTTAGGCTACCTCTCCGAGGTCTTTGATGGAGTACATATTAGATAAACCAAAGTTTTTCAAAAGTTAACATTCCGATATTATTATTTATTAGTAATAAGTTATCTACATGCAAGATCATGAAAGTGAGTCTGCTCCCACTAACCTTCTTGTAAACATTGGGTTAATCATCATTTTTAATAAATTCATAACTCCTTACGGATTTATCAAGATGACGAAACTCGAAGCTTTCTTTCCATCCACTAGGGATCATTTTAGCTTACACGCCTTGGAACCTTCTTCGGATTCAAAATCCTCGACTTGTTCCATATAGATATACTCCTTAATTTAACCATTAAGGAATGTGGTTCTTACAACCATATGTCCAACCACAAATTCTGAATGTGTAGCCTTGGTAAGAAAAATCTTGATGGACTTAAGCATGGCTACCGGCGATAAAGTGTATTCACAATACAACTTCTTGCCTCTAGCAAAACTCTTTTACAACAAGCCTAGCTTTAAAGGTCTCCACCTTTCCATTAGTACCAATTTTACATTTGAAGATCCATTTAAACCTTATTGGTATAATACCTTTGGATGGATCGACTAGCTCCTAAAATTTGGTTTCTTTATATGGAATCCATTTCAGATTTTATTCCTTCAAACCAATTTTGAAGAATCTATATCACATATAGTTTCCTCATAAGTAGAGGGATCAACATTTGATATTTTACTCCATGACTAAACAACTCTTGTTTATCATGTGGGAAAACCATCTCTCTCCAGTGGACGAGATACTCAACTTAATCTACGAGTTGTTAATGTAGATACATCTTTTACTAACTCCGGCTTTTAGTGGGTTTGATCAATCTTCATTGATTCATTATTTTGTTGGTAACTAGATGACTCCTCATCTAATTCTATATTCCTTTCTTAGTGTCCCTCTTGAATAAACGCTTTATTAAGAAAGACTACCACTGATAAACAACGATTGTTTGTTCGGTTCGAATATAGAAACAATATCCTAAACTGTCTTTAGGATATCCAACATAACCTTTCCATGATTGATTTTGAGTCCAAATTTATCGGATATCAGTTACATGATATGTTCCGAACTGTCACGACCCAATTTATTGAGCCGAGACCGGCGCTAGGGAATGGGAGTGGTAGCTCCAAAACCCGTAGCAAGCCTAAAACCACTAATAATTTTTTGCAAATAAAAGTATAATACATAATACATATTAAAACATTTCTAGGAAAACCCTTTCGGATAATACACTTATAGATATTAAAATATCATATTAAAGTTTACAATATAAAAATACTGTTTGAAGTCAAAAAGTTTATCTAGTACTGACACCTACTGACTACTGCAGCTTTAGAAACTCATACTTGTGCAAGTCCACTGACTTCTGGCACAGTGGAAATGGTTTGTCTTATCTGACTCTGCCTACCTGCAAACATCAGAGTGAGGGGTCAGTATTTGGGAAAATACTGAGTGAGTTTGCAAGTTACTAACGATATTATTAAATTGATAATATCGCATACTCAAAATATAATTCATGACTTTTCATTTCATAACTATCGTACTTAACCTCATCCTCCTGACATCGATAGCGAAGCCAACCGATGTATCTTACATGCCTGACATCGATAGCGAAGCCAACTGATGTATCCTATATGCCTGACATCGATAGCAAATCCAACCGATGTATCTCATACATCTGACATCGATAGCAAAGCCAACCGATGTATCGGATAAGTCTGACATCGATAGCAAAGCCAACCGATGTATCCGATTTAACTCACACAAACCAATCTAATATATATCATGCAGGTCATAAACATCACCACAAGGTTGATGTATCAAAGCAATCAGACATAACAAAAACCCATATAAACAAATCATATAAATGCGATGTATAGATACACTCACAATATATGAAAATAACTTTTATAATAATAATAATAATACGCGAAAGTAAATTGCCACTCACAGTGACCGCTATCCAAAACTTCACTATTATAATCCCGCAAGCGTAAGCTCCATGCATTGTCCAATAACGTAAACACTTCGGTCCAATGGCTTGGTAGTTCGTCGATACGTCAGTTACTTAGTCGAGTTACCTGTACGTTTAATCCATAAACGTAGGCTTAATATCAAAACTCTAAGTTATAAACTTAGGTTAATATAATCGTAGTTCAAATACGACTTTTAACCTTGATCGTATTCTAATACTTAGTCGAGATACTTGTTATATCTCTTAATCGTATTCCAATACGTATGATACCTTTAAACTTTAGGGTTTAGTTTCATTCCGATGAAGTTTCAAGTAGTTTTCAGGACAATGCGCAGGTGCTGCCTGCGCACTGATACTGTTTAGTAAAACGACGATCTCTCCCAATTGAACCGTTGGATCGAGATAAAATTGGACAGAGGCGTTCCTAAGAGGCAAATCTATAAACTGACCGTAGGGTTTCTCAATCTGGCAACATTTAGGTAGTGTGCGAACGCACACAATGAGTGTGCGAACGCACACCCCAAAATTCAAGGAGTGTGCGAACGCACACTCAATGTGTGCGAACGCACACCCTCGACAGCCCCCGGAAAAGTCATTTTCCGGGCGCTTCGCCGCTTTCCGGCACTCCCGACATGCTTCCGCTTCATTTTAACATATAACCCAATTCGAATCTCACCAAATACGACTATAGAAACGCGATTACAATTCGTTTAATTCGTTAAAACGATATAACCCTAATTTACTAATTCTCACAATAAAAACGTCAAGCTTACCTCGATTTGAAGCTTAACGATGATAGAGAATCAAATTCTGGACGAATCGATATAAAGAACTCGCGATTTGGACGAGAAACGGCGAAACCGCGGCGGATCAAAGTCGATCGTCACGTTTCCCTCGTTCTTTCTGTAACCTTCCTTTCCTCATCTGATTCTTCATTTCTTTTACATATATCTTGGCTAATTAGCCGGTTTAACCCTTCAATTGTTTAACTTTAACCATTTCTCTTTTAAACTTTCTAATTTAACCTAACGGTTAAATTATCCTTTTTAACTCAATTCCGTACGTATTATTTATATCCAATAAATAATACTTAATTCATAATTATTATTTTCCATCAATAATCTTTAAATTGCTATTCTCGAAGCTTAATTGGCTAATTTACACTTTGGTCCTTGAAACTTTTCAAAAGTTACAATTTAGCCTAAACGCATCCGCGTCCAAATTTTAAAAGGTCTCCGATTGACCCGAAACTTTTACCACATATACTATAAAACATTTCGCGGACCTTGGCAAAATAATATCCCTTCGGGTCTTATATGGTTAAATTACCATTTTAGTCCCTGTACTTTATTTTGCGACTTTCTTGACATTTTTCTCTTCCAATTCCAATTCCAACTTTAGAATTGGAATATAATATTAAATTCCTCGCCATAATCTTTTTCAAAACCGTCCTGCTAATATTTTATACTTATCTTAATTTCTCGGAAATCCTTCCGATATCGCTACTCCGACGATGCAACACTGGACACGTGGTCCAATTAAATGCTTAAATATTTTGGGATATTACACGAACACCCTCAAACCTTAACATCCTTAAGACTTTATTCCATACCATATCTCATAAGGTATGTATGGAGCGGATTTAGTTGGAATTTAATTTAGAATTTTATTTGCGGTAAGAAGTGCTTGACCCTAAAACGAGATGGATAAGTCAGTATATAGCTCATTCTTGATTGTATCATTTCCCACAATGTACGATACGTCCTTCTTGACAGACGCACCATTCAACCATGGTGTTCTCAAGGAGTAAGTTGAAAAATAATACCACATTCCTTTTAGGAACATACCAAATTTTGTACTCAAGTATTCTTCCCTTTTCGATCACATCGTAAAGTATTAATACCTTTTCCAATTTGGTTTTCTACTTCATTCTTGAAGTCATTTGAACATTTCAAAATCTTCATGTTTGTTCTCCATAAGACAAACTTAACTATATCGTGATAAATCATCGATGTAGAAAATGAAGTATAAGTATCTACCTTGGTCCGTTTCTTTAAATGTACCATATACATCACTATGTATGATCTCTTAAACGGCTTTAGCTCTACCTCTTTGTCCCACAAAGAATAATCAGGCCATGTTGCCTTTAAGATACGACTCACAAATCAGAAGAGATGCAAAATCTTGATTGCTCAAGATTTCTATCCTATCTAACTTGTTATGTCTATCTTTTGCAATATGTCCTAATTATAAATGCCAAAGTTATTTAGAAGTTTGATTACTTATGGTATTAATTTCCAAAACATCTTTTGCATTAAACATCTTTATTCAAGTCATAAAGAACATTTTGTACATATCCATACCCAACTCCGTATTATCAAACATAATACTACAAACATCCTTTGTAAATAGAAAATCAACTACCAAATTTGTCATATAAATTCGGATATGATATTTCTATATATATTGGGTAAGTACAAAAAACTTGTTTAAGTACAACTTATGTTTATTTAAGAAAATTGAAGTTGATCCTATAGCTCTTGTCGCAACGCTTGCGTCATTACCGAGATTTAAGATTACTTCATCTTTTTCCTTTCTTTCTCACTTTTACTAAATCCGTAAAAGATAAACAAATGTGAGAATTAGCATCGGTATCCAATACCTAAGCTTTTAAATGAGCAATTGACATTGGAACATGAGATAGACATATTCTTGATGGAATTGTCGTTCCTCTCGTCATTGCCCTTTAAGTATTCACAATACTTAATACAATTTCCATTTCAATGTCTTTTGTTTTGACAAAAGAAACAATTTCTTTTATTGACCAAACCGCCTTTTAAATATTCCAAATATTTCCGGCTATGACTTATACTGTCCTACATCTTAACAAACGAAAACACTTTTCTTTGTTAACCAATGTGCATTTCTTTTTCGCAATAGCCTTGGAGGCATCTAAATATCTTAATAAAAAAAAAATGGTTTTAAACCACTAGCCGATTACTATCGTGAATGTCACTTAAAAGGATTCTATTTAATCTTATTATCCCTTAGATAGCAAAGATCTCTAATTAGTATTCGTGTTATTTTGTATATTTAACCATAATGATTTGGTCTTTATCAAAATGGCCTCCCACTATCTTTTTCGAATCCTACACTTCCAAAATAGGAAACGTGAATCTTTGTTGGAAAAGATTTCAAGCGGGTGATTGAGTTCTTATAGTCATTGATCTTTCCCTCAGGTACGCCTAATTGCCGTTATTGGGATCACAATGTACTACAAGTGAACAACACTTGTTCATCATTTCTCATATGAGGTTCAATCATTTCCGGCTCCTAATGCTTTCACCCTCAGCTACCCATTGTCGTTATTGGGTTTCTGCATTAGTTAAGTTTAACCCATTGAATCAACTAAGATGTATCAATTTGAATAATACACAACTCAGGTACGCCTAATTGCCGTTATTGTCGTGTACTATATCGATACACCTGTAACATCTCATGCTTAACAATAAACTCAACAACAGCCTCTTGACGATATCATCTCACCCCTATGTATCCATAGCCGACAAAATGATAACTCAAAGTGTGTTAGTTTATTGCTCCAAATGGAGAGCCATTGATAAATCAATTTAATGATTAATCAATATAAACTTAATCTTTAAAATTTTAGGAAGATTTCTTAGGGTTTTAAGTTATTCCGGTCTCACTAAGCACACAACACATTTTAGCATGCATCTCATACATATTAAAGCTAAAATGAATCATACAATCACACATGTATGATCATGGACTTCCTAGGTCTCATTCTTTAACAATAAAAGAATGAGCAAACTATTACATGTCTCGGAAATGATTCTCTAATCATTTACTATGTAATATCTACTTTCTTTAGGTATCGAGGATTCATCCTCGAACCTCCGAAAGCCTCAACCGATTGCTGATGCCCGAAAAAAAAATTATTTTTTTTTTACGTTTTTTTTTACTGTTTTTTTTTTCGAGTCGGAAACTTTTCCCCGGGTGTAAAACCCCTTTTTCAGCATTTCGGTTTTTTACGGAAAAAAAAATATTTTTTTTTCGGGCCGAAAACTTTTTCCCGGATGTAAAACCCGTTTTCAGCATTTTTGGTTTTTATGAAAAAAAAAATATTTTTTTTTTCCGGGTTTTTTTTTTTCGGGTTTCGCCTTTTTCCGCACATCCCGTTGATGACAACATAATGCACAAGCGAATCACGTATTGTGTTAAATCATCACATTAGAAAAATTCCCAAGATAGATTGGAGGGTCACGAGCGGACCACTTAAGTACCAATCTCCTAGACAGAATTTAATCAAATGTAATTAATATCACAATAGCGATTGTTCGTTTTGGAAAAAATAAGCCCTCGGAATTATAAATTACATGCCCAATAATAATTCCTAAGTCCATGATTATTTATACATATATTCAATCGTAAAGCGTTAATACTCGATGATACGGTGGCTCCGATACCACTGTTGGCGCAGCGGGAGGCGCGGGTCCGGATCGTATATTTCAATTCAAAATCGAAATTCCAACAATTCGGATCCTAAAGTTGATCATATCAACAACAAATGGATCGTCGTATCATTTAGTAATTAAAGCACGCATCTAGGAATTATAAGAAGAATACCTATGTCGATTCTCCAACGATTCTTGTAGTCCCGAAAGTACGGCGACCTCAAGCTCGTCCACACGAGTATGCGCCCGATTGAATCCTCGCCTTGAAGTAATCCGTAAGAGTTCCTCTTGCCGAGCAGCCCTAAGCTCAAACTCTCGGCGCGATCACTACCTTGCTCGGATGTATGAAAAACGTCGCCAAGTTTTTCCCGTGATTGATGAATACTTGAACTCCTTCAAGTGCTTTCTCTCTCTACAACTTTGTAGTGAGATGTGTGTTGTATGTTCTTGTGAAATGAGCAAGGACATGCTCTATTTATAGGCTAGAGCATGTCTTAAGAATGCAACACCTTGCATGCTAGGTGTCACACACCAAGCAAAGGTGTTGCCACCACATGACACCTTTCATGTGGTGACATCACATAGGTGACATCATATAGGTGATGTCATCATATGACATCCCATATATGACATAAGCTTATCTCATCATCACCATGACATCATCATTCCATTAACTTATGATTAGTGCTTTAAGTATCATTAATTACACTAATTAATTACTTAAGCCTTCTAATCATAAAACTTGGTTAAAATATAATTAGGTTCCTACTAATTTATAACTCTTATAAATTAGTCCCTAATTAACTTGGACATAGTACAATTAGGTTCCTACTAATTTATAACTCTTACAAATTAGTCCCTAATTTGTACTTGTTTTTCATCTTAGATTAATTTCCGAGATATGCTAGTATCTATATGAAATCCATCTTTCGTAAACTCAATCGGTTGCACACTCTATTGTGTGTGACTAACTAGGTTCACATCTATATGGCAACGAGAGACATAAGAAACGCCTTTCTTATATTAAATAATTAAATCCCATTTAATTATTAATTCTCGTAGATCGAGAGTGACGTCTAGCAACATATCACGACCCCTAAAATAGAGATGAATGTTTCGATGCATTCTTTTTGAACCAATGTTCATAATTACCGTACACTCAAAATTCCCTTCATCTTAGATTCCAATCTCGACTAATGTCACGGTTAAGTCAAACACTGTATGTCTTGATTATATGACCTCATCTCCCAGTTCTAATTCTTGATAAATATGACTTCCACTAGAAACAACTTTCTATGTAAGTCATATACACCTGCGCAGGTTTTATCATCCATCAAGAACAATTTGAGATAGCATAGAATCTTGTCTCAGTTCATCCAGAGTGATGAATCCTTTTAGGTTAAACCCCTATCTCCATATACAACTAACTAGAGCCAACACATCCCGCGGCGCTAGCTCATGAAAGATCTAGGGTTAAGGAGTATCAAACTCTAATCACCTATATACAAGATAGTGTCACCGCAAGTCAAAGGACATACGTACAATTATGAACTAGATGATATTAAATTGACTTTAATGAATTACCATGTATAAGTCATCTAGCGTCACTTGTTCGACTCACTCAACACCTTGAGTGTCCACATGTTTATTCTGATCCCCATCAAGTAGTATGAGACTCACTACTTCCTATAATTTAGTAACTCTTTACTAATCAGGAGAATAAACAGAGGTGACGATCTTTCTGGGATAATGCAATGCCCTTATTCGCAGGACCCCATCGATCACGAACGGTTATTTAGATCACTTGTATAAAAGAATCTGTCACTCATATTCTTAACACCTTAAGAATAGATTATACCACAATGTGATAAGGACAATACATAATACATGAACACTTAGTTGATGAGACACTTAGTTCAAATAGAACATATATATCTTTGCCATTGGGATTAATTCTACAAATATACACGATCAAATGGCCCTAGGGCACATACTACTAACATAAGCATGGTAATTGAAACGATGCGTTAGTGAGACTTGAGATGCGCCATATTAATCTAGCGTCACTTTACGTAATATAACCTAACCATGCTTAGGAAATCAGAACGACGCGTTAGAGAGACTTGAGACACGACATACTAATTTAGCTTCACTTTTCACGCACTCTTTGCGTAATATAACCTAACCATTCTTAGGTAATCGGAACAACGCGTTAAAGAGACTTGAGACATGACATACTAATCTATTGTTACTTTTCAAGCACACTTATAGACAAGATAATGTCACCGTAAGTCAAAGGACATATGTACAATTATGAACTAGATGACATTAAATTAACTTTGATGAAATACCATGTATAAGTCATCTAGCATCACTTGTTTGACCCACTCAACATCTTGAGTGTCCACATGTTTATCCTGATCCCCATCAAGTAGTATGGGACTCACTACTTTCTATAATTAGTAACTCCTTACTAATCAGGAGAATAAACAGAGGTGACAATATTTCCGGGATAATATGATGCCCTTATTCTTAGGACCCCATCGATCATGAACTGTTATTTAGATCACTTGTAAAATAGAATCTGTAACTCATATTCTTAACACCTTAAGAATAGATTCTATAACAATGTGATAAGGACAATACGTAATAAATGAACACTTAGTTGATGAGACACTTAGTTCAATTAGAACATATATATTTGCCATTGGGATTAGTTCTACAAATATACATGATCAAATGGCCCTATGGCACATACTACTAACAACTTTAACGCGTTGTTCCAATTACCAAATCATGGTTAGGTTATATTAAGTAAAGTGTGCGTAAAAAGTGACGCTAGATTAGTATTTCAGATCACAAGTCTCTCTAACGCGTCCTTCCAATTACTTAAGCATGGTTATGTTATATTACGCAAAGTGTGCGTGAAAAGTGACGCTAGTTTAGTATGTCGCGTCTCAAGTCTCTTTAATGCGTTGTTTCAATTACCTAAGCATGGTTAGATTATACTACGGAAAGTGTGCGTGAAAAGTGACATTGGATTAGTATTTCGCGTCTCAAGTCACTTTTACGTCGCTCTGGTTACCAAAGCACGGTTTGGTTATATTACGCAATGTGTGCGTAAAAAGTGAAGCTAGATTAGTATGGCATGTCTCAAGTCTCTTTTACGCGTCGTTTTGATTACCATGCTTAGGTTATATTAAGCAAAGTGTGCATGAAAAGTGACAATGGATTAGTATATCGCGTCTCAAGTCTTTATTACGCGTCGTTCCGATTACCTAAGCATGGCTAGGTTATTTTACGTAAAGTTTGCGTGAAAAGTGAAGCTAGATTAGTATGTCGCATCTTAATTCTCTTTAAGGCGTCGTTCCGAATACCATGCATATGTCGCGTCACAAGTCTCTTAACACGTCGTTCCGACAACCAAAGCATGGTTAGGTTATATAATGCAATGTGTGCGTAAAAAGTGTTGCTAGATTAGTATGGCGTGTCTCAAGTCTCTTTAACACGTCGTTTCGATTACCATGCTTATTTCACGTTACACGTCTCTTTAGCACGTCATTTCGATTACCAAAGCATGGTTATGTTATATTACGCAAAGTGTGCATGAAAAGTGATAATAGATATTAGTATGTCGCGTCTCAAATCTCTATAGCGCTTCGTTCCGATTACCTAAGCATGGTTAGGTTATTTTATGCAAAGTGTGCGCGAAAAGTAACGCTAGATTAGTATGTCGAGTCTCAAGTCTCTTTAACGCGTCGTTCTGATTACCTAAGTAGACTTTGCGTAATATAGCCAAACCATGCTTAGGTAATCGGAACGACGAGTTAAAGAGACTTTAGATGCAACATACTAATCTAGCGTCACTTTTCAAGCAAAATTTGCGTAATATAACCTAACCATGCTTAGTTAATCAGAACGACGTGTTAGAGACACTTATGACCCGACATAAGCACAGTAATCGAAACGATGGGTTAAAGAGACTTAAAACGCGCCATACGAATCTAGCGTCACTTTTTTAACGACGCTTTGCAAAATATAATCTAACCATGCTTAGGTAATCGGAAAGACGCACTAAAGAGACTTGAGACGCGATATACTAATCTAGTCGTCACTTTTCTTGCACACTTTGCATAACACAACCTAACTATAATTAGGTAATCAGAACGACGCTATAAAAAGACTTGAGACACGACATACTAACAACCTAGCAACAGTTTTCACGAACACATTGCGTAATATAACCTAACCATGCTTTTATAATCGGAACGACGCAGTAAAGAGACTTCAGACACGACATATTAATCTAGCATCACTTTTCACGCACACTTTGCGTAAAATAACCTAACCATGCTTAGGTAATAGGAATGCCACGTAAAAGAGACTTGTGACGTGACATACTAATCTATAGTCACTTTTCACGCACATTTTGTGTAATATAACCTAACCATACTTTTTTCATCGGAACGACGTGATTGAGAGACTTGTAACGTGACATAAGCATGGTAATCGAAACCATGCGTTAAAGAGACTGGAGACGCGCCATACTAATCTAGCAACACTTTTAATGTGCACTTGGCCTAATATAACATAACCATGCTTTGGTAATCAAAACGACACGTTAAAAAGACTTGAGACGCGACATACTAATCTAGCGTCACTTTTCACGCACACTTTTCGTAAAATAACCTAACCATGCTAGGTAATCGGAACAACGCGTTAAAGAGACTTGAGACGCGACATACAAATCAATTGTCACTTTTCACGCACACTTTGCATAATATAACATAGCCATGCTTAGGTAATCGGAACGACGCATTAAAGAGACTTGAGACGCGACATACAAATCTAGCGTCACTTTTCACGCACACTTTGCGTAATATAACCTAACCATGCTTAAGTAATCGGAAAAATGCGTTGGAGAGACTTGTGACATGACATACTAATCTAGTGTCTCTTTTCATGCACAGTTTGCGTAATATAACTCATCCATGCATAGGTATTCAGAACGACGCGTTATAGAGACTTGTGACGCGACATAAGTATGGTAAGCAAAACGACGCGTTAAAGAGACTTGAGACACGCCATTCTAATCTAGCATCACTTTTTACACAGACTTTGCGTAATATAACCTAACCATGTTTTGGTAATCGGAACGACTCATTAAAGAGACTTGAGACGCGAAATACCAATTTAGCGTCACTTTTCACGCACACTTTGCGTAATATAGCCTAATGATGCTTAGGTAATCGGTACGTGTTAAAGAGACTTGTGACGCGACATACTAATCTAGTGTCACGTTTCACGCAACTCAACCATGCTTAGGTAATCAGAACGAAGCGTTAGAGACACTGGTGGCGCGACATTAGCACTGTAATCGAAACGACGCGTTACAGAGACATGAAATGCGCCATACTAATCTAGCGTCACCTTTTATGCACGCTTTACGTTATATAACCTAACCCTGCTTAGGTAAACGGAACGATGAGATAAAGAGACTTGAGACGCGACATACTAATCTAGCCGTCACTTTTCACGCACACTTTGCATAATACAACCTAGCCATGATTAGGTAATCGGAACGATGCTTTAAAGAGACTTGCGACGCGACATAATAATCGATTGTCACTTTTCACGCACATTATGTGTAATATAACCTAACCATGCTTTGGTAATCGGAACGATGTGTTAGAAAGACTTGTAACGTGACATAAGCATGGAATCGAAATGATGAGTTAAAGAGACTTGAGACGCGCCACACTAATCTAGCGTCACTTTGTACGAACACCTTGTGTAATATAACTTAACCTTGCTTAGATAATTGTAACAACGCGTCAAAGAGACTAGTGACGCAATATACTAATCTGGCGACACTTTCAACGCGCACTTGGCGTAATCAGAACGACGAGTTAAAGAGAGTTGAGACGCGACATACAAATCTAGCGTCACTTTTCACGCACAATTTGCGTAATATAACCTAACAATGCTTAGGTAATCGGAACGACGCGTTATAGGACTTGAGACGCGACATACTAATCTATTTTCACTTTCATGCACACTTTGCATAATATAACCTAACCATGCATAGGTAATCGGAACGACGCATTAAAGAGACTTGAGACGCGACATACTAATCTAGCGTCACTTTTCACGCAAACTTTGCGTAATATAGCCTAACCATGCTTAGGTAATCAAAATGACGCGTTAGAGAGACTTGAGACGTGACATAAGCATGGTAATCAAAATGACCCGTAAAAGAGACTTGAGACACGCCATTCTAATGTAGCGTCACTTTTTACGCAGACTTTGCGTAATATAACCTAACCATGCTTAGGTAATCGGAACGACGCATTAAAGAGACTTGAGATGCGACAAACTAATCTAGCGTCACTATTCACGCAAACTTTGCGTAATATAACCTAATCATGCTTAGGTAATCAGAATGATGCATTAAAGAGACTTGGAAGCGACATCAGCATGGTAATCAAAACGACACGTTACAAAAACTTGAGACGCGATATACTAACTTAGCGTCACTTTTCCCGCACACTTAGCGTATATATAGCCTAATGATGCTTAGGTGACGCGTTAGAGAGACTTGTGACGCGACATACTAACCTAGCGTCACTTTTCACGCACACTTTCCGTAATATAACTCAACCATGCTTAGGTAATCAGAACGACGCGTTAGAGTGACATGCGACGCGACATAAGCATGGTAATCAAAACGACGCGTTAAAGAGACTTGAGACACGCCATACTAATCTAGCGTCACTTTTCGTGCACTCTTTGCGTAATATAACCTGACCATGCTTAGGTAATCAGAACGACGCATTAAAGAGACTTGAGACGCGACATACTAATCTAGCGTCACTTTTCACGCACTCTTTGCGTAATATAACCAAACCATGCTTAGGTAATCGGAATGACGTGTTAGAGAGAGTTATGACGCGGCATACTTATCTAGCGTCACTTTTCACGCACACTTTGTGTTATATAACCTAACAATGCTTAGGTTTTCGGAACGACGCGTTAAACAAACTTGAGATGAGACATACTAATCTAGCGTCACTTTTCATGCACGCTTTGTATAATATAACCTATCCATGCATAGGTAATCGGAACAAGGCGTTTGAGAGACTTGCGACGCGACATACTAATCAAGCGTCACTTTTCACGCACACTTAGTGTAATATAACCTAACCATGCATAGGTAATCGGAATGAGGTGTTAGAGAGACTTTTAACGCGACATACTAATCTAGCGTCACTATTCACACACTCTTTACGTAATATAACCTAAGCATGCTTAGGTAATCGGAACGACGCGTTAGAGACACTTGAGACGCCACATACGAATCTAGCGTCGCTTTTCACGCAAACTTTGCGTAATATGACCAAACCATGCTTCGGTAATCGGAATGATGATTTGTGATGCGACATAAGCATGATAATCGAAACGACGCCTTAAAGAGACTTGAGACGAGACGTACTAATCAATTGTCACTTTTCACGCACACTTTGCGTGATATAACCTAACTATGCTTAGGTAATCGGAATGACGCATTAAAGACACTTGAGACGCAACATACTAATCTAGCTTCACCTTTCAAACTTACTTTGCGTAATATAACCTAACCATGCCTAGGTAATCGGAACGAGGAATTAAAGAGACTTGAGACGCGACATACTAATATGCCATCACTTTTCATGCACACTTTGCATAATATAACCTAACCATGCTTAGGTAATTTGAACACGCGTTAAAGAGACATAAGACGCGACATACTAATCTATTGTCAGTTTTCACGCACACTATGCGTCCTATAACCTAACCATGCTTAGGTAATCGGAACGACGCATCAAAAAGACTTGAGAAGCGCCATACTAATATAACGTCACTTTTCACACACACTTTGTGTAATACAAACTAATCATGCTTAGGTAATCGAAACGACATGTTAAGTAGACTTGAGACACGACATACTAATAATGTATTGTTACTTTTCACGCATACTTTCCGTAAAGTAACTTAACCATCCTTATGTAATCGGTACAACGCGTTAAAGAGAATTGAGAAGCGACATAATAATGTAGCGTCACTTTCCACGCACACTTTGCATAATATAACCTAACCATGCTTAGGTAATCTAGCGTAACTTTTCACGCACACTTTGCTTAATATAACCTAACTATGCTTAGGTATTCGAAACGATGCGTTAAAGAAAATTGAGACGCGACATACTAATCTAGCGTAACTTTTCACACACACTTTGTGTAATATAACATAACCATGCTTAGGTAATCGGAACGACGTGTTAAATAGACTTCTGACTCGACATACTAATACATTGTTACTTTTCACGCACACTTTGCGTAAAGTAACCTAAACATCCTTAGGTAATCGTTACAACGTGTTAATCAGAATTGAGACGCGACATACAAATCTACCTCACTTTCCACAGATACTTTGGGTAATACAACCTAACAATGCTTAGGTAATCGTAGGACGCGTTAAATAGACGTGAGACGAGACATACTATTTTATTGTTACTTTTCACGGACATTTTGCAGAATATAACTTAACCATGCTTAGGTAATCAGAACGACGCGTTAGAGAGACTTGTGACGTGATATAAGCATGGTAATCGAAATGACGCGTCAAAGAGACTTGAGACACGACATACTAATATAGCGTCACATTTCATGCACACGTTGCGTAATATAACCTAACCATGCTTAGGTAATCGGAACGACGCGTTAAAGAGACTTGAGACACAACATACTAATCAAACATAACATTTCACGCACACCTTGCATAATATAACCTAACCATGCTTAGGTAATTGGAACGACGCAAAAAAGAGCATTGAGACGCGACATACTAATCTAACTTCACTTTTCATGCACACCTTGCGTAATATAACCTAACCATGCTTAGGTAATCGGAACGACGCGTTAAAGAGACTTGAGACACAACATACTAATCTAGCATCACTTTTCACGCACTCTTTGCGTAATATAACCTAACCATGTTTAGGTAATTAGAACGAGCGTTAAAGAGAATGCGGCATACAAATCTAGCGTCATTTTCACGCACACTTTGCGTTACATAACCTAATCATGCTTAGGTAATCGGAACGACGCATTAAACAGACTTGAGACACGACATTCTAATCTAGCTTCACTTTTCAAGCAAGCTTTGCATAATATATCCTAACCTGCTTAGGTAGTCCAAACAACGTGTTAAAGAGAATTGATACGCGACATACTAATCTAGCGTCACTTTTCAAGCATCCTTTGCGTAATATAACCTAGCCATGCTTAGGTAATCGGAATGACGCGGTAGAGAGACTTGTTACGCGACATAAGCATCGTAATCGAATCGACGCGTTAAGAGACTTGAGATGCGCCATACTAATCTAGCGTCACTTTTTCCCCACACTTTACATAATATAACCTAACCATGCTTGGGTGTTTGGAACGACGCGTTAGAGAGACTTGTGACTCGACATATGCATGGTAATTGAAACGACGCGTTAGCGAGACTTGAGACGCTCTATACTAATCTAGCGTCACTATTAATGCACACTTAGCGTAATGTAACCTAACCATGCTTAGGTAATCAGAACGACTCGTTAAAGGGACTTCAGATGCGACATACATATCTATTGTCACTTTTCAAGGACACTTTTCGTAATCTAACCTATCCATGCTTAAGTCTCTTTAACAAGTCTCTTTAACGCGTCAATTTGATTACTACGCTTAGGTAATCGGAAAAACACGCTAAACAGAATTGAGACGCGACATTCTACGCACCCTTTGCGTAATATGACCTAACCATGCTTAGGTAATCGGAACGACGCGTTAAAGAGACTTGTGACGCAACGTAAGCACGGTATCCGGAACAACGCGTTAAAGAGAATGAAGACGCGACATACTAATTTAGCGTCATTTTTCATGCACTCTTTGCGTAATATAACCTAAACATGCTTAGGTTATCGGAACGACGCCCTAAAGAGACTTGAGACACGACAAACTAAGCTAGCGTAACTTTTCTCTTACACTTTGCGTAATATAACGTAACCATTCTTGGGTAATCGGAACGACGCGTTAAAGAGACTTGAGACGCGACATACTTTTCCTGCGTCACTTTTCACGAACTTGTTGCGTAATATAACCTAACCATGCTTATGTAATCGGAACGACACGTTAATGAGTCTTGAGACGCGGTATACTAATCTAGCGTCACTTTTCACGCAAACCTTGCTTAATATAACCTATCCATTCTTAGCTAATTGGTACGTTGCATTAAAGAGACTTGAGACGTGACATACTAATCTATCGTAACTTTTCACGCACACTTTGCGTAATAAAGCCTAACCATTCTTGGGTAATCGGAACGAAGCGTAAAATGGACTTGAGACGCGAAATACTAATCTAGCGTCACTTTCACGCACTCTTTGCGTAATATAACCTTACCATGCTTAGGTAATCGTAACGATGCGTTAAAGAGAACATGACATGGTTATGTTATTTTACGCAAAGTGTGCGTGAAAAGTGAATCTTGATTAGTATGTCGCGTCTTAAGTCTCTTAAACGCGTCGTTCCGATTACCTGAGCATAGTCAGGTTATATTACGCAAAGTGTGCGTGAAAAGTGACGCTAGATTAGTATGTCCCGTCTGAAGTCTCTGTAACGCGTCGTTCCGATTACCTAAGCATGGGTAGGTTATCTGATGCAAAGTGTTTGTGAAAAGTGACGCTACATTAGTTGTCGCATTTCAAGTCTCTCTAACGAGTCGTTCCTATTACCTAAGCCTGGTTAGGTTATTTTACACAAAGTGTGCGTGAAAAGTGATGCTAGATTAGTATGTCGCGTCTCAAGTATCTTTAAGGCATCGTTCAGATTACCTAATCATGGTTAGGTTATATTACGCAAAGTGTGCGTGAAAAGTGACAATAGATTAGTATGGCTCGTCTCAAATATCTTTAACGCGTCGTTTCAATTACCTAAGCATGGTTAGGTTATATTACGCAATGTGTGCGTGAAAACTATTTACAGGTTAGTATATCGCGTCTCAAGAGTCTTTAACTCGTCGTTCTGATTGCCAAAGCATTATTAGGTTTAGATTAGTATTTCACGTTTTAAGTCTCTTTAACGCGCCGTTCCGATTTACCTAAGCATGGTTAGGTTTATATTAGTATGTCGCATCTCAAGTCTCTTTAACGCGTCGTTCCGATTACCTAAGCATGGTTAGGTTGTATTACGCGAAGCGTGCATAAAAAGTGACGCTAGATTAGTATGGCGCGTTTAGAGTATCTTTAACCCGTCGTTTCGATTACCATGCTTATGTCACTTCACAAGTGTCTCTAAGGCGTCGTTCTGATTACCTAAGTATGGTTAAGTTATATTTTGCAAGGTGTTCTTGAAAAGTGACAATTTACTAGTACGTCACGTCTCAAGTCTCTTTCACGCGTCATTCTGATTACCGAAGCATGGTTAGGTAATTTTGCGCAAAGTGTGCATGAAAAGTGACGCTAGATTAGTATGTAACATCTCAAGTGTCTTTAATGTGTGTTCCAATTACCTAAGCATTGTTAGGTTATATTAAGTACGGTGTGCGTGAAAAGTGACGCTGGATTAGTATGTCACATCTCAAGTCTCTTTAACGTGTCAGTCTGATTACCTAATCATGGTCACGTTATATTACGCAAAATTAGCTTGAAAAGTGACGCCAAATTATTATGTCCTTACTCAAGTCTCTTTAACGCGTCGTTTCGATTTCCGAAGCATGGTTAGGTTATATGACGCAAAGTGTGCGTGAAAAGTGACTCTAGATTTAGAATGTTGCGTATAAAGTCTCTTTAACTCGTCGTTCCGATTATCTATGCATGGTTTGGTTATATTACTCAAATTTTGCGTAAAATGTGACGGTAGATTTGTATTGCACATCTCAAGTCTCGTTAACGCGTCGTTCCAATTACCTAAGCATAGTTAGGTTATATTACGCAAAGTGTGAGTGAAAAGTGACGCTAAATTCGTATGTCGCATCACAAGTCTCTTTAACGCTTCGTTCCGATTACCTAAGCATAGTTAGGTTATATTACGCAAAGTGTCCGTGAAAAGTGACAATAGATTATTCGTAAGTCGCGTCTCAAGTCACTTTAATGCGTCGTTTCGATTACCATGCTTATGTCGCGTTACAAGTCTCTCTAACGCGTCGTTCCGATTACCTAAGCATGGTTAGGTTATATTACGCAAAGTGTGCGTGAAAAGTGAAAATTGATTAGTATGTTACGTCTCAACTCTCTTTTACGCGTTGTTCCTATTTCCTTAGCATGGTTAGGTTAGATTACGCAAAGAGTGCGGGAATAGTGACGCAACATTAGTATGTCTCGTCTCAAGTGTTTTTAAGGCGTCGTTCCGATTACGTAAGCATGAATAAGTTATATTACGCAAAGTGCGAGTAAAAAGTTACGCTAAATTAGTATGGCATAACTCAAGTGATTTTAACGCGCCGTTCCGATTACGTAAGCACGGTTAGGTTATACTACGCAAAGTGTGCGTAAAAAGTGACGCTAGATTAGTATGTCGCGTCACAAGTCTCTCTAACGCGTCGTTCCAATTACCTGAGCATGGTTATATTATATTACGCAAAGTGTGCGTGAAAAGTGACGCTTGTTTAGTATGTCGCGTCTCAAGTCTCTTTAATGCGTCGTTTCGATTACCTAAGCACGGTTAGGTTATATTACGCAAAGTGTGCGTGAATAATGATAATAGATTAGTATGTCGTGTCTCAAATCTCTGTAACGCGTCGTTGCGATTACCATGCTTATGTCGCATGACAAGTCTCATTAACACGTCGTTTCGATTACCAAAGCAAGGTTAGGTTATATTACGCATATGTGCGTAAAAAAGTGACGCTGGATTAGTATGGCGCGTCTCAAGTCTCCTTAACGCGTCATTTGGATTACCATGCTGATGTCACGTTACAAGTCTCTTTAACACGTCGTTCCGATTACCAAAGCATGGTTAGGTTATATTACGCAAAGTGTGCATGAAAAGTGTTAATAGATTAGTATGTCGCGTCTCAAGTCTTTGTAACACCTCGTTCCGATTACCATATCATGGTTAGGTTATTATACATAAAGTGTGCGTGAAAAGTGATTCTAGATTAGTATGTCGCGTCTCAAGCCTCTTTAACGTGTCGTTCCGATTACATAAGCATGGTTAGGTTATATTACGCAACGTGTGCGTGAAAACTGCTGCTAGGTTAGTTGTCCCGTCTCAAGTCTCTTTAACGCGTCGTTCCAATTTCCTAAGCATGGTTAGGTTATATTACCAATGTGTGCGTGTAATGTGTCGATATATGAGTACGGCACGAAACTTCTGAAGAAAGAAAGAATCTAGCAAAGATACCATAAGCTTCGGCAATTGGTAGTCTGAGGTATGTGTTGCCCCATACAAAGCTAGAAATTGTCTATGCGGTTAGTGGGACTAATCGGTTTTTATCCAATCTATGTTGAGAACATTGGATGGTTGTTAAAGGTATCTTTAAGTACTTTTATAGAACTAAAGATATGGTATTAACAAATGGAGAACGAGATTTTTAAGTAGACCGTTTTACAGATTCTGATTAATAATCAGATATGGATAATAGAGAGTCTATCTCCAGATTCATATTTATTTATAATGAAGAAGTAGTCAGCTAGCAGTGTTCTAAGCAAGAATCAACTCCATACTCCATTATAGAAGCCGAGTATATTATGACATGAGATGTCGTAATAGAAGGTGTTTGGATAAATTAGTTTATAACTGAACTAAGTACGGTTTTCTTCCATTAAGTCGAAAGTTCCTCTTTTCTGCGACCACAATGGTGCTACTGCCCTAGCAAAAGAAACCGGGTCTCACAATTTATCCGAACATAAGGAATGGCATTATCATATTATCCAAAGAAATTGTTGGAAAGAGAAAATTGTTTCTCTAAAAGATAGCATTAGCCAATAACACGGCTAACCCACTAACAAAGCCCATGACTTGGAGTCAGTAAGGTTTACATGACTTAGAGTCATTAAGGTTTACATGACTTAGAGTCATTAATATTTACATCTTGTGAAGATGGGGCTTAGATATAGTTGTCAATGGCACTAGTGCAAGTGGGAGATTGTTAGTAGTATATGCCCTAGGGCCATTTGATCGTGTATATTTGTAGAATTAATCCCAATGGCAAAGATATATATGTTCTATTTGAACTAAGTGTCTCATCAACTAAGTGTTCATTTATTACGTATTGTCCTTATCACATTGTGATAGAATCTATTCTTAAGGTGTTAAGAATATGAGTGATAGATTCTATTATACAAGTGATCTAAATAACCGTTCACGATCGATGGGGTCCTACGAATAAGGGCATCGCATTATCCCGGAAAGATCGTCACCTCTGTTTATTCTCCTGATTAGTAAATAGTTACTAATTATAGGAAGTAGTGAGTCTCATACTACTTGATGGGGATCAGAATAAACATGTGGACACTCAAGGTGTTGAGTGAGTCGAACAAGTGACGATAGATGACTTATACATGGTAATTCATCAAAGTCAATTTAATGTCATCTAGTTCATAATTGTACATATGTCCTTTGACTTGCGGTGACACTATCTTGTATATAGGTGATTAGAGTTTGATACTCCTTAACCCTAGATCTTTCATGAGCTAGGGCCGCGGGATGTGTTGGCTATAATTAGTTGCATATGGAGATAGGGGTTTAACCTAGAAAGGATTCATCACTCTGGATGAACGGAGACAAGATTCTATGCTATCTCGAATTATTCTTGATGGATGATAAAACCTGCGCAGGTGTATATGACTTACATAGAAAGTTGTTTCTAGTGGAAGTCATATTTATCAAGAATTAGAACTGAGAGATGAGGTCATATGATCAAGACAAACAGTGTTTGACTTAACCGTGACACTAGTCGATATTGGAATCTTAGATGAAGGGAATTTTAAGTGTACGGTATTATGAACAATGGTTCATAAAGAATGCATCGAAACATTCATCTCTATTTGGGGGTCGTGATATGTTGCTAGACGTCACTCTCGATCTACGAGAATTAATAATTAAATGAGATTTAATTATTTAATATAAGAAAGGCGTTTCTTATGACTCTCGTTGCCATATAGATGTGAACCTAGTTAGTCACACACAATAGAGTGTGCAACCGATTGAGTTTACAAAAGATCGATTTCATATAGATACTAGCATATCTCGGAAATTAATCTAAGATGAAAAACAAGTACAAATTAAGGACTAATTTGTAAGAGTTATAAATTAGTAAGAACCTAATTGTACTATGTCCAAGTTAATTAGGGACTAATTTATAAGAGTTATAAATTAGTAGGAACCTAATTATATTTTAACCAAGTTTTATGATTAAAAGGTTTAAGTAATTAATTAGTGTAATTAATGATACTTAAATCATTAATCATAAGCTAATGGAATGATGATGTCATGGTGATGATGTAATGAGATAAGCCTATGTCATATATGTGATGTCATATGATGACATCACCTATATGATGTCACCTATGTGATGTCACCATATGAAAGGTGTCATATGGTGGCAACACCTTTGCTTGGTGTGTGACACCTAGCATGCAATGTGTTGCATTCTTAAGGCATGCTCTAGCCTATAAATAGAGCATGTCCTTACTCATTTCATAAGACCACACAACACACATCTCACTACAAAGTTGTAGAGAGAGAAAGCACTTGAAGGAGTTCAAGTAGTCATCAATCACGGGAAAAACTTGGCGACGTTTTTCATATATCTGAGCAAGGTAGTGATCGCGGCGAGAGTTTGAGCTTAGGTCTGTTCGGCAAGAGGAACTCTTACGGATTACTTTAAGGCGAGGATTCAATCGGACGCATACTCGTGTGGACGAGCTTGAGGTCGCCGTACTTTCGGGACTACAAGAATCGTTGGAGAATCGACATAGGTATTCTTCTTACATTCCTAGATGCGTGCTTTAATTACTAAATGATACGATGATCCATTTGTTGTTGATATGATCAACTTTAGGATCCGGATTGTTGGAATTTCAATTTTGAATTGAAATATACGATTCGGACCCGCGCCTCCCGCTGCGCCAACAGTGGTATCAAAGCCACCGTATCATCGAGTATTAACGCTTTACGATTGAATACATGTATAAATAATCATGGACTTAGGAATTATTATTGGGCATGTAATTTATAATTCCGAGGGCTTAATTTTTTTTTTCAAAATGAACAAACGCTATTGTGATATTAATTACATTTGATTAAATTCTGTCTAGGAGATTGGTACTTAAGTGGTCCGCTTGTGACCCTCCAATCTATCCTGGGAATTTTTCTAATGTAATCATTTAACACAATACGTGATTCGCTTGTGCATTATGTTGTCATCAACGGAATATGCGGAAAAAGCGAAACCCGGAAAAAAAAAAAACCCGAAAAAAATAATATTTTTTTTTTCATAAAAACCAAAAATGCTGAAAAACGGGTTTTACACCTGGGAAAAAGTTTTCGGCCCGAAAAAAAAAATATTTTTTTCTGTAAAAAACCGAAATGCTGAAAAAGGGGTTTTACACCCGGAAAAAAGTTTCCGACTCGAAAAAAAAAAAAACGTAAAATAAAAATAAATTTTTATTTCGCGGATCAGCGATCGGTTGAGGCTTTCGGAGGTTCTAGGACGATTCCTCTATACCTAAAGAAAGCAGATATTACATAGTGAATGATTAGAGAATCATTTCCGAGATATGTAATAGTTTGCTCATTCTTTTGTGGCTAAAGAATGAGACCTAGGAAGTCCATGATCATACATGTGTGATTGCATGATTAATTTTAGCTTTAATATGTATGAGATGCATGCTAAAATGTATTGTGTGTTTAGTGAGACCTGAATAACTTAAAACCCTAAGAAATCTTCCTAAAAGTTAAAAGATTAAGTTTATATTGATTAATCATTAAATTGTTTATCAATGGCTCTCCATTGGAGCAATAAACTAACACGCTTTGAGTTATCATCTTGTCGGCTATGGATACATAGGGGTGAGATGATATCGTCAAGAGATGTTGTTGAGTTTATTGTTAAGCATGAGTTGTTACGGGTGTAGTCGATATAATATACGGCGAGAAAGGCAATTAGGCGTACCTGAGTCGTATATTATTCAAATCGATACATCTTAGTTGATTCAATGGGTTAAATTTAACTAATGTGGAAACCTAAGAATAGCATTAAGTACTTGAGGGTGAAAGCATTAGGAGCCGGAAATGATTGAACCTCATATGAGATATGATGAACAAGTAATTGTTCACTTATATATCATTTTGATCCCAAGAATAGCATTAAGTACTTGAGGGAAAGATAAATGAATATAAGAATTCAATCACCCACTTGAAATCTTTTCCAACAAAGATTCACGTTTCTTATTTTTGAAGTGTAGGATTCAAAAAAGATAGTGGGAGGCCATTTTGATAAAGACCAAATCATTATGGTTAAATATACAAAATAACACGAATACTAATTAGAGATCTTTGCTATCTAAGGGATAATAAGATTAAATAGAACCCTTTTAAGTGACATTCGCGATAGTAATCGGCTAGTGGTTTAAAACCATTTTTTTTAATTGATTAAGATATTTAGATGCCTCCAAGGCTATTGCGAAAAAGAAATGCACATTGGTTAACAAAGAAAAGTGTTTTCGTTTGTTAAGATGTAGGACAGTATAAGTCATAGCCGGAAATATTTGGAATATTTAAAAGGCGGTTTGGTCAATAAAAGAAATTGTTTCTTTTGTCAAAACAAAAGACATTGAAATGGAAATTGTATTAAGTATTGTGAATACTTAAAGGGCAATGACGAGAGTAACGACAATTCCATCAAGAATGTGTCTATCTCATGTTCCAATGTCAATTGCTCATTTAAAAGCTTAGGTATTGGATACCGATGCTAATTCTCACATTTGTTTATCTTTTACGGATTTAGTAAAAGTGAGAAAGAAAGGAAAAAGATGAAGTAATCTTAAATCTCGGGAATGACGCAAGCGTTGCGACAAGAGCTATAGGATCAACTTCAATTTTCTTAAATAAACATAAGTTATAATTAAACAAGTTTTTTTCACTTACCCAATATATATAGAAATATCATATCCGAATTTGTATGACAAATTTGGTAGTTGATTTTCTATTTACAAAGAAGGTTTGTAGTATTATGTTTGATAATACGGAGTTGGGTATGAATATGTACAAAATGTTCTTTATGACTTGAATAAAGATGTTTAATGCAAAAGATGTTTTGGAAATTAATACCATAAGTTATCAAACTTCTAATCAACTTTGGCATTTATAATTAGGACATATTGCAAAAGATAGACATAACAAGTTAAATAGAATGGGAATCTTGAGCAATCAAGATTTTTCATCTCTTCCGATTTGTGGGTCGTATCTTAAAGGCAACATGGCCTGATTATTCTTTGTGGGACAAAGAGGTAGAGCTAAAGCCGTTTAAGAGATCATACATAGTAATGTATATGGTACGTTTAAAGAAACGGACCAAGGTATATACTTATAATTCATTTTCTACATCGATGATTTATCACGATATAGTTAAGTTTGTCTTATGAAGAACAAACATGAAGATTTTGAAATGTTCAAATGACTTCAAGAATGAAGTAGAAAATCATATTGGAAAAGGTATTAATACTTTACGATGTGATCGAAAAGGGAAGAATACTTGAGTACAAAATTTGTTATGTTCCTAAAAGGAATGTGGTATTATTTTTGAACTTACTCCTTCGGAACACCATGTTTGAATGGTGCGTTTGTCAAGAAGGAGGTATCGTACATTGTGGGAAATGATACGATCAATAATGAGCTATATACTGACTTATCCATCTCGTTTTTGGGTCATGCACTTCTTACCGCAAATAAAATTCTAAATTAAATTCCAACTAAATTTTCACCATAGATACCTTATGAGATATGGTATGGAATCAAGTCTTAAGGATGTTAAGATTTGAGGGTGTTCAGAACATATCAGGAAACTGATATCCAATAAATTTGGAATCAAAATCAATCATGTAAAGGTTATGTTGGATATCCTAAAGACAATTTAGGATATTGTTTCTATATTCGAACCGAACAAACAATCGTTGTTTATCGGTGGTAGTCTTTCTTGATAAAGCGTTTATTCAAGAGGGACAATAAGAAAGGAATATAGAATTAGATGAGGAGTCATCTAGTTACCAACAAAATAATGAATCAATGAAGATTGATCAAACCCACTAAAAGCCGGAGTTAGTAAAAGATGTATCTACATTAACAACTCAAAGATTAAGTAGAGTATCTCTTCCCACATGATAAACAAGAGTTGTTTAGTCATGGAGTAAAAGATCAAATGTTGATCCCTCTACTTATGAGGAAACTATATGTGATATAGATTCTTCAAAATTGGTTTGAAGGAATAAAATCTGAAATGGATTCCATATAAAGAAACCAAATTTTAGGAGCTAGTCGATCCATCCAAAGGTATTATACCAATAAGGTTTAAATGGATCTTCAAGTGTAAAATTGGTACTAATGGAAAGGTGGAGACCTTTAAAGCTAAGCTTGTTGCAAAAGAGTTTTGCTAGAGGCAAGAAGTTGTATTGTGAATACACTTTATTGCGGGTAGCCATGCTTAAGTTCATCAAGATTTTTCTTACCAAGGCTACACATTTAGATTTTGTGGTTAGATATATGAATGTAAGAACCACATTCCTTAATGGTTAAATTAAGGAGTATATCTATATGGAACAAGTCGAGGATTTTGAATCCGAAGAAGGTTCCAAGACGTGTAAGCTAAAATGATCCCTAGTGGATGAAAAGAAAGCTTCGAGTTTCATCGTCTTGATAAATCCGTAAGAAGTAACGAATTTATTAAAAACGATGATAAACCCAATGGTTACAAGAAGGTTAGTGGGAGAAGACTCACTTTCATGATCTTTCATGTAGATAACTTATTACTACTAAATAATAATATCGGAATGATTACTTTTGTAAAACTTTGGTTTATCTAATACGTACTCCATCAAAGACCTTGGAGAGGTAGCCTAAATTCTCAGTATTAGACTCTATAGAGATAAATCTAAGAGAATAAATGGTTTCTCCAAAAGGCTCTTCTTAGAAAAGATATTGAAGTAGTTCAATATGAAAGTTCTAAGAGAGGATTGATACTAGTTAGGCATAAAATTCTTCTTTCAAAGGGAGTGTCTTCCGAAACTTCTGAAGAAAGAAAGAATCTAGCAAAGATACCATAAGCTTCGGCAATTGGTAGTCTGAGGTATGTGTTGCCCCATACAAAGCTAGAAATTGTCTATGCGGTTAGTGGGACTAATCGGTTTTTATCCAATCTATGTTGAGAACATTGGATGGTTGTTAAAGGTATCTTTAAGTACTTTTATAGAACTAAAGATATGGTATTAACAAATGGAGAACGAGATTTTTAAGTAGACCGTTTTACAGATTCTGATTAATAATCAGATATGGATAATAGAGAGTCTATCTCCAGATTCATATTTATCTATAATGAAGAAGTAGTCAGCTAGCAGTGTTCTAAGCAAGAATCAACTCCATACTCCATTATAGAAGCCGAGTATATTATGACATGAGATGTCGTAATAGAAGGTGTTTGGATAAATTAGTTTATAACTGAACTAAGTACGATTTTCTTCCATTAAGTCGAAAGTTCCTCTTTTCTGCAACCACAATGGTGCTACTGCCCTAGCAAAAGAAACCGGGTCTCACAATTTATCCGAACATAAGGAATGGCATTATCATATTATCCAAAGAAATTGTTGGAAAGAGAAAATTGTTTCTCTAAAAGATAGCATTAGCCAATAACACGGCTAACCCACTAACAAAGCCCATGACTTGGAGTCAGTAAGGTTTACATGACTTAGAGTCATTAATGTTTACATGACTTAGAGTCATTAATATTTACATCTTGTGAAGATGGGGCTTAGATATAGTTGTCAATGGCACTAGTGCAAGTGGGAGATTGTTAGTAGTATATGCCCTAGGGCCATTTGATCGTGTATATTTGTAGAATTAATCCCAATGGCAAAGATATATATGTTCTATTTGAACTAAGTGTCTCATCAACTAAGTGTTCATTTATTACGTATTGTCCTTATCACATTGTGATAGAATCTATTCTTAAGGTGTTAAGAATATGAGTGATAGATTCTATAATACAAGTGATCTAAATAACCGTTCACGATCGATGGGGTCCTACGAATAAGGGCATCGAATTATCCCGGAAAGATCGTCACCTCTGTTTATTCTCCTGATTAGTAAATAGTTACTAATTATAGGAAGTAGTGAGTCTCATACTACTTGATGGGGATCAGAATAAACATGTGGACACTCAAGGTGTTGAGTGAGTCGAACAAGTGACGATAGATGACTTATACATGGTAATTCATCAAAGTCAATTTAATGTCATCTAGTTCATAATTGTACATATGTCCTTTGACTTGCGGTGACACTATCTTGTATATAGGTGATTAGAGTTTGATACTCCTTAACCCTAGATCTTTCATGAGCTAGGGCCGCGGGATGTGTTGGCTCTAATTAGTTGCATATGGAGATAGGGGTTTAACCTAGAAAGGATTCATCACTCTGGATGAACGGAGACAAGATTCTATGCTATCTCGAATTATTCTTGATGGATGATAAAACCTGCGCAGGTCTATATGACTTACATAGAAAGTTGTTTCTAGTGGAAGTCATATTTATCAAGAATTAGAACTGAGAGATGAGGTCATATGATCAAGACAAACAGTGTTTGACTTAACCGTGACACTAGTCGAGATTGGAATCTTAGATGAAGGGAATTTTGAGTGTACGGTATTATGAACAATGGTTCATAAAGAATGCATCGAAACATTCATCTCTATTTGGGGGTCGTGATATGTTGCTAGACGTCACTCTCGATCTACGAGAATTAATAATTAAATGAGATTTAATTATTTAATATAAGAAAGGCGTTTCTTATGACTCTCGTTGCCATATAGATGTGAACCTAGTTAGTCACACACAATAGAGTGTGCAACCGATTGAGTTTACGAAAGATCGATTTCATATAGATACTAGCATATCTCGGAAATTAATCTAAGATGAAAAACAAGTACAAATTAAGGACTAATTTGTAAGAGTTATAAATTAGTAAGAACCTAATTGTACTATGTCCAAGTTAATTAGGGACTAATTTATAAGAGTTATAAATTAGTAGGAACCTAATTATATTTTAACCAAGTTTTATGATTAAAAGGTTTAAGTAATTAATTAGTGTAATTAATGATACTTAAATCATTAATCATAAGCTAATGGAATGATGATGTCATGGTGATGATGTAATGAGATAAGCCTATGTCATATATGTGATGTCATATGATGACATCACCTATATGATGTCACCTATTTGATGTCACCATATGAAAGGTGTCATATGGTGGCAACACCTTTGCTTGGTGTGTGACACCTAGCATGCAAGGTGTTGCATTCTTAAGGCATGCTCTAGCCTATAAATAGAGCATGTCCTTACTCATTTCATAAGACCACACAACACACATCTCACTACAAAGTTGTAGAGAGAGAAAGCACTTGAAGGAGTTCAAGTAGTCATCAATCACGGGAAAAACTTGGCGACGTTTTTCATATATCTGAGCAAGGTAGTGATCGCGGCGAGAGTTTGAGCTTAGGGCTGCTCGGCAAGAGGAAGTCTTACGGATTACTTTAAGGCGAGGATTCAATCGGACGCATACTCGTGTGGACGAGCTTGAGGTCGCCGTACTTTCGGGACTACAAGAATCGTTGGAGAATCGACATAGGTATTCTTCTTACATTCCTAGATGCGTGCTTTAATTACTAAATGATACGATGATCCATTTATTGTTGATATGATCAACTTTAGGATCCGGATTGTTGGAATTTCAATTTTGAATTGAAATATACGGTTCGGACCCGCGCCTCCCGCTGCGCCAACAAAGTGTGCGTAAAAAGTGACGCTAGATTAGTATGGCGCGTTTCAAGTCTCTTTTAACGCGTCTTTTCAATTACCATGCTTATGATGCGTTATAAGTGTCTCTAACTCGTCGTTTTGATTAACTAAGCATGGTTAGGTTAAACAACGCAAATTCTACGTACAAAGTGACGCTAGATTAGTATGGCGCGTCTAGAGTCTCGTTAACGCGTCGTTTTGATTACCATGCTTATGTCAAGTCATAAGTCCCTCTAACGCGTCGTTCCGATTACTTAAGCATGATTTAGTTATATTATTGAAAGTTTGCGTGAAAAGTGACGTTAGATTACTATGTCGCGTCACAAGTCTCTCAAACGAATCGTTTTGATTACCTAAGCATGGTTAGGTTATATTACGCAATGTGTGCATGAAAAGTCACGCTAGATTATTATGTCGCGTCTCAAGTCTCTATGACGCGCTGTTTCAATTTCCTATGCATGGTTAGGTTATATTACGCAAAGAGTGTATGAATAGTGACGCTAGATTAGTATGTCGCGTCTCAAGACTTTTTGAGGCGTCGTTCAGATTACCTAAGCATGTTTAGATTATATTACGTAAAGTGTGAGTAAAAAGTGACGCTAAATTAGTATGGCGTGTCTCAAGTGACTGTAACAATTCGTTCCAATTACCTAAGCATGGTTAGGTTATATTACGCAAAGTGTGCGTAAAATGTGACGCTAGATTAGTATGTCGCGTCACAAGTCTGTCTAACGCGTCGCTCCGATTACCTACGCATGGTTATGTTATATTACTCAAAGTGTGCGTGAAAAGCGACACTAGATTAGTATGTCGCGTCTCAAGTCTCTTTAATGCGCCGTTTTGATTACCTATGCATGGTTAGGTTATATTACGCAAAATGTGCGTGAAAAGTGACAATTGATTAGTATGTCGCGTCTCAAGTCTCTTTAACAGGTCGTTTCGATTACCATGCTTATGTCTCGTCACAAGTCTCTTTAACACGCCGTTCCGATTACCAAAGCAAGGTTAGGTTATATTACGCAATGTGTGCATAAAAAAAGTGACGCTAGATTAGTACGGCGCGTCTCAAGTCTATTTAACACGTTATTTTGATTACCATGCTTATGTCCCGTTACAAGTCTCTTTGACACGTCATTCCGATTACCAACGCATGGTTAGGTTATATTAAAGTGTGTGTGAAAAGTGACAATAGATTAGTATGTCGCGTCTCAAGTCTCTATAACGCTACGTTTCGATTACCAAGTATGGTGATCTTATTTTAAGCAAATTGTGCGTGAAAAGTGACACTAGATTAGTATGTCGCGTCTCAAGTCTCTATAACACCACGTTCCGATTACCAAACATGGTGATGTTATTTTAAGCAAATTGTGCGTGAAAAGTGACACTAGATTAGTATGTCGTGTCTCAAGTCTCTTTAATGCGGTGTTCCGATTACCTAAGCATGGTTAGGTTATATTACGCATGGTTAAGTTATATTGCGTAAAAAGTGATAATAGATTTGTATGTCGTGTCTCAGATTCGTTAACGCGTCGTTTCGATTACCATGCTTATGTCGCTTCACAAGTCTCTCTAACGCGTCGTTCTGATTACCTAAGCATGGTTTGGTTATATTACGCAATGTGTGCGTGAAAAGTGAAAATAGATAAGTATGTCACATCCCAAGTCTCTTTAACGCGTCGTTCCGATTACCTAAGCATGGTTAGGTCATATTACGCTAAGTGTGTTGGTGCAGTGGGATGTGAGGGTCCAAATCGTATATTTCAATTCAAAATTGGAATTCCAACAATTCAGATCCAGAAATTGATCATATCAATATCAAATGGATCGTCGTATCATCTAGTAATTAAAGCACGCATCTAGAAACCGTAAGAAGAATACCTATGTCGATTCTCCAACGATTCTTGTAGTCCCGATAGTACGGCGACCTAAAGCTCGTCCACACGAGTATGCGTCCGATTGAATCCTCGCCTTGAAGTAATCTGCAAGAGTTCCTCTTGCCGAGCAACCCTAAACTCAAACTCTTGCCTCGATTACGTCTTCGCTGGGATGTATGAAAAACTTTCTCCAAGATTTTTTGTTATTGATGACTACTTGAACTCCTTCAAATATGCTCTCTTAAGTGTGGTGTTTCTAGAATGAGCAAAGGCAACCTCTATTTACAGGGCTTTACTTAAGAATGCAACACCTCATATGCTAAGTGTCACACACAAAGCAAAGGTGTTGCCACCATTCGACACCTCACATGCTAGGTGTCACACACCAAGCATAGGTGTTGCCACTATCTGACACCATCATATGCTAGGTGTCACACAGCAAGCATAGGTGTTGCCACCTTCTGACACGTCAGATACTAGGTGTCACACACAGAGACATACATGACATCATCACATGACATCGTCACGTGACATCATCATATGACTTCATCACATGACATCATCACATGACATCATCGTGACATCATCACATGACATCATTGTGACATCATCATATTAACTTGGATAAAATACAATTAGGTGCCTATTAATTTATAACTCTTACAAATTAGTCCCTAATTTATACTTGTTTTTTCATCTTAGATTAATTCCCGAGATATGCTAGTATCTATATGAAATCGATCTTTCGTAAACTCAATTGGTTGAACACCCTATGGTGTGTGACTAACTAGGTTCACATCTATATGGCAACGAGAGTCATAAGAAACGCCAATCTTATATTAAATAATTAAATCCCATTAATTATTAATTCTCGTAGATCGTGAGTAACGTCTAGCAACATATCACGACCCCCAAATAGATATGAATGTTTCGATGCATTCTTTATGAACCAATGTTCATAATTACCGTACACTCAAAATTCCCTTCATCTAAGATTCCAATCTCGACTAGTGTCACGGTTAAGTCAAACACTGTTTGTCTTGATCATATGACCTCATCTCCGTTCTTATTCTTGATAAATATGACTTCCACTAAAAACAACTTTCTAAGTAAGTCATATACACCTGGGCATGTTTTATCATCCATTAAGAACAATTTGATATAGCATAGAATCTTTTCTCCGTTCATCCGGAGTGATAAATCCTCTCTTGGTTAAACCCCTATCTCCATATACAACTAACTAGAGCCAACACATCCCGAGATCGTAGCTCATGAAAGATCTAGGGATAAGGAGTATCAAACTCTAATCACCTATATACAAGATAGTGTCACCACAAGTCAAAGGACATATGTACAATTATGAACTAGATGACATTAAATTGACTTTGATGAAATATCATGTATAAGTCATCTAGCGTCACTTGTTCGACCCACTCAACATCGTGGATGTCCACATGTTTATCCTGATCTCCATCAAGTAGTATGAGACTCACTACTTCCTATAATTAATAACTCCTTACTAATCAGGAGAATAAACAGAGGTGACAATCTTTCCGGGATAATACGATTGCCTTATTCGTAGGACCCCATCGATCATGAACTGTTATTTAGATCACTTGTATAATAGAATCTGTAACTCATATTCTTAACACCTTAAGAATAGATTCTACAACAATGTGATAAGGACAATACGTAATAAATGAACACTTAGTTCAATTAGAACATATATATCTTTGCCATTAGGATTAGTTCTAGAAATATACATATGATCAAATGGCCCTAGGGCACATACTACTAACAAAGTGTGCGTCAAAAGTGACACTAAATTAGTATGGCGCATCTCAAGTGACTTTAGCGCGTCGTTCCGATTACCTAAGTTTATTAGGTTTTATTACGCAAAGTGTGCGTAAAAAGTGACGCAAGATTAGTATGGCGCGTTTCAGGTCTCTTTAACGCTTCTTTTCGATTACCATGCTTATGTCGTGTAACAAGTGTCTCTAACGCGTCGTTCTGATTAACTAAGCATGGTTAGGTTATATGACGGAAAATGTGTGTGAAAAGTGACGCTAGATTAGTATGTCGCGTCTCAAGTCTCTTTAACTCGTCGTTCTGATTAACTAAGCATGGTTAGGTTATATGACGCAAATTCTGCGTAAAAAGTGAAGCTAGATTAGTATAGCGCGTCCCAAGTCTCGTTAACGCGTTGTTTTGATTACCATGCTTATGTCGCATCGCAAGCCCCTCAAACGCGTCGTTCCGATTACATAAGCATGGTGTTGTTATATTACTCAAAGTGTGCGTGAAAAGTGACGCTAGATAAGTATGCCGCATCCTAAGCCTCTCTAACGCGTTGTTTTGATTACTTAATAATGGTTAGGTTATATTAGGCAAAGTATGCGTGAAAAGTTAAGCTAGATTAGTATGTCGTGTCTCAAGTTTCTTTTAATGAGTAGTTCCGATTACCTAAGCATGCTTAGGTTATATTACGCAAAGTGTGCATGAAAAGTGACAATAGATTAGTATGTCGCAGCGCAAATCTCTTTAACGCGTCGTTTCGATGACCATGCATATGTCGCGTCACAAGTCTCTTTAACACGTCGTTCCGATACTAAAGCATGGTTAGGTTATATTGCGCAAAGTGTGTGTGAAAAGTGACAATTAGTATGTCCCGTCTCAAGTCTCTATAACGCCTCGTTCCGATTATCTAAGCATGGATAGGTTATTTTACTCAAAGTGTGCGTGAAAAGTGACGCCAGATTAGTATGTCGCGTCTCAAGTATATTTAATGTGTCGTTTCGATTACCTAAGCATGGTTAGGTTATATTACGCAACGTGTGTGTGAAAATGAACGCTAGATTAGTATGTCGCGTCTCAAGTCTCTTTAACGCGTCTTTCCGATTACGTAAGCACAGTTAGGTTATACAGCACAAAGTGTGAGTGAAAAGTGACGCTAGATTAGTATGTCGCTACTCAAGTCTCTTTAGTGCGTTGTTCCAATTTCCTAAGCATGGTTAGGTTATATTACGCAAAGTTTGCGTGAAACGTGACGCAAGATTAGTATGTCATGTCTTAAGTCTTTTTAACGCGTCATTCCGATTATCTAAGCATGTTTAGGTTATATTAAGTAAAGTGTGCGTGAAAAGTGACGCTAGATTAGTATGTCGCGTCTCAAGTCTCATTAACGCGTGTTCAGATTACCTAAGCATGGTTAGGTAATAGTACACAAAGTGTGCGTGAAAAGTGACGCTATATTATTATGTCGCATCTGAAGTCTCTTTAACACGTTGTTCCGATTACCTAAGCATGGTTAGGTTATAGTACGCAAAGTGTGCGTGAAAAGTGACGCTAGATTAGTATGTCGCATCTGAAGTCTCTTTAACGCGTTGTTCCGATTACCTAAGCATGGTTAGGTTATACTACGCAAAGTGTGCGTGAAAAGTGACGCTAGATTAGTATGTAACTACTCAAGTCACTTTAATGCGTCGTCCCAATTTCCTAAGCATGGGTAGGTTATATTACGCAAAGTTTGCGTGAAAAGTGACGCTAGATTAGTATGTCGAGTCTGAAGTCTCTGTTACGCGTCGTACCTATTACCTAAGCATGGTTAGGTTATACTACGCAAAGTGTGCGTGAAAAGTGACGCTAGATTAGTATGTCGTCTCTCAAGTCACTCTAACGCGTCGTTCCGATTACCTACGTATGGTTAGGTTATATTACGCAAAGTGTGCACGAAAAGTGACGCTAGATTAGTATGTCGCGTCTTAAGTATCTTTAAAGCATCGTTATGATTACCTAAGCATGGTTAGGTTATATTACGCATAGTGTGCGTAAAATGGGACGCTAGATTAGTATGTCGCGTCTCAAGTCTCCCTAACGCGTCGTTTCTATTACCTAAGTCTAGTTAGGTTAGTTTACGCAAAGTGTGCGTGAAAAGTGATGCTAGATTAGTATGTGGCGTCTCAAGTCTCTTTATGGCGTCATTCTAATTACCTAATCATGGTTAGGTTATATTACGCAAAGTGTCCGTGAAAAGTGACAATTGATTAATATGACGCGTCTCAAGTCTCTTTAACGCGTAATTTTGATTACCATGCATATGTCGCGTCATAAGTCTCTTTAACGCTTCGCTCCGATTATCTAAGCATGGTTATCTTATATTATACAGAGTGTGCATGAAAAGTGAAAATAGATTAGTATATCACATCTCAAGTATCTTTAACCCGTCGTTCCAATTACCTAAGCATGGTTAGTTATATTACGCAAGGAGTGCGTGAATAGTGACGCTACATAAATATGTCGCGTCTCAAGTCTCTTTAACGCGTAGTTCAAGCATGGTTAGGTTATATTACGCAAAGTGTGCGTGAAAAGTGACAATAGATTAATATGTTACGTCTTAATTCTCTTTAACGTGTCGTTCCGATTACCCAAGCATGGTTAGGTTATTTTACTCAAAGTGTGCGTGAAAAGTGACGCTGGATTAGTATATTGTGTCTAAAGTCTATTTAACACGTCGTTCCAATTACCTAAGCATGGTTAGGTTATATTACGCAAAGTGTGTGTAAAAAGTGACGCTAGATTAGTATGGCGCATTTCAAGTCTCTTTAACTCGTGTTTTTGATTAACATGCTTATGTCACGTTACAAGTCTCTCTAACACGTCGTTCCAATTACCAAAGCATGGTTAGGTTATACTACGCAAAGTGTGCGTGAAAAGTGACGCTAGATTAGTATGTCGCGTCTCAAGTCTCTCTAACGCGTCATTCCGATTACCTAAGCATGGTTAGGTTATATTACGCAAAGTGTGCACGAAAAGTGACGCTAGATTAGTATGTTGCGTCTGAAGTATCTTTAAAGCATCGTTATGATTATCTAAGCATGGTTAGGTTATATTACGCATAGTGTGCGTGAAATGGGACGCTAGATTAGTATGTCGCGTGTCAAGTCTCCCTAACGCATTGTTTCTATTACCTAAGCCTGGTTAGGTTATTTTCGCAAAGTGTTCGTGAAAAGTGATGCTAGATTAGTATGTGGCGTCTCAAGTCTCTTTAAGGCGTCGTTCCAATTACCTAATCATGGTTAGGTTATATTACGCAAAGTGTCCGTGAAAAGTGACAATAGATTAGTATGATGCTTCTCAAGTCTCTTTAACGCGTCATTTTGATTACCATGCATATGTCGCGTCACACGTCTCTTTAACGCTTCGTTCCGATTATCTAAGCATGGTTATCTTATATTACACAGAGTGTGCATGAAAAGTGAAAATAGATTAGTATATCACATATCAAGTCTCTTTAATCCATCCTTTCGATTACCTAAGCATGGTTAGGTTATATTACGCAAGGAGTGCGTGAATAGTGACGCTAGATAAATATGTCGCGTCTCAAGTCTCTTTAACGCGTAGTTCAAGCATGGTTAGGTTATATTACGCAAAGTGTGCGTGAAAAGTGACAATAGATTAATATGCTGCGTCTTAATTCTCTTTAACGCGTCTTTCCGATTACCCAAGCATGGTTAGGTTATTTTACTCAAAGTGTGCGTGAAAAGTAACGCTGGATTAGTATGTTGTGTCTAATGTCTATTTAACATGTCGTTCCAATTACCTAAGTATGGTTAGGTTATATAACGCAATGTGTGAGTAAAAAGTGACTCTAAATTAGTATGGCGCGTCTCAAGTCACTTTAACGCGTCGTTCCGATTACGCCAAGGGCGCGTTTAAAGTGTCGCCAGATTAGTATGTTACGTCACTAGTCTCTTTAACGCGTTGTTACGATTATCTAAGTATGGTTAAGGTATATTACACAAAGTGTTCGTACAAAGTGACGCTAGATTAGTGTGGCGCGTCTCAAGTCTCTTTAACTCCTCATTTCGATTCCATGCTTATGTCACGTTACAAGTCTCTCTAACACATTGTTACGATTATCAAAGCATGGTTAGGTTATATTACACATAATGTGCGTGAAAAGTGACAATTGATTAGTATGTCGCGTCGCAAGTCTATTTAAAGTATCGTTCCGATTACCTAATCATGGTTAGGTTGTATTACGCAAAGTGTGCGTGAAAAGTGACGGCTAGATTAGTATGTCCCAATTACCTAACCATGGTTAGGTTATATTACGCAAAGTGTGTGTAAAAAGTGACGCTAGATTAGTATGGCGCATTTCAAGTCTATTTAACGCGTCTTTTTTATTAACATGCTTATGTCACGTTACAAGTTTCTCTAACACGTCGTTCCTATTACCAAAGCATGGTTAGGTTAAAATCCACAAAGTGTGCGTAAAAAGTGACAATTGATTAGCATGTCGAGTCTCAAGTCTCTTTAACGCGTCGTGTCGATTACCATGCTTCTATCGCGAAACAAGTCTCTCTAACACGTCATTCTGATTACCTAAGTATGGTTAGGTTATATTATATAACCTAACCATGCTTAGGCAATCAGAACTACGCATTAAAGACACTTGTGACCCGAAATAAGCATAGTAATTGAAACGACGAGTTAAAGAAACTTGAAACGCTCCATACTAGTCTAGCGTCACTTTTTTAAAGACGTTTTGCGTAATTTAACCTACCCATTCTTAGGTAATCGGAAAGACGCGTTAAACAGACTTGAGACGCAATATACTAATATAGCCGTCACTTTTCTTGCACACTTTGCATAATACAACCTAACCATGATTACGTAATCGGAACGACGCTATAAAGAGACTTGAGACACGACATACTAACCTAGCAAAAGTTTTCGTGCACACATTGCGTAATATAAGCTAACCATGCTTTTATAATCAGAACGACGCGTTAAAGAAACTTCAGACACGACATACTAATCTATCATCACTTTTCACGCACACTTTGCGTAAAATAACCTAACCTGGCTTAGGTAATCGGAACGCCACGTTAAAGAGACTTGCGACGCGATATACTAATCTATTGTCAATTTTCACGCACACTTAGTGTAATACAACCTAACCATGCTTTTGTCATCGGAATGACGTGATAGAGAGACTTGTAACGTGACATAAGCATGGTAATCGAACGATGCATTAAAGAGATTTGAGACGCGCCATACTAATCTAGCGACACTTTTAACGCACACTTGGCGTAATATAACATAACCATTCTTTGGTAATCGGAACGACACGTTAAAGAGACTTGAGACGCTATATACTAATCTAGCGTCACTTTTCACGCACACTTTGCGTAAAATAACCTAACCATCCTAGGTAATCAGAACAACGCGTTAAAGAGACTAGAGACGCAACATACTAATCAATTGTAACTTTTCACGCACACTTTGCATAATATATCCTAACCAAGCTTAGGTTATCGGAACGACGCATTAAAGAGACTTGAGCCGCGACATACTAATCTAGCGTCACTTTTCACGCACACTTTGCGTAATATAACCTAACCATGGTTGGGTAATTGGGACATACTAATCTAGCCGTCACTTTTCACGCACACTTTGCGTAATACAACCTAACCATGATTAGGTAATCGGAACGATACTTTAAATAGACTTGCGACGCGACATACTAATCAATTGTCACTTTTCACGCACATTATGTGTAATATAACCTAACCATGCTTTGATAATCGTAACAATGTGTTAGAGAGACTTGTAACGTGACATAAGCATGGAATCGAAATGAGGAGTTAAAGAGACTTGAGACGCGCCACACTAATGTAGCGTCACTTTGTACGAACACTTTGTGTAATATACCTTAACCATACTTAGATAATCGTAACAACGCGTTAAAGAGACTAGTGACGTAACATACTAATCTGGCGACACTTTAAACGCGCCATTGGCGTAATCGGAACGACGCGTTAAAGAGACTTTAAACGTGACATACTAATCTGGCGTCACTTTTCACGCAGACTTTGCGTACTATAACCTAACCATGCATAGGTAATCAGAACGACTCGTTAAAGGGACTTGAGACGCGACGTACTAATCTATTTTCACTTTTCATGCACAATTTGCGTAATATAACCTAACCATGCATAGGTAGTCGGAATGACGCATTAAATAGACTTGAGACGCGACATACTAATCTAGCGTCACTTTTCACGCAAACTTTGGATAATATAGCCTTACCATGCTTAGGTAATCGAAATGACGCGTTAGAGAGACTTGAGACGCGACATAAGCATGGTAATCAAAATGACCCGTAAAAGAGACTTGAGACACGCCATACTAATGTAGCGTCACTTCTTACGCAGACTTCGCGTAATATAACCTAACCATGTTTAGGTAATCGGAACTACGCATTAAAGAGACTTGAGATGCGACAAACTAATCTAGGGTCACTTTTCACGCATACTTTTCGTAATATAACCTAACCATGCTTAGGTAATCGGAACGATGCATTAAAGAGACTTAGGACGCGCCATACTAATATATCGTCACTTTTTGAGCACACTTTGCGTAATACAACCTAACCATGCTTAAGTAATCGGAACGACGCATTAAATAGACTTGAGACACGACATACTAATGTAGCGTCACTTTTCACGCACACTTTTCATAATATATCCTACCCATGCTAAGGTAATCGAAACGACGCGTTAAAGAGACTTCACTCGCGACATACTAATCTAGCGTCACTTTAGACGAATACTTTGCGTAATATAACCTAACCATTCTTAGATAATCGAAACGATGTGTTAAAGACACTTAAGACACGACATTCTAATCTAGCGTCATTTTTCACCCACTCTTTGCGTAATATAACCTAACCATGCTTAGGTAATCGGAACGACTCGTTAAAGAGACTTTAGATACGACATACAAATCTATTGTTAGTTTTCACGCACACTTTGTGTAATATAACCTAACCAATGTTAGGTATTTGGAACGACGCGTTAGATGGACTTGTGACGCGACATAAGCATGGTAATCGAAACGACGCGTTAAAGAGACTAAACACACGACATACTAATCTAGCGTCACTTTTGACCTATACTTTGCATAATGTGACCTAACCATGCTTAGGTAATCGAAACGACGCACAAATTTGCTTTGAAACGCGACATACTAATCTAGCGTCATGTTTAACGCACATTTTCCGCAATATAACCTTACCATGCTTAGGTCGGTTAAACGACGCGTTGAATAGACTTTATACACTACATCACAATTGCGTAATATATCCTAACCAAGCTTAGGTAATCGGAACGACGCGTTAAATTGATATGAAACGCGAAATACTAATCAATTGTCATTTTTCGCGCACCCGTTGCGTAATATAACCTAACCATGCTTAGGCAATCAGAACGACGCGTTAGAGAGACTTTTGACGCGACATAGGCATGGTAATCGAAGCGACGCGCTATAGAGAATTGAGATGCGTAATACTAATCTAGTGTCAATTTTTTCGTACACTTCACGTAATAAAACCTAACCATGCTTAGGAAATAGGAACAAACCGTTAGAGAGACTTGAGATGCGACATACTAATCTAGCGTCACTTTTCTTGAACACTTTCCGTAATATAACCTAACCATACTTAGGTAATCGAGACGACGCGTTAAAGAGACTTGTGTCGCGACATAAGCATGGTAATCGAAACGACGCGTTAAAGAGACTTGAGACACGGCATACTAATCTAGCGTCAGTTTTAACGCACACTTTTCAGAATATAACCTAAACCATTCTTGGGTAATCGGAACGACGCGTTAAAGAAACTTGAGATCCGACATACTAATCTTGCGTCACTTTTCACGCACTCTTTGCGTAATATAACGTAATTATGCTTAGGTAATGAGAATAACGCATTAAAGAGCCTTGAGACGCGACAAACTAATCTAGCGTCACACATTTCACGCACACCTTGCGTAATATAACATAAAAATTCTTATCTAATCGGAATGACGCGTTAAAGAGACTAGAGACGCAACATACTAATCTAGCGTCTCTTTTCACGCACTCTTTGCGTAATATAAGCTAACCATGCTTAGGTAAAGAAACGACGCATTAAAGAGCCTTGAGACGCGACATACTAATATATCGTCACTTTTCACGCACACCTTACGTAATATAACCTAACCATTCTTAGCTAATCGAAACGACCTGTCAAAGAGACTTTAGACGCGACATACTAATCTAGCGTCACTTTTCACATACTCTTTACGTAATATAACCGAACCATTCTTAGGTAATCAAAACGATGCATTAAAGAGACTTGTGATGCGACATACATATCTAGCGTCACTTTTTATGCACACTTTACGTAATATAACCTAACCATGGTTAGGTAATCGGAACGACGCGTTAAACAAACTTGAGATGTGACCTACTAATCTAGTGTCATTTTTCACGAACCATTTGCGTAATATAAACTAACCATGCTTAAGTAATCGGAACATCACGTTAGAGAGACTTGTGACGCGACATAAGGATGGTAATCAAAACGACATGTTAAAGAGACTTGAGACGCGCAATACTAATCTAGCGTCATTTTTTACGCACACCATCATATAACCTAACCATACTTAGGTAATCGGAACAACGGTTAAAGAGACTTGAGACGCGACTTACTAATCTAGCATCACTTTTTAAGCTCACTTTGCCTAGTATAACTTAACCATGCTTAGGTAATCAGAACGACGCCATAAAAATCCTTGAGACGCGACATACTAATCTAGTGTCACTTTTCACGCACACGTTGTGTAATATAACCTAACCATACTAATCGATTGCCATTTTGCACGCACACTTTGCGTAATATAACCTAACCATGCTTAGGTAATCCGAACGACGCGATAGAGAGACTTGTGACGCGGCATAAGCATGGTAATCGAAACGATGCGTTAAAGAGACTTGAGATGTGCCATACTAATCTAGCATCGCTTTTTACTCAAACTTTGTGTAATATAACCTAACCATGCTTAGGTAATCCGAACGACGTGTTAAAGAGACTTGAGACGCGACATACTAATCTAGCATCACATTTCAAGCACGCTTTCTTTATTATAACCTAACCATGCTTAGATAATCAGAACAACGCGATAAAGAAAATTGAGACGCAACATACTAATCTAGCGTCAGTTTTCATTCATACTTTTCATAATATAACCTAACCATGCATAGGTAATTGGAATGACGCGTTAAATAGACTTGAGACGCGACATACTAATCTATTGCCAGTTTTCACGCACACTTTTCGTAATATAATCTAACCATGCTTAGGTAATCGGAATGACGCGTCAATGAGACTTGAGACACGACATACTAATCTATTGTTACTTTTCATGCACACCTTGGGTAATATAACCTAACCATGCTTAGGTAATCGGAACGACGCGTTAGAGACACTTCTGACTCGACATAAGCATGGTAATTGAAACAACGTGTTAAAGAGAATTGAGACGCGACATACTAATCTAATGTCACTTTGGACCTATACTTTGCATTATATAACTTAACCATGCTTAGGTAATTGGAACGACGCAAAAAGGAGCCTTGAGACGCGACATACTAATCTAGCGTCACTTTTCACGCACACTATACGTAATATAACCTAACCATGCTTAGGTTATCGGAACGACGCGTTAAATAGACTCGAGACACAACATACTAATCTAGCGTCACTTTTCACGCACACTTTGCGTAAAATAACCTAACCATCCTAGGTAATCAGAACAACGCGTTAAAGAGACTACAGACGCAACATACTAATCAATTGTAACTTTTCACGCACACTTTGCATAATATATCCTAACCAAGCTTAGGTTATCGGAACGACGCATTAAAGAGACTTGAGCCGCGACATACTAATCTAGCGTCACTTTTCACGCACACTTTCCGTAATATAACCTAACCATGCATAGGTAATTGGGACATACTAATCTAGCCGTCACTTTTCACGCACACTTTGCGTAATACAACCTAACCATGATTAGGTAATCAGAACGATACTTTAAATAGACTTGCGACGCGACATACTAATCAATTGTCACTTTTCACGCACATTATGTGTAATATAACCTAACCATGCTCTGATAATCGTAACAATGTGTTAGAGAGACTTGTAACGTGACATAAGCATGGAATCAAAATGAGGAGTTAATGAGACTTGAGACGCGCCACACTAATCTAGCGTCACTTTGTACGAACACTTTGTGTAATATAACTTAACCATTCTTAGATAATCGTAACAACGCGTTAAAGAGACTAGTGACGCAACATACTAATCTGGCGACACTTTAAACGCGCGCTTGGCGTAATCGGAACGACGCGTTAAAGAGACTTTAGACGCGACATACTAATTTGGCGTCACTTTTCATGCAGACTTTGCGTACTATAACCTAACCATGCATAGTTAATCAGAACGACTCGTTAAAGGCACTTGAGACGCGACATACTAATCTATTTTCAGTTTTCATGCACAATTTGCGTAATATAACCTAACCATGCATAGGTAGTCGGAACGACGCATTAAATAGACTTGAGACGCGACATACTAATCTAGCGTCACTTTTCACGCAAGCTTTGCATAATATAGCCTTACCATGCTTAGGTAATCGAAATGACGCGTTAGAGAGACTTGAGACGCGACATAAGCATGGTAATCAAAATGACCCGTAAAAGAGACTTGAGACACGCCATACTAATGTAGCGTCACTTCTTACGCAGACTTTGCGTAATATAACCTAACCATGCTTAGGTAATCGGAACTACGCATTAAAAAGACTTGAGATGCGACAAACTAATCTAGGGTCACTTTTCACGCATACTTTTCGTAATATAACCTAACCATGCTTAGGTAATCGGAACGACGCATTAAAGAGACTTAGGACGCGCAATACTAATATATCGTCACTTTTTGAGCACACTTTGCGTAATACAACCTAACCATGCTTAAGTAATCGGAACGACGCATTAAATAGACTTGAGACGCGACATACTAATGTAGTGTCACTTTTCACGCACACTTTGCATAATATATCCTACCCATGCTAAGGTAATCGAAACGACGCGTTAAAGAGACTTCACTCTCGACATACTAATCTAGCGTCACTTTAGACGAACACTTTGCGTAATATAACCTAACCATTCTTAGATAATCGAAACGATGTGTTAAAGAGACTTAAGACACGACATTCTAATCTAGCGTCATTTTTCACCCACTCTTTGCGTAATATAACCTAACCATGCTTAGGTAATCGGAACGACTCGTTAAAGAGACTTTAGATACGACATACAAATCTATTGTTAGTTTTCACGCACACTTTGTGTAATATAACCAAACCAATGTTAGGTATTTGGAACGACGCGTTAGAGGGACTTGTGACGCGACATAAGCATGGTACTCGAAACGACGCATTAAAGAGACTAAACACACGACATACTAATCTAGCGTCACTTTTGACCTATACTTTGCATAATGTAACCTAACCATGCTTAGGTAATCGAAACGACGCATAAATTTGCCTTGAAACGCGACATACTAATCTAGCGTCATGTTTAACGCACATTTTGCGCAATATAACCTTACCATGCTTAGGTCGGTTAAAAGACGCGTTGAATAGACTTTATACGCTACATCACAACTGCGTAATATATCATAACCAAGCTTAGGTAATCGGAACGACGCGTTAAATAGACTGGAAACGCGAAATACTAATCAATTGTCATTTTTCGCGCACCCGTTGCGTAATATAACCTAACCATGCTTAGGCAATCGGAACGACGCGTTAGAGAGACTTTTAACGCGACATAGGCATGGTAATCGAAGCAACGGGCAATAGAGAATTGAGACGCGTAATACTAATCTAGTTTCACTTTTTTCGCATACTTTACGTAATAAAACCTAACCATGCTTAGGAAATAGGAACAACGCGTAACTTTTCTTGAACACTTTCTGTAATATAACCTAACCATACTTAGGTAATCGAGACGACGCGTTAAAGAGACTTGTGTCGCGACATAAGCATGGTAATCGAAACGACGCGTTAAAGAGACTTGAGACACGGAAGACTAATCTAGCGTCAGTTTTAACGCACACTTTTCAGAATATAACCTAAACCATTATTAGGTTATCGGAACGACGCGTTAAAGAAACTTGAGATCCGACATACTAATCTTGCGTCACTTTTCACGCACTCTTTGTGTAATATAACGTAATTATGCTTAGGTAATGAGAATAACGCATTAAAGAGCCTTCAGACGTGACATACTAATCTAGCGTCACACTTTTCACGCACACCTTGCGTAATATAACATACAAATTCTTATCTAATCGGAATGACGCGTTAAAGAGACTTGAGACACAACATACTAATCTAGCGTCTCTTTTCACGCACTCTTTGCGTAATATAAGCTAACCATGCTTAGGTAATCGAAACGACGCATTTAAGAGCCTTGAGACGCGACATACTAATATATCGTCACTTTTCACGCACACCTTACGTAATATAACCTAACCATTCTTAGCTAATCGAAACGACGTGTTAAAGAGACTTGAGACGCGACATACTAATCTAGCGTCACTTTTCACATACTCTTTGCGTAATATAACCGAACCATTCTTAGGTAATCTAAACGATGCGTTAAAGAGACTTGTGATGTGACATACATATCTAGCGTCACTTTTCATGCACACTTTACGTAATGTAACCTAACCATGGTTAGGTAATCGAAACGACGCGTTAAACAAACTTGAGTTGTGACCTACTAATCTAGTGTCATTTTTCACGAACCATTTGCGTAATATAACCTAACCATGCTTAAGTAATCGGAACATCACGTTAGAGAGACTTGTGACGCGACATAAGGATGGTAATCAAAACGACATGTTAAAGGGACTTGAGACGCGCAATACTAATTTAGCGTCATTTTTTACGCACACCATAATATAACCTAACCATACTTAGGTAATCGGAACAACGGTTAAAGAGACTTGAGACGCGACATACTAATCTAGCATCACTTTTTAAGCTCACTTTGCCTAGTATAACTTAACCATGCATAGGTAATCAGAACGACGCCATAAAAATCCTTGAGACGCGACATACTAATCTAGTGTCACTTTTCACGCACACATTGTGTAATATAACCTAACCATACTAATCGATTGTCATTTTGCACGCACACTTTGCGTAATATAACCTAACCATGCTTAGGTAATCCGAACGACGCAATAGAGAGACTTGTGACGCGGCATAAGCATGGTAATCGAAACGATGCGTTAAAGAGACTTGAGATGTACCATACTAATCTAGCATCGCTTTTTACTCAAACTTTGTGTAATATAACCTAACCATGCTTAGGTAATCCGAACGACGTGTTAAAGAGACTTGAGACGCGACATACTAATCTAGCGTCACATTTCAAACACGCTTTCTTTATTATAACCTAACCATGCTTAGATAATCAGAACAATGCGATAAAGAAAATTGAGACGCAACATACTAATCTAGCGTCAGTTTCCATTCATACTTTTCATAATATAACCTAACCATGCATAGGTAATTGGAATGACGCGTTAAATAGACTTGAGACGCGACATACTAATCTATTGCCAGTTTTCATGCACACTTTTCGTAATATAACCTAACCATGCTTAGGTAATCGGAATGACGCGTCAATGAGACTTGAGACACGACATACTAATCTATTGTTACTTTTCATGCACACCTTGGGTAATATAATCTAACCATGCTTAGGTAATCGGAACGACGCGTTAGAGACACTTCTGACTCGACATAAGCATGGTAATTGAAACAACGTGTTAAAGAGAATTGAGACGCGACATACTAATCTAATGTCACTTTGGACCTATACTTTGCATTATATAACTTAACCATGCTTAGGTAATTGGAACGACGCAAAAAAGAGCCTTGAGACGCGACATACTAATCTAGCGTCACTTTTCACGCACACTATACGTAATATAACCTAACCATGCTTAGGATATCGGAACGACGCGTTAAATAGACTTGAGACACAACATACTAATCTAGCATCACTTTTCACGCACTCTTTGCGTAATATAACCTAACCATTCTTAGGTAATTGGAACGACGCGTTAAAGAGAACGCGACATACTTATCTAGCGTCATTTTCACGCACCCTTTGCGTTATATAACCTGATCATCCTTAGGTAATCGGAACGACGCATTAAACAGACTTAAGACGCGACATACTAATCTAGCGTCACTTTTCACTCACGCTTTGCATAATATATCCTAACCTTCTTAGGTAGTCCGAACAAGGCGTTAAAGAGAATTGAGACGCAACATACTAATCTAGCGTCACTTTTCAAGCACCCTTTGCGTAATATAACCTAACAATGCTTAGGTAATCGAAACGAAGCGGTAGAGAGACTTGTTACGCGACATAAGCATGGTAATTGAATCGACGCGTTAAAGAGACTTGAGATGCGCCATACTAATCTAGATTCACTTTTTACGCACACTTTACGTTATAAAACCTAACCATGCATAAGTAATTGGAACGACGTGTTAGAGAGACTTCTGACACGACATATGGTAATTGAAACAACGCGTTAGAGACACTTTAGACGCGCTATACAAATCTAGCGTCACTTTTAACGCACACTTTGCGTCATGTAACCTAACCATGCTAAGGTAATCGGAACGACGCGTATAACGGACTTGAGACGCGACATACTAATCTACTGTTATTTTTCACGCACACTTTTTGTAATGTAACCGAACAATGCTTAGGTAATCGGAACTACTCGTTTAAAAGACTTGAGACGCGACATACTATGCTAGCGTATCTTTTCTCGCACACTTTGAGTAATGTAACCTAACCATTCTTGGGTAATTGGAATGACGCGTTAAAGAGACTTGAGACGCGACATATTAATCTAGCGTCACTTTTCAAGCACGCTTTGTTTAAAGAGAATTGAGATGTCTCATACTAATCTAACGTCAGTTTTCACGCACACTTTTCATAATATAGCCTAACCAAGCTTATGTAATCGGAACGACGCGTTAAACTGACTTGAGATGCGACATACTAATCTATTGTCACTTTTCACGCACACTTTTCGTAATATATCCAAACCATGCTTATGTTTGTTTAACAAGTCTCTTTAACGCATCAATTTGATTACCATGCTTAGGTAATCGGAAAAACGCGTTAAACATAATTGATACGCGACATACTACACACCCTTTGCGTAATATGACCTAACCATGCTTAGGTAATCGGAACGACGCGTTAGAGAGACTTCTGACGCAACATAAGCACGGTAATCAAAACGACGCGTTAAAGAGAATGGAGACGTGACATACTAATCTAGCTTTACTTTTCATGCACTCTTTGCGTAATATAACCTAAACATGCTTAGGTAATCGGAACGACGCCTTAAAGAGACTTGAGACGCGACATACTAATCCATCGTAACTTTTCTCGCACACTTTGTGTAATATAACGTAACCATTCTTGGGTATTCGAAACGACGCGTTAAAGAGACTTGAGACGCGACATACTTATCCAGCGTCACTTTTCACGCACTCGTTGCGTAATATAACCTAACCATTCTTAGGTAATCGGAACGGCACGTTAAAGAATCTTGAGACGCGGTATACTAATCTAGCGTCACTTTTCACGCAAACCCTGCGTAATATAACCTATCCATTTATAGCTAATCGTAACGACGCGTTAAAGTGACTTGAGACATGACATACTAATCTAGAATAACTTTTCACGCACACTTTGCGTTATATAGCCTAACCATTCTTGGGTAATCAAAACAAAGCGTAAAATAGACTTGAGACGCGACATACTAATTCAGCGTCACTTTTCACGCACTCTTTGTGTAATATAACCTTACCATGCTTAGGTAATCAGAACGACGCGTTTAAGAGAACATGACATACTTATTTATTGTCACATCTCACGCACAATTTGCATAATATAACCTTACCAGAGACTTGAGACACGACATACTAATCTATTGTTACTTTTCACGCACACTTTGTGTTGGTGCAGCGGGACGTGAGGGTCCGAATCGTATATTTTAATTCAAAATTGGAATTCCAACAATTCGGATCCAGAAATTGATCATATCAATAACAAATGGATCGTCGTATCATCTAGTAATTAAAACAGGCATCTAGAAACCGTTAGAATAATACCTATGTCGATTCTCCAACGATTCTTGTAGTCTCGATAGTACGGCGACCTCAAGCTCGTCCACACGAGTATGCGTCCGATTGAATCCTCGACTTGAAGTAATCTGCAAGAGTTCCTCTTGCTGAGCAACCCCTAAGCTCAAACTCTCGCCTCGACTACGTCTTTGCTGGGATGTATGAAAAACTTTCTCCAAGCTTTTTTCTGCGATTGATGACTACTTGAACTCCTTCAAATATGGTTTCTTAAGTGTGGTGTGTTTTTAGAATGAGCAAAGGCAACCTCTATTTGTAGGGTAGAGCTTTGCTTAAGAATGCAACACCTCACATGCTATGTGTCACACACAAATAAAGGTGTTGCCACCATTCGACACCTCACATGCTAGGTGTCACACACCAAGCATAGGTGTTTCCACCATCTGACACATCACATGCTAGGTGTCACACATCAAGCATAGGTGTTGCCACCTTCTGACACGTCGGATGCTAGGTGTCACACATAGAGACATACATGACATCATCACGTGACATCATCGTGACATCATCACATGACATCATCGTGACATCATCACATGACAGCATCGTGACATCATTGACATCATCACATGACATCATTGACATCATCACATGACATCATCGTGACATTATCACATGACATCATCGTGACATTATCACAAGACATCATCGTGACATCATCCTAACTTGGATAAAATATAATTAGGTGCCTACTAATTTATAACTATTACAAATTAGTCCCTAACTGTATTTTTTTTCATCTTAGATTAATTTCCGAGATATGCTAGTATCTATATGAAATCGATCTCTCGTAAACTCAATCGGTTGCACACCCTATTGTGAGTGACTAACTAGGTTCACATCTATATGGTAACGAGAGTCATAAGAAATGCCTTTCTTATAATAAATAATTAAATCCCATTAATTATTAACTCCCGTAGATCGTGAGTGACGTCTAGCAACATATCACGACCCCCAAATAGATATGAATGTTTTGATGCATTCTATATGAACCAATGTTCATAATTACCGTACACTCAAAATTCCCTTCATACTAATCTAGCTTCACTTTTGAACTATACTTTGCGTAATATAACCTAACCATGCTTAGGTAATCGGAACGACGCGTATAAGACCCTTGAAACGCGACATACTAATCTAGCGTCATGTTTAACGCACACATTGCGTAATATAACCAAACCAAGCTTAGGTAATCGGAACGACACGTTAAATAGAGTTGAGACGCGACATACTAATCAATTGTCATTTTTCGCGCACACTTTGCGTAATATAACCTATCAATGCTTAGGTAATCGGAACGACGCGTTTGAGAGACTTTTGGCGCGACATAGGCATGGTAATCGCAGCGATGCTTTACAGAGACTTGAGACGCGTAATACTAATCTAATGTCACTTTTTTCGCACACTTAGCGTAATATAACCTAACCATGCTTAGGAAATAGGAACAACGCGTTAGGGAGACTTGAGACGCGACATACTAATCTAGCGTCACTTTTCTTGAACACTTTGCGTAATATAACCTAACCATACTTAGGTAATCAGAACGAAGCGTTAAAGAGACTTGTGACACGAGATAAGCATGGTAATCAAAACGACGCGTTAAAGAGACTTGAGACGCGACATACTATTCTAGCGTCACTTTTTACGCACACTTTTCGTAATTATTCTAACCATGCTTAGTTAATCGGAACAATGCGTTAAAGAGAATTGAGACGCGACATACTAATCTAGCGTACGTTTCACATACACTTTGCTAATATAACCTAACCATGGTTTGGTAATTTCAACTACGCGTTAAATCGACTTGAGATACGACATACTAATTTATTGTTACTTTTCGCGAACTTTGCGTAATATAACAGAACCATGCTTAGGTAATCGGAACGATGCGTTAGAGAGACTTGTGACGCGACATAAGCATGGCAATCGAAACAACGTGTTAAAGAGACTTGACACATGACAGACTAATCTAGCGTCAGTTTTCACGAACACTTTTCATAATATAACCTAACCATTCTTGGCTAATCGGAACGATGCGTTAAAGAGACTTGAGACGCAACATACTAATCTAGCGTCACTTTTCACGCACGCTTTGCGTAATATAACCTAACCATGCTTAGGTAACTGAAACGATGCATTAAAGAGCCTTGAGATGCGACATAATAATTTAGCGTCACTTTTCACGCACACCATACGTAATATAACCTAACCATGCTTAGCTTATTGGAACGACGTGTTAAAGAGACTTGAGACGTGGCATACTAATCTTGCGTTACTTTTCTAGCACACTTTGCGTAATATAACCTAACCATTATTGGGTAATCGGAACAACGCATTTAAGAGACTTGAAACGCGACATACTAATCTAGCGTCAATTTTCACGCAGAATTTGCGTAATATATTCAAACCATGCTTATGTTATCGGAACGACGCGTTAAAGAGACTTGTGATGCGACATACTTGACTAGCGTCACTGTTCACGCACACTTTGTGTAATATAACCTAACCATGCTTAGGTAATTGGAACTACGCGTTAAAGATACTTGAGATTCGATATACTAATCTAACGTCACTTTTCACGAACCCTTTGCATAATATAACCTAACCGTGCTTAGGTAATTGGAACCACACGTTAGAGAGACTTGTGACGCGACATATGCATGGTAATCAAAACGACGCGTTAAAGAGACTTGAGACGCGCTCTACTAATCTAGCGTCACTTTTTACGCACACCAAAATGTAACCATACCATGCTTAGGTAATCGGAACAACGCGTTAAAGAGACTTGAGACGCGACATACTAATCTAGCATCACTTTTTACGCACACTTTGCCGAATATAACTTAACCATGCTTAGGTAATCAGAACGACGTCATAAAAAGCCTTGAAATGCGACATACTAATCTAGCGTCACTTTTCACGCACACCTTGCGTAATATAACCTAACCATGCTTAGGTAATCGTAATGACACGTTTAATAGACTTGAGACGCGACATACTAATCGATTGTCATTTTGCACGCACACTTTGCGTAATATAACCTAACCATGCTTTAAAGGTAATCGGAACGACGCGTTAGAGAGACTTGTGACGCGACATAAGCAAGGTAATCGAAACGACACGTTAAAGATACTTGAGACGCGCCATACTAATCTAGCATCACTTTTTACCCACACTTTGTGTAATATAACCTAACCATGCTTAGGTAATCTGAACGACGCGTAAAAGAGACTTGAGACACGACATCCTAATCCAGCGTCACTTTTCACGCACACTTTGTGTAATATAACCTAACCATGCATAGGTAATCGGAACGACGAGTTAATAAGACTTGAGACGCGACATACTAATCTAGCGTCACTTTTCAAGCGCGCTTTGTTTATTATAACCTAACCATGACTAGATAATCGGAACAACGCGATAAAGATAATTGAGACCTAACACACTAATCTAGCGTCATTTTTCAAGCACACTTTTCATAATCTAACCTAACCATGCATAGGTAATCGGAACGAAACGTTAAAGAGAATTGACATGCTAATCTATTGTTACTTTTCACGCACAGTTGTTGTAACATAACCTAACCATGCTTAGGTAATCGGAACGACGCGTTAAAGAGACTTGAGACACGACATACTAATCTATTGTTACTTTTCAAGCACACCTTGGGTGATATAACCTAACCATACTTAGTTAATTGGAACAACGCGTTAGAGAGACTTGTGACGCAACATAATAATGGTAATCGAAACGATGCGTTAAAGAGACTTGAGACACGACATACTAATCTAGCGTCACTTTCCACCTATTTTTTGCATAATATAACCTATCCATGCTTAGATAATCGGAACAACGCATAAAAGAGCCTTGAGACGCGACATACTAATCTAGCGTCACTTTTCACGCACACCTTGCGTAATATAACCTAATCATGCTTAGGTAATCGGAACGACGAGTTAAAGAGACTTGAGACGCAAGATTCTAATCTAGCGTCACTTTTCATGCATTCTTTGCGTAGTAAAACCTAACCATGCTTAGGTAATGGGAACCACGCGTTAAGGATAACGCGACATACTTATCTAGCGTCACTTTTCACGCACACTTTGGCGTAATATAACCTAATCATAATTAGGTAATCAGAACGACACGTTAAACACACTTGAGACGCGACATACTAATCTAGCGTCACATTTCACGCACGCTTTGCGTAATATATCCTAACCATGCTTAGGTAGTCCGAATTAAAGACAATAGAGACGCGACATACTAATCTAGCGTCACTTTTCATGCACCCTTTGCGTAATATAACCTAACCATATGCTTAGGTAATCGGAACGACGTGTTAGAGAGACCTGTTATGTGACATAAGCATGGTAATCGAATTGACGCGTTAAAGAGACTTGAGATGCGCCATACTAATGTAGCGTCACTATTTACGCACACTTTGCGTAATATAACCTAACCATGCTTATGTAATTGGAACAACACGTTAGAGAGACTTGTGACCCGACATATGAATGGTAATTGAAACGACGCGTTAGAGAGAATGATACGCGCTATGCTAATCTAGCGTCACTTTTAACGCACACTTTGTGTAATGTAACCTAACTTTGTGTAGGTAATCGGAAGTACGACTTAAAGGAACTTGAGACGCGAGATACTAATCTATTGTTGCTTTTCACACACACTTTTAGTAATATAACCTAACCGTACTTAGGTAATCGGAACAACGCTTTAAAGAGACTTGAGACGCGACATGCTAAGCTGGCTTATCTTTTCTCGCACACTTTGCGTAATATAACCTAAACATTCTTGGGTAATCGGAACGACTCGTTAAAGAGACTTAAGACGCGACATACTAATCTAGCGTCACTTTTCAAGAACGCTTTGTTTATTATAACCTAATCATGCTTAGATAATCGGAATAACGCGATAAAGAGAATTGAGATGCAACATACTAATCTAGCGTCAGTTTTCATGCAGACTATTTATAATATAACTAAACCATGCTTAGGTAATCGGAACGACGCGTTAAACAGACTTGAGACACGACATACTAATCTATTGTCACTTTTCACACACACTTTTCGTAATATAACCGAACCATGCTTAACTTTGTTTAACAAGTCTCTTTAACACGTTGTTTTGATTACCATGCTAAGGTAATCGGAATAAAGCGTTAAAGAGAATCGAGACAGGACATACTACACACCCATTGCGTAAGATGACCTAACCATGCTTAGGTAATCGGAACGACGCGTTAGAGAGACTTGTGACGCTACATAAGCACGGTAATCAGAACAATGCGTTAAAAATATTGGAGATGCGACATACTAATCTAGCCTCATTTTTCACGCACTCTTTGCGTAATATAACCTAAACATGCTTAGGTAATCGGAACGAAGCCTTAAAGAGACTTGAGACGCGACATACTAAGCTACCGTAACTTTTCTCGCACACTTTGCATAATATAACCTCACCATTCTTATCGGAACAACGTGTTAAAGAGACTTGATACGCGACATACTAATCCTGCGTCACTTTTCACGCACTCTTTGCGTAATATAACCTAACCATGCTTAGTAATCGGAACGACGCATTAAAGAATCTTGAGACGCGGTATACTAATCTAGCGTCACATTTCATGCTCACCTTGAGTAATATAACATAACCATGCTTAGGTAATCGGAATGACGCGTGAAATAGACTTGAGACGAGACATACTAATCTCGCGTTACTTTTCTCGCAAACTTTGCGTAATATAACCTAACCATTCTTGGGTAATCGGAACGACGCGTTAAAGAGACTTGAGAAGCGACATACTAATCTAGAGTCAATTTGCACACACTCTTTATGTAATATAACCTAACCATGCATAAGTAATCGGAACGACCCGTTAAAGAGAACGCGACATACTTATTTAGTGTCACGTTTCACGCACACTTTGTGTAATATAACCTAACCAGATACTTGAGACGCGCCATACTAATCTAGAGTCACTTTTTAGGCACACTTTGCATAATATATCCTAACCATGCTTAGGTAATCGAAACAACGCGTTAAAGAGAATGGAAACACGACATACTAATCTAGCGTCACTTTTCACACACACTTTGCGTAATATAACCTAACCATGCTTAGATAATCGGAACCACACGTTAAATAAATTTGATACGCGACATACTATTATAGCGTCACTTTTCGCGCACGCTTTGCAAAATATAACCTAACCATGCTTAGGTAATCGGAACAAGGTGTTAAAGAGAAATGAGAAGCGACATACTAATGTAGCGTCTCTTTTCACGCACACGTTAGAGAGAATTGTGACACGACATAATCATGGTATTCGAAACGACGCGTTAAAGAGACTTGAGACGCGCCTTACTAATCTAGAGTTACTTTTCACGCACACTTTGCGTAATGTAACCTAACCATGCTTAAGTAATCGGAACGGCGCGTTAAAGAGACTTGAGACGCGACATACTAATCTAGCATTACTTTTGTGGCACACTTTGCATAATATAACCTAACCATTCTTAGGTAGTCTGAACGACAAGTTAAAGAGACTTGAGACGCGTCATTCTAATCATGCGTCACTTTTCATGCACTCTTTGCGTAATATAACCTAACAATTCTTAGGTAATCGGAACGACGCATTAAATAGCCTTGGGACGCGATATACTAATCTATCCTCCCTTTTCACGCACACCTTGCATAATATAACCTAACCATGCTTAGCCAATCGGAACAAGGCGTTAAAGAGACTTGAGACATGACATACTAATCTAGTGTTACTTTACTCGCACACTTTGCGTACTATAACCTAACCATTCTTGGGTAATCGGAACGACGCGTTAAAGAGACTTGAGACGCGACAAACTAATCTAGCATCACTTTTCACGCACTCTTTGCGTAATATAACCAAACCATACATAGGTAATTGGAACAACGTGTTCAACAGACTTCTATAGCGTCACTTTTCATGCACGCTTTGCGTATTATAACCTAACAATGCATAGATAATTGGAACATACTAATATAGTGTCACTTTTCACGAACCCTTTGCTTAATATAACCTAAGCGTGCTTAGATAATCGGAACGACGCATTAAGGAGCCTTGAGACGTGACATACTAATCTAACGTCACTTTTCACGCACACCTTGCGTAATATAACCTAACCATGCTTAGGTGATCGGAAAGACGCGTTAAAGAGACTTGAGATGCGAGATACTAATCTAACGTTACTTATCTCGCACACTTTGCGTAATATAACCTAACCATTCGTGGGTTATCGGAACGACGCGTTAAAGAGACTTGAGACGCGACGTACTAATCCTACGTCACTTTTCACACATTCTTTGCATAATATAACCGAACAATGCTTAGTTAATAAGAACGGCGCATTAAAGAGCTTGGAGACGCGACAGACTAATCTAGCGTTACTTTTCACGCACACCTTGCGTAATACTCCTCCCAATATAATATTCTATCCCGATTTAAATTCTATTACTAAAGTAAATTGAAAATGAACCCTACATTAAATAAGGGTATAACAAGAAAAGTAGAAAAAAATTTATAAGTTCCATAACAATAATTATGTTTTCTTAAACAGTGTGACAAAAGAAAAGTGGACAACTCTATTAGGACGGAGGGAGTATAATCTAACAATAATCAGAACGACGAGTTAAGGAGACTTGAGAGGTGACATACTAATATAGCGTTACTTTTCTCGCACACTTTGCGTAATGTAACCTAACAATTCCTAGGTATTTGGAACGACGCATTAAAGAGACTTGAGACACGACATATTAATCTAGCGTCACTTTTCACGCACTCTTTGCGTAATATTACCTAACCATGCTTAGGTAATCGGAACGACCAATAAAAGAGAACGCGACATACTTATCTTGCGTCACTTTTCACGCACACTTTGCGTAATTTAACCTAACCAGAGACTTGAGACGCGCCATATTAATCTAGCATAAGTTTTTACGCACACTTTGCGTAATATAACCTAACCAGAGACTTGAGACGCGAAATACTAATCTAGCATCACTTTTTACACACACTTTGCGTAATATAACCTAACCAAGCTTAGGTAATCCGAACAACGCGCTAAAGAGAATTGAGACGCGACACACTAATCTATTGTTACCTTTCACGCAAATTTTGCGTTATATAACCTAACCATGCTTAGGTATTAGAACGACGCGTTAAAAGGACTTGACACGCGACATACTAATCTAGCATCACTGTTCACGCACGCTTTGCGTAACTTAACATAACCATGCTTAGGTAATCAGAACAACGCGTTAAAGAGAATTGAGACGCGACATACTAATCTAGCGTCACTTTTCACGCACCCTTTGCGTAATATAACCTAACCATGCTTAGGTAATCAGAACGGCGTGTTACAGAGACTTGTGACGCGAAATAAGCATGGTAACCGAAACGACAAGCTAAAGAGACTTGAGACTCGCCATACTGATCTAGCGTCATTTTTCATGCACACTTTGCGTAATATAACCTAACCATGTTTAGGTAATCGGAACAACGCGTTAAAGAGACTCGACAAGCGACATTCTAATCAATTATTACTTTTCACGCACACTTTTTGTAATATAACCAAACCATGCTTACGTATTCGGAACGACGCGTTAGAGAGACTTGTTACGCGACATAAGCATGGTAATTGAAACGACGCGTTAAAGAGACTTGAGATGCGACATACTAATCTAGACACACTTTTGACCTAAACTTTCCATAATGTTACCAAACAATGCTTAGGTAATCGGAACAACGCGTTAAAGAGACTTGAGACGCAACATACTAATCTAGTGTCACTTTTCACGCACGCTTTCCGTAATATAACCTAACCATGCTTAGGTATTCGGAACAACGCGTTAAAGAGAATTCAAACACGACATACTAATCTAGCGTCACTTTTCACGCACCCTTTGCGTAATATAACCTAACCAAGCTTAGGTAATCGGATCGACGCATTAAAGAGCCTTGAGACGCGGCATACTAATCTAGCGTCACTTTACACGCACACCTAACGTAATATAACCTAACCATGCTTAGATTATTGGAACGACACGTTTAAGAGACTTGAGACGCGACATACTAATCTAGCGTCACGTTTCACGCACTCTATGCGTAATATAACCTAGCCATGCTCAGGTAAATGGAACGATGCGTTAAAGAGAACGCGACATACTTATGTAGCGTCACTGTTCACGCATACATTGCGTAACATAACCTAACCAGAGACTTAAGACGCGGAATACTAATCTAGCGTCAATTTTTACTCACATTTTACGCAATATAACCTAACCAGAGACTTAAGATTCGCCATACTAATCTAGCATCACTTTTTATGCACAATTTGCGTAATATAACATAACCAATGCTTAGGTAATCGGAAAAACCCGTTAAAGAGACTTTAGACGCGAAATACTAATCTAGCGTCACTTTTCACGCACGCTTTCAGTAATATAACCTAACCATGCTTAGGTATTCGGAACAACGCGTTAAAGAGAATTGAGACACGACATACTAATCTAGCGTCACTTTTCACGCACCCTTCGTAATATAACCTAACCAAACATAGGTAATCCGATCGACGCATTAAAGAGCCTTGAGATGCGGCATACTAATCTAGCGTCACTTTTCACGCACTCTTTGTGTAATATAACCTAACCATGCTTAGGTAATCGGAACGACGTGTTAGAGAGACTTGTGACGCGATATAAGCATAATAATCACGCGTTAAAGAGACTTGAGACGCGCCATACTAATCTAGCGTCACTTTTCACGCACACTTTGCTTAATTTACCTAACCATGCTTAAGTCGAAACGACGGGTTAAAGAGACTTGAGATGCGACATACTAATCTACTGTTACTTTTCACGCACACTTTTCATAATATAACCTAACCATGCATAGGTAATCGGACCGACGCGTTAAAGAGACTTGAGACGCGAATACTAATCTATTGTTACTTTTCACGCACACTTTGTATAATGTAACCTAACTATGCTTAGGCAATCGAAACGACGCGTTAAAGAGACTTGAGACGCGACATACTAATCTCGACATACTAATCTAGCGTCACTATTGACCTAAACTTTGCATAGTATAACCTAACCATGCTTAAATTATTGGAACGACACAATAAAGAGCCTTAGGACGCGACATACTAATCTAACGTCACTTTTCACTCTCACTTTGCGTAATATAACCAAACCATACTTAGGTAATCGGAACGACGCATTAAAGAGCTTTGAGACGCGACATACTTATCTAGCGTCACTTTTCACACACACCTTGTGAATTACAACCTAACCATGCTTAGGTAATCGCAACGCGTTAGAGAGAATTGTGACGCGACAGAAGCATGGTAATCAAAACGACGCGTTAAAGAGACTTGGGACGCGCCATACTAATCTAGCGTCACTTCTCACGCACACTTTGTGTAATATAACCTAACCATGCTTAGGTTATCAGAATGACGCGTTAAAAAGACTTGAGACGAGATATACTAATCTAGCGTTACCTTTCTCACATGCTTTGCAAAATATAACCTAAATATGCTTAGGTAATCGGAACGACGCGTTAAAGAGACTTGATACAAGACATACTAATCTAGCGTCACTTTTCATGCACACTTTTCATAATATAACCTAACCATGCTTAGGTAATTGGAACGACGAGTTAAATAGACTTGAGACGCAACATACTAATCAATTGTCAAATTTCACGCACACTTTGCGTAATATAACCAAACCATGGTTAGGTAATCGGAACGACGCGATAAAAAGACTTGAGACGCGACATACTAATATATTGTTACTTTTCATGCACACTTTGCGTAATATAACCTAACCATGCTTAGGTAATCAGAACTACACGTTGAGAGACTTGTGACACGATATACTAATCTAGCGTCAGTTTTCATGCACAATTTGCATATTATAACCTAACCATGCTTAGATAATCATAACGACGCGTTAAAGAGACTTGAGATGAGACATACTAATCTATTGTCACTTTTCACGCACACCTTGCATAATATAACCTAACCATGCTTAGCTAATCGGAACGACACGTTAAAGAGACGTGACATACTAATCTAGTGTCACCTTTTACGCACGCTTTGCGTAATATAACCGAACCATGCTTTGGTAATCAGAACGACGCGTTAAAGAGACTTGAGACGCGATATACTAATCTAGCGTTACGTTTCTCGCAAACTTTGCGCAATATAACCTAACCATTCTTGGGTAATCGGAACGACACATTAAAGAGACTTGAGACTTGACATACTAATCCTACGTCACTTATCACGCACTCTTTGCGTAATATAACCTAACCATGCTTAGGTAATCGGAACGATGCGTTAGAGAGACTTGTAACGGGACAGAAGCATGGTAATCGAAATGACGCGTTAAAGAGACTTGAGACGCGCCATACTAATCTAGCGTCACTTCTTACGCAAACTTTGTGTAATATAACCTAACCATGCTTAGGTTATCGGAACGATGCGTTAAAGAGACTTGAGACGCGACATACTAATCTAGCGTCATTTTTCATGCACAATTTGCGTAAAATAACCTAACCATGCTTAGATAATCTTAACGACGCGTTAAATAGACTTGAGATGCGACATACTAATCTATTGTCACTTTTCACGCACATTTTGCGTAATATAACCTATATATGCTTAGGTAGTCGGAACAACGTGTTAGAGAGACTAACATAAGCATGGTAATCGAAACGACGCGTTAAATAGACTTGAGACACGACATACTAATCTAGTGTCACATTTAACGCATACTTTGCGTAATATAACGTAACCATGCTTAGGTAATCGTAACAACGCTTTAACTAGACTTGTGTTGCAACATACTAATTTAGCGACAGTTTTACACGCACTTGGCGTAATAAAACATATCCATGATTAGGTAATCGATTAAGCAAAGTGTGCGAGAAAAGTAACGCTAGAATAGTATGTTGCGTCTCAAGTCTCATTAACGCGTCCTTCCGATTAGCTAAGCATTGTTAGTTTATATTACGCAAGGTGTGCGTGAAAAGTGCCGCTAGACTAGTATGTCGCGTCTCAAGTCTCTTTTACACGTCATTCCGATTACCCAAGAATGGTTAGGTTATATTATGCAAAGTGTGCGAGAAAAGTAACGCTAGATTAGTATGTCGCGTCTCAAGTCTCTTTAACGCGTCGTTCTGATTACCTAAGCATGGTTAGGTTATACTACGCAAGGTGTGCGTGAAAAGTGACGCTAGATTAGTATGATGCGACATACTAATCTTGCGACAACAGGCACTTGGCGTAATATAACATATCCATGCTTAGGTAATCGATTACGCAATATGTGCGTGAAATTGTCGCTAGGTTAGTATGTCGCATCTCAAGTCTATTTAACGCGTCGTTCCGATTACCAAAGCATGGTTAGGTTATATTATGCAAAGTGTGCGTAAAAAGTGATGCTATATGTAGCGTCTCAAGTCTCTTTTATGCGCCGTTCCAATTACCTAAGCATGGTTAGGTTATACTCCGTCCGTCCCAATAGACTTGTCCACTTTGAGAAATATTTTGTCCCAAAACTCTTGTCCACTTTTAAAAAATAACTAACTTTTACACTCAATTTTCCTATTACCCCTATTTAAAATCCACTAAAAAATAAAATGAAAGTAAATTATAAGTGAACTTTATATTAAATAGGGGTATCACAAGAAAAGTAAGGAAAATTTTACAAAACTCATAAACAATATTTTCTTTTCTTAAACTGTGTGATAAAGATAAAGTGGACAACTCTATTGGGACAGAGGGAGTATTACGAAAAGAGTGCGTGAATAGTGACGCTAGATTTGTATATCCCGTCTCAAGTCTCTTTGACGCGTTGTTTCGATTACTTAAGCATGGTTAGGTTATATTACGTAAAGTGTGCGTGAAAAGTGAAAATACATTAGTATGTCATGTCTAAAGTCTCTTTAACGCGTCGTTCCGATAACCTAAGCATGGTTAGGTTATATTATGCCAAGAGTGTGTGAATAATGACGCTAGATTAGTATGTCGTGTCTCAAGTCTATTTAACGCGTTGATCCGATTACTCAAGCATGGTTAGGATATATAACACAAAGTATGCATAAAAAGTGACGCTAAATTAGTATGGCGCGTCTAACGTGTCGTTCCGATTACCTAAGCATGGTTAGGTTATATTACGTAAAGTGTGCGTAAAAAGTGATGCTAGATTAGTATGTTGCGCCTCAAGTATCTTTAACGCGTCGTTCCGATTACCTAAGCATGGATATGTTATATTACGCCAAGTGTGCATTAAAATTGCCGCTAGATTAGTCTATCGCGACACAAGTCTCTTTAACGTGTTGTTACGATTACCTAAGCATGGTTAGGTTATATTACGCAAAGTATGCGTAAAAAGTGACGCTAGATTAGTCTGTCGCGTCTCAAGTCTCTTTAACGCGTCGTTTCGATTACCATGCTTATTTTAAGTTACAACTCTTTCTAACACGTCGTTCCGATTACCTATGCATGGTTAGGTTATATTATGCAAAGTGTGCTTGAAAAGTAACAATAGATTAGTATGTCGCGACTCAAGTCTCTTTAACTCGTCGTTACGATTATCTAAGCATGGTTAGGTTATTTTACGCAAATTATGCGTGAAAGGTAACGCTAGATTAGTTTGTCGCGTCTCAAGTCTCTTTAACGCGTCGTTCCGATTACCAAAGCATGATAAGGTTATATTACGTAATATGTGCATGAAAACTGTCCCTAGGTTAGTATGTCGCGTCTCAAGTCTATTTAATGCGTCGTTCCGATTACCTATGCATGGTTAGGTTGTATTACGCAAAGTGTGGGTGGAAAGAGACGCTAGATTAGTATGTTTCGTCTCAAGTCTCTTTAAAGCGTCGTTCCGATTACCTAAGCATGGTTAGGTTATATTACACAAAGAGTGCTTAAAAAGTGATGCTAGATTAGTATGGCGCGTTTCAAGTCTCTTTAACACGTCGTTTCACTTACCATGCTTATGTCACGTTACAATTCTCTCCAACACGTCGTTCCGATTACCAAAGCATGGTTAGGTTATATTACGCAAAGTGTGCGTGAAAATTGATAATTGATTAGTATGTCGCCTCTCAAGTCTCTTTAACGCGTTGTTTCGATTACCAAAGCATGTTTAGGTTATATTACACAAAGTGTGCGTGAAAATTGACAATAGATTAATATGTCGCATTTCAAGTCTCTTTAACGCGTCGTTCTGATTACCGGAGTATGGTTAGATTATTTTACACAAAGTGTGCGTGAAAAGTGACGCTAGATTAGTATGTCACGTCTCATGTCTTTTTTACGCTTCGTTCCGATTACATAAGCATTGTTAGGTTATATTACGCAATGTGTGCGTGAAAAGTGACACTTGATTAGTATGTCGCGTCTAATGTCTCTTTAACACGTCATTCCGATTACCTAACCATGGTTAGGTTATATTACGCAATGTGTGCGTAAAAACTGTTGCTAGGTTAGTATGTCGCGTCTCAAGTCTCTTTAACGCATCGTTCCGATTACCTAGGCATGGTAAGCTTATATTACGCAAAATGTGCTTGAAAAGTAACGCTAGATTAGTATGTCGCGTCTTAAGTCTCTTTAACGCGTTGTTCCAATTACCTAATCATGGTTAGGTTATATTACACAATGTGTGCGTAAAAACTGTTGCTAGGTTAGTATGTCGCATCTCAAGTCTCTTTAACGTATTGTTCCGATTACCTAAGCATGGTTAGCTTATATTACGCAAAATGTGCTTGAAAAGTAACACTAGATTAGTATGTCGCGTCTCAAGTCTCTTTAACTCGTCGTTCCGATTACGTAAGCATGGTTAGGTTATATTACGCAAAGTCTGCGTAATAAGTGACGCTAGATTCGTATATCGCGTCTCAAGTCTCTTTTATGCGTTCTTTCGATTAACATGCTTATGTCACGTCGCAAATCTCTCTAAAGCGTCGTTCCGATTACCTAAGCATGGTTAGGTTATATTACGCAAAGTGTGCATGAAAAATGACGATAGATTAGTATGTCGCATCGCAAGTTTCTCTAACGCATAGTTCCGATTACTTATGCATGGTTTAGCCATATTACGCAGAGTGTGCGCAAAAAGTGACTCTAGATTAGTATGTCACATCTCATGTCTCTTTAACGCGTCGTTTCGATTACCATGCATATGTCGCGTTACAAGTCTCTCTAACGCGTCGTTCCTATTACCTAAGCATGGTTATGTTATATTACGCCAAGTGAGCTTTAAAAGTGTCGCTAGATTAGTATGTGTTGGTGCTGCGGGACGTGAGGGTCCGAATCGTATATTTCAATTCAAAATTGGAATTCCAACAATTCGGATCCAGAAATTGATCATATCAATAACGAATGGATCGTCGTATCATCTAGTAATTAAAGCATGCATCTAGAAACCGTAAAAAGAATACCTATGTCGATTCTCCAACGATTCTTGTAGTCCCGATAGTACGGCGACCTCAAGATCGTCCACACGAGTATGCGTCCGATTGACTTCTCGTCTTGAAGTAATCAGCAAGAGTTTCTCTTGCCGAGCAACCCTAAGTTCAAACACTTGCCTTGATTACGTCTTTGCCGGGATGCATGAAAAAACTTTCTCCAAGTTTTTCTGTGATTAATGACAACATGAACTCCTTCAAATATGCTCTCTTAAGTGTGGTGTGTGTCACACACCAAGCATAGGTGTTGCCACCATCTGACACATCACATGCTAGGTGTACACATCAAGCATAGGTGTTGCCACCTTCTGACACGTCGAATGCTAGGTGTCACTCACAGAGACATACATGACATCGTCACGTGACATCATTACATGACATCATCGTGACATCATCACTTGACATCATCGTGACGTCATCACATGACATCATTGTGACATCATCACATGACATCATCGTGACGTCATCACATGACATCATTACATTAACTTGGATAAAATACATTTAGGTGCCTACTAATTTATAACTCTTACAAATTATTCCTTAATTGTATTTGTTTTTTCATCTTAGATTAATTTCCGAGATATGCTAGTATCTATATGAAATCGATCTCTTGTAAACTCAATCGGTTGCACACCCTATTGTGTGTGACTAACTAGGTTCACATCTACATGGCAACGAGAGTCATAAGAAACGGCTTTCTTATATTAAATAATTAAATCCAATTAATTGTTAATTCTCGTATATCGTGAGTGATGTCTAGCAACATATCACGACCCTCAAATAGATATGAATGTTTCGATGCATTCTTTATGAACCAATGGTCATAATTACCGTACACTTAAAATTCCCTTCATCTAAGATTCCGATCTCGACTAGTGTCACGGTTAAGTCAAACACTTTTTGTCTTGATCATATGACCTCATCTCAGTTCTTATTCTTGATAAATATGACTTCAACTAGAAACAACTTTCTAAGTAAGTCATATACACTTGCGCAGGTTTATCATCCATCAAGAACAATTTGAGATAGCATAGAATCTTTTCTCCGTTCATCCGGAGTGATAAATCCTCTCTTGGTTAAACCCCTATCTCCATATACAATTAACTAGAGCCAACACATCCCGCGACCCTAGCTCATGAAAGATCTAGGGATAAGGAGTATCAAACTCTAATCACCTATATACAAGATAGTGTCACCGCAAGTCAAAGGACATATGTACAATTATGAAATAGATGACATTAAATTGACTTTGATGAAATATTATGTATAAGTCATCTAGCGTCACTTGTTCGACTCACTCAAACCCTTTGAGTGTCCATATGTTTATCCTGATCCCCATCAAGTAGTATGAGACTCACTGCTTCCTATAATTAGTAACTCTTTACTAATCACGAGAATAAACAGAGGTGACGATCTTTCTGGGATAATGCGATGCCCTTATTCGTAGGACCCCATCGATCGTGAACAGTTATTTAGATCACTTGTATAATAGAATCTGTCACTCATATTCTCGACACCTTAAGAATTGATTCTATCACAATGTGATAAGGACAATATGCAATAAATAAACACTTAGATGATGAGGCACTTAGTTCAATTAGAACATATATATCTTTACCATTGGGATTAAGGCACATACTACTAACAATGTCGAGTCACAAGTTTTTCTAACGCGTCGTTCCGATTACCTAAGCATGGTTAGGTTATATTATGCAAAGTGTGCGTGAAAAATGACAATAGATTAGGATGTAGCATCTCAATTCTATTTAAAACGTCGTTCCTATTACCTAAGCATGGTTAGGTTATATTGCGCAAGGTGTGCATGAAAAGTGACGCTAGATTAGTATATCGCGTCTCAAGGCTCTTTAATGCGTCGTTCCGATTACCTAAGCATGGTTAGGCTATAATACGCAAAGTTTGCGTGAAAAGTGCCGCAAGATTAGTATGTCTCTTCTAAAGTCTCTTTAACGCGTCATTTCGATTACCATGCTTATGTCGCATGACAATTCTTTTTAACGCGTCGTTCCGATTACCTAAAGCATGGTTTGCTATAGTACGCAAAGTGTGCGTGAAAAGGTTCCATAGATTAGTATGTTGCATCTCAAGTCTCTTTAACGTGTCGTTCCTATTACCTAAGCATGGTTAGATTATATTACGCAACGTGTGCGTGAAAAGTGACGCTAGGTTAGTATGTCAAGTCTCAAGTCTCTTTAACGTGCTGTTCCGATTACCTAAGCATGGTTAGGTTATGTTACGCAAAGTGTGCGTAAAAAGTGACGCTAGATTAGTATGTTTCGTCTCAAGTTACCTAACCATGCTTAGGTAATATGAACGTCGCGTTTGAGAGACTTGTGATGCGACATTAGCATAGTAATCGAAACGACGCGCTAAAGAGACTTGAGACGTGCCATACTAATCTAGCGTCACTTTTCACGAACTCTTCGCGTAATATAACCTAACCATGCTTAGGTAAATAGAACAACGCGTTAAAGAGAACGCAACATACTTATCTAGCGTCATTTTTCACGCACACTTTGCGTAAAATAACCTAACCATGCTTAGGTAATCGGAACGACGGGTGAAACAGACTTGTGACACGACATACTAATCTAGCGTCACTTTTCATGCACGCTTTGCGTAATATAACCTAACCATGCTTTGAAAAGTGACGCTAGATTAGTATTGCGCGTCTCAAGTCTCTTTAACGCGTTGTTTTGATTACAATGCTTGTGTCGCACAACAAGTCTCTCAAACGCGTCTTTCCGATTCCTAAGCATAATTAGGTTATATTTTGTAAAGGGTGCGTGAAAAGTGACACTAGATTAGTATGTTGCGTCTCAATTCTCCTCAACGCGTTGTTCCGATTACCTAACCTAACCATGGCTAGGTAATTGTAACGAAGCGTTAAATCGACTTGAGACAGGACATACTAATTTATTGTTAATTTTCACGCACACTTTGATTAATATAACCCAACCATGCATAGGTAATCAGAACGACGCGTTAGAGAGACTTGTAACGCGACATAAGCATGGTAATCGAAACGACGCGTTAAATCGACCTAAGACAGGACATACAAATCTAGCGTCACGTTTCACGCACACTTTGCGTAATATAACCTAATCATGCTTAGGTAATCAGAACTATTCGTAAAGAGCCATGAGACGCGACACACTAATCTAGCGTCAATTTTTGTGTACACCTTGTGTAATTTAACTTAACCATGTACGTAATCAGAACGACGGGTAAAAGAGACTTGAGATGCGACATAATAATCTAGCATCACTTTTCACACGCACTTTATGTAATGTAACCTAACCATACATAGGTAATTGGAACGATGAGTTAAAGACACTTGTGGCCCGACATACGCATGGTAATAGAAACGACGTGTTAACGAGACATAAGACGCGCCATACTAATCTAGCGTCACTTTTGACGCTGACTTGGCTTAATATAACCTAACCATGCTTAGATAATTGGAACGACGCGTTAAAGAGACTTTAGACGCGAAATAATAATCTAGCGTCACTGTTCACGCACACTTTGTGTTATATAACCTAACCATTCTTAGGTAATCGGAACGACACGTTAAAGAGACTTAAGACGCGACATACTAATCTAGCATCACTTTTCACGTACACTTTGTGTAATATAACCTAATCATGCTTAGGTAATCGGAACGACACATTAAAAGGGACTTGAGACGCGCCATAATAATCTGGCATCACTTTTCATGCACACTTTGCGTAAGATAAGACTTTAGACTCGACATACAAATCTAGCGTCACTTTTCACGCACACTTTCCGTAATATAACCTAACCATGCATAGGTAATCAGAACGACGCGTTTAAGAGACTTGTGACGCAATATAAGCCATGTAATTGAAACGACGCGTTAAAGAGACTTGAGATGCGCCATACTAATCTAGCGTCACTTTTCACGCACACTTTGCGTAATGCAACCTAACCATGCTTATGTAATCGGAACGACGCGCTATAGAGTCTTGAGACGCAACATACTAATCTATTGTTATATTTGACTCACACGTTGCGTAATATAAACTAACCTTGCATAGGTTTTCGAAACGACACGTTAGACAGACTTGTGACGCGACATAAGAATGCTAATCGAAACGACGCGTTAAAGCAACTTGAGACACGACATATTAATCTAGCGTCACGTTTGACCTAAACTCTACATAATATAACCTAACATGCTTAGTTAATCAGAACGACGTATTAAAGAGCCTTGAGATGTGACATACTAATCTAACTTCACTTTTTACGAACACCTTGCGTAATATAACCAGCCATGCTTAGGCAATCGGAACGACGTGTTAAAAAGACTTGAGACGCGACATACTAATCTAGCGTTACTTTTATCGCACACTTTGCGTAATATTACCTAACCAGTCTTGGGTAATTGGAACGACGCGTTAAAGAGACTTGAGACGTGACATAGTCCTGCATCACTTTTCACGCACTCTTTGCATAATATAACCTAACCATGCATAGATAATCAGAATGACGCATGAAAGAGCCTTGACACGCGATCTTCTAATCTAGCGTCACTTTTCACACACACCTTGCGTAATATAACCTAACCATGCTTAGCTAATCGGAAATACGCGTTCAAGAGACTTGAGACGCGACATACTAATCCAGCGTTACTTTTCTCGCACACTTTCTGTAATATAACCTAACCATTCTTGGGTAATCAGAACGACTTGGTAAAGAGACTTGAGACGCGATATACTAATCTATTGTCACTTGTCACGCACTCTTTGCGTAAAATAACCTAACCATGCTTAGGTAATCGGAACGACGCGTTAAAGAGACTTGTGAGGCGACATACTTATCTAGCGTCACTTTTCATGAACACTTTGCGTAATATAACCTAACCATGCTTAGGTAATTGGAACAATGCGTTAAAGAGAATAGAGACGTGACATACTAATCTGGCGTCACTTTTCACGCACCCTTTGCGTAACATAACCTAACAATGCATAGGTAATTCAAAAAGACGCGTTAGAGAGACTTGTGATGCGACATAAGCATGGTAATCGAAAAGACACGTTAAAGAGGCTTGAGACGCGCCATACTAATCTAGCGTCACTTTTCACGCACACTTTGCGTAATGTAACCTAACCATGATTAGGTAATCGGAACGACGCGTTAAAGAGAATGCGACATACTTATCTAGCGTCACTTTTCATGCATACTTTGCGTAATATAACCTAACCATGCTTAGGTAATCGGAACGACACGTTAAACAGACTTGAGACGCGACATAATAATCCAGCGTCACTTTTCACGCACTCTTTGCGCAATATAACTTAACCATGCTCACGTAATAGGAACAACCTGTTAAAGTGAATTGAGACGCGACATACTAATCTAGCGTCACTTTTAACGCACTCTTTGCGTAATATAACCTAACCATGCTTAGGTAATCAAAACGACGCGTTAGAGAGACTTGTGACGCGAAATAATCATGGTAATTAAAACGACGCGTTAAAGATACTTGAGACGCGCCATACAAATCTAGCTTCATAATTGACCTAACTAATGCATAATATAACCTAACCATGCTTAGGTAATCGGAACGACGCATTAAAAAGCCTTGAGACATGATATATTAATCTAGCGTCACTTTTCATACACACCTTGCGTAGTATAATCTAGCCATGCTTTGCTAATCAGATCGACGCTTTAAAGAGACTTGATACTTGACATACTAATCTAGCGTTACCTTTCTCGCACACTTCGTGTAATATAAACTAACCACTCTTGGGTAATCAGAACGACTCGTTAAAGAGACTTGAGACGCAACATACTAATCTAGCGTCACTTTTCACGCACTCTTTGCATAATATAACCTAACCTCGCTTAGGTAATCGGAACGACGCGTTAAAAAGAACACGACATACTTATCTAGTATAACTTTTCATGCACACTTTGTGTAATATGACCTAACCATGCTTAGGTAATAGAAACGACGCGTTAATTAGACTTAAGAGGCGACATAATAATCTAGCGTCGCTTTTCACGCACGCTTTGCGTAATATAACCTAACCATGCTTAGGTAATCGGAACACGGCGTTAAAGATAATTGAGACGCGACATACTAATCTAGCGTCACATTCTACGTACCCTTTGCGTAATATAACCTAACCATGCTTAGGTTATCGGAACGACCTATTAAAGATACTTGTGACACGACATAAGCATGGTAATCGAAACGACGCGTAAAAGAGACTTGAGAAGCGCCATACAAATCCAGCGTCACTTTTTACGCACACTCTGCGTAATATAACCGTACCAGGCTTAGGTAATCGGAACAAAGCGTTAAAGAGAATTGAGACGCGACATACTAATCTATCGTCACTTTTCAAGCACACTTTCGTGACATACTAATTAGTGACACTTTCCACCCACGCTTTGTGTAATATAACATCACCATGCTTAGGTAATCGGAACAACGCGGTAAAGAGAATTGAGACATGACATTCTAATCTAGCGTCACTTTTCCCGCACACTTTGCGTTAATGTTTAGGTAATCGGAACAACGCGTTAAACAGACTTGAGACACAACATACTAATCTAGCGTCACTTTTAACGTACGCTTTGCGTAATATAACCTAACCTTGCTTAGGTAATCAGAACAACGCGATAAGGAGAATTGAGGCGCGACATACTAATCTAGCGTTACTTTTCACGCACACTTTCGCTACATACTAATCAGCGTCACTTTTCACGCACGCTTTGCGTAATATAACCTCACCATGCTTAGGTAATGAGAACAACACGTTAAAGAGAATTGAGACACGACATTCTAATCCAGCGTCACTTTTCATGCACACTTTGCGTAAATACTTAGGTCATCGGAACGACGCGTTAAAGAGACTTGAGAGACGACATACTAATCTAGCGTCACTTTTAACGCACGCTTTGCGTAATATAACCTAACCATATTTAGACGCGACATACTAATCTAGCGTCACTTTTCATGAGCCCTTTACGTATTATAACCTAACTATAAGGGTATTCAAAATGATGCGTTTGATAAACTTGTGACGCGACATAAGCATGGTAGTCGATACGACGCGTTAAAGAGACTTGAGACGCGCCATACTAATCTAGTATCACTTTTCACGCACACTTCGCGTACTGTAACCGAACCATGCTTAAATAATCGGAAAGACGCGTTAAAGAGACTTGAGAGGAGACATACAAATCAATTGTTACTTTTGACGCACACTATAAGTAATATAACCCAAACGTGCTTAGGTAATCGGACCGACGCGTCAGAGACACTTGTGACGCAACATAATCTAGCGTCACTTTTCACGTACTCTTTGCGTAATATAACCTAGCCATGCTTAGGTAATCGGAATGACGCATTAAAGAGACTTGAGACGCGACATACTAATATATTGTTACCTTTCACTCACACTTTGTGTAATATAACCTAACTATGCTTAGGTAATCGGAACGACGCGTTAGAGAGACTGTGACGCGACATATGAATGGAGAATCTTTTCTTCGTTCATCCGGAGTGAAAAATCCTCTCATGGTTAAACCCCTATCTCCATATACAACTAACTAGAGCCAACACATCCCGCGACCGTAGCTCATGAGAGATCTAGGGATAAGGAGTATCAAACTCTAATAACCTATATACAAGATAGTGTCACCGGAAGTCAAAGGACATATGTACAATTATGACCTAGATGACATTAAATTGACTTTGATGAAATACCATGTATAAGTCATCTAGCGTCACTTGTTCGACCCACTCAACATCTTGGGTGTCCACATGCTTATCCTGATCTCCATCAAGTAGTATGAGACTCACTACTTCCTTTAATTAGTAACTCCTTACTAATCAGGAGAATAAACAGAGGTGACAATCTTTCCGGGATAATACGATGCCCTTATTCGTAGGACCCCATCGATCGTGAACTGTTATTTAGATCACTTGTATAATAGAATTTGTAACTCATATTCTTAACACCTTAAGAATAGATTCTATCATAATGTGATAAGGACAATACGTAATAAATGAACACTTAGTTGATGAGACACTTAGTTCAATTAGAATATATATAGCTTTGCCATTGGGATAAGTTCTACAAATATACATGAACAAATTGCCCTAGGGCACATACTACTAAAACATGTGAGGTGTCGAATGGTGGCAACACCTTTGCTTGGTGTGTGACACCTAGCATATGAGGTGCATTCTTAAGCAAAGTTCTACCCTATAAACAGAGGTTGCCTTTGCTCATTCTATACACAACACACTTAAGAGAGCATATTTGAAGGAGTTCAAGTAGTCATCAATCACAAAAAAGCTTGGAGAAAGTTTTTCATACATCCCAGCAATGACGTAATCGAGGCGAGAGTTTGAGCTTAGAGTTGCTCGGCAAGAGGAACTCTTGCAGATTACTTCAAGGCGAGGATTTAATTGGACGCATACTCATGTGGACGAGCTTGAGGTCACCGTACTATCGAGACTACAAGAATCGTTGGAGAATCGACATAAGTATTCTCCTTACGGTTTCTAGATGTGTGACGATCCATTTGTTATTGATATGATCAATTTCTGGATCCGAATTGTTAAAATTCTAATTTTGAATTGAAATATACGATTCGGACCCTCACGTCCCGCTGCACCAACAGTGTTATCAGAGCCACCGTATCAGCAAGTATTAAAGATTTACGATTGAATGCATGTACTAATAATCATGGACTTAGGAATTATTAATTGGCATGTAATTTATAATTCCGAGGGCTTAGGTCTTGTTTGCAAAAACGAGCAAACGGTATTATGGCATTAATTACATTTGATTAAATTCTGTCTAGGAGATTGGTACTTAAGTGGTCCGCTCGTGACCCTCCAATCTATCCTGGGAATTTTTCTAATGTGATTATTTAACACAATACGTAACTCGCCTGTGCATTATAGTGTGATCAACAAAACATGTGGAACAAGTAATAGTTTTCTCATTCTTTAGTGGCTAAAGAATGAGACCTAGGAAATCCATGATCATACATGTGTGATTGCATGATTCATTTTAGCTTTAATATGTATGAGATGCATGCTAAAATGTGTTGTGTGCTTAGTGAGACCGGAATAACTGAAAACCGTAAGAAATCTTCCTAAAAGTTAAAAGATTAAGTTTATATTGATTTATCAATGGCTCTCCATTGGAGCAATAAACTAACACGCTTTGAGTTATCATCTTGTCGGCTATGGATACATAGGGGTGAGATGATATCGTCAAGAGGCTGTTGTTGAGTTTATTGTTAAACATGAGATGTTATGGGTGTATCAATATAGTACACGGCAATAATGGCAATTAGGCGTACCTGAGTCGTGTATTATTCAAATTGATACATCTTAGTTGATTCAATGGGTTAAACGTAACTAATGCTGAAACCCAATAACAACAATGGGTATCTGAGGGTGAATACATTAGGAGCTGGAAATGATTGAACCTCATATGAGGTATGATGAACAAGTGTTGTTCACTTGTAGTACATTGTGATCCCAATAACGGCAATTAGGTGTACCTGAGGGAAAGAACAATGACTATAAGAATTCAATCACCCGCTTGAAATCTTTTCCAACAAAGATTTACGTTTCCTATTTTGGAAGTGTAGGATTCGAAAAAGATAGTGGGAGGCCATTTTGATAAAGACCAAATCATCATGGTTTAAATATATAATTCAATAATACTAATTAAAGATCTTTTCTATCTATAGGTTGATAAGATAAGATGAAATCAAATCCGTTAAGTAGCATTCTCGACAATAATCGCTTAGTGGGTCCTAACTTTGTTGATTGGTTAAGAAATCTCAAAATAGTTCTTGCAAGTGAACACATAGCATATGTTCTTGAGACAAATGTTTCGGGACCATTGCCGATTGAGGCACCTCCCGAGGAACGTGAGGCATTGCGCAAGTCGAAGTTAGATGACGAACAAGCCAAGTGCTATATGTTGGCATCTATGAATAACGAGTTGCAAAAGCAACACGAGAAATATCCGGGAGCTCGCGAAATATTATTTCACTTACAAGAGTTGTATGGTGAATCAAGTCGTTTTGCTAGACATGAGATATCTAAGCAATTATTTCGGGCGAAGCATTCCGAGGGAAAGGGTGTTGGAGAACATGTGAACATGATGATTCGATGTATCAAACGGCTAGAGGGTCTAGACTTCATCATGGACTTCAATCTCCAAACGGATGTGATCCTTCAATCCCTTCCGGAATCGCATGATAATTTCATCACAAATTACTATATGAATCAGATAGAATGTACACTTGCTGAGTTATCAAATATGTTGATAATTGCTGAAAATAATAATGTTAAGGGAAAGGAAGTTTCTCTTGTTGTTGCTTCTTCTAGTAAGACTAAGAAGAAGAAAACTAAGAAGAATATTTTGAAGGCCGAAAAGGCCATTACAAAAAAGAAGGGAACCTCGGAGAACAAAGGAAAGTGTTTCTTTTGTGAAGGCGAGGGACATTGGAAACAAAGTTGCCTCAAGTATTTGGAATCCAAGGGCAAAAACAAGAAGAATGAAAATCCCGGTAAGGGTGTGTCAATTTCTTGTTATTTCAATTCCAATAACGATAGCTCGTCCAAAGCTCGGGTATTAGATACCGGAGCTAGTTCTCACATTTGTTCATCCTTACAGGATCTAGAAAATGAGAGGAAGTTGGACAAGGACGAAGTGATCTTCAAGCTTGGAAATAACACAAGCGTTGCAGCTAAAGCTATAGGATCATCTTCTATTTTGTTGTATAAACATGTTTTGTATTTGAAGAATGTTTTGTACTTACCAAACGCTTATAGAAATATCATGTCCATATCTTGTATGACAAGATTAGGGTATGATATCCTATTTACAAAGGATGTTTGTAAAATTATCTATGATAATAAAATCATTGGTTATGGTTATATACAAAACGGTCTTTATTGTATAAATGAAGATGTTAGCAATACAAATAATGTTTTAGAAATAAATACGATAAGTGATTAAACCTCGAAACAATTATGGCACTTACGATTAGGATATATTGCGGAAGATAGACTTAACAAGTTGGATAAGATGGGAATTTTAAGCAATCTTCATTCAGCATCAATTTGAAATTGTGAGTCATGTCTTAAAGGCAAGATGACCCGCTCACCCTTTATGGGACAAAGTGGTAGAGCCAAAGATACTTTGGAAATCACACATAGTGATGTATGTGGTCCGTTTAAATAAATGGCACGAGGTGGTTATTTATACTTCATTACCTCCACCGATGATTTATCACGGTATGGGTATATTGTTCTTATGAAGAACAAGAGTGAATCTTTTGAAAAATTCAAATATTTCAAAAATGAAGTAGAAAACAAAATTGGAAAATGTATTAAAATCCTACGATCTGATCGAGGAGGTGAATACTTGAGTACGGAATTCGGTGCATTCTTAAAAGAATGCGCTATTATTTCCCAACTGACTCCTCTGGGAACACCACCGTTGAATGGTGTATCGGAACGGAAGAATCGTATATTGTTAGACATGGTACGATCAATGATGAGCTATACTGATTTACCCATTTCATAATGGGGTCATGCACTTCTTAGCGCAAATTATATTCTAAATCGAGTACCAACTTAATCGGCTCCGAGAATACCTGATGCGATATGGTATGGTAAGGAACCAAGTCTTAAGCATATTAAGATTTGGGGATGTTCGCCATATATCAAAAAGTTGATAACCGACAAGTTGTAATCGAGATCAATTATGGGACGGTTCATTGGTTATCCTAAACACATTTTAAAATATTATTTCTATATTCCTTCCGAACAAACAATCGTTGTTAGTCAGGATGCCCATTTTCTTGAAAAAGTGTTTATTCAAGAAGGTGGAAAAGGAAGGAATATTGAATTAGATTAGGAGTCATCTAAAAACCAAGAAAATGATACAATGGAGATTGATCAAACCCATAATGAACCAGAATTAGTAAAATCTACTGAAACACCTCAAAGATCAAGTAGAGTATCTCATCCACAAGAGAGATATCGTTTTCTTCATGATATTCAAGAGTTATTTATTCATGGAGAAAATGATCAAATTGTTGATCCTTCTACTTATGAAGAAGCTATATGTGATATAGATTATTCAAGATGGCTTGGAGCTATGAAATCCGAAATGGATTCCATGTACAGTAACAAAGTTTGGGAGCTAGTCGATCCACCCTAAGGTATTATACCAATAGGGAACAAATGGATATTCAAGAGTAAAACTGGTGCTGATGGAAAAGTGGAGACTTTTAAAGCTAGGCTTGTTGCGAAAGGGTTTCGCCAAAGGCAAGGAGTCGATTATGAAGAGACTTTCTCGCCTGTAGCCATGCTTAAATCGCTAAAAAGGGGAAACGTTTGGATTTGTTTCGTAACGTTTACAAAAGTTTGGCTTAAATCGCTAAAAAGGTGAAACATTTGGATTTGTTTCACAACGTTTGTAAAGTTTAGCTTAAATTGCTAAAAAGGTGAACATTTGGATTTGTTTTGTAACGTTTAAAAACGTTTGGCTTAAATCGCTAAAAAGGGGAAATGTTTGGATTTGTTTCGTAACGTATTAAATGTTTTGCTTACATCGCTAAAATGGGGAAACATTTGGATTTTTTTCGTAAAGTTTGTAAACGTTCGTCTTAAATCGCTAAAAAGTGAAACGTTTGGATTTGATTCGTAATGTTTTAAATGTTTGTCCTAAACCGCTAAAATGAGGAAACGTTTGGATTTGTTTCGTAACGTTTGTAAACGTTTGGCTTAAATCGCAAAAAATGCAAAACTTTGGTTTTGTTCCATAACGTTTGCAAACGTTTGGCATAAATCGCTAAAAATGTGAAATGTTTAGATGTGTTTCGTAACGTTTCAAACGTTTGGTTTTGTTTCGTATAGTTTTTAAACATTTGGCTTCAATCGCTAAAAAGGTGAAATGTTTGGATTTGTTTCGTAATGTTTGTAAACGTTTGGCATAAATCGCTAAAAAGGTGAAACGTTTGGTGATTTGTAAACATTTGGCTTCAAACGCTAAAAAGCTTAAACGTTTGGATTTGCTTTGTAACGTTTGTAAACGTTTCGCTTAAATTGCTTAAAAGGTGAAACTCTTGGATTTGTTTCGTAACGTTTGTAAACGTTTGGCTTAAATCGCTAAAAAGGTGAAACGTTCAGTTTTGTTTCGTAACGTTTGTAAATATTTGGCTTAAATTGCTAAAAAGGTTAAACATTTGGATTTGTTTCGTAACGTTGTAAATGTTTGGCTTAATTTGCAAAAAAGGTGAAACGTTTGGTTTTGTTTCATAACATTTTTTAACATTTGGTATAAATTGCAAATGATGTGAAACGTTTGTTTTTGTTCCGTAACGTTTGTAAACGTTAAAAGTGAAACGTATACTAACGTTTGTAAATGTTAAAGGTGAAACGTTTGGATTTGTTTCGTAATTGTAAACGTTTATAAATGTTTGGCTTAAATCGCTAAAAAGGTGAAAGGATTGGTGATTTGTTTCGTAATATTTGTAAACGTTTCGCTTGAAACGCAAAAAAGGAGAAACGTTTGGATTTGTTTCGTAGCGTTTGTAAACGTTTGGCTTAAATTTTGTAAAAGGTGAAACTCTTGGATTTGTTTCGTAAAGTTTGTTAACGTTTGGCTTAAATCGCTAAAAAGGTGAAACGTTCAGTTTTATTTCGTAACGTTTGTAAACGTTCGGCCTAAATTGCTAAAATGGGGAAACGTTTAGATTTGTTTCGCAACGTTCGTAAACGTTTGGCTTAAGTCGCTAAAAAGCCAAATATTTGGATTTGTTTTTTAACATTTGTAAATGTTTACAAATCCAAGCGTATCAAATGTTACGAAACAAAACCAAACGTTTCCCATTTTAGTAATTTAAGCCAAACGTTTAAAACGTTATGAAACCAAACCAAACGTTTCATCTTTGTTTTGGTAACGTTTTAAAAGTTTGGCTTAAATCGCTAAAATGGGGAAACGTTTTGAATTGTTTCGTAACTTTTGTAAACGTTCGGCTTAAGTCACTAAAAAGGTAAAACATTTGGATTTGTTTCGCAACGATTGTAAACGTTTGGCTTATATCACTAAAATGGAGAAACAGTTGGATTGTTTCGTAATGTTTGTAAACGTTTCGCTTAAATCGCAAAAAATTGTAAACGTTTGGTTTTGTTTCGTATAGTTAGGCTTAAATCGATAAAATGTAAAACGCTTGGTTTTGTTTCGTAACGTTTGTAAACCTTTGGCTTAAATCTCTAAAAAGGTGAAACGATTGGATTTGATTCGTAACGTTTTAAACGTTTGCCCTAAATCGCTAAAATGAGGAAACTTTTGGATTTGTTTCGTAACGTTTGTAAACATTTGGCTTAAATCGCTAAAAATGCGAAACGTTTGGTTTTGTTCCGTAACGTTTGCAAACGTTTGGCATAAATCGCTAAAAATGTGAAATGTTTGGATTTGTTTCGTAACGTTTCAAACGTTTGGTTTTGTTTCGTATAGTTTGTAAACATTTGGCTTCAATCGCTAAAAAGGTGAAATGTTTGGATTTGTTTCGTAATGTTTGTAAACGTTTGGCTTAAATCTCTAAAAAGGTGAAACGTTTGGATTTGCTTCGTAACGTTTCGAAACGTATGGCTTATATCGCTAAAATGGGGAAACGTTTAGATTTGTTTTGTAACGTTTGTAAACATTTGGATTAAATTGCTAAAAAGGTGAAATGCTTGGATTTGTTTCATAACGTTTGTAAACGTTTCGCTTAAATCGCTAAAATGATGAAACGTTTGGATTTGTTTCATAGCGTTTGTAAGCATATTATTTAAATCGCTCAAAATGTGAAACTTTTGGTTTTGTTTTGTAACGTTTGTAAATGTTTGGCTTAAATTGCTAAAAAAGGTTAAACATTTGGATTTGTTTCGTAACGTTGTAAATATTGGCTTAAATCGCTAAAAATGTGAAACGTTTCGATTTGTTTCGTAACGTTTTAAACGTTTGGTTTTGTTTCGTATCGTTTGTAAACGTTTGGCTTAATTTTCTAAAAAGGTGAAACGTTTGGTTTTATTTCTTAATGTTTGTTAACATTTGGTATAAATTGCTAAAGATGTGAAACGTTTGTTTTTGTTCCGTAACGTTTGTAAACATTAAAAGTGAAACGTTTATTTTTGTTTCGTAACGTTTGTAAATGTTAAAGGTGAAATGTTTGGATTTGTTTCGTAATGCTTGTAATCGTTTGGCTTAAACCGCTAAAAAGGTGAAACGATTGGTGATTTGTTTCGTAACGTTTTAAAAGTTTGGCTTAAATTGCTAAAATGGGACAAGTTTGGATTTGTTTGGTAACATTTGTAAACGTTTGGCTTCAAACGCTAAAAAGCTGAAACGTTTGGATTTGTTTCGTAACGTCTGTAAACGTTTGGCTTAAATTGCTTAAAAGGTGAAACTCTTGGATTTGTTTCGTAACGTTTGTAAACGTTTGGCTTAAATTGCTAAAAAGGCAAAACGTTCAGTTTTGTTTCGTAACGTTGTAAACGTTCAGCTTTAATCGCTAAAATGGGGAAACGTTTAGATTTGTTTCGCAACGTTCGTAAACGTTTAGCTTTAGTCGCTAAAAGCCAAATGTTTGGATTTGTTTTGTAACGTTTGTAAATGTTTACAAATCCAAGCGTTTCAAATGTTACGAAACAAAACCAAACGTTTCCCCATTTTAGTGATTTAAGCCAAACGTTTAAAACGTTATGAAACCAAACCAAACGTTTCATCTTTGTTTCGTAACGTTTTAAAAGTTTGGCTTAAATCGCTAAAATGGGGAAACATTTTGAATTGTTTTGTAACGTTTGTAAACGTTCGGCTTAAATCGCTAAAAAGGTGAAACGTTTTTATTTGTTTCGTAACATTTGTAAACGTTTGGCTTAAATAACTAAAATGGGAAAACGATTGGATTGTTTCGTAATGTTTGTAAACATTTGGCTTAAATAGCAAAAAATGGTAAACGTTTGGTTTTGTTTCGTATAGTTTGGCTTAAATCGCTAAAATGTGAAACGCTTGGTTTTGTTTCGTAACGTTTGTAAACCTTTGGCTTAAATCGCTAAAAAGGTGAAACACTTGGATTTGTTTCCTAACGTTTGTAAACGTTTGGCTTAAATCGCTAAAAATGTTAAACGTTTGGATTTGTTTCGTAACGTTTGTAAACATTTGGCTTAAATAGCCAAAAAGGTGAAACGCTTGGATTTGTTTCATAACCTTTATAAACGGTTGTCTTAAATCGCTAAAAAGGTAAAACGTTTGTATTTGTTTCGTAACGTTTGAAAACATTTGGATTTATTTCGCAAAGTATGTAAACGTTTGGTTTTGTTTCGCAACATTTGTAAACGTTTCGCTTAAATCACTAAAATCGGGAAAAGCTTGGATTTGTTTCGTAACGTTTGTAAACATTTGGCTGAAATAGCTAAAAAGGTGAAACGTTTGGATTTGTTTTGTAACGTTATGTTTCGTAGCGTTAGCGATTTGTAAACGTTTGGCTTAAACGTTACGAAACAAATCCAAATGTTTCACCTTATTAGCTTAATCGCTAAAAAGGTGAAACGTTTGGATTTCTTTCGTAAAAAGGTGAAACGTTTGAATTTGTTTTGTTTGGCTTAAATTGCTAAAAAGGTGAAACGCTTGGATTTATTCCATAACGTTTGTAAACGTTTGGCTTAAATCACTAAAAATGTAAAATGTTTGAACTTGTTTCGTAACATTTTAGACGTTTGGTTTTGTTTCGTAACGTTTATAAACATTTGGCTTAAATCGCTAAAATGGGGAAACGTTTGGATTTGTTTAGTAGCGTTTGGCTTAAATTGTTAAAAGGCGAAATGATTGGATTTGTTTCGTAACGTTTAGCTTAAATTGCCAAAAAGGGAAAACGTTTGGATTTGTTTTGAAACGCTTGTAAACGTGTGGCTTATATTGCTAAGAAGGTGAACCATTTGAATTTGTTTCATATCGTTTATAAACTTTTGGCTTAAATTGCTAAAAGGTTAAACGTTAAGATTTTTTTTGTAACGTTTGTAAACGTTTGGCTTAAATTGTTAAAAAGACGAAACGCTTGGATTTGTTAAAACTTTTCTAAACGTTTGGCTTAAATCGCTAAAAAGGGGAAATGTTTACAAACGTTTGGCTTAAATTTCTAAAAAGGTGAAACGTTTGGATTTGTTTCGTAACGTTTGTAAACGTTCCGTTCAAATTGCTAAAAAGGTGAAACGTTTTCTTTTGTTTCGTAACGTTTGTAAATGTTCAGCTTAAATTGCAAAAAATGTGAAACGTTTGGATTTGTTTCGAAACATTTTAAACATTTGATTTTGTTTCGTAACATTTATAAACGTTTGGCTTAAATTGCAAAAAAGGTGAAACGCTTGTATTTGTTTCGTATCGTTTGTAAATGTTTTGTTTCAATCGCTAAAAAGGTGAAACGTTTGGATTTGTTTCTTAGCGTTTGTAAACGTTTGGCTTAAATTGCTAAAAAGATGAAACGTTTGGATTTGTTTCGTAACGTTTGTAAACGTTTGGCTTTAATTGCTAAAAATTTGAAATGTTTGGATTTGTTTCGTAACGTTTGTAAACGTTTGGCTTAAATTGCTAAAAAGGTGAAACACTTGGATATGTTTCGTAACGTTTGTAAAAGTTTTCCGTTAATCGCTAAAAAGGTGACGCGCTTGGATTTGTTTCGTATCGTTTGTAAACGTTTTGCTTCAATCGCTAAGAAGGTGAAACGTTTGGATTTGTTACCTAACGTTTGTAAACGTTTGGCTTAAATTGCTAAAATGGGGAAACGTTTGGATTTGTTTCATAACGTTTGTAAACGTTTGGCTTAACTCGCTAAAAAGGTGAAACGTTTAGATTTGTTTTGTAACGTTTGCAAACGTTTCGTTTTGTTTCGTAATGTTTGTAAACGTTCAGCTTAAATTGTTAAAAAGAGGAAACGTTTGGATTTGTTTTGCAACGTTTGTAAATGATTGGCTTAAATCGCTAAAAATGTGAAACATTTGGCTTTTTCGTAACATGTGTAAACGTTTGGCTTAAATCGCTAAAAAGGTTAAACGCTTGGATTTGTTTCGTAACGTTTGGAAACGTTTTGCTTCAATCGCTAAAAAGGTGAAACGTTTGGATTTGTTTCTTAGCGTTTGTAAACGTTTTGCTTAAACTGCTAAAAAGATGAAACATTTGGATTTGTTTCGTAACGTTAGTAAACGTTTGGTTTAAATTGCTTAAAAAGTGAAACGCTTGGATATGTTTCGTAACGTTTGTAAAAGTTTGGCGTTAATTGCTAAAATGGTGAAGCGTTTGGATTTGTTTCGTAACGTTTGTAAACATTTGGTTTCAATCGCTAAAAAGGTGAAACTTTTGGATTTGTTTCATAACGTTTATAAACGTTTTGCTTAAATTGCAAAAAAGGTAAAACGCTTGGATTTGTTTCGTATCATTTGTAAATGTTTTGCTTCAATCGCTAAAAAGGCGAAAAGTTTGGATTTGTTTCTTAGCGTTTGTAAACGTTTGGCTTAAATTGCTAAAAAGATGAAACGTTTGGATTTGTTTTGTAACGTTTGTAAACGTTTGGCATAAATTGCTAAAAATTTGAAACGCTTGGATATGTTTCGTAACGTTTATAAAAGTTTGGCGTTAATCGCTAAAAACGTAAAACGCTTGGATTTGTTTCGTAACGCTTGTAAACGTTTTGCTTCAATCGGTAAAAAGGTGAAACGTTTGGATTTGTTACCTAACGTTTGTAAACGTTTGGCTTAAATCGCTAAAATGGGGAAACGTTTGGATTTGTTTCGTGACGTTTGTAAACGTTTGGCTTAACTCGCTAAAAAGGTGAAACGTTTAGATTTGTTTTGTAACGTTTGTAAACGTTTGGCTTTGTTTCGTAATGTTTGTAAACGTTCAGATTAAATTGTTAAAAAGGTGAAACGTTTGGATTTGTTTTGCAACGTTTGTAGACGTTTGGCTTAAATAGCTAAAAATGGGACACGTTTGGCTTTTTTCGTAACATTTGTAAACGTTTGGCTTAAATCGCTAAAAAGGGAAAACGTTTACAAATGTTTGGCTTAAATTCCAAGAAAGGTTAAACGCTTGGATTTGTTTCGTAACGTTTGTAAACGTTTTGCTTCAATCGCTAAAAAGGTGAAACGTTTGGATTTGTTTCTTAGCGTTTGTAAACGTTTTGCTTAAACTGCTTAAAAGATAAATCGTTTGGATTTGTTTCGTAACGTTTGTAAACGTTTGGTTTAAATTGCTTAAAAAGTGAAACTCTTGGATATGTTTCGTAACGCTTGTAAACGTTTGGCGTAAATCGCTAAAAAGGGGAAACGTTTGGATTTGTTTCGTAACGTTTGTAAACATTTGGTTTCAATCGCTAAAAAGGTGAAACGTTTGGATTTGCTACGTAACGTTTGTAAACGTTTGGCTTAAATCGCTAAAATGGGGAAACATTTGGATTTGTTTTGTAACGTTTGTAAACGCTTGGCTTAAATCGCTAAAAACGTGAAACGTTTGGATTTGTTTCGTAACGTTTGTAAACGTTTTGCTTCAATCGCTAAAAAGGGGAAACGTTTATATTTGTTACCTAGCGTTTGTAAACGTTTGGCTTTAACCGCTAAAATGGGGAAACCTTTGGATTTGTTTCGTGACGTTTGTAAACGTTTGACTTAACTCGCTAAAAAGGTGAAACGTTTAGATTTGTTTTGTAACTTTTGCAAACGCTTGGGTTTGTTTCGTAATGTTTGTAAACGTTCAGCTTAAATTGTTAAAAAGGGGAAACGTTTGGATTTGTTTTGCAACGTTTGTATATGTTTGGCTTAAATCGCTAAAAATGTGAAACATTTGGCTTTTTTCGTAACATTTGTTAACGTTTGGCTTAAATCGCTAAAAAGGGAAAACGTTTACAAACGTTTGGCTTAAATTGCTAAAAAGGTTAAACGCTTGGATTTGTTTCGTAACGTTTGTAAACGTTTTGCTTCAATCGCTAAAAAGGTGAAACGTTTGGATTTGTTTCTTAGCGTTTGTAAACGTTTTGCTTAAACTGCTAAAAAGATGAAACGGTTGGATTTGTTTCGCAATGTTAGCAAATGTTTGTCTTAAATTTCTTAAAAAGTGAAACGCTTGGATATGTTTCGTAACGTTTGTAAACGTTTGGCGTTAATCGCTAAAAATCTGAAACGTTTGGATTTGTTTCGTAACGTTTGTAAACATTTGGTTTCAATCGCTAAAAAGGTGAAACGTTTGGATTTGTTTCGTAACGTTCATAAACGTTTGGCTTAAATTGCAAAAAAGGGGAAACGCTTGGATTTGTTTCGTATCGTTTGTAAATGTTTTGCTTGAATCGCTAAAAAGGTGAAACGTTTGGATTTGTTTCTTAGCGTTTGTAAACGTTTGGCTTAAATTGCTAAAAAGATGAAACGTTTGGATTTGTTTTATAACGTTTGTAAACGTTTGGCTTAAATTGCCAAAAATTTGAAACGTTTGGATTTGTTTCGTAACGTTTGTAAACGTTTGGCTTAAATTGCTAAAAAGGCGAAACGCTTGGATATGTTTCGTAACGTTTGTTAAAGTTTGGCGTTAATCGCTAAAAAGGTGACACGCTTGGATTTGTTTCGTAATGTTTGTAAACGTTTTGCTTCAATCGGTAAAAAGGTGAAACGTTTGGATTAGTTACCTAACGTTTATAAATGTTTGGCTTAAATCGCTAAAATGGGGAAACGTTTGGATTTGTTTCGTGACGTTTGTAAACGTTTGGCTTAACTCGCTAAAAAGGTGAAACGTTTAGATTTGTTTTGTAACGTTTGTAAACGTTTGGTTTTGTTTCGTAATGTTTGTAAACGTTCAGCTTAAATTGTTAAAAAGGTGAAACGTTTGGATTTGTTTTTCAACGTTTGTAAACGTTTGGCTTAAATCGCTAAAAATGTGAAACATTTGGCTTTTTTTGAAACATTTGTAAACGTTTGGCTTAAATCGCTAAACAGGGGAAACGTTTACAAACGTTTGGCATCAATTGCTAAAAAGTTTAAACGCTTGGATTTGTTTCGTAACGTTTGTAAACGTTTTGCTTCAATCGCTAAAAAGGTGAAACGTTTGGATTTGTTTCTTAGCGTTTGTAAACGTTTTGCTTAAACTGCTTAAAAGATAAATCGTTTGGATTTGTTTCGTAACGTTTGTAAACGTTTGGCTTAAATTGCTTAAAAAGTGAAACTCTTTGATATGTTTCGTAACGCTTGTAAACGTTTGGCGTAAATCGCTAAAAAGGTGAAACGTTTGGATTTGTTTCGTAACGTTTGTAAACATTTGGTTTCAATCGCACAAAAGGTGAAACGTTTGGATTTGTTACGTAACGTTTGTAAACGTTTGGCTTAAATCGCTAAAATGGGGAAACATTTGGATTTGTTTCGTAACGTTTGTAAACGTTTGGCTTAAATCGCTAAAAACGTGAAACGTTTGGATTTATTTCGTAACGTTTGTAAACGTTTTGCTTCAATCGCTAAAAAGGTGAAACGTTTATATTTGTTACCTAATGTTTGTAAACGTTTGGCTTTAATCGCTAAAATGGGGAAACGTTTGGATTTGTTTCGTGACGTTTGTAAACGTTTGGCTTAACTCGCTAAAAAGGTGAAACGTTTAGATTTGTTTTGTAACGTTTGCAAACGTTTGGTTTTGTTTCGTAATGTTTGTAAACGTTCAGCTTAAATTGTTAAAAAGGTGAAACGTTTGGATTTGTTTTGCAGTGTTTGTAAACGTTTGGCTTAAATCGCTAAAAATGTGAAACATTTGGCTTTTTTCGTAACATTTGTAAACGTTAGGCTTAAATCGCTAAAAAGGGGAAACATTTACAAACGTTTGGCTTAAATTGCTAAAAAGGTTAAACGCTTGGATTTGTTTCGTAACGTTTGTAAACGTTTTGCTTCAATCAATAAAAAGGTGAAACGTTTGGATTTGTTTCTTAGCGTTTGTAAACGTTTTGCTTAAACTGCTAAAAAGATGAAACGTTTGGATTTGTTTCGCAATGTTAGCAAACGTTTGTCTTAAATTTCTTTAAAAATGAAACGCTTGGATATGTTTCATAACGTTTGTAAACGTTTGGCGTTAATCGCTAAAAAGCTGAAACGTTTGGATTTGTTTCGTAACGTTTGTAAACATTTTGTTTCAATCGCTAAAAAGGTGAAACGTTTGGATTTGTTTCGTAACGTTCATAAACGTTTGGCGTAAATTGCAAAAAAGGGGATACGCTTGGATTTGTTTCGTATCGTTTGTAAATGTTTTGCTTTAATCGCTAAAAAGGTGAAACGTTTGGATTTGTTTCTTAGCGTTTGTAAACGTTTGGCTTCAATTGCTAAAAAGATGAAACGTTTGGATTTGTTTCGTACCGTTTGTAAACGTTTGGCTTAAATTGCTAAAAATTTGAAACGTTTGGATTTGTTTCGTAACGTTTGTAAACGTTTGGCTTAAATTGCTAAAACGGTGAAATGCTTGGGTATGTTTCGTAACGTTTGTTTAAGTTTGGCGTTAATCGCTAAAAAGGTGACACGCTTGGATTTGTTTCGTAACGTTTGTAAACGTTTTGCTTCAATCGGTAAAAAGGTGAAACGTTTGGATTAGTTACCTAACGTTTGTGAACGTTTGGCTTAAATCGCTAAAATGGGGAAACGTTTGGATTTGTTTCGTGACGTTTGTGAACGTTTGGCTTAACTCGCTAAAAAGGTGAAACATTTAGATTTGTTTTGTAACGTTTGTAAACGTTTGGTTTTATTTCGTAATGTTTGTAAACGTTCAGCTTAAATTGTTAAAAAGGTGAAACGTTTGGATTTGTTTTGCAACGTTTGTAAACGCTTGGCTTAAATTGCTAAAAATGTGAAACATTTGGCTTTTTTTGTAACATTTGTAAACGTTTGGCTTAAATCGCTAAAAAGGGGAAACGTTTACAAACGTTTGGCTTCAATTGCTAAAAAGGTTAAACGCTTGGATTTTTTTAGTAACGTTTGTAAACGTTTTGCTTCAATCGCTAAAAAGGTGAAACGTTTGGATTTGTTTCTTAGCGTTTGTAAATGTTTTGCTTAAACTGCTAAAAAGATAAATCGTTTGGATTTGTTTCATAACGTTTGTAAATGTTTGGCTTAAATTGCTTAAAAAGTGAAACTCTTGGATATGTTTCGCAACGCTTGTAAACCTTTGGCGTAAATCGCTAAAAAGGTGAAACGTTTGGATTTGTTTCGTAACGTTTGTAAACATTTGGTTTCAATCGCTAAAAAGGTGAAACGTTTGGATTTTTTACGTAACGTTTGTAAATGTTTGGATTAAATCGCTAAAATGGGGAAACATTTGGATTTGTTTCGTAACATTTGCAAACGTTTGGATTAAATCACTAATAACTTGAAACGTTTGGATTTGTTTCGTAACGTTTGAAAATGTTTGGTTTTGTTTCGTAACGTTTGTAAACGTTCTTCTTAAATTGCTAAAAATGTGAAATGTTTAGATTTGTTTCGCAACGTTTGTAAACGTTTGGCTTAAATCGTTAAAAATGTGAAACGTTTAGCTTTTTTCGTAACGTTTGTAAACGTTTTTCTTAAATCGCTAAAAAGGCGAAACGTTTACAAAAATTTGGCTTAAATTGCTAAAAAGGTGAAACGCTTGGATTTGTTTCGTAACGTTTGTAAACGTTTGTTTCAAATTGCTAAAAAGGTGAAACGATTGGATTTGTTTCATAAAAAGGTGAAACGTTTGGATTTGTTTTGTTTGGCTTAAATTGCTAAAAAGGTGAAACGCATGGATTTATTCCGTAACGTTTGTAAACGTTTGGCTTAAATCGCTAGAAATGCAAAATGTTTGGATTTGTTTCGTAACATTTTAGACGTTTGGTTTTGTTTCGTAACGTTTATAAACGTATGGCTTAAATCGCTAAAATGGGAAAACGTTTGGATTTGTTTTGTAACGTTTGTAAACGTTTGACTTAAATTGTAAAAAAAGCGAAACGTTTGGATTTGTTTCGTAACGTTTGTAAACATTTGGCTTAAATTGCTAAAAAGGGGAAACTTTTGGATTTGTTTTGTAACGCTTATAAACGTTTGGCTTATATTGCTAAAAAGATGAAATGCTTGAATTTGTTTCATAATCTTTGTAAAGGTTTGGCTTAAACCGCTAAAAAGATGAAATTTTTGGATTCGTTTCGTAACATTTATAAACTTTTGGCTGAAATTACTAAAAAGGGGAAAAATCTGTATTTGTTTTGTAACGTTTGGCTTAAATTGTTAAAAAGGAGAGACGTTTGGATTTGTTTCGCAACGTTTGTAAACGTTTGGCTTCAATTGCTAAAAATGCAAAACGTTTGGTTTTTTTTGCAACGTTTGTAAACGTTTGGCTTAAATCGCTAAAAAGGTAAAACGTTTACAAACGTGTGGCTTAAATTTCTAAAAAGGTGAAACGCTTGGATTTGTTTCGTAACGTTTGTAAACGTTCGGTTCAAATTGCTAAAAAGGTGAAACGTTTGGTTTTGTTTCGTAACGTTTGTAAACGTTCAGCTTATATCGCTAAAAATGTGAAACGTTTGGATTTTTTCCAAACTTTTTAAACATTTGGTTTTGTTTTGTAACGTTTATAAACTTTTGGCCTTAATTTCTAAAAAGTCCAAACGCTTGGATTTGTTTCGTAACGTTTGTAAACGTTTTGCTTCAATCGCTAAAAAGGTGAAACGTATGGATTTGTTTGTTAGCGTTTTTAAACGTTTGGCTTAAATTGCTAAAAAAGATGACACGTTTGGATTTGTTTCGTAATGTTTGTAAATGTTTTGCTTCAATCGCATAAAAGGTGAAACGTTTGGATTTGTTACCTAACGTTTGTAAAGGTTTGGCTTAAATCGCTAAAATGGGGAAACGTTTGGATTTGTTTCGTGACGTTTGTAAATGTTTGGCTTAAATCGCTAAAAAGGTGAAAAGTTTGGATTTGTTTCGAAAATTTGTAAACGTTCGGTTCTGTTTCGTAATGTTTGTAAACGTTCGGCGTAAATTGTTAAAAAGGGGAAAAATTTGGATTTGTTTCGCAACGTTTGTAAAAGTTTGGCTTAAATCGCTAAAAATGTGAAACGTTTGGCTTTTCTCGTAACATTTGTAAACATTTGGCTTAAATCGCTAAAAAGGGGAAACGTTTACAAATGTTTGGTTTAAATTGTTAAAAAGGTGAAACGCTTGGATTTGCTTCGTAATGTTTGTAAACGTTTTGCTTCAATCGCTAAAAAGGTGAAACATTTGTATTTGTTTCATAGTGTTTGTAAACGTTTGGCTTAAACTGCTAAAAAGATGAAACGTTTGGATTTTTTTTAGACGTTTGTAATCGTTTGGTTTAAATTGCTAAAAATTTGAAACGTTTGCATTTGTTTCGTAACGTTTGTAAACTTTTGGCTTAAATTGCTAAAAAGGTGAAACGCTTGGATATCTTTCGTAACGTTTGTAAACGTTTCGCGTTAATCACTAAAAAGGCGAAACGTTTGGATTTGTTTCGTAACGTTTGTAAACATTTGGCTTCAATCGCCAAAAAGGTGAAACGTTTGGATTTGTTACGTAACGTTTGTAAACGTTTGGCTTAAATCGCTAAAATGGGGAAACATTTGGATTTGTTTCGTGACGTTTATAAACGTTTGGCTTAAATCGCTAATAACATGAAACGTTTGGATTTGTTTCGTAACGTTTGGTTTTGTTTCGTAACGTTTGGCTTAAATTGTTAAAAAGGCGAAACGTTTAGATTTGTTTCGCAACTTTTGTAAACGTTTGGCCTAAATCGCTAAAAATGTGAAACATTTGGCTTTTTTCGTAACATTTGTAAACGTTTGGCTTAAATCGCTAAAAAGGGGAAACGTTTACAAACGCTTGGCTTAAATTTCTAAAAAGGTGAAACGCTTGGATTTGTTTCGTAACGTTTGTAAACGTTTAGGTCAAATTGCTAAAAAGGTGAAACGTTTGGTGTCACGACCCAATTTCATGGATCGCGATCGGCGCTAGGGTATGGGTATGGTTGTACTGAAACCCGTAGCAAGCCTCGCGGAAAACCTTATATTCAATATAACCTGCAAGAAAACCAATGCTCGGGGGCAACCGAGACTTTAGCCTAAGTCTAACAACTTATATAGCAGTTCTAATATAATTACTTAATAGTAATTCGAAACTATGAATCATGCCTCATATAATAAATAATCCAATGTAACATACCAAAGTATAATAATATAAAAGTCGTACCACTACGACAAACCAAAGTGCAATAATAGAGACAACTAGTTCTACTGCGGTCTAAGAAGTAAAACAGTTAACTAATCTGATAACATAAAAAGACCTCCGAGGAATCAAAAGATCGGAGATGACCAACACTCCCAAAATCATAAACCTGGAAAGTTTGGAAAACAACGGGGTCAGATATACTGAGATAAGTTCATAATGCTATTTACATTTATTAAGTTTAAAACCCTTAAAATAAATCCTTTTATACTAAGATATATATATGATTATGGAAAACAGTATTGAAATGAAATCTCAAAGTATTTAACCCAAAGTTGATGGGAACAAATCCTCATCGATTCCCAAAGTAGGCCAGACATTGGTCAGCCAATTCTAAAGTACTTACCGGTGCACACAGTCTCGATACAAGCCTATCGAGTAGCTTGTTTCAATCCACATCCATAATCCTTAAAACAGTTCACAAACATTTGATATACTAAAATAATGTACGGTACTTAATAAAGCGGTAAATAACACTACAAACTCACTGCTTGCTTATCCACGTGAATCTTGGCAAACAGCTAACCCTGTGTAGATTCCGAAGCACGAGCAGTCGACGGGTCTAAAATATTAATTAAGTCAAAATCCGAACAACCCCTAACTCTAAGAATACTAGACTCCACATAGGACTAACATTTCACAACGCAACCAAAGATTCAAACAAGGTAACCAAAATACAACCAAGTATCCACACAACCAAATAACAAATAAGGAAAGTTAAGCTTAGGTGAGTTCTTATCTTTTGAAACGAAACCAAAGTACTTAAATATATATATAGTCCTTTTAAAACGATTACAGTTCCCAAAGTAGTGTGTTAGCCTTACTGCAGTATAGCTCAACACAACATGTCGGGAGACCACGTCTAAACCGACCCATCCATAAACCAAGTTTAAAACCAAAGTCTTTAATCAACCTTAAATGAAACCAAAATCAATTTTAAAGAAAGGACTCACGCCGTAACTTAATAATGCCATAAACAATTTAGCTTGCTAACACTTAGCAAGTAGCACCGCAAGTACATTTAAATATATCACCTAAAATAGAATCAATAAGATTCAACATCCTTTAAGTATCAACTTGAAGTTAAAATAGTTCAACCGAATCCCTAATAACATATAATGCCTTGTATTCCTTATATTATTTAATTCAAGTCAATTCATATCCTAAGATAATCTAACATTCTTTTAACAAGTTTTAACCCATCTTCTAAACAATTTCCAGCCCTTAGTAATAAGTTCAAAACCGAGTTTAAATTCAAAAATGTTAACCAAACTATACGCTATTCCATATAAACGATTTCTCAAAATCACTAATTGTATTGTTTAGCATCTAATGCCCTATGATCAATTTCTTTGAAATTTCCAGATTTTAGTTTAATCATATAACAAAATTTTATCTCAAAAGCATTAATCAAATGATAGTAAAATCCATTCATAAGATTTCCCCCAATACACCCAATGTACGTTTGATGTTTAAACAACCTAAGATTAGCTTTTAAGAAATTTCCTGATTTTTAAATAACCATCAAAAACAGTTTATAACCCAAAATCTTTAGCATTTCGATAAGTCTATCAATTGTAACATTAAAACCAAACTACCCAAAGTACAAATGAAATCCAAGAGACCAATTTAACATCAATTTAAGATTTCCAGAAATAATAATTCAAAGCAATATAGAAAATACAATCAAACCACCCAAAGTATTGATTCATACAATGATCTAGCAATCTCTACACCTCATAAGAAAGGGAATTAAACCACATACCTCTTGATTGGACTAAGAGCAATAAAACTCAGAAATCAACCAACCCAAATCAGCCTACAATCACACACATATAGGCTATAGGATTTAGAACTCCTAGAATTGATGAACTATTGATGAAATCACAAATGAATGATTAGGAACACTTACCAAGAATCAAAATTGAGATGAAAGGATGGAGGAATGACCTAAGATAGAGCCGCAGCCGAATTAGAGTTTTTAGAGAAGTTAAAAGTGTTTAAAATCTGATTTCGGTCGAGTTAAGGTGAGTTTAAATAGAAATTAGCGAACTGAACAGTGCACGCGTCGCGCCCGCTACACCTATATTGCGCCCGCTACACCTATATCGCGCCCGCTACACCTATATCGCGCCCGCGATACATGAATCGCGCCCGTGATTCATGCATGTCGCGCCTGCGAAATGCTACTGCATCTGATGAAAATTTGAGATTTTGAAATTGGAAATCGAAAACGTTTCAAACTCCGAAATTACTTCTAATACATCTTAAAACACATTTTAAAAGGTTTGGAACCTTCGAAACGCGAATATAAGTGGTCGAACCACTCAAACGAACTCAAGGTACCGTTTAGGCTTAACGGAACAAGTTAGAAAAATGCTGGGTGTTACATTTGGATTTGTTTGGTAAAAAGGTGAAACGTTTGGATTTGTTTTGTTTGGCTTAAATTTGTAAAAAGGTGAAACGCTTGGATTTGTTCTGTAACGTTTGTAAGCGTTTGGCTTAAATCACTAAAAATGTAAAACGTTTGGTTTTATTTCGTATTGTTTATAAACATTTGGCTTAAATAGCTAAAATGGGAAAATGTTTGGATTTGTTTCGTGACGTTTGTAAACGTTTGGCTTAAATTGTAAAAAGGCGAAACATTTGGATTTATTTCGTAACTTTTGTAAACGTTTGGCTTAAATTTTTAAAAAAGCGAAACGTTTGGATTTGTTTTGTAACTCTTGTAAATGTTTGGCTTATATTGCTAAAAAGGTGAAAAGCTTGAATTTGTTTCGTAACCTTTGTAAACGTTTGGCTTAAATCACTAAAAAGGTGAAACGTTTGGATTTGTTTCATAAAGTTTATAAACTTTTGGCTTAAATTGCGAAAAAGGTGAAACGTTTGGATTTGTTTTGTAACGTTTGTAAACGTTTGGCTTAAATTGTTAAAAAAGGCGAAACGTTTGGATTTGTTTCGCAATGTTTGTAAACGTTTGGCTTCAATTGCTAAAAATGTGGAACGTTTGGTTTTGTTTCGCAAAGTTTGTAAACGTTTGGCTTAAATCGCTAAAAAGGTGAAACGTTTACAAACGTTTGGCTTAAATTTCTAAAAAGGTGAAACGCTTGGTTTTGATTCGTAATGTTTATACACGTTCGGTTCAAATTGCTAAAAAGGTAAAACGTTTGGTTTTGTTTCGTAACGTTTGTAAACGTTCGACTTAAATCGCTAAAAATGTGAAATGTTTGGATTTGTTTCTAAACGTTTTAAACATTTGGTTTTGTTTCGTAACGTTTATAAACGTTTGGCCTAAATTTCTAAAAAGATGAAACACTTGGATTTATTTCGTAACGTTTGTAAACATTTTGCTTCAATTGCTAAAAAGGTGAAACATATGGATTTGTTTCTTAGCGTTTTTAAACATTCGGCTTAAATTGCTAAAAAGATGAAACGTTTGGATTTGTTTTGTAACGTTTGTAAACGTTTGCCTTATATTGCTAAAAATTTGAAATGTTTTGATTTGTTTCGTAACGTTTGGCTTAAATTGCTAAACAGGTGAAACGCTTGGATATGTTTTGTAACGTTTGTAAATGTTTGGCGTTAAACGCTTAAAAGGTGACACTTTTGGATTTGTTTCGTAACGTTTGTAAACATTTTCCTTCAATTGCTTAAAAGGTGAAACATTTGGATTTGTTACTGTTCGCGAGATTTTCATCTTGCTCAAACCTTTGAATTTATTAATGGGTAACTTTAGGTACTGATGCTTTAACCGGGGTGATTCTAGATATGGTAAACAGGATTTGAATGACGTAACCCTAATTCAAGTGACGTAACCCAAATTCAAGTGACGACGTCCAAATTGTGAATGACGTTGCCGTCGTTCGATTAAACTAACAGTATTAATCTGGGAATCCTGAGATCCAAGCGAGATTAATATCAATTCTACTCCTAAACTAAGATTCAATCCGGAGATTGGGATAAAAAGCCTGAGCTTTGGTTTTGATTAATGATGTGTTGATAAAAAAAGTAATACAATGATACTAGCTATTTATAGGGAACAAACCCTAATAAAGAGTCCTAATTCTAATGAGATTCCATCTCCTAATTAACAAAAGAAATTAAATAAAAAAGGCTAAAATAAATATATCTCCTACTGGGCTGAAAATCCCTGATGAGCCCATTCAATTCATCCTTTCTGACCATGGGCCGAAATGCCACCAGCCTTATAAGGACTCTTCTGGGCCGGTGCAAACAATGCCCCCAACAAGCCTGAGGTTTAGACTTTGGGCTTGTTATTGTCGGCCCCAACACCAAAGTGGGCTTCGCTACTCTTATTTTGGTCCATGCGGTAAAAACTTCTCTTGGTCTCCAGTAACCGCTTTTTTCCCCAAAGTATAAAATATCCATTATTTCCTCTTTTGGATTTTACCTGAATCTTTGACTCCCGAAAATCTCTCAAATACGTTGACTCTCTACCGATTCTTTAGATCCCAATCGCCTAGTATTCAAAGTACATCGTCAAATCATCATGGCTCAACAAGAAGAAGCAGCTCTTCAAGCATCCAACAGAATCGCCGAAATTAAGTCCACCGCACCGTCAACTTCCTTTGAGGTAATATCAGAATTAGATGACAGCCGATTTTCCGTAGGTCCGATTCTCACCACTCCTTCAGAACTCTGCGAAACTGCCGTTCCTTTCCCCGATCACGCTCCCCCTTGTTTTTCGGAACAACATTACTCGTCCGCATGGACTGGCGAGACCTTCAGAAACTGGCCGAGTACCAACGCCGATTATAAAAACTGGGTCTTAAGGCTTCACGGGTACTACGGTGATGTTTGGAAAGTCATAGGTCTGTATGATCTTATTGGAATCAGTCAAAACGCCTTCCTCATTGCCAAACACTACTGTTTTGGGGCATCCCTTTTTTGGTCCGACACCATCAATACCTTTTTCTTTCGAAGAGGGCCGATGTCAATTACACTAATGGATTTGGCCTTCATGTTCAATGTTAACATAACCGGTATTCGAGTATCGCCTCTCAACTGCCAAACGTCTCCAAACCTGCGTCTCGGCCCTGAAAAATCCGCAAAAAGCTTCAAACACTTCTTATCTAGTAATATCGGCCAAAATAATCAACCACCGACTGCCAACGAACATATCGCCTTCTTAGCCTACTTTCTTACTAAATTCATTATATGCCCTGCTTCCTTTAGGGTTACCCAAGAGTTCCTTCGCATCGCCGTCGCCTTAGCTGAAGGTCATCCCTTAAACATGGGGGAGTTCATCTTAGGATCACTTTACAGATGCCTCCACTGCATGATCAAGAATAGCCGAGTGAAAACCCATCGATGTCCAAGCGGGCCGTTATGGATAATCCAAGCATGGCTATATATGTACTTCCTAGACATCGTCCGTCTTCCTGAACGAACCTCAGATACCTGCTTCGGCTACACACTTTTCCAAGGAATCGCCATTTTGCCACATCTTAAAGATGTCATCGGCTACTTTTTAGAAACCCGCGAGCAATCGCCAAATCCATGGTGCCCGATTTTGAACATGAAATTTCCTTCGAAGTGGCTGTCTTATGGTTGGGAAATAACTGAAGATTCCGAGATAGACGAAGGACTTCACTCTCAATGGTGGGAAAACTGGAGCAACTCTTTAACCATCCGTAACCTCATGATCGGCAACAGCTTTAAGGATAGTGGGTCAGAAGTGTACTGCCCCAACTATTTATCCAGGCAATTCGGCTTTCCTCAGGCGATTCCTTGTCCATTTTTAATAGATAGGAATAACTACGGCGCCAATCGCCCTGCCTTGCCGAACACCAGACACATAGCCTTCCTTGGACACCTTCATGAGGTGTACTTACCCTCGCCTGACGAGTTACCGATTCCTGATGGGGATCCTTCTTCAACAGATGAGTTCGAAGAGTGGTGGGAAATCATGATCGACCTTAACTTCAGATTATCGGCAGAAGATATCCTTAAATTGAATATTTTTCAACTTCCTGAAACGAAGCGAAAACGTACTCACGCTGATGTTTTTCTTTTAAACGTTCCACAGCCGAAGAAAACGAAATGTAACTTCGAGCATCGCCTTGAACTTATTAAATTTGAGCGTTTTTACAAATTCAAGTATGACCCCTCAAATCGCCCTCTCCTTAGTTTAAAAATGGAAAACCATAGAAGAGAAGCTTGGCGAAAATATATACTCAAATGGAGGGAAGTATGGGAGAAACAATACCCACATCAGCCATACCCCATCTTCCAACAATATATTCGCCCTTCTTTCCAATATAAAGCACCTTTAGTACCCGATTCTGAATATATGTTAGCCGATAAGAAACCCAAATCTCGCCATAAGAAGGTAACGTTTACTGGTTATTTTGTCCCAGGTGGTTGTAAGGACATCGACAAATTCGTCAAGGAGATGAAAATCCCAGCTGGTAAGTACAAAAATGTGTAAACATTCATCTATAATGAATTTTAGGTCCCTAACATCTTAATTTTCTCACGCAAAGGTGGAAAATGAACTGGAAGGAATAATTCCTGAAGATGATGAAGAGGAAGAAGATGAACAACCGTTGAAAAGAAGAAGAGCTGGAAAGAAGCCGATGATAACGAAATCGGCAGCACCACCCAAGAGCAAAAATAAGCCAACACCTGCCAAACCTTCAATCCTGTCAAGAGCTAACTCTTCGGCACAAGCTGAACCTGATACTTCCAAGAAAACCAACACCACTCGGATCTCCATCAAGATGAGTGGGAGTTCTGCTGATCGCCAAACGTTAACAAACATTACGAAACAAATCCAAGAGTTTCACCTTTTTTGCAATTTAAGCCCAATGTTTACAAACGTTACGAATCAAATTCAAATGTTTCACCTTTTTAGCGATTTAAGCCAAACGTTTACAAACATTACGAAACAAATCCAAACGTTTCAACTTTTTATCAATTCAAGCCAAACGTTTCGAAACAAATTCAAACGTTTACCCTTTTTAGTAATTTAAGCCAAACGTTTACAAACGTTACGAAACAAATTCAAACGTTTGCCCATTTTAGTGATTTAAGCCAAACGTTTACAAACGTTACGAAAGAAATCCAAATGTTTCACCTTTTTAGCGATTTCAGCCAAACGTATACAAATGTTACGAAACAAATCCAAACGTTTCAACTTTTTAGCGATTTAAGCAGAACGTTTACAAACGTTTCGAAAAAATCCAAACGTTTCTTTTTTTTAGTGATTTAAGCCCAACGTTTACAAAGGTTACAAAACAAATCCAAACGTGTCACCTTTTTATCAATTTAAGCCAAACGTGTACAAACGTTACGAAACAAAACCACACGTTTCACATTTTTTGCGATTTACGCTAAACGTTTACAAACGATATGAAACAAATCCAAACGTTTCCCATTATTAGTGATATAAACCAATCGTTTACAAACGTTACGAAACAAAACCAAACGTTTAAAATGTTAAGAAATAAATCCAAACGTTTCACATTTTTAACGATTTAAGTCAAACATTTACAAACGCTACGAAACAAATCCAAGTGTTTCACCATTTTTGCCATTTACGCCAAACGGTTACAAACGTTACGAAACAAAACAAAACGTTTCACATTTTTAGCGATTAAAGCCAAACGTTTACAAAAGTTACGAAACAGATCCAAACGTTTCACATTTTTAGCGATTTAAGGCAAACGTTTACAAACGTTACGAAACAAAACCAAACGTTTAAAACTTTACGAAACAAATCCAAAAGTTTCACATTTTTAGCGATTGAAGCCAAACGTTTACAAACGCTACGAATCAAATCCAAGCGTTTCACCTGTTTAGCCATTTACACCAAATGGTTACAAACGTTATGAAACTAATCCAAATGTTTCCCCTTTTTAGCGATTTAAGCCAAACGTTTATATACGTTAAGAAACAAAACCAAATGTTTAAAACGTTACAAAATAAATCCAAACGTTAAGCCAAACGTTTACAAACGTTACGAAACGAATCCAAGCGAGTCACCTTTTTAGCAATTTAATCCAAACGTTTACAAACGTTATGAAACAAATCCAAGAGTTTCACCTTTTTAGCAATTTAAGTCAAACGTTTACAAACGTTATGAAACAAATCCAAACGTTTCACCTTTTTAGCGATTTAAGCCGAACGTTTACAAACGTTACGAAACAAAGCCAAACGTTTACAAACGTTTTGAAACAAATCCAAACGTTTCCCCTTTTTTGCGATTGAAGCCAAACGTTTAGAAACATTACGAAACAAATCCAAGAGTTTCACCTTTTTAGCAATTTATGCCCAATGTTTACAAACGTTACGAATCAAATCCAAGTGCTTCACCTTTTTAGCGATTTAAGCCAAACGTTTACAAACATTACGAAACAAATCCAAACGTTTGCCCATTTTAGTGATTTAAGCCAAACGTTTACAAACGTTATGAAAAAAATCCAAATGTTTCACCTTTTTAGCGATTTAAGCCAAACGTTTAAAAACGTTACAAAACAAATTCAAACGTTAAAAACGTTACGAAACAAATCCAAACGTTTTTAGCCTTTTTAGCGATTTAAGCAAAACGTTTACAAACGTCGCGAAACAGATCTAAACGATTTCCCTTTTTAGCGATTAAAGCCGAATGTTAACAAACGTTATGAAACAAAACCAAACGTTTCACATTTTTAGCGATTTACGCCAAACGTTTACAAACGTTGCGAAACAAATCCAAACGTTTCACATTTTTAGCGATTTGAGCCAAACGTTTTTTAAAGTTACGAAACAAAACCAAACGTTTAAAATGTTTTGAAACAAATCCAAACGTTTCACATTTTTAGCGATTTAAACCAATCGTTTACAAACGCTACGAAACAAATCCAAGCGCCTCACCTTTTTAGCGATTTAAGCCAAATGTTTACAAACGTTACGAAACAAAACCAAACGTTTCACCTTTTTAGCGATTTAATCGAAACGTTTACAAACTTTACGAAACAAATCCAAACGTTTCCCCATTTTAGCGATTTAAGCCAAACATTTACAAACGTTACGAAACAAATCCAAGCGTTTCACCTTTTTAGCAATTTAAGCCAAACATTTAGAAACGTTTGGAAACAAATCCAAATGCTTCCCCATTTTAGTGATTTAAACCAAACGTTTACAAACGTTACGAAACAAATCCAAACGTTTAACCTTTTTGGCAATTTAAGCCAAACGTTTAAACGTTACGAAACAAAACCTAACATTTCCCCTTTTTAGCGATTAAAGCCAAACGTTAACAAAGGTTTCGAAGCAAATCTAAACGTTTCTCCTTTTTAGCAATTTAAGCCAAACGTTTACAAACGTTACGAAACAAATCCAAGTGTTTCTCCTTTTTAGTGATTTAAGCCAAACGTTTACAAACGTTACGAAACAAATTCAAACGTTTGCGCATTTTAGTGATTTAAGCCAAACATTTACAAACGTTACGAAAGAAATCCAAATGTTTCACCTTTTTAGCGATTTAAGCCAAACGTTTAAAAACGTTACGAAACAAATCCAAACATTTTTAGCCTTTTTAGCGATTGAAGCCAAACGTTTACAAACGTTGCGGAACAAATCCAAACGATTTCCCTTTTTAGCAATTTAAGCCGAACGTTAACAAACGTTCCGAAACAAAACCAAACGTTTCACATTTCTAGCGATTTAAGCCAGACGTTTACAAACGTTGCGAAACAAATCCAAACGTTTCACATTTTTAGCGATTTGAGCCAAACGTGTATTAAAGTTACGAAACAAAACCAAACGTTTAAAACGTTTTGAAACAAATCCAAACGTTTCCCATTTTTAGCGATTTAAGCCAAACGTTTACAAACGCTACGAAACAAATCCAAGCGCCTCACCTTTTTGGCGATTTAAGCCAAATGTTTACAAACATTACGAAACAAAACCTAACGTTTCACCTTTTTAGCTATTTAATCGAAACGTTTACAAACATTACAAAACAAATCCAAACGTTTCCCCATTTTAGCGATTTAAGCCAAACATTTACAAACGTTACGAAACAAATCCAAGCGTTTCACCTTTTTAGCAATTTAAGCTAAACATTTACAAACGTTACGAAACAAATCCAAATGCTTCCCAATTTTGAGTGATTTTAACCAAACGTTTACAAACGTTACGAAACAAATCCAAACGTTTAACCTTTTTGGCAATTTAAGCCAAACGTTTAAACGTTACGAAACAAAACCTAACGTTTCCCCTTTTTAGCGATTAAAGCCAAACGTTAACAAAGGTTTCGAAGCAAATCTAAACGTTTCTCCTTTTTAGCAATTTAAGCCAAACGTTTACAAACGTTACGAAACAAATCCAAGTGTTTCACCTTTTTAGTGATTTAAACCAAACGTTTACAAACATTACAAAACAAATCCAAACGTTTCGCCATTTTAGCGATTTAAGCCAAACGTTTAAAACGTTAAGAAACCAATCCAAATGTTTCCCCATTTTAGCGATTTAAGCTAAACGTTTAAAAATGTTACGAAACAATTGAAACCAAATGTTTACAAAGGTTACAAAACAAATCCAAACGTATCACCTTTTTAGAAATTTAAGGCAAACGTTTACAAACGTTACGAAACAAATCCAAATTTTTCCCAATTTTAGCGATTTAAACAAAACGTGTACAGATGTTACGAAACAAATCCAATCGTTTCACCTTTTACGAAACAAAACCAAAAGTTTCCCCTTTTTAGAGATTAAAGGCAAACGTTTACAAACATTACGAAACAAATCCAAACGTTTCACCTTTTTACCGATTTAGGCCAAGCGTTTACAAACGTTACGAAACAAATCCAAATGTTTCACCTTTTTAGTGATTTAAGCCAAACGTTTACAAACGTTACGAAACAAATTCAAACATTTTCCCATTTTAATGATTTAAGCCAAACGTTTACAAACGTTACGAAACAAATACAAATGTGTCACCTTTTTAGCAATTTAAGCCAAACATTTACAAACGTTACGAAACAAATGCAAACGTTTCACATTTTTAGCGATTTAAGCTAAACGTTTAAAAATATTACGAAACAAATTCAAACGTTTCGCCTTTTTAGCGATTTAAGCCAAACGTTTACAAACGTTACAAAACAAACCCAAACGTTTCACGTTTTTAGCGATCTAAGCCGAAAGTTTACAAACGTTACGAAACAAATCCAAACTATTTACCTTTTTAGCTATTTAAGCCAAACTTTTACAAACATTACGAAACAAAACCAAACGTTTCACATTTTTAGCTATTTAAACCAAACTTTTACACACGTTACGCAACAAATCCATACGTTTCACATTTTTTGCGATTTAAGCTAAACGTTTCTAAACGTTACGAAACAAATCCAAACGTGTCACCTTTTTATCAATTTAAGCCAAACGTTTACAACTGTTACCAAACAAAACCAAACGTTTCACATTTTTTTCGATTTAAGCCGAACGTTTACAAACGTTACGAAACAAATCTAAACGTTTCACCTTTTTAGCGATTTAAACCAAACGTTTATAAACGTTAAGAAACAAATCAAAACGTTTCCCCTTTATAGCAATTTGAGCCAAACGTTTACTAATGATACAAAACAAATCCAAACGTTTCAACTTTTTAGCAATTTGAGCCAAATGTTTACAAATATTACAAAGCAAAGCCAAACGTTTCACCTTTTTAGCGATTTAAGCCAAACGTTACAAAACAAATCCAAACATTTCACCTTTTTAGCGATTTAAGCCAAACGTTTACAAACGTTACGAAACAAAACCAAACGTTTGAAACGTTACAAAACAAATCCAAATATTTCACATTTTTAGCGATTTAAGCCGAACGATTACAAACCTTAGGAAACAAAACCAAACGTTTCTCCATTTCAGCGATTTAAGCTAAACATTTACAAACGCTACGAATCAAATCCAAGCGTTTCACCTTTTTAGCAATTTAAGCCAAATGTTTACAAACATTACGAAACAAATCCAAAAGTTTACCCATTTTAGCGACATAAGCAAAACGTTTACAAATGCTATGAAACAAACCCAAACGTTTCACATTTTTAGCGATTTAAGCTAAACGTTTATAAACGTTGCGAAACAAAACCAAACGTTTAAAACGTTACGAAACAAATCCAAACGTTTCATATTTTAAGCGATTTAAGCCAAACGTTTACAAACGCTACGAAACAAAACCAAACGTTTCACCTTTTTAGCGATTTAAGCGAAACGTTTACAAACGCTATAAAAGAAATCCAAACGTTTCCCCATTTTAGCAATTTAAGCCAAACGTTTACAAACGCTACGAAATAAATCCAAGTGTTTCACCTTTTTAGCAATTTAAGCCAAACATTTACAAAAGTTACGAAACAAATCCAAACGTTTCCCCATTTTAGCGATTTAAACCAAACGTTTACAAACGTAACGAAACAAATCCTAACTTTTCACCTTTTTAGCAATTTAAGCCAAACGTTTATACGGTACGAAACTAAACAAAACATTTCCCCTTTATAGCGATTAAAGCCAAACGTTTACAAAGATTACGAAACAAATCTAAACGTTTCACCTTTTTAGCAAATTAAGCCAAACGTAATGAAACAAATCCAAACGTTTCACCTTTTCAGCAATTTAAGCCAAACTATTACAAACGTTACAAAACAAATCCAAGTGTTTCACCTTTTTAGCAATTTAAGGCAAACGTTTACAAACATTACAAAACAAATCCAAACGTTTCACCATTTTAGTGATTTAAGCCAAACATTTAAAACGTTAAGAAACCAATCCAAACGCTTTCCCATTTTAGCGATTTAAGCCAAACGTTTACAAACTTTACGAAACAATTTAAATGTTTCACGTTTTTAGCGATTTAAGCTAAATGTTTACAAACGTTACGAAACAAATACAAACGTTTCACCTTTTTAGCAATTTAAACAAAACGTTTCACCTTTTTAGAGATTTAAGCCAAACGTTTACAAAGGTTACAAAGCAAATCCAAACGTGTCACCTTTTTATCAATTTAAGCCAAACGTTTACAAACGTTACGAAACAAAACCACACGTTTCACATTTTTTGCGATTTAAGACGAACGTTTACAAACGTTACGAAACAAATCTAAAGGTTTCACCTTTTTAGCGATTTAAGCCAAACGTTTACAAACGTTACGAAACAAAACCAAACGATTCAAATGTTACAATACAAATTTAAATATTTCACATTTTTAGCGATTTAAGCCGAATGATTACAAACCTTACGAAACAAAACCAAACGTTTCATATTTTTAGCGATTTAAGCTAAACGTTTACAAACGCTACGAATCAAATCCAAACGTTTCCCCATTTCAGCGATTTAAGCCAAACGTTTACAAACGTTACGAAACAAATCCAAGCGTTTAACCTTTTTAGCAATTTAAGCCAAATGTTTACAAACATTACGAAACAAATCCAAACGTTTACCCATTTTAGCGACTTAAGCAAAACGTTTACAAATATTATGAAACAAACCCAAACGTTTCACCTTTTAGCGATTTAAGCCGAACATTTACAAACGTTACGAAACAAATCCAAACGTTTCAAATTTTTAGCGATTTAAGCCAAACATTTACAAACGTTACGAAACAAAACCAAATTTTTCAACTATTTAGTAATTTAAGCCAAACCCTTACAAACGTTACGAAACAAATCCAAGCCTTTAAAACTTGATGAAACAAATCCAAACGTTTTACCTTTTTAGCGATTGAAGCCAAACGTTTACAAACGTTACAAAACAAAACCAAACATTTACAAACGTTACGAAACAAATCCAAACGTTTCACCTTCTTAGCAATTTGAGCCAAACGTTTACTAACGTTACGAAAAAAATCTAGACGTTTCACCTTTTTAGCAATTTGAGCCAAACGTTTACAAACGTGACAAAACAAACCCAAAAGTTTCACCTTTTTAGCTATTTAATCCAATCGTTTCACCTTTTTAACGATTTAAGCCAAACGTTTACAAATGTCACGAAACAAATCCAAACGTTTCACCTTTTTAGCAATTTGAGCCAAACGTTTATAAATGCTACAAAACAAATCCAAACTTTTCCCCTTTTTAGCGATTTAAGCCAAACCTTTGCAAACTTTACAAATCAAATCCAAACGTTTCACCTTTTTAACTATTTAATCCAAACCAAACGTTTACAAACGCTACGAAACAAATCCAAACATTTTGTCACGACCCAATCTCAGGGCCGAGACCGGCGTTAGGGAATGGGAGTGGTTGCTCCGAAACCCGTAGCAAGCCTAAAAACGTAAAATAATTTTTCGCGAATCATATACGTCATGCATGACATACATAAACACGTGTCATGCATAATCACACATGCCAGGCATACATATCCTCTGGCAGTTTCAAACATAAAAACGCAGCTAGCGTAAAACATTTAAAACTTTAAAACATTAAAGTTATATTTATAGAAACTATATATTAAGAACTGTTTACAAAACACTTATCTACTGCAGCTCTAAGAGTAAAGTACTATTTCTTTACATACTCAAAAATACAGAATTCTGGAAGTAGGATAGAAGTCCGTTGCTTTAAAGCATCTTTATCCTGAAAGGAAATCTGTGAGGGGTCAGTATATTGGGATATACTGAGTGAGTTCATATATTTACTAATAAGTATTCAAACAAAACATAAAACTGTAATCAATTATATGCAGCCAAGTACAGGATCCGAATGAAACCTTAATCCTCAAACATACTAATAATCAATGGATCAACCAATCGTAAATATCAATTGCGAGTCCAACTCGCTGGTGGCCCAGCCACTAGATACGGGGACTCCAGACTACACCGTAGCCGAGTGCTCTCTCGTATCAGAATCATAAACCCAATGGTAAATTTCATATTCATCATCAGCTCCCAGCTGAGTCATATCAAAACTGGTGATCACACAGTCCTATTGTCGCCCAATAGGTAGCACGTTCCATCGGATCAATACTGGTTTCAAATCAAGCATATGCAATTCATAAAAAGAATTCACATCGCAATCATGCTAAACAAACATAAAGCAATATAAAATATTTGCTTAAATAAAAACTTTAAAAGCAAATCGTATAAACTCACAGAAAACGCTTATCCAAAAATACGTCGGGGCTTTAGAACGTCAAGCTTCCCGAACTACTGGTCCAGCTGCTTCTTGCCTCGCCGGATCTAAAACAATTCTAAAACATTTGACTGGTATTATAATCCTATTCTAAGATTGACTCTAGACTCAAGACTCGACATACTGAACTTTCATTAACTGTCGTGCTTCTCAAGTGATTGTCTCGATAAACAGTATCAAACTCGTTTATGGATAAAATATCACTTCTAGTGCAATACTCGTTTAACCTCGTTAGGTTAACGTCTCAAATTAATCGATATTTAATCGAGTATTAATTAATCTCAAGTCTCGATATGCGCGTACACGAATTTTTCTTAAAACGGGTCCATTGGCGAGTTTACGGTGCGGGCGAGTCGCCGACTCACGCGGGCTGCGGGCGCACGCCCCGCATATGCGGGCGCGTCGCACGCCTATGCGGGCGCCTCGCCCGCATTGTATGTGGGCGCACGCCCCGCATATGCGGGCGCATCGCCCGCCTATACGGGCGCATCGCCCGCATAGTATGCGGGCGCCTCGCCCGCATAGTATGCGGGCGCCCGCCCCGCATATGCGGACGCATCGCCCACCTATGCGGGCGTGCCGCACACTCCGTCCCGAAAATCAATTTTTCGGCTTTTCCGACGTGCTTTCGATCCAAAAACGCTCAAACACACCCCAAACGCTTAATCTAACTCCAAAACACTATAATTCAATCCTAATATCGATTAAAACAATATATTCATTTCGTGGCCTAAAACTTTAAATCGATATAACTCAAAATATAATCAACGAAACTGTAAAACGTCAAGCTTACCGTGATTACCCGTCGAAATACGATCGTTTGGAGTTATAGAACGTCAGAAACGGACGAGAAATGAAAACCGCGCGACGAACCGTACGAAACGAGCGAGAGAAAGGAAAATGAACTGATGATCTGAGGAATAGGTTCTGGAGAATTCCTCTTGCTTAAGTTTTATATATACATTGGCTAATTTGCACTTTGGTCCTTGAAACTTTTCAAAAGTTGCAATTTAGCCTAAAACCTATTCGCGTCCAAATTTTAAACGATCTCCGATCGATTCGAAACTTTTACCACTAATAATATAAATTATTTCGCGGACTTTGGCGAAATAAAATCCGTAACGAGATTTATATTTTATTTTATATTAATTTTCAAAGTTAAATCCTCAAATCCCTCTAACTAACTTATTAGAATTTATTCTAAATTCCCGATATCATTAAATTAAATTCTCCTTAATTTAATTTATCGGAAATTCCGACACGTGGCACGACGTAATTATCTTAAAATATTTTTGGGTATTACATTCACCCCTCCTTAAAATAAATTCGTCCTCGAATTTAAAAATTAGCCATGTACCTTGAGAGAATAGATATGGGTATGTCTGCCTCATATCCTCTTCTGTTTCCCACGTGCATTCTTCTACAGATTGACTTCTCCAAAGAACTTTCACCATTGGAATTCTCTTCGTTCGCAATTGTCGTATCTGCGTATCAACAATCTGCACTGTCCGTTCTTCGTATGTCAGTTCCTCGCTCACGTCCACCACTTGTGGTTGAATTATTCGAGAAGGGTCTGGTACATATTTCCGGAGCATGGAAATATGGAAGACAGGGTGAACTTGCGACATCTCTGGTGGCAGGTCTAGCTTGTAGGCAACAGAGCCTATGCGTTCTATAATTTGATAAGGTCCGACATATCTCGGAGCCAACTTGCCCTTCTTTCCGAAACGAATCACTCCCTTCATCGGTGATACTTTGAGAAACACGTAGTCTCCGATCTGAAATTCGATATCCTTTCTCTTGGGGTCCGCGTAGCTCTTCTGTCGACTGGAAGCAGTATTCAAACGCTGCTTTATAAATGGTACTTTTTCTGACGTAATCTGGATGATCTCTGCTCCAGTGAGCTTCCGTTCACCGACTTCATTCCAACAGATAGGGGATCGACATTTACGCCCGTATAACGCTTCGTATGGAGCCATTTCAATGCTCGAATGATAGCTGTTGTTATAGGCGAATTCGACTAGAGGTAGGTACGTATCCCAACTACCTCCGAAGTCTAGTATGCATAGTCGAAGCGTATCTTCTAATGTTTGAATAGTCCCCTCAGACTGACCGTCTGTCTGAGGGTGAAACACAGTGCTAAAATTTAATCGTGTTCCTAACGCGTCTTGTAAACTCTTCCAGAAATGAGAGGTAAATACGGAACCTCTGTCCGAAACGATTGACACGGGAACTCCGTGTAAACTCACGATCTTGTCGATGTACTCTTGAGCTATCTTTGCTGCCGAATACGTCGTCTTGATCGGTATGAAGTGTGCTGACTTCGTCAAACGATCCACGATTACCCAAATGGAATCAAAACCTTTCTGCGTCTTGGGAAATCCGACTACGAAATCCATCGTGATTTGCTCCCATTTCCACTCCGGTATGGGTAACGGTTGAAGAAATCCGTAGGGTCGCTGATGCTCCAATTTGACTTGCTGACAAGTCGGGCATTTCGCCACGAACTCTGCGTATCTTTCTTCATTCCGCTCCACCAATACGTTGTCTTGATGTTGTGATACATCTTCGTGGAACCAGGATGAACGCTATACATCGTTCCATGCGTCTCTTCCATGATCTTCTGTCTCAAGTCGTCAATGTCTGGTACACACATTCGATTGCCATATTTCAGTATTCCGTTGACGATACTGAAATCTTGACTCTTTCCTTGTTGAACTTCCTCAATTAGATGCTTTAATTGAGGGTCGTCCGCTTGCAACTCTTTGATCTGATCTATCAACGTCGATCGTATCGTTAGCTGAGCCATTAGGTTTCCGAGAGATGAAATCTCGAACTCCACTCCTTGGCTAAACATCATATGAATCTCGTTGATTAATGGCCTCCGCCACGTCGTCGTAACATGCGCGAGACTTCCTGCCGACTTCCTGCTTAAGGCATCCGCCACTACGTTGGCCTTGCCTGGATGATATTGTATCGTGCAGTCGTAATCTTTTAACAACTCCATCCATCGTCATTGTCTGAGGTTTAACTCTCGTTGGTCGAAAATGTATTTCAAACTTTTATGATCTGTAAAGATCTCGCACGTAGCGCCGTATAAATAATGTCTCCAGATCTTTAGCGCGAAAATCACCGCTGCTAATTCCAGATCATACGTCGGGTAGTTCGTTTCGTGCTTCTTAAGCTATCGCGACGCGTACGCTATTACTCGACCATGTTGCATAAGGACACATCCTAGTCCAACTCTTGACGCGTCACAGTAAACTGTGAATCCTTCTGTTCCTTCTGGTAATGCTAAGACTGGTGCTGTCGTCAGACACTCTTTCAGTTTCAGAAAACTGAGTTCACACTGGTCCGTCCAGTTGAACTTCATGTTCTTCTGAGTTAGCTTCGTCAAAGGTACAACGATCTTCGAAAACTCCTGTACAAATCGTCTGTAATATCCCGCTAAACCAAGGAAACTTCTAACTTCCGTAACTGATTCAGGCCGCTTCCATTCTATTACCGCTTCAATCTTCTTTGGATCAACCTTAATGCCGCTTTGTGAAATGATATGACCTAAGAAAGCCGCTTCCGTTAGCCAAAATTCACATTTCGAGAATTTTCCGTAAAGCTGATGCTCTCTTAGCGTCTTTAGTACTATCCGCAAATGCTGAGCGTGTTCTTCTTCTGTACGTGAATAGATCAAAATATCGTCAATAAATACGATCACAAACTGATCCAAATACAGTTTGAATATCTTATTCATCAATTCCATGAAGGCTGCTGGGGCGTTCGTCAATCCGAATGACATAACGAGAAATTCGTAATGACCGTATCGAGTTCGAAAAGCGGTCTTCTGAACATCATCATCACGAATCTTTAGCTGATGATACCCTGATCTCAAGTCGATTTTGGAGAAATACTTTGCTCCTTGTAATTGGTCGAACAAATCATCGATTCTAGGTAACGGGTACTTATTCTTAATCGTTACCTTGTTCAGCTGTCGATAATCGATACATAATCGAAGCGATCCATCCTTCTTTTTCACGAATAACACTGGTGCACCCCATGGGGATACACTTGGTCTGATGAAACCACGATCAAACAATTCTTCTAACTGATCCTTAAGTTCTTTGAGCTCTGCTGGCGCCATACGATAAGGAGGTATCGATATTGGCTTCGTGCCAGGAGCCAATTCGATACAAAACTCAATCTCACGATCTGGGGGTAATCCAGGTAATTCTTCTGGAAAAACGTCTGGATACTCTGATACAACCGGTAGGTCACTTAAGTTTACACTTTTCTTCTCTACGTCTCGTACTATCGCCAAGAATCCTTGACATCCCTTCTTTAACATGCGACAAGCTTTAATAGCTGAGATAATACTCGTAGAAGATTCCATCTTATCACCCTGAATTGATACCGCTTCAATTCCAGGCGTGTTAAACGTAACCGTCTTCTTCCGGCAATCTACATTGGCGTTGTGCTGAGCTAGCCAATCCATTCCTAGTATGACGTCAAAAGCTAATACTTCGAGTAAAATCAAGTCAACTAACAAATCTCGTCCTTGAACTTTCACAGGACAAGACGGGTAAACGATACTAACTTCCACACTCTCTCCGACTGGAGTAGCTACGGATAAGGGATTCCTAAGATAAGCTGGTTGTACTCCTAACTTACTAGCGAAGCTAGGCGAAACAAACGAATGCGTAGCACCCGGATCAAATAAAATTAGTGCGTCTTGAGAAGCGATAGGAAAGGTACCTTGGACCACAGCATTGGAAGCCTGAGCCTCCTGAGGATTCAGTGCAAAGACCCTGGGTTGACTCCCGCCAGCCTGGGAAGTCTGGCCAGTACCGCGTCCTCCGCCATTTCTGCCTCCTCGATTTGCATAACCACGGCCTCTCTGGCCAGTGAAGGTACTTCCTGTCTGATCGTACCCTGATGCTGCCTGCTGTGCAGTCCTCTGCTGCTGATAAGAAGGCTGTATTACAGTAGTCATCGAACCCTGGGGCATCTGCCTCGGACAATCTCTAGCAAAATGGCCCCGTTGACCACAGTTAAAACATGCTCCAGTAGTAATGTAGCACGCGCCATAATGTCTCCTATTACAGTTCAGACATAAAGGAACTCCGCCTCCCTTATCACTCATCGATCTGGCACTAAATCCGGTTCCTGAAGTACTAACTCTAGTTCCATACTGAGCTTTCTTATTTCTCTGCTGACGTGATGGGGGTCGAGAATAACTCCTAACGTATGATTGGGTAGGTGCGCTCTATACGCTACGAAACACATCACTCCTCACAAGCGCAACATTGGAAGGATCGGGAATCTTTCCAAAACGGATCAGAGAAACTTCCATTTGCCTAGCACTGTCAATCAGTTGCACTAGGGTTCTTCCGATATCAGACGTCAGACTCACAAATTCAGCTCCTAGACCCTCTACAAACCTTGAGTTCACTCTGACTGGGTCTGTAGTCAGGTCTGGTGTAAACCTACTCACTCTGGTAAACTCCGTCACATACTCTTGCACAGACCAATTGCCTCTACTCAGGGTCAACCACTGACTACGATAACTCTCCGTTACTGCATAGGGTAAAAAGTATTCCCTGAAGTGGTTAGCAAATTCAGCCCAGGTCATAGTATCCATGGTTGGCTGAATGTGCTGCTGAAACCAATCTTTCGCGGGTCCTTTCATTGACATTTCCACCATAATGATGGTCTATCTCTCATTAGCTTGCAGGCGTTGAGCGTTACGTTCTACTTCTTCGAGGAAATTGAGAGCATCGCCTGAACTGTCAAACTTAGTTGGCTTGAGGCGCATATAAGCCAAGACGATATCTCGGTCCGTGAAAGCCACATTGCGTAACTGTTGCTGCTGTAGTTGCTCAAGATGCATATTCTGCACCTCAGCCTGATTCGCTTGCATAGCTGCAATTCCCGTAAGAAACTGATTCAGATCAAAACCTACAACATTAGGTTGCTGGGCTTGCGCTTGCACTCCAGGTGCCTGCGCCTGGGCCTCTTGGCCACCACCTCCTCCGTGAACAGAAGACTCATCTTGAGCTTCTGGATGGACGTCATGTGCCCCTTCTATAACATTTCGCGCTGCAGCAGCAGCTCGCTCTACTTCTTGTCTTTGGTCAGACATCATGACCAAGACAAACAGCGTTACTTAGCCATATAATCGCATATTATCGCAACCGCATATCGAATTAAACGCGCATCTCATCACATGCAAACGCACCCGTATAACAAACTCACATCCTAGAGGGAAAGCTGAAAATTTGAAAACCAAATGAATACGTACAAAGACAAGACTCAAATCCTATGTGCTGCAGTAGAGTCCTAGAAAAATCAATCACTCTTCTGACATAAGCAATGGTAACTGGACCATGCTCTGATACCAACATTGTCACGACCCAATCTCAGGCCCGAGACCGGCGCTAGGGAATGGGAGTGGTTGCTCCGAAACCCGTAGCAAGCCTAAAAACGTAAAATAATTTTTCGCGAATCATATACGTCATGCATGACATACATAAACACGTGTCATGCATAATCACACATGCCATGCATACATATCCTCTGGCAGTTTCAAACATAAAAACGCAGCTAGCGTAAAACATTTAAAACTTTAAAACATTAAAGTTATATTTACAGAAACTATATATTAAGAACTGTTTACAAAACATTTATCTACTGCAGCTCTAAGAGTAAAGTACTGTTTCTTTACATACTAAAAAATATAGACTTCTGGAAGTAGGATAGAAGTCCGTTGCTTCAAAGCATCTTTATCCTAAAAGGAAATCTGTGAGGGGTCAGTATATTGGGATATACTGAGTGAGTTCATACATTTACTAATAAGTATTCAAACAAAACATAAAACTGTAATCAATTATATGCAGCCAAGTACAGGATCCGAATGAAACATTAATCCTCAAACATACTAATAATCAATCGATCAACCCAATCGTAAATATCAATTGCGAGTCCAACTCGTTGGTGGCCCAGCCACTAGATACGGGGACTCCAGACTACACCGTAGCCGAGTGCTCTCTCGTATCAGAATCATAAACCCAATGGTAAATTTCATATTCATCATCAGCTCCCAGCTTAGTCATATCAAAACTGGTGATCACACAGTCCTATTGTCGCCCAATAGGTAGCACGTTCCATCGGATCAATACTGGTTTCAAATCAAGCATATGCAACTCATAAAAAGAATTCGCATCGCAATCATGCTAAACAAACATAAAGCAATATAAAATATTTGCTTAAATAAATACTTTAAAAGCAAATCGTATAAACTCACAGAAAACGCTTATCCAAAAATACGTCGAGGCTTTAGAACGTCAAGCTTCCCGAACTACTGGTCCAGCTACTTCTTGCCTCGCCGGATCTAAAACAATTTTAAAACATTTGACTGGTATTAGAATCCTATTCTAAGATTGACTCTAGACTCAAGACTCGACATACTGAACTTTCATTAACCGTCGTGCTTCTCACGTGATTATCTCGATAAACGGTATCAAACTCGTTTATGGATAAAATATCACTTCTAGTGCAATCTCGTTTAACCTCGTTAGGTTAACGTCTCAAATTAATCGATATTTAATCGAGTATTAATTAATCTCAAGACTCGATATGCGCGTACACGAATTTTTCTTAAAACGGGTCGATTGGCGAGTTTACGGTGCGGGCGAGTCGCCGACTCACGCGGGCTGCGGGCGAGGCGCCCGCATCGCCCGCATATGCGGGCGCCTCGCCCCGCATATGCGGGCGCCTCGCCCCGCCTATGCGGGCGCCTCGCCCGCATAGTATGCGGGCGCCTCGCCCGCATAGTATGCGGGCGCATCGCCCCCCCTATGCGGGCGCACGCCCCGCTATGCGGGCATGCCGCACACTCCGTCCCGAAAATCAATTTTTCGGCTTTTCCGACGTGCTTTCGATCCAAAAACGCTCAAACACACCCCAAACGCTTAATCTAACTCCAAAACACTATAATTCAATCCTAATATCGATTAAAACGATATATTCGTTTCGTGGCCTAAAATTTTAAATCGATGTAACTCAAAATATAATCAACGAAACGGTAAAACGTCAAGCTTACCGTGATTACCCGTCGAAATACGATCGTTTGGAGTTATAGAACGTGAGAAACGGACGAGAAACGAAAACCGCGCGACGAACTGTACGAAACGAGCGAGAGAAAGGAAAATGAACTGATGATTCGAGGAATAGGTTCTGGAGAATTCCTCTTGCTTAAGTTTTATATATACATTGGCTAATTTGCACTTTGGTCCTTGAAACTTTTCAAAAGTTGCAATTTAGTCTAAAACCTATTCGCGTCCAAATTTTAAACGATCTCCGATCGATTCGAAACTTTTATCACTAATAATATAAATTATTTCGCGGACTTTGGCGAAATAAAATCCGTCACGGGATTTATATTTTATTTTATATTAATTTTCAAAGTTAAATCCTCAAATCCCGCTAACTAACTTATTAGAATTTATTCTAAATTCCCGATATCATTAAATTAAATTCTCCTTAATTTAATTTATCGGAAATCCCGACACGTGGCACGACGTAATTATCTTAAAATATTTTGGGGTATTACACGTTTCACCTTTTTAGCAATTTAATCCAAACGTTTCACCTTTCTAGGGATTTATGTTAAACGTTTACAAACTTTACGAAACAAATCCAAACGTTTCACCTTTGTTAGCAATTGAAGCCAAACCTTTTTTGCGATTTAAGCCAAACTTTTAAAAATATTACGAAACAAATCCAAGCATTTAAAACATTACAAAATAAGTCCAAATATTTTACCTTTTTAACGATTGAAGCCAAACGCTTAGCGATTTAAGCCAAACGTTTACAAACGTTACAAAATAAAACAAAAAGGTTACAAACGTTACGAAACAAATTCAAACGTTTCACATTTTTAGCAATTTGAGCCAAACGTTTACAAACGTAACAAAACAAATCCAAATGTTTCGCGTTTTCAGCAATTTAAGCCAAACGGCTACAAACGTTACAAAACAAACCCAAACGTTTCACCTTTTTAGCGATTTAATCCAAAAGTTTCACCTTTTTAGCGATTTATGCCAAACATTTACAAACATAACGAAACAAATCAAAATGTTTCACATTTTTTGGCAATTTGAGCCAAATGTTTACAAACGTTACAAAACAAATCCAAACGTTTCCCCTTTTTAGCAATTTAAGCCAAAGGTTTACAAACTTTACAAATCAAATCCAAACGTTTCACCTTTTTAGTGATTTAATCCGAACCAAACGTTTACAAACATTACGAAAAAAAATCCAAACGTTTCACCTTTTTAGAAATTTAATCCAAACGTTTCACCGTTTTAGCGATTTATGCCAAACGTTTACAAACGTTACGAAACAAATCCAAACGTTTCACCTTTTTTAGCCATTGTAGCCAAACCTTTTTAGCAATATAAGCCAAATGTTTACTAACATTACGAAACAAATTCAAGCGTTTAAAACGTTACGAAACAAATTGAAACGTTTTTCCTTTTTAGGGATTGAAACCAAACGTTTAGCGATTTAAGCCAAACGTTTTCCCCTTTTTAGCAATTTGAGCCAAACGTTTACAAATGATACAAAACAAATCCAAACGTTTCACCTTTTTAGCAATTTGAGCAAAACGTTTACAAACATTACAAAGCAAAGCCAAACGTTTCGCCTTTTTAGTGATTTAAGCCAAACGTTTACAAACGTACAAAACAAATCCAAACGTTTCCCCTTTTTAGCGATTTAAGCCAAACATTAACAAACGTTACGAAACAAATTCAAAAGTTTCACCTTTTTAGCGATTTAAGCCAAACGTTTACAAACTTTACAAATCAAATCCAAACGCTTCACCTTTTTAGCAATTTAATCCAAACCAAACGTTTACAAACGCTACGAAGCAAATCCAAACGTTTCACCTTTTTAGCAATTTAATCCAAACATTTCACCTTTTTAGCTATTTATGCGAAACGTTTACAAACGTTACAAAACATATCCAAACGTTTCACCTTCTTAGCAATTTAAGCCAAACGTTTACAAACGATACGAAACAAATCCAAACATTTACAAACAATACGAAACAAATCCAAACGTTTCACCTTTTTAGCGATTTAAGCCAAACGTTACAAAACAAATCCAAACATTTCACCTTTTTAGCGATTTAAGCCAAACGTTTACAAACGTTACAAAACAAATCCAAGCATTTAAAGCGTTACAAAACAAAACCAAACTTTTAAAACGTTACGAAACAAATACAAACGTTTCACCTTTTTAGCGATTGAAGCCAAACGTTTACAAACGTTACGAAACAAAACCAAACGTTTCACATTTTTTGCGATTTAAGCCGAGCGTTTACAAACGTTATGAAACAAATCTAAACGTTTCACCTTTTTAGCGATTTAAGCCAAACATTTACAAACGTTACGAAACAAAACCAAACGTTTCAAACGTTACAATACAAATCCAAATATTTCACATTTTTAGCGATTTAAGCCGAATGATTACAAACCTTACGAAAACAAAACCAAACGTTTCATATTTATAGCAATTTAAGCTAAACGTTTACAAACGCTACGAATCAAATCCAAACGTTTCCCCATTTCAGCGATTTAAGCCAAACGTTTACAAACGTTACGAAACAAATCCAAGTGTTTCACCTTTGTAGCAATCTAAACCAAATGTTTACAAACATTAAAAAACACCCAAACGTTTACCCATTTTAGCGACTTAAGCCAAACGTTTACAAATGTTATGAAACAAACCCAAACGTTTCACCATTTAACGATTTAAGCCAAACATTTACAAACGTTACGAAACATATCCAAACGTTTCACATTTTTAGCGATTTACGCCAAACGTTTACAAACGTTACGAATAAAACCAAATTTTTCAACTATTTAGTAATTTAAGCCAAACCCTTACAAACGTTACGAAACAAATCCAAGCCTTTAAAACGTGATGAAACAAATCCAAACGTTTTACCGTTTTAGCGATTGAAGCCAAACGTTTACAAACGTTACAAAATAAAACCTAATATTTACAAACGTTACGAAACAAATCCAAACGTTTCACCTTCTTACAAATTTGAGCCAAACGTTTACTAACGTTACGAAACAAATCCAAACGTTTCACCTTTTTAAAAAATTGAGCCAAACGTTTACAAACGTTATAAAACAAACCCAAAATTTTCACCTTTTTAGCTATTTAATCCAAACGTTTCACCTTTTTAACAATTTAAGCCATACGTTTACAAACGTTACTAAAAAAATACAAACGTTTCACCTTTTTAGCAATTTGAGCTAAACGTTTATAAACGTTACAAAACAAATCCAAACATTTCCCCTTTTTAGCGATTTAAGCCAAACATTTACAAACTTTACAAATCAAATCCAACCGTTTCACCTTTTTAACTATTTAATCCAAACCAAACGCTTACAAACGTTATGAAACAAATCCAAATGTTTCACCTTTTAGCAATTTAATCCAAACGTTTCACCTTTTTGGCGATTTATGTTAAACATTTACAAACTTTACGAAACAAATCCAAACGTTTCACCTTTTTTAGCAATTGAAGCCAAACCTTTTTTGCGATTTAAGCCAAACGTTTACAGACATTATGAAACAAATCCAAGCGTTTAAAACATTACGAAATAAATCCAAATATTTTACCTTTTTAGCGATTGAAGCCAAACGTTTACAAACGTTACAAAACAAAACCAAAAGGTTACAAACGTTACAGAACAAATCCAAACGTTTCACATTTTTAGAAATTTGAGCCAAACGTTTATAAATGTAACAAAACAAATCCAAACGTTTCGCGTTTTCAGCAATTTGAGCCAAACGGTTAAAAACGTTACAAAACAAACCCAAACGTTTCACTTTTTTAGCGATTTAATCCAAACTATTCACCTTTTTCGCGATTTAAGCCAAACATTTACAAACGTAAAGAAACAAATCCAAATCTTTCACATTTTTTAGCAATTTGAGCCAAATGTATACAAACTTTACAAAACTAATCCAAACGTTTCCCCTTTTTAGCAATTTAAGCCAAACGTTTACAAACGTTACAAATCAAATCCAAACGTTTAACCTTTTTAGTGATTTAATACGAACCAAACGTTTACAAACGTTACGAAACAAATCCAAACGTTTCACCTTTTTAGCAATTTAATCCAAACGTTTCACCGTTTTAGCGATTTATGCCAAACGTTTACAAACGTTACGAAATAAATCCAAACGTTTCACCTTTTTTAGCGATTGTAGTCAAACCTTTTTAGCAATATAAGCCAAACGTTTACTAACATTATGAAACAAATTCAAGCGTTTTAAACGTTACGAAACAAATCGAAACGTTTTACCTTTTTAAGGATTGAAGCCAAACGTTTAGCGATTTAAGCCAAACGTTTACAAATGTTACAAAACAAAACCAAACGTTTATAAACGTTACGAAACAAATCCAAACGTTTCCCCTCTTTAGCAATTTGAGCCAAAGATTTACAAATGATACAAAACAAATCCAAACATTTCACCTTTTTAGCAATTTGAGCCAAACGTTTACAAACATTACAAAGCAAAGCCAAACGTTTCGCCTTTTTAGGGATTTAAGCCAAACGTTTACAAACGTACAAAACAAATCCAAACGTTTCACCTTTTTAGCAATTTTAGCCAAACGTTGAAAATTAAATCCAAAAGTTTCCCCTTTTTAGCGATTTAAGCCAAACGTTAACAAACGTACAAAACAAATCCAAACGTTTCCCCTTTTTAGCAATTTGAGCCAAACGTTTACAAATGATACAAAACAAATCCAAACGTTTCACCTTTTTAGCAATTTGAGCCAAACGTTTACAAATATTACAAAGCAAAGCCAAATGTTTCACCTTTTTAGCGATTTAAGCCAAACGTTTACAAACGTACAAAACAAATCCAAACGTTTCACCTTTTTAGCGATTTAAGACAAACGTTTACAAATTTTACAAATCAAATCCAAACGCTTCACTTTTTTAGCAATTTAATCCAAACCAAACGTTTACAAACGCTACGAAGCAAATCCAAACGTTTTACCTTTTTAGCATTTTAATCCAAACATTTCACCTTTTTAGCGATTTATGCGAAACGTTTACAAACGTTGCAAAACAAATCCAAACGTTTCACCTTCTTAGCAATTTAAGCCAAACGTTTACAAACGATACGAAACAAATTCAAACATTTACAGATGATACGAAACAAATCCAAACGTTTCACCTTTTTAGCGATGTAAGCCAAACGTTACAAAACAAATCCAAACATTTCACCTTTTTAGCAATTTAAGCCAAACATTTACAAACGTTACAAAACAAATCCAAGCGTTTAATGCTTTACAAAACAAAACCAAACTTTTAAAACGTTACGAAACAAATACAAACGTTTCACCTTTTTAGCGATTGAAGCCAAACGTTTATAAACGTTACGAAACAAAACCAAACATTTCACATTTTTTGCGATTTAAGCCGAGCGTTTACAAACGTTATGAAACAAATCTAAACGTTTCACCTTTTTAGCGATTTAAGCCAAACATTTACAAACGTTACGAAACAAAACCAAACGTTTCAAACGTTACAATACAAATCCAAATATTTCACATTTTTAGCGATTTAAGCCGAATGATTACAAACCTTACGAAAACAAAACCAAACGTTTCATATTTATAGCGATTTAACCTAAACGTTTACAAACGCTACGAATCAAATCCAAACGTTTACAAATATTACAAAGTAAAGCCAAATGTTTCACCCTTTTAGCGATTTAAGCCAAACGTTTACAAACGTACAAAACAAATCAACACGTTTCACCTTTTTAGCAATTTGAGCCAAACGTTTACAAACGTTAAAAAACAAATCCAAACGTTAACAAACGTTACGAAACAAATTCAAAAGTTTCACCTTTTTAGCGATTTAAGCCAAACGTTTAGAAACTTTACAAATCAAATCCAAACGCTTCACCTTTTTAGCAATTTAATCCAAACCAAACGTTTACAAACGCTACGAAGCAAATCCAAACGTTTCACCTTTTTAGCAATTTAATCCAAACATTTCACCTTTTTAGCGATTTATGCGAAACGTTGCAAAACAAATCCAAACGTTTCACCTTCTTAGCAATTTAAGCCAAACGTTTACAAACGCTACAAAAAAATCCAAACATTTACAAATGATACGAAACAAATCCAAACGTTTCACCTTTTTAGCGATTTAAGCCAAACGTTACAAAACAAATCCAAACATTTCACCTTTTTAGCGATTTAAGCCAAACGTTTACAAACGTTACAAAACAAATCCAAGCGTTTAAAGCGTTACAAAACAAAACCAAACTTTTAAAACGATACGAAACAAATACAAACGTTTCACCTTTTTAGCGATTGAAGCCAAACGTTTACAAACGTTACGAAACAAAACAAAACGTTTCACATTTTTTGCGACTTAAGCCGAACGTTTACAAACGTTACGAAACAAATCTAAACGTTTCACCTTTTTAGCGATTTAAGCCAAACATTTACAAACGTTACGAAACAAAACCAAAAGTTTCAAACGTTACAATACAAATCCAAATATTTCACATTTTTAGCGATTTAAGCCGAATGATTACAAATCTTACGAAAACAAAACCAAACGTTTCATATTTATAGCGATTTAAGCTAAACGTTTACAAACGCTACGAATCAAATCCAAACGTTTCCCCATTTCAGCGATTTAAGCCAAACGTTTACAAACGTTACGAAACAAATCCAAGCGTTTCAGCTTTTTAGCAATTTAAGCCAAATGTTTACAAACATTACGAAACCAAGCCAAACGTTTACCCATTTTAGCGACTTAAGCCAAACGTTTACAAATGTTATGAAACAAACCCAAACGTTTCACCTTTTAGCGATTTAAGCCAAACATTTACAAACGTTACGAAACATATCCAAACGTTTCACATATTTAGCGATTTACGCCAAACGTTTACAAACGTTACGAAACAAAACCAAATTTATCAACTATTTAGTAATTTAAGCCAAACCCTTACAAACGTTACGAAACAAAACCAAACGTTTTACCATTTTAGCGATTGAAGCCAAACGTTTACAAACGTTACAAAATAAAACCTAACATTTATAAACGTTACGAAACAAATCCAAACGTTTAACCTTCTTAGGAATTTGAGCCAAACGTTTACTAACGTTACGAAACAAATCCAAACGTTTCACCTTTTTAGCAATTTGAGCCAAACGTTTACAAACGTTACAAAACAAACCCAAAATTTTCACCTTTTTAGCTATTTAATCCAAACGTTTCACCTTTTTAATGTTAAGCCATACGTTTACAAACGTTACGGAACAAATACAAACGTTTCACCTTTTTAGCAATTTGAGCCAAACGTTTATAAACGTTACAAAATAAATCCAGACATTTCCCCTTTTAGCGATTTAAGCCAAACGTTTACAAACTTTACAAATCAAATCCAAACGTTTCACCTTTTTAACTATTTAATCCAAACCAAACGTTTACAAACATTACGAAACAAATCCAAATGTTTCACCTTTTTAGCAATTTAATCCAAACGTTTCACCTTTTTAGTGATTTATGTTAAACGTGTACAAACTTTACGAAACAAATCTAAATGTTTCACCTTTTTTTAGCAATTGAAGCCAAAACTTTTTTGCGATTTAAGCCAAACGTTTACAGACATTACGAAACAAATCCAAGCGTTTAAAACATTACGAAATAAATCCAAACATTTTACCTTTTTAGCGATTGAAGCCAAACGTTTAGCGATTTAAGCCAAACGTTTACAAACGTTACAAAACAAAACCAAAAGGTTACAAACGTTACAGAACAAATCCAAACGTTTCACATTTTTAGAAATTTGAGCCAAACGTTTATAAATGTAACAAAACAAATCCAAACGTTTCGCGTTTTCAGCAATTTGAGCCAAACGGTTAAAAACGTTACAAAACAAACCCAAACGTTTCACTTTTTTAGCGATTTAATCCAAACTTTTCACCTTTTTCGCGATTTAAGCCAAACGTTTACAAATGTAACGAAACAAATCCAAATGTTTCACATTTTTTAGCAATTTGAGCCAAATGTTTACAAACGTTACAAAACAATTCCAAACGTTTCCCCTTTTTAGCAATTTAAGCCAAACGTTACAAATCAAATCCAAACGTTTCACCTTTATAGCGATTTAATACGAACCAAACGTTTACAAACGTTACGAAACAAATCCAAACGTTTCACCTTTTTAGCAATTTAATCCAAACGTTTCACCGTTTTAGCGATTCATGCCAAACGTTTACAAACGTTACGAAACAAATCCAAACGTTTCACCTTTTTTAGCGATTGTAGACAAACCTTTTTAGCAATATAAGCCAAATGTTTACTAACATTACGAAAAAAATTCAAGCGTTTAAAACTTTACGAAACAAATCGAAACGTTTTACCTTTTTAGGGATTGAAGCCAAACGTTTAGCGATTTAAGCCAAACGTTTACAAACGTTACAAAACAAAACCAAACGTTTATAAACGTTACGAAACAAATCCAAACGTTTCCCCTTTTTAGCAATTTGAGCCAAAGGTTTACAAATGATACAAAACAATTCCAAACGGTCCACCTTTTTAGCAATTTGAGCCAAACGTTTACAAACATTACAAAGCAAAGCCAAACGTTTCGCCTTTTTAGGGATTTAAGCCAAACGTTTACAAACGTACAAAACAAATCCAAACGTTTCACCTTTTTAGAAATTTGAGCCAAACGTTTACAAACTTTAAAAAACAAATCCAAACGTTTCCTCTTCTTAACGATTTAAGCCAAACGTTAACAAACGTACAAATCAAATCCAAACGTTTCAACTTTATAGCAATTTGAGCCAAACGTTTACAAATGATACAAAACAAATCCAAACGTTTCACCTTTTTAGCAATTTGAGCCAAACTTTTGCAAATATTACAAAGCAAAGCCAAACGTTTCACCTTTTTAGCGATTTAAGCCAAACGTTTACAAACGTACAAAACAAATCCAAACGTTTCCCCTTTTTAGCAATTTGAGCCAAACGTTTACAAACGTTAAAAAACAAATCCAAGCGTTTAAAACATTACGGAATAAATCCAAACATTTTACCTTTTTAGCGATTGAAGCCAAACGTTTAGCGATTTAAGCCAAACGTTTACAAACGTTCCAAAACAAAACCAAAAGGTTACAAACGTTACGGAACAAATCCAAATGTTTCACATTTTTAGCAATTTAAACCAAATGTTTACAAATGTAACAAAACAAATCCAAACGTTTCGCGTTTTCAGCAATTTGAGCAAAACGGTTACAAACGTTACAAAACAAACCCAAACGTTTCACCTTTTTAGCTATTTAATCCAAACTTTTCACCTTTTTCGCGATTTAAGCCAAACGTTTACAAACGTAACGAAACAAATCCAAATGTTTCACATTTTTTAGCAATTTCAACCAAATGTTTACAAACGTTACAAAACAAATCCAAACGTTTCCCCTTTTTAGCAATTTAAGCCAAACGTTTACAAATGTTACAAATCAAATCCAAACGTTTCACCTTTTTAGCGATTTAATCCGAACCAAACGTTTCCAAACGTTATGAAACAAATCCAAGCGTTCCACCTTTTTAGCAATTTAATCCAAACGTTTCACCGTTTTAGCGATTTATGTCAAATGTTTACAAACGCTACGAAACAAATCCAAACGTTTCACTTTTTTTAGCGATTGTAGCCAAACCTTTTTAGCAATATAAACCAAACGTTTACAAACATTACGAAACAAATTCAAGCGTTTAAAACATTACAAAACAAATCGAAACATTTTACCTTTTTAGCGATTGAAACCAAACGTTTAGCGATTTAAGCTAAACGTTTACAAACGTTATAAAACAAAACCAAACGTTTATAAACGTTAAGAAACAAATCAAAACGTTTCCCCTTTTTAGCAATTTGAGCCAAACGTTTACAAATGATACAAAACAAATCCAAACGTTTCACCTTTTTAGCAATTTGAGCCAAATGTTTACAAACATTACAAAGCAAAGCCAAACGTTTCACCTTTTTAGCGATTTAAGCCAAACGTTACAAAACAAATCCAAACATTTCACCTTTTTAGCGATTTAAGCCAAACGTTTACAAACGTTACGAAACAAAACCAAATGTTTCAAATGTTACAATACAAATCCAAATATTTCACATTTTTAGCGATTTAAGCCGAATGATTACAAACCTTACGAAACAAAACCAAACGTTTCATATTTTTAGCGATTTAAGATAAACGTTTACAAACGCTACGAATCAAATCCAAACGTTTCCCCATTTCAGCGATTTAAGCCAAACGTTTACAAACGTTACGAAAAAAATCCAAGCGTTTCACCTTTTTAGCAATTTAAGCCAAATGTTTACAAACATTACGAAACAAATCCAAACGTTTACCCATTTTAGCGACTTAAGCTAAACGTTTACAAATGTTATGAAACAAACCCAAACGTTTCACCTTTTAGCGATTTAAGCCAAACATTTACAAACGTTACGAAACAAATCCAAACGTTTCATATTTTTAGCGATTTAAGCCAAACGTTAACAAACGTTATGAAACAAAACCAAATTTTTTAACTATTTAGTAATTTATGCCAAACCCTTACAAACATTACAAAACAAATACAAGCCTTTAAAACGTGATGAAACAAATCCAAACGTTTTACCTTTTTAGCGATTGAAGCCAAACGTTTACAAACGTTACAAAACAAAACCAAACATTTTTTAACGTTACGAAACAAATCCAAACGTTTCGCCTGCTTAGCAATTTGAGCCAAACGTTTACTAACGTTACGAAACAAATCCAAACGTGTCGCCTTTTTAGCAATTTGAGCCAAACGTTTATAAACGCTACAAAACAAACCCAAAAATTTCACCTTTTTAGCTATTTAATCCAAACGTTTCACCTTTTTAACGATTTAGCCAAACATTTACAAACGCTACGAAACAAATACAAACGTTTCCCCTTTTCAGCAATTTGAGCGAAACGTTTATAAACGTTACAAAACAAATCCAAACATTTCCCTTTTTTAGCGATTTAAGCCAAACGTTTACAAACTTTACAAATCAAATCCAAACGTTTCACCTTTTTTACTATTTAATCCAAACCAAACGTTTACAAACGTTACGAAACAAATCCAAACGTTTCACCTTTTTAGCAATTTAATCCAAACGTTTCACCTTTTTAGCGATTTATGTTAAATGTTTACAAACTTTACGAAACAAATCCAAACGTTTCACCTTTTTTAGCAATTGAAGCCAAACCTTTTTTGAGATTTAGGCCAAATGTTTACAAACATTACGAAACAAATCCAAGTGTTTAAAACATTACGAAATAAATCCAAACATTTTACTTTTTTAGCGATTGAAGCCAAACGTTTAGCGATTTAAGCCAAACGTTTACAAACGTTACAAAACAAAACCAAAAGGTTACAAACGTTACGAAACAAATCCAAACGTTTCACATTTTTGGCAATTTGAGCCAAACGTTTAAAAACGTAACAAAACAAATCCAAACATTTCGCGTTTTTAGCAATTTGAGCCAAACAGTTACAAACATTACAAAACAAACCCAAATGTTTCCCCTTTTTAGCGATTTAATCCAAACGTTTCACCTTTTTAGCGATTTAAGCCAAACGTTTACAAACGTAACGAAACAAATCCAAATGTTTCACATTTTTTAGCAATTTCAGCCAAATGTTTACAAACGTTACAAAAAAAATCCAGACGTTTCCCCTTTTAAGCAATTTAAGCCAAACGTTTACAAACGTTACAAATCAAATCCAAACGTTTCACCTTTTTAACGATTTAATCCTAACCAAACGTGTACAAACGTTACGAAACAAATCAAACGTTTCACCTTTTTAGCAATTTAATCCAAACGTTTCACCGTTTTATCGATTTTTGCCAAACGTTTACAAATGTTACGAAACAAATCCAAATGTTTCACCTTTTTAGCAATTGTAGCCAAACCGTTTTAGCAATATAAGCCAAACATTTACAAATATTACGAAACAAATTCAAGCGTTTGAAACGTTACAAAACAAATCGAAACGTTTTACCTTTTTAGCAATGGAAACCATACGTTTAGCGATTTAAGCCAAACGTTTACAAACGTTACAAAACAAATCCAAGCGTTTAAAGCGTTACAAAACAAAACCAAACTTTTAAAACGTTACGAAACAATTACAAACGTTTCACCTTTTTAGCGATTGAAGCCAAACGTTTACAAACGTTACAAAACAAAACCAAACGTTTCACATTTTTTGCGATTTAAGCCGTACAAATGTTACGAAACAAATCTAGACGTTTCCCCTTTTTAGCAATTTAAGCCAAACGTTTACAAACGTTACGAAACAAAACCAAACGTTTTAAACGTCACAATACAAATCCAAATATTTCACATTTTTAGCGATTTAAGCCGAATGATTACAAACCTTACGAAACAAAACCAAACATTTCATATTTTTAGCGATTTAAGCTAAACAATTACAAACGATACGAATCAAATCCAAACATTTCCCCATTTAAGCGATTTAAGCCAAACGTTTACAAACGTTACGAAACAAATCCAAGCGTTTCACCTTTTTAGTAAGCCAAATGTTTACAAAAATTACGAAACAAATCCAAACGTTTACCCATTTTAGCGACTTAAGCCAAACGTTTACAAATGTTATGAAACAAACCAAAACGTTTCACCTTTTCGATTTAAGCGAAACATTTACAAACGTTACGAAACAAATCCAAACGTTTCACATTTTTACCGATTTAAGCCAAACGTTTACAAACGTTACGAAACAAAACCAAGTTTTTCAACTATTTAGTAATTTAAGCCAAACTCTTACAAATGTTACGAAACAAATCCAATCCTTTAAAATGTGATGAAACTAATCCAAACATTTTACCTTTTTAGCGATTGAAGCCAAACATTTACAAATGTTACAAAACAAAACCAAACATTTACAAACGTTACGAAACAAATCCAAACGTTTCACCTTCTTAGCAATTTGAGCCAAACGTTTACTAACGTTACGAAACAAATCCAAATGTTTCACCTTTTTAGCAATTTGAGCCAAACCCTTACAAACGTTACAAAAAAACCCAAAAGTTTCACTTTTTTAGCTATTTAATCCAAACGTTTCACCTTTTTAACGATTTAAGCCGAACGTTTACAAACGTTACGAAACAAATACAAAGGTTTCCCCTTTTTAGCAATTTGAGCCAAACGTTTATAAACGTTACAAAACAAATCCAAACATTTCCCCTTTTTAGCGATTTAAGCCAAACGTTTAAGCCAAACGTTTCACCTTTTTAACTATTTAATCCAAACCAAACGTTTACAAACGTTACGAAACAAATCCAAACGTTTCACCTTTTTAGCAATTTAATCCAAACGTTTCACCTTTTTAGCGATTTATGTTAAACGTTTACAAACTTTACGAAACAAATCCAAACGTTTCACCTTTTTTAGCAATTGTAGCCAAACCTTTTTTGCGATTTAAGCCAAACGTTTACAAACATTACGAAACAAATCCAAACGTTTAAAACATTACGAAATAAATCCAAACATTTTACCTTTTTAGCAATTGAAGCCAAACATTTTGCAATTTAAGCCAAACGTTTACAAACGTTATAAACAAAACAAAAAGGTTACAAACATTACGAAACAAATCCAAACGTTTCACATTTTAGCAATTTGAGCCAAACATTTACAAACGTAACAAAACAAATCCAAACGTTTCGCGTTTTCAACAAGTTGAGCCAAACGGTTACAAACGTTACAAAACAAACCCAAACATTTCACCATTTTAGCGATTTAATCCAAACCTTTCACCTTTTTTGCGATTTAAGACAAACGTTTACAAACGTAACGAAACAATTCCAAATGTTTCACATTTTTTAGCAATTTGAGCCAAATGTTTACACAAAACAAATCCAAACGTTTTCCCTTTTTAGTAATTTAAGCCAAACGTATAAAACGTTACAAATCAAATCCAAACGTTTCACCTTTTTAGCGATTCAACCCGAACAAAACGTTTACAAACGTTACGAAACAAATCCAAACGTTTCACCTTTTTAGCAATTTAATCCAAACGTTTCACCGTGTTAGCGATTTATGGCAAACGTTTACAAACGTTACGAAACAAATCCAAACGTTTCACCTTTTTTAGCAATTGTAGCCAAACCTTTTTTGCGATTTAAGCCAAACATTTACAAACATTACGAAACAAATCCAAACGTTTAAAACATTACGAAATAAATCCAAACATTTTACCTTTTTAGCAATTGAAGCCAAACATTTTGCAATTTAAGCCAAACGTTTACAAACGTTACAAACAAAACAAAAAGGTTACAAACATTACGAAACAAATCCAAACGTTTCACATTTTAGCAATTTGAGCCAAACATTTACAAACGTAACAAAACAAATCCAAACGTTTCGCGTTTTCAACAAGTTGAGCCAAACGGTTACAAACGTTACAAAACAAACCCAAACGTTTCACCATATTAGCGATTTAATCCAAACCTTTCACCTTTTTTGCGATTTAAGACAAACGTTTACAAACGTAACGAAACAATTCCAAATGTTTCACATTTTTTAGCAATTTGAGCCAAATGTTTACAAATGTTACAAAACAAATCCAAACGTTTTCCCTTTTTAGTAATTTAAGCCAAACGTATAAAACGTTACAAATCAAATCCAAACGTTTCACCTTTTTAGCGATTCAACCCGAACAAAACGTTTACAAACGTTACGAAACAAATCCAAACGTTTCACCTTTTTAGCAATTTAATCCAAACGTTTCACCGTTTTAGCGATTTATGGAAAACGTTTACAAACGTTACGAAACAAATCCAAACGTTTCACCTTTTTAGCAATTTAATGCAAACTTTTCACCGTTTTAGCGATTTATGGCAAACGTTTACAAACGTTACGAAACAAATCCAAACGTTTCACCTTTTTTAGCGATTGTAGCCAAACCTTTTTAGCAATATAAGCCAAACGTTTACAAACATTACGAAACAAATTCAAGCGTTTAAAACGTTACGAAACAAATCAAAACGTTCTACCTTTTTAGCGATTCAAGCCAAACGTTTAGCGATTTAAGCCAAACGTTACAAAACAAAACCAAACGTTTATAAACGTTACGAAACAAATCCAAACGTTTCCCCTTTTTAGCAATTTGCGCCAAACGTTTACAAATGATTCAAAACAAATCCAAACGTTTCAGCTTTTTAGCAATTTGAGCCAAACGTTTACAAACATTACAAAGCAAAGCCAAACGTTTCACCTTTTTACCGATTTAAGCCAAATGTTACGAAACTAAACGAAACGTTTCATATTTTTATCTATTTAAGCCAAACGTTTACAAACGTCACGAAACAAATACAAATATTTCCCCTTTTCGCGAATTAAGCCATTCCTTTACAATCGTTATGAAACAAATCCAAACGTTTCCCCATTTTAGCGATTTACGCCAAACGTTTACAAACGTTTCGCCTTTTTAGCGATTGAAGCCAAACGTTTACAAACATTACGAAACAAAACCAAATGTTTCACCTTTTTAGCGATTTAAGCCAAACGTTTACAAACATTAGAAAATCAAATTCAAACGTTTCACCTTTTTAGCGATTTAAGCCGAACGTTTACGAACGTTTCGAAACAAATCCAAACGTTTCACCTTTTTAGCGATTTAAGCCTAACGTTTACAAATGTTATTGAAAAAATCCAAACGATTTCACCTTTTTGCGATTTAAGCCAAACGTTTACAAACGTTACAAAACAAAACCAAACGTTCGGATTTTTAACGATTTAAGCCAAATGTTTATAAACATTACGAAACAAAACCAAACTTTTAAAGCGTTACGAAACTAATCCAAACGTTTCACATTTTTAGCAATTCAAGCCAAATATTTACAAACGCTATGAAACAAATCCAAGCATTTCACCTTTTTAGCAATTTATGCCAAACGTTTCACCTTTTTAGCGATTTAAGCCAAACGTTTATAAACGTTATGAAATAAAACCAAACGTTTAAAACTTACGAAACAAATCCAAACGTTTCACATTTTTAGCAATTTAAGCCAAACATTTATAAACGTTACGAAACAAAATCAAACTTTTCACCTTCTTAGCGATTTACGTTAAACATTTACAAACGTTTCGAAACAAATCCAAACGTTTCACATTTTTACCGATTTAAGCAAAACATTTAGAAATGTTACGAAACAAAGCCAAACGTTTACAAACGTTATGACAAATCCAAGCGTTTCACCTATTCTGCAATTGAAGCCAAATGTTTACAAACATTACGAAACAAAACCAAACGTGCCACATTTTTAGCGATTTAAGCCAAATGTTTACTAACGCTACGAAACAAAACCAAATGTTTCCCCTTTTTAGCGATTTAAGCCAAACATTTACAAACGTTACGAAACAAATCCAAACGTTTCCCCTTTTTAGTGATTTAAGGCAAACATTTACAAACGTTACGAAACAAAACCAAACGTTTTCAACTTTTTAGCGATTGAAGCCAAATGTATATAAACATTAGGAAACCAAAACAAATGTTTCACCTTTTTAGCGATTTAAGCCAAACGTTTACAAACGTTACGAAACAAATCCAAATGTTTCACCTTTTTAGCGATTTAAGCCGAACGTTTACAAACGTTTTGAAACAAATCGAAACGTTTTACCTTTTTAGAGATTTAAACCTAACTTTTACAAACGTTCGAAACAAAACCAAACGTTTCACATTTTTACCGATTTAAGCCAAATGTTAACAAACGTTACGAAACAAATCCATACGTTTCACATTTTAAGCGATTTAATCGAAACGTTTACAAACGCTTGGAAACAAATTCAAGTATTTCACCTTTTTGGCCATTTAAGCCAAACTGTTACAAATGTTACGAAACAAATCCAAACGTTTCGCCTTTTTCGCGATTTAAGCCACACGTTTATATACGTTACGAAACAAAACCAAACATTTAAAACGTTACGAAATAAATACAAGCATTTCCCCTTTTTAGGAATTTAAGCCAAACATTTACAAACATTACGAAACAAATTCAAATGTTTCACCTTTTCATCAATTTAAGCTAAACGTGTACAAACATTACGAAACAAATCCAAGCGATTAACCTTTTTAGCAAATTAATCTAAACGTTTACAAACGTTATGAAACAAATCCAAGCGTTTCTCCTTTTTAGCAATTTAAGCCAAACATTTACAAACGTTACGAAACAAAACCAAACGTTTAAAACGTTACGAAACAAATCCAAATGTTTCACATTTTTAGCGATTTAAGCCTAACATTTACAAACGTTATGAAACAAAGCCAAACATTTACAAACGTTACGAAACAAATCCAAACGTTTCATCTTTTTAGCGATTTAAGCAAAACTTTTACAAACGTTACGATACAAAACCAAACGTTTAAAACGTTTCAAAACAAATCCAAACATTTCACATTTTTAGCGATTTAAGCCAAACATTTACAAACGACACGAAACAAATCCAAATGTTTCCCCTTTTTAGCAATTTAAGCCAAACGTTTACAAACGTTACGAAACAAATCCAAACGTTTCAACTTTTTAGCGATTTAAGCGAAACGTTTACAAACGTTACGTAATAAAACCAAACGTTTCACCTTTTTTGCGATTGAAGCCAAACGTTTACAAACGTTACTAAAGAAAACCAAACGTTTCCCATTTTTAGCGATTTCAGCCAAAAGTTTACAAATGTTACGAAACAAATCCAAACGTTTTGTCTTTTTAGCGATTTAAGAAGAACGTTTACAAACGTTTCGAAACAAATCCAAACGTTTCTTTTTTTAGCGATTTAAGCCCAACGTTTACAAATGTTACGAAAAAAAACCAAATGTTTCACGTTTTTATCGATTTAAGCCAAAATGTTTACAAACGTTACGAAACAAATCCAAACGTTTCACATTATTGGCGATATAAACCATATGTTTACAAACGTTCCGAAACAAAACTAAACGTTTAAAATGTTACGAAACAAATACAAACGTTTCACATTTTTAACGATTTAAGCCAGACGTTTACAAACGCTACGAAACAAATCCAAGTGTTTCGCCATTTTTGCCATTTACGCCGAACGGTTACAAAGTTATGAAACAAAACCAAATGATTCACATTTTTAGCGATTAAAGCCAAACGTTTACAAACGTTACGAAACAAATCCAAACGTTTCACATTTTTAGCGATTTAAGCCAAACGTTTACAAAAGTTACGAAACAAAACCAAACGTTTAAAACGTTACGAAACAAATCCAAATGTTTCACATTTTTAGCGATTTAAGCCAAACGTGTACAAACGCTACGAAACAAATCCAAGCGTTTCACCTTTTTAGCCATTTACGCCAAATGGTTACAAACGTTACGAAACTAATCCAAACGTTTCCCCTTTTTAACGATTTAAGCCAAACGTTTATATACGTTAAGAAACAAAACCAAATGTTTAAAACGTTACAAAATAAATTCAAACGTTTCACCTTTTTTGCAATTTAATCCAAACGTTTACAAACTTTACGAAACAAATCCAAACATTTCATCTTTTTAGCGATTTAAACCGAACGTTTACAAACATTACGAAACAAACCCAAACGTTACAAACGTTACGAAATAAATCCAAACGTTTCCCATTTTTAGCGATTGAAGCCAAACGTTTACAAACTTTACGAAACAAATCCAAGCGTTTCACCTTTTTAGAAATTTAAGCCAAACGTTTACAAACGTAACGAATCAAATCCAAGTGTTTCACCTTTTTAGCGATTTAAGCCAAACGTTTACAAACATTACGAAACATTTCCAAACGTTTCAAATTTTAAGCGATTCAAGCCAAACGTTACGAAACAAATCCAAACGTTTCACCTTTTTAGTGATTTAAGCCAAACGTTTACAAACGTTACGAAACAAATTCAAACGTTTGCCCATTTTAGTGATTTAAGAGAAACGTTTACAAACGATACGAAAGAAATCCAAATGTTTCACCTTTTTAGTGATTTAAGCCAAACGTTTAAAAACGTTACGAAAAAAATCCAAACGTTTCGAATTTTTAGCGATTTAAGCCAAACTTTTACAAACGTTGCGAAACAAATCCAAACGATTTACCTTTTTAGCGATTTAAGTCGAACGTTAACAAACGTTACAAAATAAAACCAAACGTTTCACATTTTTAGCGATTTAAGCCAAACGTTTACAATCGTTACGAAACAAATCCATATGTTTCACATTTTTAGCGATTTAAGCCAAACGTTACGAAACAAATCCAAACGTTTCACATTTTTGGCGATTTAAGCCAAACGTTTATTAATGTTACGAAACAAAATCAAACATTTAAAATATTATGAAACAAATCCAAACGTTTCACATTTTTAGCGATTTAAGCCAAACGTTTACAAACGCAAAGAAACAAATCCAAGCGTCTCACCTTTTTAGCAATTTAAGCCAAATGTTTACAAACGTTACGAAACAAAACCAAACCTTTCACTTTTTTAGCGATTTAAGCAAAACGTTTACAAACGTTACAAAACAAATACAAACGTGTCCCCATATTAGCGATTAAAGCCAAACGTTTACAAACGTTACGAAACAAATCCAAGCGTTTCACCTTTTTAAAAATTTAAGCCAAACATTTACAAACGTTACGAAACAAATCCAAATGTTTCCCCATTTTAGTGATTTAAGCCAAACGTTTACAAAAGTTACGAAACAAATCCAAACATTTCCCCTTTTTAGCGATTTAAGCCAAACGTTTAAGCCAAACGTTTCACCTTTTTAACTATTTAATCCAAACCAAAAGTTTACAAACGTTACGAAACAAATCCAAACGTTTCACCTTTTTAGCAATTTAATCCAAACGTTTCACCTTTTTAGCGATTTATGTTAAACGTTTACAAACTTTACGAAACAAATCCAAACGTTTCACCTTTTTTAGCAATTGTAGCCAAACCTTTTTTGCGATTTAAGCCAAACATTTACAAACATTACGAAACAAATCCAAACGTTTAAAACATTACGAAATAAATCCAAACATTTTACCTTTTTAGCAATTGAAGCCAAACATTTTGCAATTTAAGCCAAACGTTTACAAACGTTACAAACAAAACAAAAAGGTTACAAACATTACGAAACAAATCCAAACGTTTCACATTTTAGCAATTTGAGCCAAACATTTACAAACGTAACAAAACAAATCCAAACGTTTCGCGTTTTCAACAAGTTGAGCCAAACGGTTACAAACGTTACAAAACAAACCCAAACGTTTCACCATTTTAGCGATTTAATCCAAACCTTTCACCTTTTTTGCGATTTAAGACAAACGTTTACAAACGTAACGAAACAATTCCAAATGTTTCACATTTTTTAGAAATTTGAGCCAAATGTTTACAAATGTTACAAAACAAATCCAAACGTTTTCCCTTTTTAGTAATTTAAGCCAAACGTATAAAACGTTACAAATCAAATCCAAACGTTTCACCTTTTTAGCGATTCAACCCGAACAAAACGTTTACAAACGTTACGAAACAAATCCAAACGTTTCACCTTTTTAGCAATTTAATCCAAACGTTTCACCGTTTTAGCGATTTATGGCAAACGTTTACAAACGTTACGAAACAAATCCAAACGTTTCACCTATTTTAGCAATTGTAGCCAAACCTTTTTTGCGATTTAAGCCAAACATTTACAAACATTACGAAACAAATCCAAACGTTTAAAACATTACGAAATAAATCCAAACATTTTACCTTTTTAGCAATTGAAGCCAAACATTTTGCAATTTAAGCCAAACGTTTACAAACGTTACAAACAAAACAAAAAGGTTACAAACATTACGAAACAAATCCAAACGTTTCACATTTTAGCAATTTGAGCCAAACATTTACAAACGTAACAAAACAAATCCAAACGTTTCGCGTTTTCAACAAGTTGAGCCAAACGGTTACAAACGTTACAAAACAAACCCAAACGTTTCACCATTTTAGCGATTTAATCCAAACCTTTCACCTTTTTTGCGATTTAAGACAAACGTTTACAAACGTAACGAAACAATTCCAAATGTTTCACATTTTTTAGCAATTTGAGCCAAATGTTTACAAATGTTACAAAACAAATCCAAACGTTTTCCCTTTTTAGTAATTTAAGCCAAACGTATAAAACGTTACAAATCAAATCCAAACGTTTCACCTTTTTAGCGATTCAACCCGAACAAAACGTTTACAAACGTTACGAAACAAATCCAAACGTTTCACCTTTTTAGCAATTTAATCCAAACGTTTCACCGTTTTAGCGATTTATGGCAAACGTTTACAAACGTTACGAAACAAATCCAAACGTTTCACCTTTTTAGCAATTTAATGCAAACTTTTCACCGTTTTAGCGATTTATGGCAAACGTTTACAAACGTTACGAAACAAATCCAAACGTTTCACCTTTTTTAGCGATTGTAGCCAAACCTTTTTAGCAATATAAGCCAAACGTTTACAAACATTACGAAACAAATTCAAGCGTTTAAAACGTTACGAAACAAATCAAAACGTTTTACCTTTTTAGCGATTCAAGGCAAACGTTTAGCGATTTAAGCCAAACGTTACAAAACAAAACCAAACGTTTATAAACGTTACGAAACAAATCCAAACGTTTCCCCTTTTTAGCAATTTGCGCCAAACGTTTACAAATGATTCAAAACAAATCCAAACGTTTCAGCTTTTTAGCAATTTGAGCCAAACGTTTACAAACATTACAAAGCAAAGCCAAACGTTTCACCTTTTTACCGATTTAAGCCAAATGTTACGAAACTAAACGAAACGTTTCATATTTTTATCTATTTAAGCCAAACGTTTACAAACGTCACGAAACAAATACAAATATTTCCCCTTTTCGCGAATTAAGCCATTCCTTTACAATCGTTATGAAACAAATCCAAACGTTTCCCCATTTTAGCGATTTACGCCAAACGTTTACAAACGTTTCACCTTTTTAGCGATTGAAGCCAAACATTTACAAACATTACGAAACAAAACCAAATGTTTCACCTTTTTAGCGATTTAAGCCAAACGTTTACAAACATTAGAAAATCAAATTCAAACGTTTCACCTTTTTAGCGATTTAAGCCGAACGTTTACGAACGTTTCGAAACAAATCCAAACGTTTCACCTTTTTAGCGATTTAAGCCTAACGTTTACAAATGTTATTGAAAAAATCCAAACGATTTCACCTTTTTGCGATTTAAGCCAAACGTTTACAAACGTTACAAAACAAAACCAAACGTTCGGATTTTTAACGATTTAAGCCAAATGTTTATAAACATTACGAAACAAAACCAAACTTTTAAAGCGTTACGAAACTAATCCAAACGTTTCACATTTTTAGCAATTCAAGCCAAATATTTACAAACGCTACGAAACAAATCCAAGCATTTCACCTTTTTAGCAATTTATGCCAAACGTTTCACCTTTTTAGCGATTTAAGCCAAACGTTTATAAACGTTATGAAATAAAACCAAACGTTTAAAACTTACGAAACAAATCCAAACGTTTCACATTTTTAGCAATTTAAGCCAAACATTTATAAACGTTACGAAACAAAATCAAACTTTTCACCTTCTTAGCGATTTACGTTAAACATTTACAAACGTTTCGAAACAAATCCAAACGTTTCACATTTTTACCGATTTAAGCAAAACATTTAGAAATGTTACGAAACAAAGCCAAACGTTTACAAACGTTATGACAAATCCAAGCGTTTCACCTATTCTGCAATTGAAGCCAAATGTTTACAAACATTACGAAACAAAACCAAACGTGCCACATTTTTAGCGATTTAAGCCAAATGTTTACTAACGCTACGAAACAAAACCAAATGTTTCCCCTTTTTAGCGATTTAAGCCAAACATTTACAAACGTTACGAAACAAATCCAAACGTTTCCCCTTTTTAGTGATTTAAGGCAAACATTTACAAACGTTACGAAACAAAACCAAACGTTTTCAACTTTTTAGCGATTGAAGCCAAATGTATATAAACATTAGGAAACCAAAACAAATGTTTCACCTTTTTAGCGATTTAAGCCAAACGTTTACAAACGTTACGAAACAAATCCAAATGTTTCACCTTTTTAGCGATTTAAGCCGAACGTTTACAAACGTTTTGAAACAAATCGAAACGTTTTACCTTTTTAGAGATTTAAACCTAACTTTTACAAACGTTCGAAACAAAACCAAACGTTTCACATTTTTACCGATTTAAGCCAAATGTTAACAAACGTTACGAAACAAATCCATACGTTTCACATTTTAAGCGATTTAATCGAAACGTTTACAAACGCTTGGAAACAAATTCAAGTATTTCACCTTTTTGGCCATTTAAGCCAAACTGTTACAAATGTTACGAAACAAATCCAAACGTTTCGCCTTTTTCGCGATTTAAGCCACACGTTTATATACGTTACGAAACAAAACCAAACATTTAAAACGTTACGAAATAAATACAAGCATTTCCCCTTTTTAGGAATTTAAGCCAAACATTTACAAACATTACGAAACAAATTCAAATGTTTCACCTTTTCATCAATTTAAGCTAAACGTGTACAAACATTACGAAACAAATCCAAGCGATTAACCTTTTTAGCAAATTAATCTAAACGTTTACAAACGTTATGAAACAAATCCAAGCGTTTCTCCTTTTTAGCAATTTAAGCCAAACATTTACAAACGTTACGAAACAAAACCAAACGTTTCAAACGTTACGAAACAAATCCAAATGTTTCACATTTTTAGCGATTTAAGCCTAACATTTACAAACGTTATGAAACAAAGCCAAACGTTTACAAACGTTACGAAACAAATCCAAACGTTTCATCTTTTTAGCGATTTAAGCAAAACTTTTACAAACGTTACGATACAAAACCAAACGTTTAAAACGTTTCAAAACAAATCCAAACATTTCACATTTTTAGCGATTTAAGCCAAACATTTACAAACGACACGAAACAAATCCAAATGTTTCCCCTTTTTAGCAATTTAAGCCAAACGTTTACAAACGTTACGAAACAAATCCAAACGTTTCAACTTTTTAGCGATTTAAGCGAAACGTTTACAAACGTTACGTAATAAAACCAAACGTTTCACCTTTTTTGCGATTGAAGCCAAACGTTTACAAACGTTACTAAAGAAAACCAAACGTTTCCCATTTTTAGCGATTTCAGCCAAAAGTTTACAAATGTTACGAAACAAATCCAAACGTTTTGTCTTTTTAGCGATTTAAGAAGAACGTTTACAAACGTTTCGAAACAAATCCAAACGTTTCTTTTTTTAGCGATTTAAGCACAACGTTTACAAATGTTACGAAAAAAAACCAAATGTTTCACGTTTTTATCGATTTAAGCCAAAATGTTTACAAACGTTACGAAACAAATCCAAACGTTTCACATTATTGGCGATATAAACCATATGTTTACAAACGTTCCGAAACAAAACTAAACGTTTAAAATGTTACGAAATAAATACAAACGTTTCACATTTTTAACGATTTAAGCCAGACGTTTACAAACGCTACGAAACAAATCCAAGTGTTTCGCCATTTTTGCCATTTACGCCGAACGGTTACAAAGTTATGAAACAAAACCAAATGATTCACATTTTTAGCGATTAAAGCCAAACGTTTACAAACGTTACGAAACAAATCCAAACGTTTCACATTTTTAGCGATTTAAGCCAAACGTTTACAAAAGTTACGAAACAAAACCAAACGTTTAAAACGTTACGAAACAAATCCAAATGTTTCACATTTTTAGCGATTTAAGCCAAACGTGTACAAACGCTACGAAACAAATCCAAGCGTTTCACCTTTTTAGCCATTTACGCCAAATGGTTACAAACGTTACGAAACTAATCCAAACGTTTCCCCTTTTTAACGATTTAAGCCAAACGTTTATATACGTTAAGAAACAAAACCAAATGTTTAAAACGTTACAAAATAAATTCAAACGTTTCACCTTTTTTGCAATTTAATCCAAACGTTTACAAACTTTACGAAACAAATCCAAACATTTCATCTTTTTAGCGATTTAAACCGAACGTTTACAAACATTACGAAACAAACCCAAACGTTACAAACGTTACGAAATAAATCCAAACGTTTCCCATTTTTAGCGATTGAAGCCAAACGTTTACAAACTTTACGAAACAAATCCAAGCGTTTCACCTTTTTAGAAATTTAAGCCAAACGTTTACAAACGTAACGAATCAAATCCAAGTGTTTCACCTTTTTAGCGATTTAAGCCAAACGTTTACAAACATTACGAAACATTTCCAAACATTTCAAATTTTAAGCGATTCAAGCCAAACGTTACGAAACAAATCCAAACGTTTCACCTTTTTAGTGATTTAAGCCAAACGTTTACAAACGTTACGAAACAAATTCAAACGTTTGCCCATTTTAGTGATTTAAGAGAAACGTTTACAAACGATACGAAAGAAATCCAAATGTTTCACCTTTTTAGTGATTTAAGCCAAACGTTTAAAAACGTTACGAAAAAAATCCAAACGTTTCGAATTTTTAGCGATTTAAGCCAAACTTTTACAAACGTTGCGAAACAAATCCAAACGATTTACCTTTTTAGCGATTTAAGTCGAACGTTAACAAACGTTACAAAATAAAACCAAACGTTTCACATTTTTAGCGATTTAAGCCAAACGTTTACAATCGTTACGAAACAAATCCATATGTTTCACATTTTTAGCGATTTAAGCCAAACGTTACGAAACAAATCCAAACGTTTCACATTTTTGGCGATTTAAGCCAAACGTTTATTAATGTTACGAAACAAAATCAAACATTTAAAATATTATGAAACAAATCCAAACGTTTCACATTTTTAGCGATTTAAGCCAAACGTTTACAAACGCAAAGAAACAAATCCAAGCGTCTCACCTTTTTAGCAATTTAAGCCAAATGTTTACAAACGTTACGAAACAAAACCAAACCTTTCACTTTTTTAGCGATTTAAGCAAAACGTTTACAAACGTTACAAAACAAATACAAACGTGTCCCCATATTAGCGATTAAAGCCAAACGTTTACAAACGTTACGAAACAAATCCAAGCGTTTCACCTTTTTAAAAATTTAAGCCAAACATTTACAAACTTTACGAAACAAATCCAAATGTTTCCCCATTTTAGTGATTTAAGCCAAACGTTTACAAAAGTTACGAAACAAATCCAAACGTTTAACCTTTTTGGCAATTTAAGCCAAACGTTAACAAAGGTTTCGAAACAAATCTAAACGTTTCACCTTTTTAGCAATTTAAGCCAAACGTTTACAAACGTTTCGAAACAAATCCAAGCGTTTCAGCTTTTTAGTTATTTAAGCCAAACGTTTACAAACATTACGAAACAAATCCAAACGTTTCACCATTTTAGCGTTTTAAGCCAAACGTTTAAATCGTTAAGAAACCAATCCAAATGTTTCCCCATTTTTGCGATTTAAGCCAAACATTTACAAATGTTACAAAACAATTGAAACGTTTCGCCTTTTTAACGATTTAAGCCAAAAGTTTACAAAGGTTACAAAACAAATCCAAACGTATCACGTTTTTAGCACTTTAAGCCAAACGTTTACAAACGTTACGAAACAAAGCCAAATATTTACAAACGTTACGAAACAAATCCAAACGTTTCCTCATTTTAGCCATTTAAACCAAACGTTTACAGATGTTACGAAATAAATCCAAACGTTTAACCTTTTATGAAACAAAACCAAACGGTTCCCCTTTTTAGCGATTAAAGCCAAATGTTTACAAACGTTACGAAATAAATCCAAACGTTTCCCCTTTTTAGCAATTTAAGCCAAACGTTTGCAAACGTTACGAAACAAATCCAAATGTTTCACCTTTTTAGTGATTTAAGCCAAACGTTTACAACAGTTACGAAACAAATTCAAACGTTTCCCCATTTTAGTGATTTAACCAAAACGTTTACAAACGTTACGAAACAAATCCAAATGTTTTACCTTTTTAGCGATTTAAGACAAACGTTTACAAACGTTACGAAACAAATGCAAACGTTTCACCTTTTTAGTGATTTATGCCAAACGTTTAAAAATGTTACGAAACAAATCCAAACTTTTGCCTTTTTAGCGATTTAAGCCAAATGTTTAAACACTTTACAAAACAAATCCAAACGTTTCAAGCTTTTAGCGATCTAAGCCGAACGTTTACAAACGTTATGAAACAAATCCAAGCTATTTAACTTTTTAGCGATTTAAGTCGAACGTTACAAACTTTACGAAACAAAACCAAACGTTTCACATTTTTAGCTATTTAAGCCAAACGTTTACAAACGTTACGCAACAAATTCAAACGTTTCATATTTTTTGCGATTTAAGCTAAACATTTATAAACGTTACAAAACAAAACCAAATGTTTAAAACGTTACGAAACAACTCCAAACGTTTTCAAACGCTACGAAACAAAACCAAGATTTTCACCTTTTTAGCGATTTAAACCAAACGTTTACAAACGCTACGAAACAAAACCAAACGTTTCATCTTTTTAGCGATTTCAGCCAAACATTTATAGAAGTTACGAAACAAATCCAAACGTTTCCCCATTTTAGCGATTTAATCCAAAAGTTTACAAACGTTACGAAACAAATCCAAACGTTTCACCTTTTTAGCAATTTAAGCCAAACGTTTATATGTTACGAAACAAAACAAAACGTTTCCCCTTTTTAGCGATTAAAGAAAAACGTTTACAAAGGTTACGAAACAAATCTAAACGTTTCCCCTTTTTAGCAAATTAAGCCAAACATTTACAAACGTTATGGAACATATCCAAACGTTTCACCTTTTCAGCAATTTAAGTCAAACGGCTACAAACATTACAAAATAAATCCAAGCGTTTCACCTTTTTAGCGATTTAAGGCAAACGTTTACAAACATTACAAAAGAAATCCAAACGTTTCACCATTTTAGTGATTTAAGCCAAACGTTTAAAACGTTAAAAAACCAATCCAAATGTTTCCCCATTTTAGCGATTTTAGCCAAACATTTATAAACTTTACGAAACAATTTAAATATTTCACATTTTTAGCGATTTAAGCCAAATTTTTACAAACTTTACGAAACAAATACAAATGTTTCACCTTTTTAGCAATTTATACCAAACGTTTCCCCATTTTAGCGATTTAAGCCAAACGTTTACAAACACTACGAAATAAATCCAAGCGTTTCACCTTTTTAGCAATTTAAGCCAAACATTCATAGAAGTTACGAAACAAATCCAAACGTTTCCCCATTTTAGCGATTTAAACCAAACGTTTACAAACGTAACAAAACAAATCCAAAAGTTTCACTTTTTTAGCAATTTAAGTTAAACGTTTAAACGTTACGAAACAAAACAAAACGTTTCCCCTTTTTAGCGATTAAAGCCAAACGTTTACAAAGGTTACGAAACAAATCTAAACGTTTCACCTTTTTAGCAAATTAAGCCAAACGTTTACAAACGTTATGAAACAAATCCAAACGTTTCCCCTTTTCAGCAATTTAAGCCAAACGATTACAAACGTTACAAAATAAATCCAAGAGTTTCACCTTTTTAGCGATTTAAGGCACACGTTTACAAACATTACAAAACAAATCCAAACGTTTCATCATTTTAGTGATTTAAGCCAAACGTTTAAAACGTTAAGAAACCAATCCAAATATTTCCCCATTTTAGCGATTTTAGCCAAACGTTTACAAACTTTACGAAACAATTTAAATGTTTCACATTTTTAGCGATTTAAGCCAAATGTTTACAAACGTTACGAAACAAATACAAATGTTTCACCTTTTTAGCAATTTATACCAAACCTTTTACCTTTTTAGAGATTTAAGCCAAACATTTACAAAGGTTACGAAACAAATCCAAACGTGTCACCTTTTTTATCAATTTAAGCCAACGTTTACAAACGTTACGAAACAAAACCAAACGTTTCACATTTTTTGCGATTTAAGCCGAACGTTTACAAACGTTACGAAACAAATCTAAACGTTTCACCTTTTTAGCGATTTAAGCCAAACGTTTACAAACGTTACGAAACGTTACAAAACAAATCCATAAATTTCACATTTTTAGCGATTTAAGCCGAACGCTTACAAACCTTATGAAACAAAACCAAACGTTTCATATTTTTAGCGATTTAAGCTAAACGTTTACAAACGCTATGAATCAAATCCAAACGTTTCCCCATTGCAGCGATTTAAGCCAAACGTTTACAAACGTTACGAAACAAATCCAAGCGTTTCACCTTTTTAGCAATTTAAGCCAAATGTTTACAAACATTACGAAATAAATCTAAACGTTTACCCATTTTAGCGTCTTATGCCAAAAGTTTACAAATGTTATAAAATAAATCCAAACATTTCACCTTTTTAGCGATTTAAGCCAAACATTTACAAACGTTACGAAACAAATCCAAACGTTTCAATTTTTTAGCGATTTAAGCCAAATATTTACAAACGTCACGAAACAAAACCAAATTTTTCAACTAGTTAGCAATTTAAGCCAAACCCTTACAAACGTTACGAAACAAATCCAAGGCATTAAAACGTTTTGAAACAAATCCAAACGTTTTACCTTTTTAGCGATTGAAGCCAAACTTTTACAAACGTTACAAAACAAAACCAAACATTTACTAACGTTACGAAACAAATCCAAACGTTTCACCTTCTTAGCAATTTGAGCCAAACGTTTACAAACGTGACAAAACAAATCCAAACGTTTCACCTTTTTAGCAATTTGAGCCAAACGTTTACAAACGTTGCAAAACAAACCCAAACGTTTCACCTTTTTAGCTATTTAATCCAAACGTTTCACCTTTTTAACGATTTAAGCCAAACGTTTACAAACGTTACGAAACAAATCCAAACGTTTCACCTTTATAGCAATTTGAGCCAAACGTTTATAAATGTTACAAAACAAATCCAAACGTTTCCCCTCTTTAGCGATTTAAGTCAAACGTTTACAAACGTTACAAATCAAATCCCAACGTTTCACCTTTTTAGCTATTTAATCCAAACCGAACGTTTACAAACGTTACGAAACAAATTTAAACGTTTCACCTTTTTAGCAATTGAAGCCAAACCTTTTTTGGGATTTAAGCCAAACGTTTACAAACATTACGAAACAAATCCAAGAGTTTAGAACATTACGAAACTAATCCAAACATTTTACCTTTATAGCAATTAAAGCCAAACGTTTAGCGATTTAATCCAAACATTTACAAACGTTACAAAACAAAACCAAAAGTTTACAAACGTTACGAAACAAATCCAAACGTTTCGCATTTTTAGCAATTTGAGCCAAACGTTTACAAATGTAACAAAACAAATCCAAACGTTTTGCCTTTTCAGCAATTTGAGCCAAACGGATACAAACGTTACAAAATAAACCCAAACGTTTCCCCCTTTTAGAGATTAAATCCAAACGTTTCCCCTTTTTAGCGGTTTAAGCCAAACGTTTACAAACGTAACGAAACAAATCCAAATGTTTCACCTTTTTTAGCAATTTGAGCCAAACATTTACAAACATTACAAAACAAATCCAAACGTTTCCCCTTTTTAGCAATTTAAGCCAAACGTTTACAAACGTTACAAATCAAATCCAAACGTTTCCCCTTTTTAGCGATTTAATCCAAACCAAATGTTTACAAACATAACGAAAAAAATCCAAACGTTCCACCTTTTTAACAATTTAATCCAAACGTTTTACCTTTTTAGCGATTTATGCCAAACATTTACAAACGTTACGAAACAAATCCAAACGTTTCACCTTTTTAGCGATTGTAGCCAAACCTTTTTTAGCAATTTAATCCGAACGTTTATAAACATTACGAAACAAATTCAAGCGTTTAAAACATTATGAAACAAATTGAAACGTTTTACCTTTTTAGCGATCGAAGCCAAACGTTTAGCGATGTTACAAAACAAAACCAAACGTTTATAAACGTTACGAAAAAAATCCAAACATTTCACCTTTTTAGCAATTTGAGCCAAACGTTTAGAAACGTTACAAAACAAATCCAAACGTTTCACCTTTTTCGCAATTTAAGCCAAACCTTTACAAACATTACAAAGCAAAGCCAAACGTTTAACCTTTTTAGCGATTTAAGCCAAACGTTTACAAACGTACAAAACAAATCCAAACGTTTTACCTTTTTAGCAATTCGAGCCAAACGTTTACAAACGTTACAAAACAAATCCAAACGTTTCCCCTTTTTACCGATTTAAGCAAAACGTTAACAAACGTTACGAAACAAATCCAAACGTTTCACCTTTTTAGCGATTTAAACCAAAGGTTTACAAACTTTACAAATCAAATCCAAACGCTTCACCTTTTTAGCAATTTAATCCAAACCAAACGTTTACAAACTTTACGAAGCAAATCCAAACGTTTCACCTTTTTAGCAATTTAATCCAAACATTTCACCTTTTTAGCGATTTATGCCAAACGTTTACAAACGTTACGAAACAAATCCAAATGTTTGACCTTCTTATCAATTTAAGCCAAACGTTTACAAACGATACGAAACAAATTCAAACGTTTCACCTTTTTAGCGATTTAAGCCAAACGTTTACAAACGTTACAAAACAAATCCAAACATTTCACCTTTTTAGCGATTTAAGCCAAGCATTTATAAACGTCACAAAATAAATTCAAGCATTTAAAACGTTACAAAATAAAACCAAACGTTTAAAACGTTACGAAACAAATACAAACGTTTCAACTTTTTAGCGATTGAAGCCAAACGTTTACAAACGTTACAAAACAAATCCAAACGTTTCATATTTTTAGGAATTTAAGCCAAACGTTGACAATCATTACAAAACAAATCCAAACATTTCACCTTTTCGCAATTTATGCCAAACATTTACAAATGTTACTAAACAAATTGAAACGTTTCCCCACTTTAGAGATTAAAGCCAAACCTTTTGTGATTTAAGCCAAACGTTTACAAACGCTACAAAATACACCAAACGTTTACAGTCGGTACGAAACTAATCCAAACGTTTCACCTTTTTGGCAATTTGAGCCAAATGTTTCACATTTTTAGCGATTTAAGCCAAACGTTTATAAACATTACGAAACAAAACCAAATGTTTACAAACGCTACGAAACAAATCCAAGTGTTTCACCTTTTTAGCCATTTAAGCCAAACGGTTACAAACGTTACAAAACAAATCCAAACGTTTCACCTTTTTAGCGATTTAAGCCAAACGTTTATTAACGTTACGAAATAAAACCAAACGTTTAAAATATTACGAAACAAATCCAAGCGTTTCACCTTTTTAGCAATTTAAGCCAGACATTTACAAACGTTACGAAATAAATCAAAGCAATTTACCTTATCAGCAATTTAATCCAAACGTTTACAAACATTACGAAACAAATCCAAATGTTTCACCTTTTTAGTGATTTAAGCCAGACGTATACAAACTTTACTAAACAAAACAAAACGTTTAAAACGTTACGAAAAAATCCAAACGTTTCACATTTTTACCGATTTAAGCCAAACGTTTATGAAACTAATCCAAATGTTTCACATTTTAGCGATTTAAGCCAAACGTTTACAAACGTCACGAAACAAATCCAAAAGTTTCCCCTTTTTAGCGATTTAAGCCAAACATTTACAAACGTTATGAAACAAATCCAAACGTTTCAATTTTTTAGCGATTTAAGCCAAACTTTTACAAACGTTACGTAACAAAACCAAACGTTTCCCCTTTTTAGCAATTTAAGCCAAACGTTACAAATGCTACGAAACAAATCCAAGCGATTCACCTTTGTAGCAATTTAATCCAAACATTTACAAACGTTATGAAACAGTTCAAAGCGTTTAACCTTTTTAGCAATTTAAGCCAAACGTTTACAAACGTTACGAAATAAATCCAAACGTTTCACCTTTTTATTGATTTAAGCAAAATGGTTTACAAATGTTACGAAACAAATCCAAACGTTTCACCTTTTTAGCAATTTAAGCCAAATGTCTACAAACTTTACGAATAAAAGCCAAACGTTTACAAACACTACGAAACAAATCCAAATGTTTCACCCTTTTTGCGATTAAAGCAAAATGTTTACAAACTTTACGAAACAAAGCCAAATGTTTCACCTTTTTAGCAATTTATACCAAACGTTTCCCCATTTTAGCGATTTAAGCCAAACGTTTACAAACGCTACGAAATAAATCCAAGCGTTTCACCTTTTTAGCAATTTAAGCCAAACATTTATAGAAGTTACGAAACAAGTCCAAACGTTTCCCCATTTTAGCGATTTAAACCAAACGTTTACAAACGTAACAAAACAAATCCAAAAGTTTCACCTTTTTAGCAATTTAAGTTAAACGTTTAAATGTTACGAAACAAAACAAAACGTTTCCTCTTTTAGCGATTAAAGCCAAACTTTTACAAAGGTTAAGAAACAAATCTAAACGTTTCACCTTTTTAGCAAATTAAGCCAAACGTTTACAAACGTTATGAAACAAATCCAAACGTTTCCCCTTTTCAGCAATTTAAGCCAAACGATTACAAACGTTACAAAATAAATCCAAGAGTTTCACCTTTTTAGCGATTTAAGGCACACGTTTACTAACATTACAAAACAAATCCAAACGTTTCACCATTTTAGTGATTTAAGGCAAACGTTTAAAACGTTAAGAAACCAATCCAAATGTTCCCCCATTTTAGCGATTTTAGCCAAACGTTTACAAACTTTACGAAACAATTTAAATGTTTCACATTTTTAGCGATTTAAGCCAAATGTTTACAAACGTTACGAAACAAATACAAATGTTTCACCTTTTTAGCAATTTATACCAAACGTTTCACCTTTTTAGAGATTTAAGCCAAACATTTACAAAGGTTACGAAACAAATCCAAACGTGTCACCTTTTTTATCAATTTAAGCCAACGTTTACAAACGTTACGAAACAAAACCAAACGTTTCACATTTGTTTCGATTTAAGCCGAACGTTTACAAACGTAACGAAACAAATCTAAACGTTTCACCTTTTTAGCGATTTAAGCCAAACGTTTACAAACGTTACGAAACAAAACCAAACGTTTCAAATGTTACAAAACAAATCCATAAATTTCACATTTTTAGCGATTTAAGCCGAACGCTTATAAACCTTACGAAACAAAACCGAATGTTTCATATTTTTAGCGATTTAAGCCAAACATTTACAAACGCTACAAATCAAATCCAAATGTTTCCCCATTGCAGCGATTTAAGCCAAACGTTTACAAACGTTATGAAACAAATCCAAGCGTTTCACCTTTTTAGCAATTTAAGCCAAATGTTTACAAACATTATGAAATAAATCCAAACGTTTACCCATTTTAGCGTCTTAAGCCAAAAGTTTACAAATGTTATGAAATAAATCCAAACATTTCACCTTTTTAGCGATTTAAGCCAAACATTTACAAACGTTACGAAACAAATCCAAACGTTTCAAATTTTTAGCGATTTAAGCCAAATATTTACAAACGTCACGAAACAAAACCAAATTTTTCAACTAGTTAGCAATTTAAGCCAAACCCTTACAAACGTTACGAAACAAATCCAAGCCATTAAAACCTTTTGAAACAAATCCAAACATTTTACCTTTTTAGCGATTGATACCAAACTTTTACAAATGTTACAAAACAAAACCAAACATTTACTAACGTTACGAAACAAATCCAAACGTTTCACCTTCTTAGCAATTTGTTCCAAACGTTTACAAACGTGACAAAACAAATCCAAACGTTTCACCTTTTTAGCAATTTGAGCCAAACGTTTACAAACGTTGCAAAACAAACCCAAACGTTTCACCTTTTTAGCTATTTAATCCAAACGTTTCACCTTTTTAACGATTTAAGCCAAACGTTTACAAACGTTACGAAACAAATCCAAACGTTTCACCTTTATAGCGATTTAAGCCAAACGTTTACAAACGTTACAAATCAAATACAAACGTTTCACCTTTTTAGCTATTTAATCCAAACCAAACGTTTACAAATGTTACGAAACAAATTCAAACGTTTCACCTTTTTAGCAATTGAAGCCAAACCTTTTTTGGGATTTAAGCCAAACGTTTTCAAACATTACGAAACAAATCCAAGCGTTTAGAACATTACGAAACTAATCTTAACATTTTACCTTTTTAGCAATTGAAGCCAAACGTTTAGCGATTTAAGCCAAACATTTACAAACGTTACAAAACAAAACAAAAAGTTTACAAACGTTACGAAACAAATCCAAACGTTTCCCATTTTTAGCAATTTGAGCCAAACGTTTACAAACGTAACAAAACAAATCCAAACGTTTTGCCTTTTCAGCAATTTGAGCCAAACGGTTACAAACGTTAGCGATTAAATCAAAAGATTTCCCCCTTTTAGCGATTAAATCCAAACGTTTCCCCTTTTTAGCGGTTTAAGCCAAACGTTTACAAACGTAACGAAACAAATCCAAATGTTTCACCTTTTTTAGCAATTTGAGCCAAACATTTACAAACATTACAAAACAAATCCAAACGTTTCCCCTTTTTAGGAATTTAAGCCAAACGTTACAAACGTTACAAATCAAATCCAAACGTTTCCCCTTTTTAGCGATTTAATCCAAACCCAACGTTTACAAACATAACGAAACAAATCCAAACGTTTCATCTTTTTAACAATTTAATCCAAACGTTTCACCTTATTAGCGATTTATGCCAAACATTTACAAACGTTACGAAACAAATCCAAACGTTTCACATTTTTAGCGATTGTAGCCAAACCTTTTTTAGCAATTTAATCCAAACGTTTATAAACATTACGAAACAAATTCAAGCGTTTAAAACGTTATGAAACAAATCGAAACGTTTTACCTTTTTAGCGATCGAACCAAACGTTTAGCGATGTTACAAAATAAAACCAAACATTTATAAACGTTACGAAACAAATCCAAACATTTCACCTTTTTAGCAATTTGAGCCAAACGTTTACAAACGTTACAAAACAAATCCAAACGTTTCACCTTTTTAGTAATTTAAGCCAGACGTTTACAAACATTACAAAGCAAAGCCAAACGTTTAACCTTTTTAGCGATTTAAGCCAAACGTTTACAAACGTACAAAACAAATCCAAACGTTTAACCTTTTTAGTAAGCGTAAAAAAAGCCGTCCAACCCATATCACAGCTCTGACCATCAAATGAAATGTGAATAACCTGTCCTCCTCTCTTTGAAGAAGTGAAGTAAGGCACTGAAAGTGCTCGAGCAAGGAAAAGCTGAAAAACAGATATAAAGATCATTTCCTTCACGAGTACGTTCGCCTACTCCGCCAAATACGGATACGCCCCCATGAGCTTTCGCAATGTTGTTGATTAATTCCATAATTTTTCGAGCCAAACGTTTACAAACGTTACAAAACAAATCCAAACGTTTAACCTTTTTAGCGATTTAAGCCAAACGTTTACAAACGTTACAAAACAAATCCAAACGTTTCCCCTTTTTAGCGATTTAAGCCAAACGTTAACAAACGTTACGAATCAAATCCAAACGTTTCACCTTTTTAGCGATTTAAGCCAAACCAAACGTTTACAAACGTTACGAAGCAAATCCAAACGTTTCACCTTTTTAGCAATTTTGATCCAAACATTTCACCTTTTTAGCGATTTATGCCAAAAGTTTACAAACGTTACGAAACAAATCCAAATGTTTGACCTTCATATCAATTTAAGCCAAACGTTTACAAACGATACGAAACAAATTCAAACGTTTCCCCTTTTTAGCGATTTAAGACAAACGTTTACAAACGTTACAAAACAAATCCAAACATTTCACCTTTTTAGCGATTTAAGCCAAGCGTTTACAAACTGTCACGACCCATTTTCATGAATCGCGACCGGCGCTAGGGTATGGGTAATGTAGTACCGAAACCCGTAGCTAGCCTTTCGTTAAACATAATAACACATAAATCTGCAGAAAACATATGCTCGGAGGCAATCGAGACTTCAGCCTAAATCTAACAGTTATAATATTCAACAGTTAATATAACATGCTTATCCAATTCCGAGTCTAAAAATAGATTTATCATAAACCAAAGTAAGTGATATAACATGCCAAAGCAATAAAACCAGTCGAACCAATCCGACAAAGATATAATAATAATAAAGACGTCTAGTTACTACTGCGGTCTAAGAATAAAACAGTTTTACAGTTTTACTAAAATAAATGGAACCTCCGAGGAAAAGTAAATGCGGAGATCACCAGACTCTCTTAGATCATAACCCTGGGGAAAATTGGGAAAACAACGGGGTCAGATATACTGAGATGAGTTTATACCACTATCTACATTTATTAAGTGGAAAACCTTTAAAACCGTTTAAAATATTTAAATACGTTATTACGAATAATAGTTGGAACCCTAATCCACAATTCTAAATAATAAACATAATCCAACAGGTCTGGTCCCGAGAGCTGAGCTACACCGAGTTACCACTGACCACACTTATCCTAGAGTCCCGAGAGCTGAGCTACACCGAGTTACTCTACTTGGTCCCGAGAGCTATGCTCACACCGAGTTACCACATTTCCATATCTATCTTACCCAGATCAATACCGGTGCGCACGCAGTCCTAATGATGCCCATTAGGTAGCATGTTCCAACTAAGAGCCATAATATAAAAACAGTTCGAAATATACGTACAGTATATATATTTAATATTAAAATAACAATTTACTTAATAAAGCGGTAAATAGTAAGTACAAACTCACTGCTTGCTAATCCACGTGAATACCGGCAAGCAACTAATCCTGGTTCGCCTCCGGAGCACGAACAATAGACGGGTCTAGACAAATAAAATAATTATTATAAACAGACCCTAACTCTAGAGAGTACTAAACACCACATAGAACTAGCACAAATAACACGTCGGAAATAAACAAGCCAGAACACACCAAAAATACCCATTAGGTAATAAAGCCCAATTAATATAAGTCTATTGAGTTCTCGCTTAAAAACCAATTTATAAATATTATTTAATAATCTTTAATAATAATAAATTTTCAAATAGTGGGTTAGCCGAGTTACCAATAACTACCAAGCTAACCTCACTTGTCGGGAGACCCAAGTCTAACCCGACACAAAACGTTTACCAAATATAAACCCGAGTTTATATTTATAAAATAATTTGATAAAATAATAATCCATTTTAAAAGCAGAACTCAATAACTTCAATTTCATGTAACCAATAGTTACTAATAATTTATTTTATTAAAAATAAATTAAGAAAACGTTTAAAATTTTAAAACGTCAAATTGACACATATAGTTAATAAATTTTAAAAATTAATAATTACCCGAGTAATTATAAATTATTGACTAAAAGTATAATTTCCGTTTTTCGATTATAGTTACAAAACAATCTAATTCAAAAACCAAATTCATTAGGCCTAACAAACCAATGTAATCAAATAAATAAGCCTATTACTAACTAAGCATAAACCTAATAAGAAAACAAGGCCCAATAGGAATGAATGTAATAATTCAATCATGCAATCCATGACCACGTTGAGTCTAAAAAGAAAAGCTAAATAATTTAGTGACCTTAGAATGCAATTAACCATCTTTCTCAAATAACACAACAATTTCCATTACAACATCAGTGGCCTTTAAATTGAATAAAGAAAGTTGGCCTTTAAATTGAATAAAGAAAGTTGCCGCCCACTTACTACTTAAGAACCAAAAGCAATTAGTGAAACCATGATAACAGTAACCCAATAAACCAAAATCAAAGAATAATTTCACATGCCAAATATATGAACTTACAGAAACGAAGATCAACAATTTTCAAACAACAACAGGAATCAATTTAACTTATATCAACACAACATCTCAAGAAACTCTCCTTCATAGCAACGAATTCATGCTCAGGAGCCAAAATCATGGCGGGTGGGGTTTGACGAATCCCAAAATAAAACCGAGTGGTATCAACAAAGAAAAACAACAAAAGGGATCCGAGATATAACAAATCTTCATATAATCAAAAATAAAACGACAGCAATAAAGCTTAAAAACGACGACAGAACATGAACCAAGCGATGAACTGAACGGCAAACAAACGGAAGGATTTTTATGTACCAATTCGAGATGAAGCACGTAAGGATTAACAAGGTTGCTGTATAAAGATGAATGGCCGAAGAAAAATTCAGATTGATGCTAATACAATGAAGTTGCGAGTTAATAACCGGATGTGACGATATCGTATCGAAATAACGAATGAAACGATTTACTTACCGAATTTCAAACGAATGGAAAAGGAATGGAGATTGAAGTATGTTTGAGAACGTTTCAGCAAGAGAGTCGGCTAGGGTTTTATAAGAATGAGTGAATTAAAATAAATTTAGGGAAAGAAACGTAATAGATGCACTGCTGCTTTAGAAATATGAAGAAAGTTGGAAATTTGGTTAATATATTTGGAATAGTTTACGTCCAAATCATTAACACCAATTTCATGGCCAAAGAGCTAATCATGAATGGGCCAATAAAAATAATTAAATTGTATGCTAATAAAATGAAGTGTTTGGGCTTTATTTTTATTAAGGTACTTTATTTTATCCATACCTATTATTATTATTATTATTATTATTATTATTATTATTATTATTATTATTAGTAGTAGTAGTAGTAGTAGTAGTAGTAGTAGTAGTAGACAACAATTGCTGAATTTTTAAATAAGGCCCACAAGTGATGACGGACCAAAACCGAAGTTAATTTAACAAGTCAAATTAGACAATCAAAGCACACAACAATCAACTCAACGACATAATTTACAATAAAAATAATACGGGTTATTACATTCTCCCCAACTAATTAAAAATTCGTCCTCGAATTTAACACGATAAGCAATTACCACCAGAACAACACGTAACACATGTAATAATCATCAAAGTCACAGAAAACAAAATATCGTACCTCACGGAAAAAGAAAAGGATAGCGATTTCGCATATCCAACTCGGTCTCCCAAGTACACTCCTCTACAGAATGATTGCGCCAGAGAACTTTGACCATCGGAATCTCCTTGTTCCGCAATTTACGCACTTGCGTATCAACAATCTCAACTGGCTGTTCCTCATAGGACAGCTCTTGGTCAATCTCAACACTCTGAGGCACAATCACGTGCGAAGGATCAGAAATGCACTTTCTTAACATAGAAACATGAAACACAGGATGTACTAACGACATGTCTGGCGGCAGAACCAGACGATAAGCCACAGCTCCAATCCTCTCTGAAATCTCATAAGGACCAACATACCTCGGCGCCAACTTTCCCTTGACACCAAAACGAACCACGCCTTTCATAGGCGAAACCCGAAGAAACACGAAATCACCAACATGAAACTCAATGTCTTTCCTCTTCGGATCAGCATAACTCTTATGCCGAGTAAAAGCAGTCTCTAACCTCCGTTTGATCAACGGTACCTTCTCTGAGGTAATCTGAATAATCTCCGCTCCCGAGAGTTTACGCTCTCCGACCTCCTCCCAACAGATAGGAGATCTACACTTGCGCCCGTACAAAGCCTCATACGGCGCCATCTGGATACTCGCGTGGTAACTGTTGTTGTAAGAAAACTCAATCAACGGTAGATGAGTATCCCAGCTACCCTTAAAATCGAGAACACACATCCTGAGCATATCCTCCAACATCTGAATAGTCCTCTCAGACTGACCGTCAGTCTGAGGATGAAAAGCTGTACTGAAATCCAACCGAGAACCCAAGGATTCCTGTAACGCTTTCCAGAACCTTGAAGTAAACACAGAACCTCTGTCTGAAACAATAGAAACCGATACACCATGCAAACTGACAATCCTTTCGATGTACAACTGAGCTAACCTCGAAGCAGTATATGAAACCTTAATCGGAAGGAAATGAGCTGACTTGGTCATACGGTCAACTATCACCCAGATGGAATCGTATCCCTGTCGAGTACGTGGTAAACCAACCACAAAATCCATAGCAATCCGCTCCCACTTCCACTCTGGAATAGGTAGTGGTTGCAGATAGCCAAAAGGTCTCTGATGCTCCAGCTTCACCTGCTGGCAAGTCAGACACTTAGAAACATACTCAGCGACATCCTTCTTCATCCCGCTCCACCAGTAGGTACCCTTAAGATCATGGTACATCTTAGTAGAACCCGGATGAACACTATAAGCAGACTTGTGCGCTTCTTCCAGAATCTGGTCCCTCAAACCATCTGAGTCCGGAACACACAATCTCGAACCATGTCTCAGAACACCATCCACAAAAGTAAACTCAGAATTCCCATCCTGCTGAACCTCCTCAATAATCCGTTTCAACTGTGGATCCTCAGCTTGTAAAGCTTTGATCCGATCAATCAAAACGGGTTGCACTTGTAAATGTGCTAACAAACAACCAGTCTGAGAAATCTGAAAACCATAGCCTGAAGCTATCAAACTGTGCCACTCTCTAACCATGGGTCTACGCCCAATCTCAGAAATATGAGCCAAGCTGCCCGAAGACTTGCGACTCAACGCATCGGCTACCACATTAGCCTTACCAGGATGGTACTGAATAGTACAGTCGTAGTCATTCAGCAACTCTAACCACCTCCTCTGTCTCAAGTTCAATTCTCTCTGATCAAAGATATACTTCAGACTCTTATGATCAGTGAAAATCTCACAAGTAGCACCATACAAATAATGCCTCCAGATTTTCAGCGCAAAAACCACAGCTGCCAACTCTAAATCATGAGTAGGGTAATTCACCTCATGCTTCTTCAACTGTCTGGAAGCATAGGCAATCACCTGTCCATGTTGCATCAGAACGCAACCCAAACCAATCCGAGACGCATCACAATACACTGTGAAACCATCAATGCCAGAAGGCAATGCCAAAACCGGAGCTGTAGTCAAAATCTCCTTGAGCTTCTCAAAGCTCGCCTCGCACTTGTCAGTCCACTCAAACTTGACACCCTTCTGTGTCAGTTTAGTCAAAGGTGCAGATATTCTGGAGAAATCTTGCACGAACCGACGATAGTAGCCAGCTAAACCCAGAAAACTTCTGATCTCGGTAACTGACCTTGGCCTTTGCCAATCCATGACCGCCTCAATCTTCTTCGGATCAACCTTGATCCCATCTTTCGACACCACGTGTCCTAGAAAGGTAACCTGCTCCAGCCAAAACTCACACTTTGAGAACTTAGCATACAACTGATGCTCTCGCAAGGTCTGTAATATGGTCCTCAAGTGATAAGCATGCTCCTCCTCACTCCGAGAATAGATCAAAATGTCATCAATGAAAACGATAACGAATTGATCCAAAAACGGCTTGAACACTCTGTTCATCATATCCATGAACGCTGCTGGTGCGTTAGTCAGACCAAAGGACATAACCAGAAACTCAAAATGTCCATAGCATGTCCGAAAAGCAGTCTTGGGCACATCTACGTCACGGATCCGAAGCTGATGATACCCAGACCTCATATCGATCTTAGAGAAGCACTTCGCACCTTGCAACTGATCGAACAAGTCATCGATGCGAGGAAGAGGATATCTGTTCTTGACGGTTGCCTTATTCAACTGTCTGTAGTCAATACACAGTCGAAAGGAACCATCCTTCTTCTTTACAAACAGAACAGGAGCACCCCACGGAGAAGTACCGGTCTGATGAATCCACTATCCAACAACTCTTGTAACTGAACCTTCAACTCCTTCAGCTCTGCAGGAGCCATCCGATACGGCGGTATCGAAATAGGATTTGTTTCAGGAACAACATCTATGCAGAACTCGATATCTCGATCAGGCGGTAATCCAGGCAATTCCTCTGGAAACACATCCGTGAACTCATTCACTATCGGAACACTATGCACATCGCCACTCTCTGCCTCCAAGTCTCGAACCACAGCAAGAAAACCCTGGCAACCCTTGCCTAACATCCGCTTCGCCTTGATGGCGGAAATCAGATTCTTAGGTGTCTCCGCCTTTTCTCCCTGAAAGGAAAAAGGTAGATCACCCGGAATCCGGAACTCGACTGACTTCCCTCGACAGTCAATAGAAGCATAATGGCGCGACAGCCAATCCATCCCCAAGATGACATCAAAAGAAAGAACATCAAGCACAATCAAATCAGCACATAATTCTCTACCCTGAATAACCACTGGACAAGAAGGATAAACAACGTCCACTACTACACCTTCAGACATAGGTGTAGACACAGCTAGAGGTTCACTCAAAACAGATGGTGTCATACCCAATTTCCCAGCAAAACATGTAGATACAAACGAATGGGTTGCACCCGCATCAAATAACACCAAAGCATCTATAAAAGAAATTGGAATGGTACCTTGCACCACAGCATTTGATGCATGAGCATCCTGAGGAGTAAGTGCGAACACTCTGGCCTGACCATGCGGCTGCTGCTGCGAACTCTGTCCAGTACCATAACCGTTGGAACCTCTTCCACCGTTTCCACGGCCACCAAAACCTCTGCCACCAGAACAACGGCCCCGCTGGCCACCAAAAGATGCTGCAGGTTGAGAGTACCCTACAGACTGTGAAAACGCAGGTCTCTGCTGCTGATAAGAAGACTGCGCCACACTGGAGTTAGACATCTGCTGCCCAGATGTCGGACACTCCCTGGAAAAATGACCCGGCTGGCCACAAGTAAAACAACCTCCAGGAGCTAACTGACACTGACCATAGTGCCTGCGTCTGCAATTCTGGCAGAACGGAATGTTCGATCCACCACTGTGCCCGCGTCCTGAACCACGGTTACTCCCACTGCTACTGGAACTGTACGGAGCACTCCTAGCACTATGCCTCCCTTTGTTGTGAGTACGGCGACTCCCCCTATTGGCCTGAGAAGAGCCACTGTAGTACTTCCCACTACCATGCTGCGCTGGGGCCTGCTGCCCCCCACTAGGAAGATCACTCTTTCCCTTTTGATTCTGGAAAGGGTCAGAGATCGTCCCAAACTGAACCATCGAATTCTCCATCCGCCGCGCACTATCCACTAACCGGGCAAACTCCATGTTTGTCCCTATTAGCAAAGGGAGAAACTCCGAGCCTAAACCCCTAATATAACGGTCGTTCACTCTCTCTTGATCACCCTGTAGATCTGTAGCAAACCGCCCCAAACGTACAAACTCAGTAGTGTAGTCTGTCACTGATCTATCCCCCTTCTTCAAATTTAGCAGCTTTTCTTTGAAACTCTCAGTAACAGAGAAGGGTAGATAGTAACCTCTGAACCTGATCACAAAATCAGCCCAAGACAAAGTATCCATAACTGGCCTGATGTTATCGCGATACCAGTCCTTAGCTGGACCCTTCAGCGACATCTCCACTAGCATCACTGATTGACGATCAGAAGCTTGAATCCTCTGACTGTTGTACTCAAATTCCTCCAAAAAGTCAAGAGCTTCCCAGTACTATCAAAAGAAGTCGGATTCAACTTCAAGTAGGTCATCACCAACTCTCTGTCTGTTGGAATGTGACCGACACCAGCAAGTCCACCAATACCAGCTACAGCACCAGCCTGAGGTTGCTGTTGCTGCGCTAACTGACCCAGTATATTACACTGATTCTGCAGTAGAGCCTGATTGTTCTGCATCTCGACAACGCCAGCCAAGAAAGTAGTGAAGTCGAACGCTTGCATGTTTGGTGCTTGTTGCACCTCTGGTGCCTGCTGCACATTCGGTGCCTGAACACCTGCTGCACCACGTCCTCTAGCTCCACCCCTACCAGCACCAGCTCCTCTACCTCTACCAGCACCAGCTCCTCTACCTCTGCCAGCACCTCCACCTCGACCACGTCCAGCATTGGCCTGAACCTGTGGCATTTTCTGATCGACTTCCATGGAAATCGCATCATCAGCCTCAGCTTCTTGCTCTGCCGCAGCACGAGCACGAGTACGAATAGCGTTGTTCATATCCTAAGGATTGAACAAGAACAATTTAAATACACAGATATTTCATACCCAAGTATGAACAAAACAAGCAACATATAGGATTTCCCAAGAAATCAACAGCAATAAGATATTCACCCAAGTGAAATAAAATTAACGTTTAACAGCATCAAATCAACATATAATGACTGACTCGACGCAATCCTATTGGTGTAGGCAGAATATTTTAAAAATCAAAAGATGACGTTTTAATAGACATGACTGAAACCTATATCCGCAGTAGTTCCTAAGACACAACGATACTTAACAGAGTAAACACATAGCAAGCAATGGCCTTGGTTTGAAACCAAAGCTCTGATACCAAGTTTGTCACGACCCATTTTCATGAATCGCGACCGGCGCTAGGGTATGGGTAATGTAGTACCAAAACCCGTAGCTAGCCTTTCGTTAAACATAATAACACATAAACCTGCAGAAAACCAATGCTCGGGGGCAATCGAGACTTCAGCCTAAATCTAACAGTTATAATATTCAACAGTTAATATAACATGCTTATCCAATTCCGAGTCTAAATATAGATTTATCATAAACCAAAGTAAGTGATATAACATGCCAAAGCAATAAAACCAGTCGAACCAATCCGACAAAGATATAATAATAATAAAGACGTCTAGTTACTACTGCGGTCTAAGAATAAAACAGTTTTACAGTTTTACTAAAATAAATGGAACCTCCGAGGAAAAGTAAATGCGGAGATCACCAGACTCTCTCAGATCATAACCCTGGGGAAAATTGGGAAAACAACGGGGTCAGATATACTGAGATGAGTTTATACCACTATCTACATTTATTAAGTGGAAAACCTTTAAAACCGTTTAAAATATTTAAATACGTTATTACGAATAATAGTTGGAACCCTAATCCACAATTCTAAATAATAAACATAATCCAACAGGTCTGGTCCCGAGAGCTGAGCTACACCGAGTTACCACTGACCACACTTATACCAGAGTCCCGAGAGCTGAGCTACACCGAGTTACTCTACTTGGTCCCGAGAGCTATGCTCACACCGAGTTACCACATTTCCATATCTATCTTACCCAGATCAATACCGGTGCGCACACAGTCCTAATGATGCCCATTAGGTAGCATGTTCCAACTAAGAGCCATAATATAAAAACAGTTCGAAATATACGTACAGTATATATATTTAATATTAAAATAACAATTTACTTAATAAAGCGGTAAATAGTAAGTACAAACTCACTGCTTGCTAATCCACGTGAATACCGGCAAGCAACTAATCCTGGTTCGCCTCCGGAGCACGAACAATAGACGGGTCTAGACAAATAAAATAATTATTAAAAACAGACCCTAACTCGAGAGAGTACTAGACACCACATAGAACTAGCACAAATAACACGTCGGAAATAAACAAGCCAGAACACACCAAAAATACCCATTAGGTAATAAAGCCCAATTAATATAAGTCTATTGAGTTCTCGCTTAAAAACCAATTTATAAATATTATTTAATAATCTTTAATAATAATAAATTTCCAAATAGTGGGTTAGCCGAGTTACCAATAACTACCAAGCTAACCTCACTTGTCGGGTGACCCAAGTCTAACCTGACACAAAACGTTTATCAAATATAAACCCGAGTTTATATTTATAAAATAATTTAATAAAATAATAATCCATTTTAAAAGCAGAACTCAATAACTTCAATTTCAAGTAACGAATAGTTACTAATAGTTTATTTAATTAAAAATAAATTAAGAAAACGTTTAAAATTTTAAAACGTCAAATTGACACGTATAGTCAATAAATTTTAAAAATTAATAATTACCCGAGTAATTATAAATTATTGACTAAAAGTATAATTTCCGTTTTTCGATTATAGTTACAAAACAATCTAATTCAAAAACCAAATTCATTAGGCCTAACAAACCAATGTAATCAAATTAATAAGCCTATTACTAACTAAGCATAAACCTAATAAGAAAACAAGGCCCAATAGGAATGAATGTAATAATTCAATCATGCAATCCATGACCACGTTGAGTCTAAAAAGAAAAGCTAAATAATTTAGTGACCTTAGAATGCAATTAACCATCTTTCTCAAATAACACAACAATTTCCATTACAACATCAGTGGCCTTTAAATTGAATAAAGAAAGTTGGCCTTTAAATTGAATAAAGAAAGTTGCCGCCCACTTACTACTTAAGAACCAAAAGCAATTAGTGAAACCATGATAACAGTAACCCAATAAACCAAAATCAAAGAATAATTTCACATGCCAAATATATGAACTTACAGAAACGAAGATCAACACTTTTCAAAAAACAACAGGAATCAATTTAACCTATATCAACACAACATCTCAAGAAACTCTCCTTCATAGCAACGAATTCATGCTCAGGATCCAAAATCATGGCGGGTGGGGTTTGACGAATCCCAAAATAAAACCGAGTGGTATCAACAAAGCAAAACAACAAAAGGGATCCGAGATATAACAAATCTGTTGGTGCAGCGGGACGTGAGGGTCCGAATCGTATATTTCAATTCAAAATTGGAATTCCAACAATTCGGATCCAGAAATTGATCATATCAATAAAAATGGATCGTCGTATCATATAGTAATTAAAGCACGCATCTAGAAACCGTAAGAAGAATACCTATGTCGATTCTCCAACGATTCTTGTAGTCCCGATAGTATGGCGACCTCAAGCTCGTCCACACGAGTATGCGTCCGATTGAATCCTCGCCTTGAAGTAATCTGCAAGAGTTTCTCTTGCTGAGCAACCCAAAGCTCAAACTCTCGCCTCGATTACGTCTTTGCTGGGATGTATGAAAAACTTTCTCCAAGCTTTTCTGTGATTGATGACTACTTGAACTCCTTCAAATATGCTCTTTTAAGTGTGGTGTGTTTAGAATGAGCAAAGGGAACCTCTATTTATAGGGTAGAGCTTTGCTTAAGAATGCAACACCTCACATGCTAGGTGTCACACGCCAAACAAAGGTGTTGCCACCATTCGACACCTCACATGCTAGGTGTCACACACCAAGCATAGGTGTTGCCACCATCTGACACATCATATGCTAGGTGTCACACATCAAGCATAGGTGTTGCCACCTTCTGACACGTCGGATGCTAGGTGTCACACACAGAGACATACATGACATCATCACGTGACATCATCATATGACATCATCGTGACATCATCACATGACATCATCGTGACATCATCACATGACATCATCGTGACATCATCACATGACATCATCGTGACATCATCACATGACATCATCGTGACATCATCACATGATATCATCACATTAACTTGGATAAAATACAATTAGGTGCCTACTAATTTATAACTCTTACAAATTAGTCCCTAATTTATACTTGTTTTTCATCTTAGATTAATTTCCGAGATATGCTAGTATCTATATGAAATCGATCTCTCGTAAACTCAATCGGTTGCACACCCTATTGTGTGTGACTAACTAGGTTCACATCTATATGGCAACGAGAGTCATAAGAAACGCCCTTCTTATATTAAATAATTAAATCCCATTAATTATTAATTCTCGTAGATCGTGAGTGACGTCTAGCAACATATCACGACCCCCAAATAGATATGAATGTTTCGATGCGTTCTTTATGAACCAATGTTCATAATTACCGTACACTCAAAATTCCCTTCATCTAAGATTCCGATCTCGACTAGTGTCACGGTTAAGTCAAACACTGTTTGTCTTAATCATATGACCTCATCTCAGTTTTTATTCTTGATAAATATGACTTCCACTAGAAACAACTTTCTAAGTAAGTCATATACACCCGCGCAGGTTTTATTATCCATCAAGAACAATTTGAGATAGCATAGAATCTTTTCTCCGTTCATCCGGAGTGATAAATCCTCTCTTGGTTAAACCCCTATCTCCATATACAACTAACTAGAGCCAACACATCCCGCGACCCTAGCTCATGAAAGATCTAGGGATAAGGAGTATCAAACTCTAATCACCTATATACAAGATAGTGTCACCGCAAGTCAAAGGACATATGTACAATCATGAACTAGATGACATTAAATTGACTTTGATGAAATACCATGTATAAGTCATCTAGCGTCACTTGTTCGACCCACTCAACATCTTGAGTGTCCACATGTTTATCCTGATCTCCATCAAGTAGTATGAGACTCACTACTTCCTATAATTAGTAACTCCTTACTAATCAGGAGAATAAACAGAGGTGACAATCTTTCCGGGATAATACGATGCCCTTATTCGTAGGACCCCATCGATCATGAACTGTTATTTAAATCACATGTATAATAAAATCTGTAACTCATATTCTTAACACCTTAAGAATAGATTCTATCACAATGTGATAAGGACAATACGTAATAAATGAACACTTAGTTGATGAGACACTTAGTTCAATTAGAACATATATATCTTTTCCATTGGGATTAGTTCTACAAATATACATGATCAAATGGCCCTAGGGCACATACTACTAACAATCTCCCACTTGCACTAGTGCCATTGGCAACTATATCTAAGCCCCATCTTTACAAGATGTAAATCTTAATGACTCTATGTCATGTAAACCTTAATGACTCTAAGTCATGGACTTTGTCAGTGGGTCAGCCGTGTTATAGGCTGATGCTATCTTTTAGAGAAACAATTTTCTCTTTCCAACAATTTCTTTAGATAATATGATAATGCCTTTCCTTATGTTCGGATAAGTTGTGAGACCCAGTTTCCTTTGCTATGGCAGTAGCACCATTGTGGTCGCAGAAAAGAGGAACTGTCGACTTAATGGAAGAAACCGTACTTATTTCTATTAAGAACTATTTTATCCAAACACCTTCTATTACAACATCTCATGCCATAATATACTCGGCTTCTATAATGGAATATGGAGTTGATTCTTGCTTAGAACACTTCTAGCTCACTACTCCTTCATTATAGATAAATATGAATCTGGAGATAGACTCTCTATTATCCATATCTGATTATTAATCAAAATCTGTAAAACGGTCTACTTAAAAATCTCGTTCTCCATTTGTTAATACCATATCTTTAGTTCTATAAAAGTACTTAAAGATACCTTTAACATCCATCCAATGTTCTCAACATAGATTGGATTAAAACCGATTAGTCCCACTAACCGCATAGACAATTTCTAGCTTTGTATGTGGCAACACATACCTCACACTACCAATTGCCGAAGCTTATGGTATCTTTGCTAGATTGTTTCTTTCTTCAGAAGTTTCGGAAGACACTCCCTTTGAAAGATTTATTTTATGCCTAACTAGTATCAATCCTCTCTTAGAACTTCCATATTGAACTACTTCAATATCTTTTCTAAGAAGAGCCTTTAGGAGAAACCAATTATTCTCTTAGATCTATCTCTATAGAGTCTAATACTGAGAATTTAGGCTACCTCTCTGTGGTCTTTGATGGAGTACGTATTAGATAAACCAAAGTTTTACAAAAGTTAACATTCCGATATTATTATGTATTAGTAATATGTTATCTAGATACAAGATCACAAAAGTGAGTTTGCTCCCACTAACCTTCTTGTAAACATTAGGTTTATCATCGTTTTTAATAAATTCGTAACTCCTTACGGCTTTATCAAGACGACGAATCTCGAAGCTTTGTTACCATCCACTAGGGATCATTTTAGCTTACACGCCTCGGAACCTTCTTCGGATTCAAAATCCTCGGCTTGTTCCATATAGATATACTCCTTAATTTAACCATTAAGGAATGTGGTTCTTACATCCATATGTCCAATCACAAAATCTGAATGTGTAGCCTTGGTAAGAAAAATCATGATGGACTTAAGCATGGCTACCGGCGATAAAGTGTATTCACAATACAACTTCGTGCCTCTAGCAAAACTCTTTTGCAATAAGCCTTGCTTTAAATGTCTCCACCTTTCCATTTGTACCAATTTTACACTTGAAGATCCATTTAAACCTTATTGGTATAATACCTTTGGATGGATCGACTAGCTCCTAAAATTTGGTTTCTTTATATGGAATCCATTTCAGATTTTATTCCTTCAAACCAATTTTGAAGAATCTATATCACATATAGTTTCCTCATAAGTAGAGGGATCAACACTTGATCTTTTACTCCATGACTAAACAACTCTTGTTTATCATGTGGGAAAACCATCTCTCTACGGTGGACGAGATACTCTACTTAATCTTCGAGTTGTTAATGTAGATACATCTTTTACTAACTCCGGCTTTTAGTGGGTTTGATCAATCTTCATTGATTCATTATTTTGTTGGTAACTAGATGACTCCTCATCTAATTCTATATTCCTTTCTTAGTGTCCCTCTTGAATAAACGCTTTATTAAGAAAGACTACCACCGTTAAACAACGATTGTTTGTTCGGTTCGAATATAGAAACAATATCCTAAACTGTCTTTAGGATATCCAACATAACCTTTCCATGATTGATTTTGATTCCAAATTTATCGGATATCAGTTTCCTGATACGTTCCGAACACCCTCAAATCTTAACATCCTTAAGACTTGATTCCATACCATATCTCATAAGGTATCTATGGTGCAAATTTAGTTGGAATTTAATTTAGAATTTTATTTGCGGTAAGAAGTGCTTGACCCTATAACGAGATGGATAAGTCAGTATATAGCTCATTATAGATCGTATCATTTCCCACAATGTACGATACGTCTTTCTTGACAGACGCACCATTCAACCATGGTGTTCCCAAAGAGTAAGTTGAAAAATAATACCACATTCCTTTTAGGAACATACCAAATTCTGTACTCAAGTATTCTTCCCTTTTCGATCACATCGTAAAGTATTAATACCTTTTCCAATTTGGTTTTCTACTTCATTCTTGAAGTCATTTGAACATTTCAAAATCTTCATGTTTGTTCTTCATAAGACAAACTTAACTATATCGTGATAAATCATCGATGTAGAAAATGAAGTATAAGTATCTACCTTGGTCCGTTTCTTTTAACATACCATATACATCACTATGTATGATTTCTTAAACGGCTTTGGCTCTACCACTTTGTCCCACAAAGAATGACCAGGTCATTTTGCCTTTAAGATACGACTCACAAATCGAAAGAGATGCAAAATCTTGATTGCTCAAGATTCCCATTCTATCTAACTTGTTATGTCTATCTTTTGCAATATGTCCTAATTATAAATGCCAAAGTTGTTTAGAAGTTTGATAACTTATGGTATTAATTTCCAAAACATCTTTTGCATTAAACATCTTTATTCAAGTCATAAAGAACATTTTGTACATATCCATACCCAACTCCGTATTATCAAACATAATACTACAAACATCCTTTGCAAATAGAAAATCAACTACCAAATTTGTCACACAAATTCGGATATGATATTTCTATATATATTGGGTGAGTACAAAAAAACTTGTTTAAGTACAACTTATGTTTATTTAAGAAAATTGAAGTTGATCCTATAGCTCTTGTCATAACGCTTGCGTCATTCCTGAGATTTAAGATTACTTCATCTTTTTCCTTTCTTTCTCACTTTTACTAAATCCGTAAAAGATAAACAAATGTGAGAATTAGCATCGGTATTCAATGCCCAAGCTTTTAAATGAGCAATTGACATTGGAATATGAGATGGACACATGTTCTTGATGGAGTTGTTCCTCCAGTCATTGCCCTTTAAGTATTCACAATACTTAATGCAATTTCCATTTCAATGTCTTTCGGTTTGACAAAAGAAACACTTTCTTTTATTGACCGAACCGCCTTTGAAATATTCCAAATATTTCCGGCTATGACTTATACTGTCCTACATCTTAACAAACGAAAACACTTTTCTTTGTTAACCAATGTGCATTTCTTTTTCGCAAAAGCCTTAGAGGCATCTAAATATCTTAATCAATCAAAAAATGGTTTTAAACCACTAGCCGATTATTATCGTGAATGTCACTTAAAAGGATTCTATTTAATCTTATTATCCTTTAGATAGCAAAGATCTCTAATTAGTATTCGTGTTATTTTGTATATTTAACCATAATGATTTGGTCTCTATCAAAATGGCCTCCCACTATCTTTTTCGAATCCTACACTTCCAAAATAGAAAACGTGAATCTTTGTTGGAAAAGACTTCAAGCGGGTGATTGAATTCTTATACTCACTTATCTTTCCCTCAAGTACTTAATGCTATTCTTGGGATCAAAATGATATATAAGTGAACAACTACTTGTTCATCATATCTCATATGAGGTTTAATCATTTCCGGCTCCTAATGCTTTCACCCTCAAGTACTTAATGCTATTCTTGGGTTTCCACATTAGTTAAGTTTAACCCATTGAATCAACTAAGATGTATCGATTTGAATAATATACGACTCAGGTACGCCTAATTGCCTTTCTCGCCGTATATTATATCGACTACACCCGCAACATCGCATGCTTAACAATAAACTCGACAACATCTCTTGACGATATCATCTCACCCCTATGTATCCATAGCCGACAAGATGATAACTCAAAGCGTGTTAGTTTATTGCTCCAATGGAGAGCCATTGATAAATCAATTTAATGATTAATCAATATAAACTTAATCCTTTTACTTTTAGGAAGATTTCTTAGGGTTTTAAGTTATTCCGGTCTCACTAAGCCCACAACACATTTTAGCATGCATCTCATACATATTAAAGCTAAAATGAATCATGCAATCACACATGTATGATCATGGACGTCCTAGGTCTCATTCTTTAGCCACAAAAGAATGAGCAAACTATTATTTGTTCCGCATGTTTTGTTGACGACAACATAATGCACAAGCGAGTCACGTATTGTGTTAAATAATCACATTAGAAAAATTCCCAGGATAGATTGGAGGGTCACGAGCGGACCACTTAAGTACCAATCTCCTAGACAGAATTTAATCAAATGTAATTAATGTCACAATACCGTTTGTTCGTTTTTGCAAACAAGACCTAAGCCCTCGGAATTATAAATTACATGCCAATTAATAATTCCTAAGTCCATGATTATTAATACATGCATTCAATCGTAAAGCTTTAATACTTGCTGATACGGTGGCTCCGATACCACTGTTGGTGCAGCGGGACGTGAGGGTCCGAATCGTATATTTCAATTCAAAATTGGAATTCCAACAATTCGGATCCAGAAATTGATCATATCAATAAAAATGGATCGTCGTATCATATAGTAATTAAAGCACGCATCTAGAAACCGTAAGAAGAATACCTATGTCGATTCTCCAACGATTCTTATAGTCCCGATAGTACGGCGACCTCAAGCTCGTCCACACGAGTATGCGTCCGATTGAATCCTCGCCTTGAAGTAATCTGCAAGAGTTTCTCTTGCTGAGCAACCCAAAGCTCAAACTCTCGCCTCGATTACGTCTTTGCTGGGATGTATGAAAAACTTTCTCCAAGCTTTTCTGTGATTGATAACTACTTGAACTCCTTCAAATATGCTCTTTTAAGTGTGGTGTGTTTAGAATGAGCAAAGGGAACCTCTATTTATAGGGTAGAGCTTTGCTTAAGAATGCAACACCTCACATGCTAGGTGTCACACGCCAAGCAAAGGTGTTGCCACCATTCGACACCTCAAATGCTAGGTGTCACACTCCAAGCATAGGTGTTGCCACCATCTGACACATCATATGCTAGGTGTCACACATCAAGCATAGGTGTTGCCACCTTCTGACACGTCGGATGCTAGGTGTCACACACAGAGACATACATGACATCATCACGTGACATCATCATATGACATTATCGTGACATCATCACATGACATCATCGTGACATCATCACATGACATCATCGTGACATCATCACATGACATCATCGTGACATCATCACATGACATCATCGTGACATCATCACATGATATCATCACATTAACTTGGATAAAATACAATTAGGTGCCTACTAATTTATAACTCTTACAAATTAGTCCCTAATTTATACTTGTTTTTCATCTTAGATTAATTTCCGAGATATGCTAGTATCTATATGAAATCGATCTCTCGTAAACTCAATCGGTTGCACACCCTATTGTGTGTGACTAACTAGGTTCACATCTATATGGCAAAGAGAGTCATAAGAAACGCCCTTCTTATCATCGTGACATCATCACATGACATCATCGTGACATCATCACATGACATCATCGTGACATCATCACATGATATCATCACATTAACTTGGATAAAATACAATTAGGTGCCTACTAATTTATAACTCTTACAAATTAGTCCCTAATTTATACTTGTTTTTCATCTTAGATTAATTTCCGAGATATGCTAGTATCTATATGAAATCGATCTCTCGTAAACTCAATCGGTTGCACACCCTATTGTGTGTGACTAACTAGGTTCACATCTATATGGCAACGAGAGTCATAAGAAACGCCCTTCTTATATCAAATAATTAAATCCCATTAATTATTAATTCTCGTAGATCGTGAGTGACGTCTAGCAACATATCACGACCCCCAAATAGATATGAATGTTTCGATGCATTCTTTATGAACCAATGTTCATAATTACCGTACACTCAAAATTCCCTTCATCTAAGATTCCGATCTCGACTAGTGTCACGGTTAAGTCAAACACTGTTTGTCTTAATCATATGACCTCATCTCAGTTTTTATTCTTGATAAATATGACTTCCACTAGAAACAACTTTCTAAGTAAGTCATATACACCCGCGCAGGTTTTATTATCCATCAAGAACAATTTGAGATAGCATAGAATCTTTTCTCCGTTCATCCGGAGTGATAAATCCTCTCTTGGTTAAACCCCTATCTCCATATACAACTAACTAGAGCCAACACATCCCGCGACCCTAGCTCATGAAAGATCTAGGGATAAGGAGTATCAAACTCTAATCACCTATATACAAGATAGTGTCACCGCAAGTCAAAGGACATATGTACAATTATGAACTAGATGACATTAAATTGACTTTGATGAAATACCATGTATAAGTCATCTAGCGTCACTTGTTCGACCCACTCAACATCTTGAGTGTCCACATGTTTATCCTGATCTCCATCAAGTAGTATGAGACTCACTACTTCCTATAATTAGTAACTCCTTACTAATCAGGAGAATAAACAGAGGTGACAATCTTTCCGGGATAATACGATGCCCTTATTCGTAGGACCCCATCGATCATGAACTGTTATTTAAATCACATGTATAATAAAATCTGTAACTCATATTCTTAACACCTTAATAATAGATTCTATCACAATGTGATAAGGACAATACGTAATAAATGAACACTTAGTTGATGAGACACTTAGTTCAATTAGAACATATATATCTTTGCCATTGGGATTAGTTCTACAAATATACATGATCAAATGGCCCTAGGGCACATACTACTAACAAAATCTTCATATAATCAAAAATAAAACGACAGCAATAAAGCTTAAAAACGACGACAGAACATGAACCAAGCGATGAACCGAACGGCAAACAAACGGAAGGATTTTTACGTACCAATTCGAGATGAAGCACGTAAGGATTAACAAGGTTGTTGTATAAAGATGAATGGCCGAAGAAAAATTCAGATTGATGCTAAAACAATGAAGTTGCGAGTTAATAACCGGATGTGACGATATCGTATCGAAATAACGAATGAAACGATTTACTTATCGAATTTCAAACGAATGGAAAAGGAATGGAGATTGAAGTATGTTTGAGAACGTTTCAGCAAGAGAGTCGGCTAGGGTTTTATAAGAATGAGTGAAATAAAATAGAGTTAGGGAAAGAAACGTAATAGATGCACTGCTGCTTTAGAAATATGAAGAAAGTTGGAAATTTGGTTAATATATTTGGAATAGTTTACGTCCAAATCATTAACACCAATTTCATGGCCAAAGAGCTAATCATAAATGGGCCAATAAAAAGTTTAAAATTTGGACGCGAATAGGTTATGGACTAAATTGAAACTTTTGAAAAGTTTCAAGGACCGAAGTGCAAATTAGCCAGGTTATATATATATCATTTCCTTCAGATGAAGGAATCACTAGATCCTTCTTCTCCTTCTTCGTTCCAAAAACGGCGATAACGTACGGTTCGTCGCGCGGTTTCCGTTTCTCGTCCGTTTCCGACGTTCTATAACTCCAAACGATCGTATTTTGACGGGTAATTACGGTAAGCTTGACGTTTTACCGTTTCGTTGATTATATTTTGAGTTATATCGATTCAAAGTTTTAGGCCACGAAACGATTTTATCGTTTAATTCATTATAAGATCGTAGTTGGGTGTTTTGAAGTTAGAAATAGCGTTTTGGATACGTTTTGAGCGTTTTGGCGCGTTGAAGCTCGTCGGAAATCGATTCCCGGACAAAACCTCGTGGCTGTGCGTCGCACAGCAGGACTGTGCGAACGCACAGCAGGACTGTGCGAACGCACAGTCAATGGACTGTGCGAACGCACAGTCAACTGTGCGAACGCACAGTCTGGTGACTGTGCGAACGCACAGTCATGGACTGTGCGAACGCACAGTCATGGACTGTGCGAAGGCAATGTCTGCTAGGACTGTGCGAACGCACAGTCACACCGTGCAGACGCACAGTCCCCTGTGCAATCGCACAGGCAGACGTGCGTACGCACAGTGTTTTCGTCAATCGACCTAGTTTTTCGAGAAAATTATATACGTGCATATCGAGATTTGAAATGGATTAGTAATTGATTAATGTGAGACGTTAACCTAATGAGGTTAAAAGTGATATTTTATCCATAAACGAGTTTGATACCGTTTATCGGGATAATCACGTGAGAGGCACGATGGTTAATAGAGTTCAGTGTGTCTAGTCTGGAGTCTAGAGTCAATCTTAGAATAGGATTCTAACTCAAGTCAAATGTTTTAAAAATTGCTTTAGATCCGGCGAGGCAAGAAGCAGCTGGACCAGTGCTTCGGGAAGCTTGACGTTCTAAAGCCCCGACGTATTTTTGGATAAGCGTTTTCTGTGAGTTTATATGATTTGCTTTTAAAGTATTGATTTAAGCAATTATTTTATATTGTTTATTATTTGAACTGCATGTTTTATATGCGAAACTTTTATACGAATTGCATATGCTTGATTTGAAACCAGTATTGATCCGATGGAACGTGCTACCTATTGGGCGACAATAGGACTGTGTGATCACCAGTTTTGATATGACTCAGCTGGGAGCTGATGATGAATATGAAAGTTACGATTGGGTTTATGATTTTGATACGAGAGAGCACTCGGCTACGGTGTAGTCTGGAGTCCCCGTATCTAGTGGCTGGGCCACCAGCGAGTTGGACTCGCAATTGATATTTATGATTGGGTTGATCGATCGATTAATAGTATATTTGAGGATTAAGGTTTCAATCGGATCCTGTACTTGGCTGCATATGATTGATTACGGTTTTATGTTTTATTTGAATACTTATTAGTAAATGTATGAACTCACTCAGTATATCCCAATATACTGACCCCTCACAGACTTTCTTTCAGGTTAAAGACACTTTGAAGCAACAGACTTCTATCCTGCTTCCAGAAGTCTGTATTTTTGAGTATGTAAAGAAACAGTACTTTACTGTTAGAGCTGCAGTAGATAAGTCTTTTGCAAGTCAGCTTGTAATGTATAGTTTTCTGTAAATATAACTTTAACGTTTTATAGTTTTAAACGTTTACGCTTGCTGCGTTATTTATATTGTAACTGTCAGAGGATATGTGTGCCTGGCATGTGTGCTTCTGCATGACACGTGTTTGCTTATGTCATGCATGACGTTTGTGCTTCGCAAAAAATTATTTTACGTTTTTAGGCTCGCTACGGGTTTCGGAGCAACCACTCCCATTCCCTAGCGCCGGTCTCGGCCCTGAGATTGGGTCGTGACAAAAACAAATCCAAATATTTCACATTTTTAGCGATTTAAGCCGAACGATTATAAAATTTACGAAACAAAACCAAACGTTTCACCTTTTTTAGCAATTTAAGCCAAACGTTTACAGTTGCTACGAATCAAATCCAAACGTTTCCCCATTTTAGCAATTTAAGCCAAACGTTAACAAACATTACGAAACAAATACAAGCTTTCACCTTTTTAGCGAATTAAGCCAAACGTTTACAAACCTTACGAAACAAATCCAAACGTTTACCCATTTTAGCGACTTAAGCCAAACGTTTACAAATGTTACGAAACAAATCCAAACATTTCACCTTTTTAGCGATTTAAGCCAAACATTTACAAACGTTACGAAACAAATTCAAACGTTTTAGATTTTTAGCGACTTAAGACAAATGTTTACAAACGTTACGAAACAAAACCAAATTTTTCAACTATTTAGCAATTTAAGCCAAACCCTTACAAACGTTACGAAACAAATCCAAGCCTTTAAAACGTTATGAAACAAATCCAAACGTTTTACCTTTTTAGCGATTGAAGCCAACGTTTACAAGCGTTACAAAACAAAACCAAACATTTACAAAGGTTACGAAACAAATCCAAATGTTTCACCTTCTTTGCAATTTGCGCCAAACGTTTACAAACATTACAAAACAAATCCAAACATTTCACCTTTTTAGCAATTTGAGCCAAACGTTTACAAAACGTTGCAAAACAAACCCAAACGTTTCACCTTTTTAGCTATTTAATCCAAACGTTTCCCCTTTTTAGCGATTTAAGCCAAACGTTTACAAACGTTACGAAACAAATCCAAACGTTTTACCTTTTTAGCAATTTAAGCCAAACGTTTACACACGTTACAAAATAAATCCAAATATTTCCCCTTTTAGCGATTTAATCCAAACGTTTCACCTTTTTAGCGATTTATGCTAAACGTTTACAAACTTTACGAAACAAATCCAAGCGTTTCACCTTTTTTAGCAATTGAAGTCAAACCTTTTTAGCGAATTAAGCCAAACGTTTACAAACATTACGAAACAAATCCAAGCGTTTAAAACATTACGAAACAAATCCAAACATTTTCCCTTTTTAGTGATTGAAGCCAAACGTTTAGCGATTTGAGCCAAACGTTTATAAACGTTACAAAACAAAACCAAAAGTTTACAAACTTTACGAAACAAATCCAAACGTTTCCCCTATTAAGCAATTTGAGCCAAACGTTTACAAACGTTAGAAAAAAAATCCAAACGTTTCACCTTTTTAGCGATTTAATCTAAACGTTTCACCTTTTTAGCAATTTAAGCCAAACGTTTACAAACATAACGAAACAAATCCAAATGTTTCACCTTTTTTATTAATTTGAGCATAACTTTTAAAAACGTTACAAAACAAATCCAAATGTTTCCCCTTTTTAGCAATTTAAGCCAAACGTTTACAAACGTTACAAATCAAATCCAAACGTTTCACCTTTTTAGCAATTTAATCCAAACCAAACGTTTACAAATGTTACGAAACAAATCCAAACTTTTCACCTTTTTAGGAATTTAATCCAAACGTTTCCCCTTTTTAGCGATTTATGCCAAACGTTTACAAACGTTACGAAACAAATCCAAACGTTTCACCTTTTTTAGCGATTGTACCCAAACCTTTTTAGCAATTTCAGCCAAAGGTTTACAAACGTTACGAAACAAATTCAAGCGTTTAAAACGTTACGAAACAAATCAAAACGTTTTACCTTTTTAGCGATTGAAGTCAAACGTTAAGCGATTTAAGCCAAACGTTTACAAACGTTACAAAACAAAACCAAACGATTACAAACGTTACGAAACAAATCCAAACGTTTCTCCTTATTAGCAATTTGAACCAAACGTTTACAAACATTTCAAAACAAATCCAAACGTTTTCCTTTTTTAACAATTTGAGCCAAACGTTTACAAACATTACAAAGCAAAGCCAAAAGTTTCACCTTTTTAGTTATTTAAGCCAAACGTTTACAAACGTACAAAACAAATCCAAATGTTTCACCTTTTTAGCAATTTGAGCTAAACGTTTACAAAAGTTACCAAACAAATCCAAACGTTTCCCCTTTTTAGTGATTAAAGCCAAACGTTAACAGACGTTACGAAACAAATCCAAACGTTTCACCTTTTTGGCGATTTAAGCCAAACATTTACAAACATTACAAATCAAATCCAAATGTTTTACCTTTTTAGCGATTTAATCCAAACCAAATGATTACAAATGTTACGAAACAAATCCAAACGTTCCACCTTTTTAGCAATTTAATCCAAACATTTTACCCTTTTAGCGAGTTATGCCAAACATTTACAAACGTTACGAAAGAAATCCAAATGTTTCACCTTCTTAACAATTTAAGCCAAACGTTTACAAATGATACGAAACAAATCCAAATGTTTCACCTTTTTAGCGATTTAAGCCAAACGTTTACAAACGTTATAAAACAAATCCAAACGTTTCACCTTTTTAGCGATTTAAGCCAAACGTTTACAAACGTTACGAAACAAATCCAAGCGTTTAAAACATTACAAAATAAAACCAAACGTTTAAAACGTTACAAAACAAATACAAACGTTTCACCTTTTTAGCGATCGAAGCCAAACGTACAAACATTACAAAACAAATCCAAACATGTCACCTTTTTAGGAATTTAAGCCAAACGTTGACAAACATTACTAAACAAATCCAAACGTTTCACCTTTTTAGCAATTTAAGCCAAACGTTTACAAACGTTACAAAACAAATTCAAACGTTTCCCCTTTTTAACGATTAAAGCCAAACGTTTTGCGATTTAAGCCAAACGTTTGCAAACGCAACAAAAAAAACAAAACGTTTACAATCGTTACGAAACTAATCCAAACGTTTCGCCTTTTTAGCAATTTGAGCCAAACGTTTACAAACGTTACAAAACAAATCCAAACATTTCACCTTTTTAGCAATTTAAGCCAAACGTTTACAAATGCTACGAAACAAATCCAAACGTTTGGATTTGTTTCTTAACATTTCCAAACGTTACAAAAAAAAATCCAAACGTTTCACCTTTTTAGCAATTTAAGCCAAATGCTAACAAACGTTACGAAACAAATCCAAACGTTTCCCCTTTTTCTCAAATATAAGCCAAATGTTTATAAACGTTACGAAACAAATCCAAGACTTTAAAAGGTTACGATAAAAATCCAAACGTTTCACCTGTTTAGCGATTTAAGCCAAACGTTTACAAACGTCACAAAACAAATCCAAACATTTCAGATTTTTAGCGATTTAAGCCAAAGGTTTTGCCTTTTTTTTAATTTAATCCAAACGTTTATCATTTTTAGCGGTTTAAGCTAAATGTTTACAAACGTTATAAAACAAATCCAAACGTTTCACCTTTTTTAGCAATTTAAGCCAAATGTTTACAAACGTTACTAAACAAAACCAAACGTTTACAAAGGTTACGAAACAAAACCAAACATTTCACCTTTTTAGCGATTTAAGCCAAATGTTTACAAACATTACAAAACAAATACAAACGTTTCACCTTTTTAGCAATTGAAGACAAACGTTTACAAACGTTACGAAATAAAACCAAACGGTTAAAAGGTGAAATGTTTTGTAAACATTACAAAACAAAACGTTTTACCTTTTTCAGGATTGAAGCCAAATGTTTTCAAACGTTACAAAACAAATCCAAACATTTCACCTTTTTAGCAATTTGAGCTGCAATCGTTAAAAAGGTGAAAAGCTTGGATTTGTTTCGTAACGTTTGTAAACGTTTGGCTTAACTAAAAATGTGAAACATTTGGATTTGTCTCGTAACGTTTTAAACGTTTGGATTTGTTTGGTAACGTTTGGCTTAAATCGCTAAAAAGGTGAAACGTTTGGATTTGTTTCGTAGCATTTTAAATATTTGAATTTGTTTCGTTATGTTTGTAAACGTTTGGCTTAAATTGCTAAAAAGGTGAAATGTTTGGATTTGTTTCGTAACGTTTGTAAACGTTTGGCTTAAATTGCTAAAATGGGGAAACGTTTGGATTTGTTTTGTAATGTTTGTAAATGGTTAGCTTAAATTGCTAAAAAGGTGAAACGCTTGGATTTGTTTCGTAACGTTTGTAAACGTTTAGCTTAAATCGCTAAAAAGTTGAAACGTTTGGATTTGTTTCGTAACGTTTGTAAACGTTTGGCTTAAATAGATAAAAAAGGCGAAAAGTTTGGATTTGTTTTGTAATAACGTTTGTAAACGTTTGGCTTTTTTAGCGATTTAAACACGTTTGTAAACGTTTGGCTTAAATAGATAAAAAAGGCGAAAAGTTTGGATTTGTTTTGTAATAACGTTTGTAAACGTTTGGCATTTTTAGCGATTTAAACACGTTTGTAAACGTTTGGCTTAAATTGCGAAAAAGGTAAACGTTTGGCATAAATCGCTAAAATGGTGAAACGTTTTTTACAAACGTTACGCGATTGAAGCCAAACGTTTTAAAACGATAAGAAATAAATCGAAACGTTTCCCCTACCTTTTTAGCAATCTAAGCCAGACGTTTACAGCCAAACGTTTTAAATGTTACAAAACAAATCCAAACATTTCACCTTTTTAGCGATCTAAGCCAAACGTTTACAAACGTTTCAAAACAAATCCAAACGATGCACCTTTTTAGCGATTTAAGCCAAACGTTTACAAACGTTATGAAACAAATCCAAACGTTTCACTTTTTTAGCAATTTAATACCAAACGTTTGGAGAAACATTTACAAACATTACGAGACAAATCCAAACGTTTCACCTTTTTAGCGATTGAATCCAAACGTTCACAAATGTTACAAAACAAACCCAAATGTTATAGTGGCTTTAGCCAAACGATACAAAACAAATCCAAAAGTTTACCTTTTTTAGCGATTTAAGCCAAACGTTTACAAACGTTATAAAACAAATCCAAACGTTTCACGTTTTTAGTAATTGAAGCCAAACGTTTACAAACGTTACGAATCAAATCCAAACATTTCACCTTATTAGCGAATTAAGATAAATGTTTACAAACATTACGAAACAAAACCAAATTTTTCAGCTATTTAGCAATTTAAGCCAAACCCTTACAAACGTTACGAAACAAATCCAAGCCTTTAAAACGTTATGAAACAAATCCAAACGTTTTACTTTTTTAGCGATTGAAGCCAACGTTTACAAGCGTTACAAAACAAAACCAAACATTTACAAAGGTTACGAAACAAATCCAAATGTTTCACCTTCTTTGCAATTTGCGCCAAACGTTTACAAACGTTACAAAACAAATCCAAACATTTCGCCTTTTTAGCAATTTGAGCCAAACGTTTACAAACGTTGCAAAACAAACCCAAACGTTTCACCTTTTTAGCTATTTAATCCAAACGTTTCCCCTTTTTAGCGACTTAAGCCAAACGTTTACAAACGTTACGAAACAAATCCAAACGTTTCACCTTTTTAGCAATTTAAGCCAAACGTTTACAAACGTTACAAAATAAATCCAAATATTTCCCCTTTTAGCGATTTAATCCAAACGTTTCACCTTTTTACCGATTTATGCTAAACGTTTACAAACTTTACGAAACAAATCCAAACGTTTCACCTTTTTTAGCAATTGAAGTCAAACCTTTTTAGCGAATTAAGCCAAACGTTTACAAACATTACGAAACAAATCCAAGCGTTTAAAACATTACGAAACAAATCCAAACATTTTACCTTTTTAGTGATTGAAGCCAAACGTTTAGCGATTTGAGCCAAACGTTTATAAACGTTACAAAACAAAACCAAAAGTTTACAAACTTTACGAAACAAATCCAAACGTTTCACCTATTAAGCAATTTGAGCCAAACGTTTACAAACGTTAGAAAAAAATCCAAACGTTTCACCTTTTTAGCAATTTAAGCCAAACGTTTACAAACGTAACGAAACAAATCCAAATGTTTCACCTTTTTTATTAATTTGAGCCAAACGTTTAGAAACGTTACAAAACAAATCCAAATGCTTCCCCTTTTTAGCAATTTAAGCCAAACGTTTACAAACGTTACAAATCAAATCCAAACGTTTCACCTTTTTAGCAATTTAATCCAAACCAAACGTTTACAAATGTTACGAAACAAATCCAAACCTTTCACCTTTTTAGGAATTTAATCCAAACGTTTCACCTTTTTAGCGATTTATGCCAAACGTTTACAAACGTTACGAAACAAATCCAAACGCTTCACCTTTTTTAGCGATTGTACCCAAACCTTTTTAGCAATTTCAGCCAAACGTTTACAAACGTTCCGAAACAAATTCAAGTGTTTAAAATGTTACGAAACAAATCAAAAAGTTTTACCTTTTTAGCGATTGAAGTCAAACGTTTAGCGATTTAATCCAAACGTTTACAAACGTTACAAAAAAAAAAAACGAAACGATTACAAACGTTACGAAACAAATCCAAACATTTCTCCTTTTTAGCAATTTACACCAAACGTTTACAAACATTACAAAACAAATCCAAACGTTTCCCTTTTTTAACAATTTGAGCCAAACGTTTACAAACATTACAAAGCAAAGCCAAACGTTTCACCTTTTTAGTGATTTAAGCCAAACGTTTACAAACGTACAAAACAAATCCAAATGTTTCACCTTTTTAGCAATTTGAGCTAAACGTTTACAAAAGTTACAAAACAAATCAAAATGTTTCCCCTTTTTAGTGATTGAAGCCAAACGTTAACAGACGTTACGAAACAAATCCAAACGTTTCACCTTTTTAGCGATTTAAGCCAAACATTTACAAACATTACAAATTAAATCCAAATGTTTTACCTTTTTAGCGATTTAATCCAAACCAAATGATTACAAATGTTACGAAATAAATCCAAATGTTCCACCTTTTTAGCAATTTAATCCAAACATTTTACCTTTTTAGCGAGTTATGCCAAACATTTACAAACGTTACGAAAGAAATCCAAACATTTCACCTTCTTAACAATTTAAGCCAAACGTTTACAAATGATACGAAACAAATCCAAACGTTTCACCTTTTTAGCGATTTAAGCCAAACGTTTACAAACGTTACAAAACAAATCCAAATGTTTCACCTTTTTAGCGATTTAAGCCAAACGTTTACAAACGTTACGAAACAAATCAAAGCGTTTAAAACATTACAAAATAAAACCAAACGTTTAAAACGTTACAAAACAAATATAAACGTTTCACCTTTTTAGCGATTGAAGCCAAACGTACAAACATTACAAAACAAATCCAAACATTTCACCTTTTTAGGAATTTAAGCCAAACGTTGACAAACATTACTAAACAAATCCAAACGTTTCACCTTTTTAGCAATTTAAGCCAAACGTTTACAAACGTTACAAAACAAATTCAAACGTTTCCACTTTTTAACGATTAAAGCCAAACGTTTTGCGATTTAAGCCAAACGTTTGCAAACGCAACAAAAAAACAAAACGTTTACAATCGTTACGAAACTAATCCAAACGTTTCACCTTTTTAGCAATTTGAGCCAAACGTTTACAAAACAAATCCAAACATTTCACCTTTTTAGCAATTTAAGCCAAACGTTTACAAACGCTACGAAATAAATCCAGACGTTTGGATTTGTTTCTTAACATTTCCAAACGTTACAAAAAAAAATCCAAACTTTTCACCTTTTTATCTATTTAAGCCAAATGCTAACAAACGTTACGAAACAAATCCAAACGTTTCCCCTTTTTCTCAAATATAAGCCAAATGTTTGTAAACGTTACGAAACAAATCCAAGACTTTAAAAGGTTACGAAAAAAATCCAAACGTTTCACCTGTTTAGCGATTTAAGCCAAACGTTTACAAACGTCACAATATAAATCCAAACATTTCAGATTTTTAGTGATTTAAGCCAAAGGTTTCGCCTTTTTTGCAATTTAATCCAAACGTTTATCATTTTTAGCGGTTTAAGCTAAATGTTTACAAACGTTATAAAACAAATCCAAACGTTTCACCTTTTTTAGCAATTTAAGCCAAACGTTTACAAATGTTACTAAACAAAACCAAACGTTTACAAACGTTACGAAACAAAACCAAATATTTCACCTTTTTAGCGATTTAAGCCAAACGTTTACAAACGTTACAAAACAAATACAAACGTTTCACCTTTTTAGCAATTGAAGACAAACGTTTACAAACATTACGAAACAAAACCAAACGGTTAAAAGGTGAAACGTTTTGTAAACATTACAAAACAAAACGTTTTACCTTTTTAACGATTGAAGCCAAACGTTTTCAAACGTTACAAAACAAATACAAACATTTCACCTTTTTAGCAATTTGAGCTGCAATCGTTAAAAAGGTGAAAAGCATGGATTTGTTTCGTAACGTTTGTAAACGTTTGGCTTAACTAAAAATGTGAAACATTTGGATTTGTCTCGTAACGTTTTAAACGTTTGGATTTGTTTGGTAACATTTGGCTTAAATCGCTAAAAAGGTGAAACGTTTGGATTTGTTTCGTTGCATTTTAAATATTTGGATTTGTTTCGTTACGTTTGTAAACGTTTGCTTAAATTGCTAAAAAGGTGAAACGTTTAGATTTGTTTCGTAACGTTTGTAAACGTTTGGCTTAAATTGCTAAAATGGGGAAACGTTTGGATTTGTTTTGTAATGTTTGTAAATGGTTAGCTTAAATTGTTAAAAAGGTGAAACCCTTGGATTTGTTTCGTAACGATTGTAAACGTTTAGCTTAAATCGCTAAAAAGTTGAAACGTTTGGATTTGTTTCGTATTGTTTGCAAACGTTTGGCTTAAATAGATAAAAAAGGCGAAAAGTTTGGATTTGTTTTGTAATAACGTTGTAAACGTTTGGCTTTTTTAGCGATTTAAACACGTTTGTAAACGTTTGGCTTAAATTGCGAAAAAGGTAAACGTTTGGCATAAATCGCTAAAATGGTGAAACGTTTGTTTACAAACGTTACGCGATTGATGCCAAACGTTTTAAAACGATAAGAAATAAATCGAAACGTTTCCCCTACCTTTTTAGCAATATAAGCCAAACGTTTACAGCCAAACGTTTTAAATGTTACAAAACAAATCTAAACATTTCACCTTTTTAGCGATCTAAGCCAAACGTTTACAAACGTTACAAAAAAAATCCAAACGATTCACCTTTTTAGCGATTTAAGCCAAACGTTTACAAACGTTATGAAACAAATCCAAACGTTTCACTTTTTTAGCAATTTAATACCAAACGTTTGGAGAAACATTTACAAACATTACGAAACAAATCCAAACGTTTCACCTTTTTAGCGATTGAATCCAAACCTTCACAAACTTTACAAAACAAATCCAAATGTTATAGTGGCTTTAGCCAAACGATACAAAACAAATCCAAACGTTTACCTTTTTTAGCGATTTAAGCCAAACGTTTACAAACATTATAAAACAAATCCAAACGTTTCACGTTTTTAGTAATTGAAGTCAAACGTTTACAAACGTTACGAATCAAATCCAAACATTTCACCTTATTAGCGATTGAAGCCAAACGTTTACAAACGTTACGAAACAAAACCAAACGTTTCCCCTTTTTAGCTATTTATGCCAAACGTTTACAAACGTTACAAAACAACAAACGTTTGGATTTGTTTTGTAAAGGTTTTAAACATTTGGATTTGTTTCTTAACGTTTTAAACGTTTGGTTTTGTTTTGTAACGTTTGTAGACGTTTGGCTTCAATCGCTAAAAAGGGTGAAATGTTTGGATTTGTTTCGTAACGTTTGTATAAGTTTGGCTCAAATTGCTAAAAAGGTGAAACGTTTGAATATGTTTCGTAACGTTTCTAAACGTTTGGATTAAATCGCTAAAAATGTGAAACGTTTGGATTGGTTTTATAACGTTTGTAAATGTTTGGCTTAAATTGCTAAAAAGGCGAAACGTTTGGATTTGTTTTGTAACGTTAGTAAACGTTTGGATTTGTTTTGTAACGTTTGGCTCAAATTGCTAAAAGGGTGAAACGCTTGGATTTGTTTTGTAATGTTTGGCTCAAATTGCAAAAACGGTGAAATGTTTGGATTTGTTTTGTAACGTTTGTAAACGTTTGGCTCAAATTGCTAAAAAGAGGAAACGTTTGGATTTGTTTCGTATCATTTATAAACGTTTGGCTCAAATTTTTAAAAAGGTGAAACGTTTGGATTTGATTTGTAACGTTTGTAAACATTTGGCTTAAATCGTTAAATAGGTGAATCGTTTGGATTTGTTTCGTAACGTTTGTAAATATTTGGCTTAAATTGCTAAAAAGGTGAAACGTTTGGATTTTTTTTCTAACGTTTGTAAACATTTGTCTTAAAGAGCTAAAAAGGTGAAACGTTTGGTTTTGTTTCATAACATTTGGTTTTGTTTCGTAACGTTTGTAAACGCTTGGCTTAAATCGCTAAAAAAGGTGAAACATTTGGATTTGTTTTGTAACGTTTGTAAACGTTTAGTTTTGTTTGCTAAGAAGGTTTAAATCGCTAAAAAGGTGAAACGTTTGATTTCTTTTGTAACGTTTGTAAATTTTTGGCTTAAATCGCTAAAAAGGTGAAACGTTTGGATTTTTTTCGTAACGTTTGTAAAAGTTTGGCTTAAATCGCTAAAAAGGTGAAACGTTTGGATTCGTTTCATAATGTTTTAAACGTTTGGTTTTGTTTCGTAACGTTTGCAAACTTTTGGCTTAAATCGCTAAAAAGGTGAAACGTTTGGTTTGGTTTTGTAACTTTTACAAACGTTACAAAACAAATCCAAATGTTTCACCTTTTTAGCGATTGAAGCCAAACTTTTACAGACTTTATGAAACAAAACCAAACTTTTAATACGTTACGAAACAAATCGCTAAGACTTTAAATCCAAGTTACGAATGTTAGCGATTTAAAAGAAACCTTTACAAACGCTACAAAATAAATCCAAACGTTTCACCTTTTTACCGATTTAAGCTAAACGTTTACAAACGTTAAAAAAAATCCAAACGTTTCAGCTTTTTTAGCAATTTAAGTCAAACGTTTACAAACGTTGCTAAACAAAACCAAACGTTTACAAATGTTACGAAACAAAACCAAATATTTCACCTTTTTAGCAATTGAAGCCAAACGTTTACAAACGTTACAAAACAAATCCAAACATTTCACCTTTTTAGCAATTGAAATCAAACGTTTACAAACGTTACAATACAAATTAAAACGATTCACCTTTTTAGCGATTTAAGCCAAACGTTTATAAACGTTACAAAACAAATCAAAACGTTTCACTTTTTTAGCAATTTAATCCAAACGTTTGGAGAAACGTTTACAAACATTACGAAAGAAATCCAAACGTTTCACCTTTTTAGCGATTGAAGCCAAACGTTTACAAACGTTACAAAACAAATCCAAACGTTTCAAACGTTATAGTGGCTTTAGCCAAACGTTTACAAACGATACAAAACAAATCCAAACATTTACCCTTTTTAGCGATTTAGGCCAAACATTTACAAATGTTATAAAATAAATCCAAACGTTTCACTTTTTTGGCGATTACAGCCAAACATTTACAAACGTTACGAAACAAATCCAAACGTTTCACCTTTTTAGCGATTGAAGCCAAACGTTTACAAACATTACGAAACAAAACCAAACGTTTAACCTTTTTAGCGATTTAAGCCAAACGTTTACAAACGTTACAAAACAACAAACATTTGGATTTGTTTTGTAAACGTTTTAAACATTTGGATTTGTTTCTAAGTTTTTAAACCCGTGGATTTGTTTTGTAATGTTTGTAAACGTTTTGCTTCAATCGCTAAAAAGGTGAAACGTTTGGTTTTGTTTCTTAACGTTTTAAACGTTTGGTTTTGTTTCATAACATTTGGTTTTGTTTCGTAACGTTTGTAAACGCTTGGCTTAAATCGCTAAAAAAGGTGAAACATTTGGATTTGTTTCGTAACGTTTGTAAACGTTTAGTTTTGTTTGCTAAGAAGGTTTAAATCGCTAAAAAGGTGAAACGTTTGATTTCTTTTGTAACGTTTGTAAATTTTTGGCTTAAATCGCTAAAAAGGTGAAACGTTTGGATTTTTTTCGTAGGGTTTGTAAAAGTTTGGCTTAAATTGCTAAAAAGGTGAAACGTTTGGATTCGTTTCATAATGTTTTAAACGTTTGGTTTTGTTTCGTAACGTTTGCAAACTTTTGGCTTAAATCGCTAAAAAGGTGAAACGTTTGGTTTGGTTTTGTAACTTTTACAAACGTTACAAAACAAATCCAAACGTTTCACCTTTTTAGCGATTGAAGCCAAACTTTTACAGACTTTATGAAACAAAACCAAACGTTTAATACGTTACGAAACAAATCGCTAAAACTTTAAATCCAAGTTACAAATGTTAGCGATTTAAGAGAAACCTTTACAAACGCTACAAAACAAATCCAAACGTTTCACCTTTTTACCGATTTAAGCTAAACGTTTACAAACGTTAAAAAAAATCCAAACGTTTCACCTTTTTTAGCAATTTAAGTCAAACGTTTACAAACGTTGCTGAACAAAACCAAACGTTTACAAATGTTACGAAACAAAACCAAATATTTCACCTTTTTAGCAATTGAAGCCAAACGTTTACAAACGTTACAAAACAAATCCAAACATTTCACCTTTTTAGCAATTGAAATCAAACGTTTACAAACGTTACAATACAAATCAAAACGATTCACCTTTTTAGCGATTTAAGCCAAACGTTTATAAACGTTACAAAACAAATCAAAACGTTTCACTTTTTTAGCAATTTAATCCAAACGTTTGGAGAAACGTTTACAAACATTACGAAAGAAATCCAAACGTTTCACCTTTTTAGCGATTGAAGCCAAACGTTTACAAACGTTACAAAACAAATCCAAACGTTTCAAACGTTATAGTGGCTTTAGCCAAACGTTTACAAACGATACAAAACAAATCCAAACGTTTACTCTTTTTAGCGATTTAGGCCAAACATTTACAAATGTTATAAAATAAATCCAAACGTTTCACTTTTTTGGCGATTACAGCCAAACATTTACAAACGTTACGAAACAAATCCAAACGTTTCACCTTTTTAGCGATTGAAGCCAAACGTTTACAAACATTACGAAACAAAACCAAACGTTTAACCTTTTTAGCGATTTAAGCCAAACGTTTACAAACGTTACAAAACAACAAACATTTGGATTTGTTTTGTAAACATTTTAAACATTTGGATTTGTTTCTAAGTTTTTAAACCCGTGGATTTGTTTTGTAACGTTTGTAAACGTTTTGCTTCAATCGCTAAAAAGGTGAAACGTTTGGTTTTGTTTCTTAACGTTTTAAACGTTTGGTTTTGTTTCGTAACGTTTGTAAACATTTGGCTTCAATCGCTAAAAAAGGTGAAACGTTTGCATTTGTTTCGCTAAGTTTGTAAACGTTTGGCTCAAATTGCTAAAAAGGTGAAACGTTTGGATTTATTTCGTAACGTTTGTAAACATTTGGATTAAATCGCTAAAAATGTGAAACGTTTGAATTTGTTTTGTAACGTTTGTAAATGTTTGGCTTAAATCGCTAAAAAGGCGAAACGTTTGGATTTGTTTTGTAACGTTAGTAAACGTTTGGCTTAAATCGCTAAAAAGGCGAAACGTTTGGATTTGTTTTGTAACGTTTGGCTCAAATTGCTAAAAAGGTGAAACGCTTGGATTTGTTTTGTAACGTTTGGCTCAAATTGCAAAAAAGGTGAAATTTTAGGATTTGTTTTGTAACGTTTGTAAACGTTTAGCTCGAATTGCTAAAAAGAGGAAACGTTTGGATTTGTTTTGTAACGTTTGTAAACATTTGGCTTATATCGCTAAAAAGATGAATCGTTTGGATTTGTTTCAGAACGTTTGTAAATATTTGGCTTTAATCGCTAAAAAGGTGAAACGTTTGTATTTTTTTCGTAACGTTTGTAACAGTTTGGCTTAAATCGCTAAAAAGGTGAAACATTTGGATTTTTTTCATAATGTTTTAAACGTTTGGTTTTGTTTCGTAACGTTTGCAAACGTTTGGCTTAAATCGCTAAAAAGGAGAAACATTTGGTTTGGTTTTGTAACTTTTACAAACGTTACAAAACAAATCCAAACGTTTCACCTTTTTAGCGATTGAACCCAAACTTTTACAAACTTTACGAAACAAAACCAAACGTTTAATACGTTACGAAACAAATCGCTAAAACTGTAAATCCAAGTTACGAATGTTAGCGATTTAAGAGAAACCTTTACAAACGCTACAAAACAAATACAAACGTTTCACCTTTTTACCGATTTAAGCTAAACGTTTACAAACGTTAAAAAAAATCCAAACGTTTCACCTTTTTTAGAAATTTAAGTCAAACGTTTACAAACGTTACTAAATCAAACCAAATGTTTACAAACGTTACGAAACAAAACCAAATATTTCACCTTTTTAGCAATTTAAGCAAAACGTTTACAAACGTTTCAAAACAAATCTAAACGTTTCACCTTTTTAGCAATTGAAATCAAACGTTTACAAACGTTTCAATACAAATCAAAACGATTCACCTTTTTAGCGATTTAAGCCAAACATTTATAAACGTTGCAAAACAAATCAAAACGTTTCACTTTTTTAGCAATTTAATCCAAACGTTTGGAGAAACGTTTACAAACATTACGAAACAAATCCAAACATTTCACCTTTTTCGCGATTGAAGCCAAACGTTTACAAACGTTACAAACAAATCCAAACGTTTCAAACGTTATAGTGGCTTTAGCCAAACGTTTACGAACGATACAAAACAAATCCAAACGTTTACCTTTTTTAGCGATTTAAGCCAAACGTTTACAAACGTTGTAAAATAAATCCAAACGTTTCACTTTTTTGGCGATTAAAGCCAAACATTTACAAACGTTATGAAACAAATCCAAACGTTTCATCTTTTTAGCGATTGAAGCCAAACGTTTACAAACGTCACGAAACAAAACCAAATGTTTAACCTTTTTAGCGATTTAAGTCAAACGTTAACAAACGTTACAAAACAACAAACGTTTGGATTTGTTTTGTAATTGTTTTAAACATTTGGATTTGTTTCGTAAGTTTTTAAACGCGTGGATTTGTTTTGTAACGTTTGTAAATGTTTTGCTTCAATCGCTAAAAAGGTGAAACGTTTGGTTTTGTTTCTTAACGTTTTAAACGTTTGGTTTTGTTTCGTAACGTTTGTAAACATTTGGCTTCAATCGCTAAAAAGGTGAAACGTTTGGATTTGTTTCGCTAAGTTTGTAAACGTTTGGCTCAAATTGCTAAAAAGGTGAAACGTTTGGATTTATTTCGTAACGTTGGTAAACATTTGGATTAAATCGCTAAAAATGTGAAACGTTTGAATTTGTTTTGTAACGTTTGTAAATATTTGGCTTAAATCGCTAAAAATGCGAAACGTTTGGATTTGTTTTGTAACGTTAGTAAACGTTTGGCTTAAATCGCTAAAAAGGCGAAACGTTTGGATTTGTTTTATAACGTTTGGCTCAAATTGCTGAAAAGGTGAAACGCTTGGATTTGTTTTGTAATGTTTGGCTCGAATTGCAAAAAAGGTGAAATGTTAGGATTTGTTTTGTAACGTTTGTAAACGTTTAGCTCAAATTGCTAAAAAGAGGAAACGTTTGGATTTGTTTCGTAACGTTTGTAAACGTTTGGCTCAAATTGCTAAAAAGGTGAAACGTTTGGATTTGTTTTGTAACGTTTGTAAACGTTTGGCTTATATCGCTAAAAAGATGAATCGTTTGGATTTGTTTCGGAACTTTTGTAAATATTTGGCTTTAATCGCTAAAAAGGTGAAACGTTTTGATTTTTTTCGTAACGTTTGTAAAAGTTTGGCTTAAATCGCTAAAAAGGTGAAACGTTTGGATTTGTTTCATAATGTTTTAAACGTTTGGTTTTGTTTCGTAACGTTTGCAAACGTTTGGCTTAAATCACTAAAATGGTGAAACGTTTGGTTTGGTTTTGTAACTTTTTCAAACATTACAAAACAAATCCAAACGTTTCACCTTTTTAGCGATTGAACCCAAACTTTTACAAACTTTACGAAACAAAACCAAACGTTTAATACGTTACGAAACAAATGCTAAAACTTTAAATCCAAGTTACGAATGTTAGCGATTTAAGAGAAACCTTTACAAACGCTATAAAACAAATCCAAACATTTCACCTTTTTACCGATTTAAGCTAAACGTTTACAAACGTTAAAAAAATCCAAACGTTTCACCTTTTTTAGCAATTTAAGTCAAACGTTTACAAACGTTACTAAACAAAACCAAACGTTTACAAACGTTACGAAACAAAACCAAATACTTCACCTTTTTAGCAATTTAAGCCAAACGTTTACAAACGTTACAAAACAAATCCAAACGTTTCATCTTTTTAGCAATTGAAATCAAACGTTTACAAACGTTACAATACAAATCAAAACGATTCACCTTTTTAGTGATTTAAGCCAAACGTTTATAAACGTTACAAAACAAATCAAAACATTTCACTTTTTTAGCAATTTAATCCAAACGTTTGGAGAAACGTTTATAAACATTACGAAACAAATCCAAACGTTTCACCTTTTTAGCGATTGAAGCCAAACGTTTACAAATGTTACAAAACAAATCCAAACTTTTCAAACGTTATAGTGGCTTTAGCCAAACGTTTACAAACGATACAAAACAAATCCAAACGTTTACCCTTTTTAGCGATTTAAGCCAAACGTTTACAAATGTTATAAAATAAATCCAAACGTTTCACTTTTTTGGCGATTAAAGCCAAACATTTACAAACGTTACGAAACAAATCCAAACGTTTCCCCTTTTTAGCGATTGAAGCCAAACGTTTACAAACGTTACGAAACAAAACCAAACGTTTAACCTTTTTAGCGATTTAAGCCAAACGTTTACAAACGTAACAAAACAACAAACGTTTGGATTTGTTTTGTAAACGTTTTAAACATTTGGATTTGTTTCGTAAGTTTTTAAACCCGTGGATTTGTTTTCTAACGTTTGTAAACGTTTTGCTTCAATCGCTAAAAAGGTGAAACGTTTGGTTTTGTTTCGTAACGTTTTAAACGTTCGGTTTTGTTTTGTAACGTTTGTAAATGTTTGGCTTAAATCGCTAAAAAAGGTGAAACGTTTGGATTTGTTTTGTAACGTTAGTAAACGTTTGGCTTAAATCGCTAAAAAGGCGAAACGTTTGGATTTGTTTTGCAACGTTTGGCTCAAATTGCTAAAAAGGGGAAACGCTTGGATTTGTTTTGTAACGTTTGGCTCAAATTGCAAAAGAGGTGAAATGTTAGGATTTGTTTTGTAACGTTTGTAAACGTTTGGCTCAAATTTCTAAAAAGATGAATCGTTTGGATTTGTTTCGGAACGTTTGTAAATATTTGGCTTAAATTGCTAAAAAGGTGAAACGTTTGGATTTGTTTTTTAACGTTTGTAAACATTTGTCGTAAAGAGTTCAAAAGGTGAAACATTTGGTTTTACTTCTTAATATTTGGTTTTGTTTCGTAACGTTTGTAAACGTTTGGCTTAAATCGCTAAAAAAGGTGAAACATTTGGATTTGTTACGTAACTTTTGTAAACGTTTAGTTTTGTTTGCTTAAAAGGTTTAGATCGCTAAAAAGGTGAAACGTTTTATTTGTTTTGTAACGTTTGTAAATATTTGGCTTATATCGGTAAAAAGGTAAAACGTTTGGATTTGTTTCGTAACGTTTGTAAACGTTTGGCTTAAATCGCTAAAAAGGTGAAACGTTTGGATTTGTTTCTTAATGTTTTAAACGTTTGGTTTTGTTTCGTAACGTTTGTAAACATTTGGCTTAAATCGCTATTAAGGTGAAACGTTTGGTTTTGTTTTATAACTTTTACAAACGTTACAAAACGAATCCAAACGTTTCACCTTTTTAGCGATTGAAACCAAACTATTACAAACTTTACGAAACAAAACCAAACGTTTAAAACATTACGAAACAAATCGCTAAAACTTTAAATCCGAGTTACGAACGTTAGCGATTTAAACTAAACGTTTACAAACGCTACAAAACAAATCCAAACGTTTCACCTTTTTAGCGATTTAAGCCAAACGTTTACAAACGTTACGAAACAAATTCAAACGTTTCACCTTTTTAGCGATTTAAGCCAAACGTTTACAAACGTTACAAAACAAAACCAAACGTTTAAAAACGTTACGAAACAAATCCAAACGTTTCACCTTTTAGCGATTGAATCCAAACGTTTACAAACGTTACAAAACAAATCCAAACGTTTAAAATGTTACGAAACAAAATCAATCCAAACATTTCCCCATTTTAGCCGTTGTAAACATTTAAGCCAAATGTTTACGAACGTTATAAAACAAAACCAAACGTTTATGAAATGTTACGAAACAAATCCAAGTTTAAATTGCTAAGAATGTGAAACGTTTGGATTTGTTTCGTAATGTTTGTAAACGATTGGCTCAAATTGCTAAGAAGGTGAAACGTTTGGATTTGTTTTGTAACGTTTGTAATGGCTTAATTTGCTAAAAAGTTGAAATGTTTGGTTTTGTTTCGTAACTTTTATAAACGTTTGGCTTAAATCGCTAAAAAGGAGAAACATTTGGATTAAATTGCTAAAAAGGTGGAATGTTTGGATTTGTTTTGTAACGTTTGTAAACGTTTGGCTCAAATTACTAAAAAGGTGAAACGTGTAATACCCCAAGGATTTGACATCGCCAATTGGACCACGTGTCGAGTTTTGAATAGCCAGAGTGGCGATAAGGATAAATTATTGGAATAAGAAAAGTGGAAGTTAGGTCTCATAATAAAATTTAAGTGTTCTAGCCAAGAATAAATAAAAAGAATATGTCCGGGAAAAAGAGATTATCGAAGCTATATACTAAGGTAAGACCCGAGTAGGTCGGTTTTGAAAAGTCTAATATGTAAAGTTTGATATTAGAAGTAAATTAGGGATGGAATAGGGACAAAAAGAAGTTAATAAGAAAAAGCCAAAAATAAAGATTAATGATCCTGTATTATTAATTATTGGGAATAATTAATAATATAATTGTGATAAATTGATAAACTATTACCGGTGAAAAATATTAAATCAGAAAGTCGTATTACTTATTTGTATATAAATAATACGTAAGTATCGAGATTAGAAGCGTTTAATTGATCGTTTAGTTAAAAGATAAGTTAAAATGAAGGATTAATTGAGTTAAAAAATTGAAGGACCAAAGGAGCACATTAACAAATATATATATAAACAAGACGATGAAGAAAATGATGCAACATAAATGAAAAACGTATCAAGTAAGGGTTTTGGAACGAGAAACTTGCAATTGACACCGTTTCTTCGTTTCTCGACAGAATTGAGCGATTCTCGCGCCGTTGGATCAAGAATTCGATTCTCTAACTTTTCCAAGGTTCAAATAAAGGTAATTTGGTTGTTTTGGGTGCTGTAATTGAAGAATTCGTTGCTGTTGTGTTTCGTTCGAATCGAATTAATCCTAACCACGTCGTTTTCGACGTTTTTAATGGTTATTGAGTTGAGTTTTGTAATGTTTTGGTGTACAAGCATGTCGGGGTGAGTTTCGGATGTCGGAAGCAAGTCGAGACTCGATTTAGAGCTGTTGGGAGGTGTTTCACGACGTGAAAAAATGTCTCATGACGTGAGACAATGTCTCACGACGCGAGCGAACTTGCGGTTGGCACGGTTTCTTCGTTCGGACTCGGAATTGAGCGATTCTTGTGGCGTTAGAAAGAGGAAAGGATTGCCTATCTTCTTAGAGCATCAATTCATGGTACGACTCAGTTCTTAGTTTCTGAATATAAGGTTTTAGTTACTGCCTAGGTTTTGAATCGAGCGGTTTTATCGAGTTAGCATATTTGATTCGTTTTAAGCTTGGATTATATATTTTGATGTTTCTATGAGTTGTGGTGTTGATGGGAATGTGAAAGGCGATCGGTATGGAGTCGGAAACATGTCGGGATCATATGTGGTGTTTTGTCACGGGAAAAGTTATCCCGAGACCCGGATGATGTATTTTAACTCGACTTTGATGTACGGACTTCAAAAACATAAAATTTGGATATAGAACATGACTTGTACGACTAGGGTCTTGATATGTTTAAAACCTATAGTTGGAAATTGATAAATGGAGTATAACAAGTATCTCGACTAAGTATAAGAACATGATTAAGATGTTATCGAAGTTAAGAATCGTATTGGAATAAGATCGTGTTAACCTACGTTAATAACTTAGGGTTTTGGTAATAAGTTTATGTTAATGAATTAAACATATTCGTGATTCTAATAGGTCAAAGACGTATCGACGAGCTACCAGACCGACGGGTTTGGATAGCAAAAGGATCGAGCAGCGCATGGAACCTGCGTAATTGAATGACGATATTGCAGTTTTTGGATAGCGGTTTCTGTGAGTTGCATTTTACTTTCGCGTATTATTATAAAAGCTAATTTCATATATTATGAATATTAGTATCAAATACATCGCATTTATATTATTTGAATGTATGATATATTGTTTTGAATATATGAATCTGGTGTACGATCCGAAGGAACCAACTACCTATTGGGTGTCAATAGGCTGTGTGATCAACAGTATTTGAGTCAATCTAGCATGTCTAGATTGTTGTCGATAATATGAAAACGACATGTGATATGTGATAAATATGAAAGGTGAATATGAATGATAGATACGAGGTTAACACGGTTGAGTTATCGCGGGACCCGTATTAGTGGGGTAAACTCGGTCGAACTATCACGGGCCCACAACTTGGGATTAAGAAGTTGGTCGCAGCTAACGCGGTTGAGTTATCCCGGGGCTGGACCATTGGATATGAAATGATGCGATATGAGTATAAAAGGTTAGGAGTTCAAGTTCAGGGTTTCGATCGGATCCATCGCTTGAGAACATTATATTATTTTCATATGTTTTGAGCATGCGATGTTATGTTTTTTTATAATACTGTTAGTAATATGAAAACTCATTCAGTATTTTCCCAAATATTGACCCCTCACTGTTGTCTTTCAGGTGATCGGAGTCGGATCAGACAGACCATCTCCTTTGTGTTGGAAGTCTTTTGAATTGCAGAAAGTACAAGTCCCTAGAGCTGCAGTAGTTCGTAGGTGTCAGTATATGAATAGAGTTTTGATTCAAATGATATTTATTTATAAAGATGCATTTTTATTCGTTTGATTTCTATACCAATTGCCATGAATGGAACTGGTCATACTTATGACTAGAAACAGGACAGTGCTGGATATTGGATATCGCTTTGTAAGGCTCGGGTTTCTATGAATCGTTTTGTTTCGGTTTTCAGAAAAGGAATATGAGATTTTGATATTTATAATCACAATGTTTAAATGAGTTTTCTAGAAACGTTTTATACATAATCATATATTTTATTTGTGAAAAATTTATATTAATTTTAGGCTTGCTACGGGTTTTGGAGGTACCACTCCCATTCACTAGAGATGGTCGTGGCTCAATAATTTGGGTCGTGACAAAGTTGGTATCAGAGCAGTTAGTCCATTTACCTCTGCTAATATGTGTTTTGTCGGTTAAGTAACCTAGGAACTACTGCAGCTATAGAGTTGAGTTCTTTCTGATCCAAGTCTTTTGCATGGGTTGCTTTGCGATAAGTATGATTGATTGTTTTGTGAGACTCTTGTTTGTTTATTGGTGACATGCATATACAAGATATAGACGCGTATTTCGTTTTCCATAAGATATACATGTGTGACATGCATATCGAGATGGAACTTCGAGGGATGAAATTCTACGATGAGATTGCTCGAGCTTTAGCATGTCTATACCAAGTGAAGCTTCGCCACATGCTAAAATGGGCGAGGCAACAATATCTCATATATATCATAGTTAATAGTATTATGACTCGATAGTCAGGCGTACGTAGTTAGCATCGAATAGCGCGAAAGGAGTTGTCAAAAGTGATTGATCGAGACGTCAAGAAGCGAATGAATAAGAAAAGAGTATGAAACTACAGAAATGGAAGGACTTGCCGGGTATAGAGAACTTACAAAAATCAAAGTTTACAGCTTTATAAAGTGATTTGTTTAAACGATTTTCAAAGCATAATTGTGCCTAGACCCGTGATAGTCATTGAAAATTGCCATGACATCGATAGAAATGCATCACTACATACATCAATACATGCTTCAAGACGTGATGCCAAGCTTCACAACGTGAGGAAGGCTTGGCACCTGTTTTGTCACGGGAAAAGTTATCCCGAGACCCGGATGATGTATTTTAACTCGACTCTGATGTACGGACTTCGAAAACATGAAATTTCGATATAGAACATGACTTGTACGACTAGGGTCTTAATATGTATAAAATCTATAGTTGGAAATTGATAAATGGAGTATAACAAGTATCTCGACTAAGTATAAGAACATGATTAAGAGGTTATCGAACTTAAGAATCGTATTGGAATAAGATCGTGTTAACCTACGTTAATAACTTAGGGTTTTGGTACTAAGTTTACGTTTATGAATTAAACTTATGCATGATTCGAATAGGACAAAGACATATCGGAGAGCTACCAGACCGACGGGCTGGGATAGCTAAAGGATCGAGCAGCGCATGGAACCTGCGTGATTGAATGACGATATTGCAGTTTTTGGATAGCGATTTCTGTGAGTCGCATTTTACTTTCGCGTATTATTATAAAAGCTATTTTAATATATTATGAATATTAGTATCAAATACATCGCATTTATAATATTTGAATGTATGATATATTGTTTTATTGATTGTTTTGAATATATGAATCTGGTGTGCGATCCGAAGGAACCAACTACCTATTGGTTGTCAATAGGCTGTTTGATCAACAGTATTTGAGTCAGTCTAGCGTGTCTAGATTGTCGTCGATAATATGAAAACGACATGTGATATTTTATAAATATGGATGTTGGAATATGAATGATAGATACGAGGTTAACACGGTTGAGCTATCGCGGGACCCGTATTAGTGGGGTAAACTCGGTCGAACTATCACGGGCCCACAACTTGTGATTAAGAGGTTGGTCGCAGCTAACGCGGTTGATTTATCCCGGGGCCGGACCATTGGATATAGAATGATGTGATATGGAAATGATATGAGTACAAAAGGTTAGGAGTTCAAGTTCAGGGTTTCGATCGGATCCATCGCTTGAGAACATTATATTATTTTCATATGTTTTGAGTATGCGATGTTATGTTTTTTTTAAAATACTGTTTGTAATATGCAAACTCATTCAGTATTTTCCCAAATATTGACCCCTCACTGTTGTCTTTCAGATGATCGGAGTCGGATCAGACGGATCATCTCCTCAGTACTGGATATTGGATATCGCTTTGTAAGACCCTGGTTTCTACGAATCGTTTTGTTTCTGTTTTCAGAAAAGGAATATGAGATTTTGATATTTATAATCATAATGTTTAAATGAGTTTTATGGAAATGTTTTATACATAATCATATATTTTATTTGCGAAAAATTTATAGTAATTTTAGGCTTGCTACGGTTTATGGAGCTACCACTCCCATTCACTAGCGCATGTCGTGGCTCAATAATTTGGGTCGTAACAAAGTTGGTATCAGAGCAGTTGGTCCAGTTACCTCTGCTAATATGTGTTTTGTCGGTTATTTGAGTTCTGTCTGATCCAAGTCTTTTGTATGGGTTGCTTTGTGATAAGTATGATTGATTGTTTTGTGAGACTCTTGTTTATTTATTGGTGACATGCATATACGAGATATAGACGCATATTTCGTTTTCGATAAGATATGCATGTGTGACATGCATATCCAGATGGAACTTCGAGGAGATGAAATTCTACGATGAGATTGCTCGGTTTTAGCATGTCTATACCAAGTGAAGCTTCGCCATATGCTAAAATGGACGAGGCAACAATATCTAATATATATCATAGTTAATAGTATTATGACTCGATAGTCAGGCGTACGTAGTTAGCATCGAATAGCGCGAAAGATGTTGTCAAAAGTGATTGATCGAGACGTCAAGAAGCGAATGAATAAGGAAAGAGTATGAAACTATAGAAATGGAAGAACTTGCCGGGTATAGAGAACTTACAAAACTCAAAGTTTACAACTTTCTAAAGTGCTTTGTTTAAACGATTTTGAAAGCATAATTGTGCCTAGACCCGTGATAGTCATTGATAATTGCCATGACATCGACAGTAATGCATCACTACATACATCAATACATGCATCATATGAGAGATGTGGAAACTCTTTGGGGATGAGAGATGTCATCACCCTAGTGCACAATTTTGCTAAGATTTAAATGGAATTTTGAATTAAATTTCAAAATGAGTCGTTTTATTTGAAAGAATTTTCAAGAGATTTGTTTTTATGTAAGTATACCTAGCCCGGAACTCTGTAACGCAAGTAAAATGCTCGAGATCAAGTTGCAATCAAGGCCACGAGAAGAACGATTACGCAAAATCGCGAGAACATAGAACTTATGCTTCTAGCATATGTAGTTAATCTTTATTGAGCGAGATAGAATACAGCTAGAATAGCACATTTGTTCGGATAGTAATGCATATCCGATTAGCGACGAGCTAGTACGTGAACGCCATTTTAGACGAAATGTCGAGGACATCAAACTACGAGATAAGAAGAGAAGTGTATAAGAAGCTATAATCGAAAGATTGATTGGAGTATACTATAAAGCAAGGGACATGCATAGTTTGCTATCCATCGATAGAATATGTTTTAGACATGATCTACGGATCGTGAAGGTTTAGTAAAACTGTGATAGCTTCAGATTGAATCGTTGGATCGATTTAACGTTGGAACACAATGTTCCTAAGACGATTACTTGAGGATTAACCGTTGTGATCGTTAATCTAAGAACTAAAATTGATTTCTATAAGAGTATCGATGATGGATATGTATGGATAGAAGCGATGATCAAAATAGATGGGCAACAAGAATATAAAGTATGGAGTATGGAATTGGATCACCTAAGTATAGCTAACACCAGTTCCACACGAAATTTAGTATTTTGAAGTATATGATAAGTAAGATTAAGAAATAGATAAGTGATGCAGCAAGCAAATTAGGAGTTTTATCCTTCAACACCATATTTATGATTATGAAGCGGCTTAGTAGACCACGGAAGGTATAAACGTAACAGATGTATGTGGAGTATAAGATCTCAAGTTTCAGGTTCGGCTAATAAAGAGTAAAATGTATAGTACGGTTGACATGGAGTATCTATATTAATCCTTGAATGTAGACGTGGATACTGTATATGGATATTAAGATGTAATACATAGCATTGAACGTATCTGACATATGATTGAAACTTCGTGCATCGAGATACGTGAAAGAATGTGAAGAAGGAACTCAATATCATAACTGAGCCACATTAAGAAAGTGAAATTGGATAGATCGAAATAGAAGATAAGAGATGAGAGTAAGATACCTATAAAGACATGTATAATAAGGTATAAGTATTTGAAGGTAAATTAAGAATACCAAGAGATCGGTTAAGGTAGTTCGTATCAAGAAAATACGAATAACCTGCGTATGACGGATAAAGCTCGATAAGACTGATCAAAGAGAGGAAAAGAGCAAGTCACGCGGAAAATTGACAAGAAGATTAGACGAGTCGAATTCTAGGTAGTCGCGGACACATAGAAGCAGAAGGGATAAAGATGATATGAATGTAGGATTGACCTCACTGACAGACAAGATGTTAGTGAGAATGCAATAAGACGATATGCACGTGCTCGCGAACGCACCACGTCGAGGAAGTCAGGTGAAGTGGACTACAACTCTCTATCGATGATCGACGTAATGAGTGCTAAAACAAGAAGTACCAGAGATACGAGATACAATGAAGACAAATACAAGAAACATAATAAGAAATGAACGAGAAACATGATAAAAATAAAGACATGGAATACAGAAAGAGAGCCTCGTAGAATTATAGCACCAAAGCTACCAATCCTAATGATTGATTAAGAATAAGAAGTCGAAGAAAGATTGTGAAGAAATACATCTACAGTATGGAACAAAGAAAGGAGTAACGAATGAGAATAGTAAGATTATAGATAGTAATGAGAGATGCTAAAAGCACATTGAAAATCGAAGGAAAAGCAATGTAAAGTGATTCTAAAGGGACAAGATGGATTTAGAGAAAATGAAATAGAAATGAATAAGAAATGACCACAAAGTATAACCTAAGTGTAGTATTGAAGTTAATATTAAAACTCCAAAGGATAGATCACGACGAGGCGAATAGTGAGAAACTCACTAAAAGGAGAAATTAGTATCGAAAGGAAGTTAATATGGATAGATGATAAGTGCCAAATATGGCAACAAAGATTTGGATATAATAATGCATACAAGGATCAGCATGTCGTGAAGATAGTAAAGAATGTTTACGCTCGCGAAAAGGATAAGCGAAGATCTCCACGAGAATACGGAGACACATTTGGATAGATTAGAATGGATGAACAAATTTGAAAATCAATGAAAGTATACGCGATACGTGATGATGGTGACAGTGACGACACTACCAAAGGCAACACACGGCGAAAAAAGTTGAAAGAATAAAAAATCCTCATTGGAAATGAGTAAACGAGGTGCATCGAATAAATCGGGAGTAAAATCCCAACCCGACAACAATTATTGTCCACTAGTGCGAAGATCGTATACAGAACAGCTACGCGCGAACCAAGAAGGTTCACAAAGAGATTAAGCATCTCTTTCCTATAGGACATCAAGCATTGATGTACGGTTGATGTCCGGGCAACTGTGGTGTAAAGAAACATAATGTAAGACTAAAAATATTTAAAAGATGTTAGCAATAATCATAAGGGAAAGTAAATGATGGGATAATAAAGACAGTTATCCAAGATTATAAAGAATGAAAGATGAAATAGATAGAGGTAAAGTAAGAAGAGATGAGAAGATTAAGGAATAGAGCATCGCACTTATAAAAAGAGAGTAAGCCAATGGATATACAACAAATAAAGGAGCATATGAGGTGCAAAACGCAAGAAAAGAACAAGTGAGTTCCAAGAAGGAAAGTATACACTTTACAAGGATTCGTCAGCATAATTCATTTTATGGATGACCGTCGATGAACGACGATAATAAAAGAAGGAATTTTTGTACGAAAAGTGAAACGACACGCCATAAGAGGATAACGGATAGTGGATTAAGTTCCTAACACCACGACGACTAGAAGTGGGACGGCGACACCAGCCTTACGAAAGAGATTACGTGAATAGTGAAATACGAACTAATGAATTATCTACATCATTCGACGACGAGTGAGAAAAGCCTAAGGACGAGGATTATTGTCTTTAGTAATAAGATGTCACTAGAACGAACTACCATTGGTTATCAGACAATGAACAGACGAAAGAGTTATGTATATAAGATAAAGAGAAAAGATCAAAGGTAAGGAGTCATAGTGCACAAGAGTATAGCTAATATCACTATAGACAAAGATAATGACATGAAGGTCGTCAATGGAAGTTGACTTTATTGTACAAAGAGTACAGAAGTAGGAATGATGATTCCTCGCGTCGATCAGCGTCATAAGATAAGTACAATGTACCTATTATAATGAAGTTAAAGATATTAATGGATTAAGGTAAGTAAGCAGAAAATATAAAAATTCAAGGAAAAATTTTAATAGGGGGGGAAAGAATGTAATTCCCCAAGGATTTGAGATCGCCAATTGGACCAGTGTCGAGTTTTGAATCGCTAGAGTGACGATAATGGATAAATTATTGGAATAAGAAAAGTGGAAGTTAGGTCTCAGAATAAAATTTAAGTGCTTTAGCTGAGAATAAATTACAAGAATCTGTCAGGGGAAAAGAGATTATCGAAGCTATATATTAAGATAAGACCCGAATAGGTCGGTTTTGAAAAGTCTAATATTTAAAGTTTGATATTACAACTAAATTAAGGGATGGAATCGGGACAAAAAGAAGTTAATAAGAAAAAGCCAAAAATAAAGTTTAATGGTCCCGTATTATTAATTATTGGGAATAATTAATAATATAAATGAGATTAAATGATAAAATAATACGCAAGTATCAGGATTGAAAGTGTTTAATCGATCGTTTGGTTAAAAGATAAGTTAAAAGGAAGGATTAATTGAGTTAAAAAATTGAAGGACCAAAGGAGCACATTAACCAATATATATATATGTATATATATAAAGAAGAAGATGAAGAAGAAGATGATGCAACAGAAATGAAAAACGTATCAAGTAAGGGTTTTGGAATGAGAAACTTGCGATCGACACCGTTTCTTCGTTTCTCGACGGAATCGACCGATTATCGCGCCATTGGATCAAGAATTCAATCCTCTATCTTTTCCAAGGTTCAAATAAAGGTAATTTTTTGCTTTGGGTGCTGTAATTGAAGAATTCGTGACTGTTGTGTTTCGTTCGGATCGAATTAATCGTAACCACGTCCTTTTTGACGTTTTTAATGGTTATTGAGTTGATTTTTGTAATGTTTGGTGTAGAGGCATGTCGCGGTGAGTTTGGAGTGTCGGAAGCATGTCGAGACGTGATTTAGAGCTGTTGGGAGGTGTCTCACGACGTGAGACATAGTCTCGCGACGCGACCGAACTTGCGGTTGGCACGGTTTCTTCGTTCCGACTCGGAATTGAGCGATTCTTCTGGCGTTGGAAAGAGGAAAGGATTGCCTATATTCTTAGAGCATAAATTCATTGTAACAGTCAGTTCTTGGTGCTGAATATAAGGTCTTAGGTGCTGTGTAGGTTTTGAATCGAACGATTTTATCGAGTTAGCATATTTGATTCGTTTTAAGCTTGGATTATATATTTTTGATGTTTTTATGAGTTCTGGTGTTGATGGGAATCTGAAAGGAGATTGATATGGAGTCGGAAATACGCCGGGATCATATTTGGGGCAGAAATTCACGTCCTCACGACGTGAGGAGCTCCCTGACGACGTGAAGGAGTGCCTCGCTACGTGATGGCAAGCCTCGCGACGTGATGGCAAGCCTCGCGACGTGAATGCAAGCCTCGCGACGTGATGGCAAGCCTCGCGATGTGAGGGGACCCCTCACGAAGTGAGGAAGGCTTGGCACGACGTGCCGATCCTGTTTTGTCACGGGAAAAGTTATCCCAAGACCCGGATGATGTATTTTAACTCGACTATGATGTACGGACTTCGAAAACATGAAATTTGAATATAGAACATGACGTGTACGACTAGGGTCTTGATATGTACAAAACCTGTAGTTGAAAATTGATAAAAGGAGTATAACAAGTATCTCGACTAAGTATAAGAACACGATTAAGAGGTTATCAAAGTTAAGAATCGTATTTGGAATAAGATCGTGTTAACCTACGTTTATAACTTAGGGTTTTGGTACTAACTTTACATTTATGAATTAAATGTATGCGTGATTTGAATAGGTCAAAGATGTATCGGTGAGCTACCAGACCGATGAGCTGGGATAGCTAAAGGATCGAGCAGGGCATGGAACCTGCGTGATTGAATGACGATATTGCAATTTTTGGATAGCGGTTTCTGTGAGTTGCATTTTACTTTCGCGTATTATTATAAAAGCTATTTTCATATATTATAAATACTAGTATCAAATACATCGCATTTATATTATTTGAATGTATGATATATTAATTTTTTTCCCTAGGTCTTCCTATGGAGCGTTCTCTATGCCTAAATTAGGGTTTTCCTAGTCTAGGTCATTTTTTCTTCCTGTCTTGGATATCTCTTCCTTTTTTCAACTAGTTTTTCTCTGGTAGACTGTGCTACTATTCCGTTTTACAGTTTTCGGCTGTGGTGGTGTAGAAAACCTCTGGAGGAAGTTTTCCTTGACTGATGAGAAGTAGGATATTGTTGAGTTGGGAGATCATGGGGGAGGGGTGGCCCATGCAGAGAAATTCAAACAATGTATTGTGGGTCGATTATTGCCTAGAAAACCTATCAAAGTTAAAGCGCTGCATAGCGCGATGACGGGAGCATGGAAGATCGTTGGGAGTTTTGATATATCTAACATAGGGAAAGGGTCTTTCGTATGTGAATTCAAAAACACTAGGGATAAGGCGAAAGTGCTACGACAAGCCCCATGGCATTATGATAGAAAACTGATTGTTTATGCTGAAGTTCAGGGAAACGAACAACTATCTGATGTGAAATTGAATATTTCCCCGTTTTGGATCCGATTGTGTAATGTGCCTTTGAACTGCAGAGATAGAGGAAGTGTTACAAAGATTGGAGAGAGGGCTGGTATGCTGATGGAGATTTGTGAGGAGGATATTACTGTATGGGGCAAACATATTCGTGTAAGAGTGCTTGTTGATGTCACTTTGCCCCTGAAATGAGGCACCTTTATTCGCGATAGCGAAGGGGAGAAGGTTTGGGTCTTTTTTTATTTTGAGAGGCTACCCAACTTCTGTTACTGGTGTGGAATGTTGGGCCATGTTCATGATGACTGTGAGCTGATTCCAGAAACGGTAGAAGAGACAATATGGCCATATAGTCCAGCGCTGCGAGCTTCCCCTTTCCGCAGAAGTGTAGGGTCCAGGGCAACTGAAAGCAAACATGGGAGTGCTCAAAGTGAGAGTGGAACACAAGGTGATACAACTTCAACTCATACCAGACGAAAACTAATAGTTGAGGAAGAAGGTGATATTAATGAGCTTGTTCGTGGGGTGTCCAACTTACCCTTGATGAGGAAGGAAATTATAGATCCTCTACAGAAGGGATTGGGTAGACAGGAAGTGGAGGGTATTATAGAGGGGCTGACAGGTTCAGGGAACGCCCTGAGTGGAGTGCTGGAAAAATTAAATTTCTCACTAGGTAGTGGAAGCATGAAAGCTAAAGAGGGTCAGGTTACATGTCCGAACAAGAAGGGGGGCAAAAACCTGAAAGTTTCAGCTAGGAATGTTCAGTCTAGTGTTGAAAAAACGTGGGATATATGCCATGTACAGCCTAGAACATCAAAGAGGAAGTCCCTATACCAACTTCAACTAACATATGACACTTCAGAGGATACTGAGATGCAGGATATTTTCTCAAAGAGGCCGAAAGCTTCTGATGCTGGACTGGATCCAAATTCTTCTTTTTTGGCGGAGACTGCGAGTCAGTCTCGCCAAGCGCAATGAAAAACTTTAGTTGGAACCTCCAAGGCTTGGGGAATCCTTGGACGGTTAGAGCATTAAAGAAATATATTAATGATCAAAACCCCGATATTATTTTTCTTATGGAGTCTCGTCTTTGCAGTTTTGAAGTTAATTTTTTGAAGTTTTCTTTTCCTTGTTTTAATTTTTTTGTCGTGGATGCGCGAGGTCGTAGCGGTGGGATTATTTTATTATGGAAAAAAGAGATTGATGTTGGTATCCTTAGCTTCTCAAGGAACCATATTGATTTTGAATGTAAGCTGTCGAATGTAGGGCAGTGGCGGGGTACTGGGTTGTATGGATGGCCGGAGTCTGGGGCAAGGCACATGACGTGGGATCTTATTCGAAGACTGTTTGGCGAATCGTCACTTCCTTGGTTATTTTTTGGAGACTTTAATGAGATTCTCAAAGATGTTGAGAAGGTAGGGGGTAGACCGAAGTCATCTCAGGCGATGGAAGTATTTCGTAGGGTTCTTGATGATTGTGGTTTTGTTGACTTAGGATGGTCATAAAATCCTTTTACCTGGGATAATGGTAGAGTGGGAGTGCAGAATATTAAACAACGGTTAGATAGATTCCTAGCTTCTATGGAGTGGACAACTATGTTTCCGAACTGTATGTCATCTCATTTGGTTAGAATCTCATCAGATCATTGTCCCATCTTTTTGCTTCTTGATGAAAATGTTCATAATGTGAGTAACAGGAGGTTATTTCGTATTGAGGCTATGTGGTTGAAGCATCATGACTGTGGCGAAGTGGTTAAAGACGGTTGGCTCTTAGCTCGTGGTACTTCAGTCATTGATAAAATTGTAGCGTGTTCCTCTAACCTGGCCTCGTGGAATTCTGATGTGTTTGGAAATGTTTATAAGAAGAAAAGGGCGCTGACGAAGCAGCTTGAAAGTCTCCAGCTGCTCCCTAACTCTTTTCGTGTCGCAGCGAGGTGCATGGCTCTTCACACCGAGCTAAACGAGTTACTTAAAAAGGAGGAGGTAATGTGGCGTTAAAGATCGAGAGCGGTCTGGCTTTCTGATAGAGACCGTAACACAAAGTTTTTTCATATTAAAGCCTCTAACAGGAGAAAGCGAAACACTATTAATAATCTCCAAGACGAAAGTGGCCAGTGGAGGATGAAAGTTGAAGATATTGAGGGGATTATTTGCAACTATTATAATTAGCTTTTTGGCACTTCGAACCCTCTTGTATGTTCACAAACTCTTGAAGCTATGGATATGACCATTAGTCCTCTTGACTCAGAGCTGCTGTCCGCACCTTTTACTGCCGATGAAGTGAGATTTGCTTTGAAGAAAATGCATCTGAACAAGTCTCTGGGCCCTGATGGTATGTCAGCTATGTTCTTCATTAATTACTGGAATGTGGTAAGGGAAGATGTTACTGCTTTTGTGCTTAATTTTCTGGAGACAGGGGTCATGCCGCCAAACCTCAACCATACGTTGATTACGCTTATTCCAAAAACTAAAGTTCCGGAAACAATGAAAGATTTGCGACATATCAGTTTATGTAATGTCCTTTACAAACTGATCTCTAAAGTGTTGGCAAATAGGTTGAAAAAGGTGCTCCCTGGCATTATTAACGAGGCACAAAGTGCGTTTGTCCCGGGAGGGCTTATAAAAGACAATGCTATCGTGGCTTTTGAATTGTTTCACTCTATGAAGCATATAATAAAAAGCAGGATGGGAGTAGCGGCTCTTAAGCTAGATATGAGTAAATCTTACGACAGGGTTGAGTGGATCTATATTTGCCAGGTTATGATCAAGATGGATTTTCTTGAGCACTTCACCAAGCTGATTATGAGTTGTGTTTCGTCTGTCTCTTTCTCTTTCCTTATCAATGGTCAGGTGAAAGGTTTTATTCGACCATCTAGAGGAATTAGAAAGGGGGATCCTATCTCGCCCTATTTGTTCCTCCTTTGTGCATAAGGCTTGTCTGCCCTTATATGGAAAGCGGTTCATCGCAATTACATTCATGGGGCACAAGATTGTCGAGGTAGTCCGAGCATATCCCACCTTATGTTTGTAGACGACTGTATCCTTTTTACCAGAGTGACGTTATAGGAGTGTCGGGTCATCTCTGAAATCGTGCGGTTCTATGAAGAGGAGTCTGGGCAACAAGTCAACCTAAGAAAGTCTGAGATCTCCTTTAGTTCGAAAGTTCCTGCAGATAGGAGAATTGCTATTAAGGAACTGTTACGAGTTCAGGAGGTTGGGAACTTACTGAAATATCTTGGCTTGCCCACTATCATTGGCAAGTCAAAAAAGATTATATTATTAGTAATATGCACTAGGTCAATCATGTTTGACCATGTTTTGACTTTATCATTTTGTTATTTATTGATTGGCAGTTTTTATCATTTTATATTAATGATTAAAATACTTGAATGGTTAATTCTTTCTAAGGTCATCAAGTATGTGACTTGATAGTAGAACCCTTAGGTTTAATAAAAGAATTATATACCATATATCCCTAGTCTTAATAGAACATTGAGACTAGTATGATGTTGACTGATGATTATGTTTTACTAATCATGTATATGAGATATTAAGTCAAATGATAGGTGCTATTTGAGAAATAAGGCACTGGATGACCCACTGTGAGAATACTACATAGATCACCGTCATAAGTAATTCTCATTACAGTTCTATTAGTATAATCCTTTGACCTTAAAATCATCATGGATTTCTACATAGCTATTTCATATTTTGATACAGTCTTACATTATCTTTAACAGGATAATGGAATAGATTGTCATTGGATATGAAAGTAACTATGTGAGAAATGTGAGTGACTGAGAAGGAATTTGTCCCTCATTTATTTGAGTAAGATATCTATGGGCCCCTTGAAGAAGATAGACTGAAGGAAATGCATGGCCATGCTAAATGAATTGATAAAGAGTTATCATTTTCAGTCTACTTAGAGTCAAGAAACTAATCACTGAATATTATAAGGATGACATGACTATGCCTTATATTCAATCTGGATATCGAGAGACAAAGAGATTAAAATATTATTGTAAATGGTTAAATCGGATTGTCGATATTCGTATAACTTGGGTAGTCATAATGTCTTGCTAGAGGCCACTTATGACTTGTGGGCTGAAATAGGGATTTCGGGCCTACTGCCAACCTTATATGAACCTACAGGGTCGCACACTAAGAACATGCCCAAAACAATTATGGGTTGTACAAGCCCAATGTGATTAAGTGATTAATTATTATATATATATATATATATAATTCGTAATATATATAAATTAATAAATATATATTAATTCAAAATTAAGGATAAGTGTTTTCCTTGATTTATTAATTTTTGAAGATAATAAATATAAATAATTAATATATATATGGATGATTATCAAAAAGGAGTTTTTGATAAACATAAACTTGTAAGAATTGCAATGAGATTGAAATTCGAATTTATCTCAAACCCTAGTGTTGTTGTATCACTATAAATACACATTAAGCAATTGGTTTGAGAATCACAAAATTCATTATTCACTAAATCACTAAAAATTCGAAATTGCTTGTGAAGCAATAGTGCTAGCACACAAGCACTAGTTTTGGCTAAGGTCTGTTCGTGTGGATACTCGTAGAGGACGCATTCTTTTGGAGGCGTTTCTGATTCGAGGCTAGGTATCACCAAAGTGAACCACCTCCTTCCTTTCCTACATTGCTGTTGAATTCGACATACAAGTAAGCACTTATTCTGTTATTAATCTATTAAGTCAAATTACATGGATCTTGGTTTGGGTTTTATATAAATTTTTGAAATTCTGCTGCGTTATGAACCTAGAAAACCCAACATATATTTGGGGCTTTAATAGAGAGGGTGTGGAAAAAGCTCAAGGGATGGAAGGAGAACATCTTATCCCGTGAAGGTAAAGAGGTTTTAATTAAAGCCGTTGCTTAGGCGATCCCAAACTACATTATGAGTTGCTTCCTTTTGCCGAAAACATTTTCGGAAGAAATCCATAGCTCAACGTGCATTGTGAAGTCTGAAGGGGGTCTTGGTTTCCGCAATTTTCACTCTTTTAACATTGCTCGTCTAGCAAAGCAATCTTGGAGATTGGTATCATCCTCGCTGTGATTTATTGGCGACGAAGGCTTCTCACCGAGCTACTTTTGGCGGAGCATCCGAGTGTCTTTTGATTTGCTAGAGTCAGGCAAAGGTTAGCGAATTGATAATGGTAGTAGTGTTAGGGTGTTGGAGGACTGATTGATACCTGGAGAGTCGATGGAAAAGCCGTTGGTGGTCAAAAACATGCCTTGTGAAGCGAAGGTGAGTGCTTAATAGATCCTGATACTTGCAGGTGGAGGCAAGATGTAGTTGAAGCCTATTTTCTTCCTTTTGAAGCCGAAGCGATTTTGAGAATGACAATCAGCTCTAGACTGCCAGATGATACGATGTTTTGGAGGCACTCTAAGAACGAGAGATATACGGTGAGATCAGGTTACCATGCTTGTCAGATGATGAAATTCCATGATAGGGACAGTGGTGTGTCGTCATACTCACACTCTTTGTTCTGGAAAGAGATCTGGAAGATCCGAACCATGCCTAAGGTTAAACATTTCTTGTGGAGAGTGCTTAAGAATATTTTACCGTGTTACTAGGTTTTAAAAGATAGGGGTATTCCCGTCGATGATTTTTGCCCGAGATGTGGCGAAGAAAGTGAGTCAATTCTACATGTTTTAAAAAGATTTTGTCTGGGCAAGGCGAGTGTGGTTGTGCTCTGAGATTGGGTTGCGTGTTGATGTCGTTTCAATGTGTAATATATCGAGCAAGATCGAACAAATGTTTAAGGCTCTAAGTAAGAATCTTTTTGCTTTGTTTGTTACTATCTTGTGGCAGGTTTGGTTTTCAAGAAACGTTCTCATTCATGAGGGGAAGGAAGACTCAGTGGATCTGTTGTTAAGTAGAAGTAAGGGAAGTCTGGAGCAGGAAGCTGACGTTATTGTGGCTGAAGCTGCAGGTCAGAGTTCTCAATCAAACTGGAAAGCTCCAAATCCAGGTTTTGTTAAAATAAATTCGGATTTTGCGTTGTCGCAGGAGGTTGGCTCAGCTGGGTTGGGAGTGATAGTGAGGAATGAGAAAGGCGAAGTGATGGTCTCTGCTGCAAAGAAGATACCTGCTGTTCAGTCGGTGGCAATAGGTGAGGGTTTGGTAATTCTTCACGGTCTGCATCTAGCCTTGGAGTGTGGATTCCCCTGTGTGGTTTTTGAGAGTGATGCTCTATCAGTGGTTATTGCAATTCAGCAAGGCACAACAGATCCAAACCATCTGGGGTTAGTGATTGAAGATATCCTTAGTACGATTTCGAGCTTTACGTGTATTAACTTTGTTTATACTCCTCGAGTAAATAACAAAGTGGCCCATTCTTTAGCTAAATGGGAGTTATCTATTTCTGAGGATACCGTGATTATGGAGGATGCTCCTAATCATATCTATTATTGTATTATCAAAGATTTATCTTCGGCTTTTGAGATTTCAATATAATTTCTCTTTGGTGATAAAAAATGTATGATATATTGTTCTATTGATTTTTTTGAATATATGAATCTGGTGTACGATCCGAAGAAACAAACTACCTATTGGGTATCAATAGGCTGTGTGATCACCGGTATTTGAGTCAGTCTAGCGTGTCTAGATTGTTTTCGATAATATGAAAACGATATGTTATATGTGATAAATATGGAAGTTGGAATATGAATGATATATACGAGATTAGTGCGGTTGAGCTATCGCGGGACCCGTATTAGTGGGGTAAACTCGGTCAACTATCCTGGGCCCACAAGTTGGGATTAAGAGGTTGCAGTTGAGTTATCCCGGGGTCGGACGATTGGATATGAGATGATGCGATATGGAAATGATATGAGTACAAAAGGTTAGGAGTTCAAGTTCAGGGTTTCGATCAGATCCATCACTTGAGAACATTATATTATTTTCATATGTTTTGAGCATGCGATGTTATGTTTTTTTTATAATACCGTTAGTATTATGCAAACTCACTCAGTATTTTCCTAAATATTGACCCCTCACTGTTGTCTTTCAGGTGATCGGAGTCAGATCAGACAGACCATCTCCTTTGTGTTGGAAGTCTTTTGACTTGCACAAAGTACAAGTCCCTAGAGCTGTAGTAGTCCGTATGTGTCAGTATATGAATAGAGTTTTGATTTCAAACGGTATTTTAGATGTAAACTCTGATATGATTTACAAATGATATTTATTAATAGAGATGCGTTTTATCTGTTTGATTTCTATGCCAATTGCCATGAATGGAATTCGTCATATTATGACTAGAAACAGGGTAGTGCTGGATATGGAATATCGCTTTGTAAGACCCTAGTTTCTACAAATTGTTTTGTATCGGTTTTCAGAAAACGAATATGAGATTTTGATATTTATAATCATAATGTTTAAATGAGTTTTCTGGAAACGTTTTATACATAATAATATATTTTATTTGGGAAAAATTAATAGTAATTTTAGGCCTGCTACGGGTTTTGGAGCTACAACTCCCATTCCCTAGCGCCGGTCGCGACTCAATAATTTGTGTCGTGACAAAACGTTTGGATTTATTTTGTAACGTTTTTTTTTGTTTTAGAATGTAAACGTTTGGATTAAATCGCTAAAAAGGTGAGTGTTTACAAACGTTTGGATTAAGCCAATTTAAGGTGAAACGTTTGTAAACGTTTGGATTTGTTTCGTAACGTTTGTAAACGTTTGGCTTCAATCGCTAAAAACATGAAACATTTGGCTTTGTTTTGAAACGTTTGTAAACGTTTGGCTTAAATCACTAAAAAGGGGAAACGTTTGGTTTTGTTTCGTAACGTTTGTAAACGTTTGGCTTAAGTCGCTGAAAATGTGAAACGTTTGGCTTTGTTTCGAAACGTTTTAAACGTTTTGTTTTATTCCGTAACGTTTGTAAACGTTTCCCTTCAATCGCTAAAAAGGTGAAACGTTTACAAACGTTACAAAACAAAGCCAATCGTTTTACCTTTTTAGCGATTTAAGCCAAACATTTACAAAACCTACAAAAACAAATCCAAACGTTTCCCCTTTTTACCAATTTAAGCCAAACGTTACAAAACAAATCCAAGATTTAAGCCTTTGTTTCGTAATGTTTAAACGGTTGGATTTGTTTCGTAAAGTTTGTAAACATTTGGCTTCAATCGCTAAAAAGGTGAAACGTTTTGCTTTGTTTCGTAACTTTTGTTAATGTTTGGCTTAAATCGCTAAAAAAGGGAAACGTTTGGGTTTGTTTCCTAACTTTTGTAAACGTTTGGCTTAAGTCGCTAAAAAGGTGAAACGTTGGGATTTGTTTTGTAATGTTTGTAAACGTTTAGCTCAAATTGCTAAAAAGGCGAAACGTTTGGATTTGTTTCATAACCTGTTAAACGTTTGGTTTTGTTTCATAACGTTTGTAAACGTTTGGCTTAAATCGCTAAAAAGGTGAAACGTTTGGATTTGTTTCGTAACGTTTGTAAAAGTTTGGTTAGGTTTTGTAACGTTTAGATTTATTTCATAATGTTTTAAACACTTGGGTTTGTTCCAATTTAAGCAAAACGTTTACAAATGTTACAAAACAAATCCAAATGTTTCACCTTTTTAGTAATTGAAGCTAAACGTTTAGAAACGCTACGAAACAAAACCAAACGTTTAAAACATTATGAAACAAAACCAAACAGTTCCCCTTTTTAGCGATTTAAGAAAAACATTTACAAACGTTACGAAACAAACTCAAGCGTTTAAAACGTTTGGCTTAAATTGCTAAAACGGTGAAAAGTTTGGATTAGTTTCGTAACGTTTGTAAACTTTTGGATTCAATTGATAAAAAGGTGAAACGTTTGGATTTGTTTCTAACGTTTTAAACGTTTGGATTTGTTTTGTAACGTTTGTAAACGTTTGGGTTAAATCGCTAAAAATGTGAAACGTTTGGATTTGTTTTGTAACGTTTGGCTTCAATCGCTGAAAAGGTGAAACGCTTGGATTTGTTTTATAAAGTTTAAAAATGTTTGACTTAAATCGCTAAAAAGGTGAAACGTTTGTTGTTTTGGTTTTGTTTCGTAACGTTTTAATCGTTTGGATTTATTTCGTAACATTTGTAGCGTTTTTAACGCTTGGATTTGTTTCGTAACATTTGGATTTATTTTGTAACGTTTGGCTTGAAAAGGTGAAACATTTGCATTTGTTTCGTAACGTTTGTAAACGTTTGGTTTAAATCGCAAAAAAGATGAAACATTTGGATTAGTTTTGTAATGTTTGTAAATGTTTGGCTTAAATCGCTAAAAAGATGAAAGGTTCGGATTTGTTTTGTAACGTTTGTAAATGTTTGGCTTAAATCACTAAAAAGGTGAAACGTTTGGATTTGGTTTGTAATGTATGTAAACATTTGGCTTAAATCGCTAAACAGGGGAAACGTTTGGATTTGTTTTGTAAAGTTTGTAAACGTTTGGCTGAAATCGCTAAAAAGGTGAAACATTTGGATTTCTTTCGTAACGTTTGTAAACGTTTTGCTCAAATTGCTAAAAAGGTGAAACGTTTGGATTTGTTTCGCAACGTTTCTAAACGTTTGGCTTAAATCGCTAAAAAGGGGAAACGTTTGGTTTTGTTTCGTAACGTTGGTAAACGTTTGGCTTAAGTCGCTGAAAATGTGAAACGTTTGGCTTTGTTTCGAAACGTTTTAAACGTTTGGTTTTATTTCGTAACGTTTGTAAACGTTTCCCTTCAATCGCTAAAAAGGTAAAACGTTTACAAACGTTACAAAACAAAACCAATCGTTTTACCTTTTTTATCGATTTAAGCCCAACGTTTACAAAATCTACAAAACAAATCCAAACGTTTCCCCTTTTTACCAATTTAAGCCAAACGTTACAAAACAAATCCAAGATTTAAGCCTTTGTTTCGTAATGTTTAAACGGTTGGATTTGTTTCGTAAAGTTTGTAAACATTTGGCTTCAATCGCAAAAAAGGTGAAACGTTTGGCTTTGTTTCGTAACGTTTGTTAATGTTTGGCTTAAATCGCTAAAAAAGGGAAATGTTTGGGTTTGTTTCCTAACTTTTGTAAACGTTTGGCTTAAATCGCTAAAAAGGTGAAACGTTGGGATTTGTTTTGTAATGTTTGTAAACGTTTAGCTCAAATTTCTAAAAAGGCGAAACGTTTGGATTGTTTCATAACCTGTTAAACGTTTGGTTTTGTTTCATAACGTTTGTAAACGTTTGGCTTAAATCCCTAAAAAGGTGAAACTTTTGGATTTGTTTCTTAACATTTGTAAAAGTTTTGTCTGGTTTTGTAACGTTTGGATTTATTTCGTAATGTTTTAAACACTTGGGTTTGTTCCGATTTAAGCAAAAGGTTTACAAATGTTACAAAACAAATCCAAATGTTTCACCTTTTTAGCAATTGAAGCTAAACGTTTAGAAACGCTACGAAACAAAACCAAACGTTTAAAACGTTAAGAAACAAAACCAAACAATTCCCCTTTTTAGCGATTTAAGCAAAACATTTACAAACGTTACGAAACAAACTCAAGCGTTTAAAACATTTGGCTTAAATTGCTAAAACGGTGAAAAGTTTTGATTTGTTTCGTAACGTTTGTAAACTTTTAGATTAAATTGATAAAAAGGTGAAACGTTTGGATTTGTTTCGTGACGTTTTAAACGTTTGGATTTATTTTGTAACGTTTGTAAACGTTTGGATTAAATCGCTAAAAATGTGAAACGTTTGGATTTATTTTGTAACGTTTGGCTTCAATCGCTGAAAAGGTGAAACGCTTGGATTTATTTTAAAGTTTAAAAACGTTTGACTTAAATCGCTAAAAAGGTGAAACGTTTGTTGTTTTGGTTTTGTTTCGTAACGTTTTAATCGTTTGGATTTATTTCGTAACATTTGTAGCGTTTTTAACGCTTGGATTTGTTTCGTAACATTTGGATTTATTTTGTAACGTTTGGCTTGAAAAGGTGAAACATTTGCATTTGTTTCGTAACGTTTGTAAACGTTTGGTTTAAATCGCAAAAAAGATGAAACATTTGGAATAGTTTTATAACGTTTGTAAATGTTTGGCTTAAATCGCTAAAAAGATGAAAGGTTCGGATTTGTTTTGTAACGTTTGTAAATGTTTGGCTCAAATCCCTAAAAAGGTGAAACGTTTGGATTTGGTTTGTAATGTATGTAAACATTTGGCTTAAATCGCTAAAAAGGGGAAACGTTTGGATTTGTTTTGTAAAGTTTGTAAACGTTTGGCTGAAATCGCTAAAAAGGTGAAACATTTGGATTTCTTTCGTAACGTTTGTAAACGTTTTGCTCAAATTGCTAAAAAGGTGAAACGTTTGGATTTGTTTCGCAACGTTTCTAAACGTTTGGCTTAAATCGCTAAAAAGGGGAAATGTTTGGTTTTGTTTCGTAACGTTTGTAAACGTTTGGCTTAAGTCGCTGAAAATATGAAACGTTTGGCTTTGTTTCGAAACGTTTTAAACGTTTGGTTTTATTTCATAACGTTTGTAAACGTTTCCCTTCAATAGCTAAAAAGGTGAAACGTTTACAAACGTTACAAAACAAAGCCAATCGTTTTACCTTTTTAGCGATTTAAGCCCAACGTTTACAAAATCTACAAAACAAATCCAAACATTTCCCCTTTTTACCAATTTAAGCCAAACGTTACAAAACAAATCCAAGATTTAAGCCTTTGTTTCGTAACGTTCAAACGGTTGGATTTGATTCATAAAGTTTGTAAACATATTGCTTCAATCGCTAAAAAGGTGAAACGTTTGGCTTTGTTTCGTAACGTTTGTTAATGTTTGGCTTAAATCGCTAAAAAAGGGAAACGTTTGGGTTTGTTTCCAAACTTTTGTAAACCATTGGCTTAAATCGCTAAAAATGTGAAACGTTGGGATTTTTTTGTAACGTTTGTAAACGTTTAGCTCAAATTGCTAAAAAGGCGAAACGTTTGGATTTGTTTCATAACCTGTTAAACGTTTGGTTTTATTTCATAATGTTTGTAAACATTTGGCTTAAATCGCTAGAAAGGTGAAACTTTTGGATTTGTTTCTTAACATTTGTAAAAGTTTGGTTTGGTTTTGTAACGTTTGGATTTATTTCGTAATGTTTTAAACACTTGGGTTTGTTCCGATTTAAGCAAAACGTTTACAAATGTTATAAAACAAATCCAAAATATTTCAGCTTTTTAGCAATTGAAGCTAAACGTTTACAAACACTACGAAACAAAACCAAACGTTTAAAACGTTATGAAACAAAACCAAACAGTTCCCCTTTTTAGCGATTTAAGCAAAACATTTACAAACGTTACGAAACAAACTCAAGCGTTTAAAACGTTTGGCTTAAATTGCAAAAACGGTGAAAAGTTTGGATTTGTTTCGTAACGTTTGTAAACTTTTGGATTAAATTGATAAAAAGGTGAAACGTTTGGATTTGTTTCGTAACGTTTTAAACGTTTGGATTTGTTTTGTAACGTTTGTAAACGTTTGGATTAAATCGCTAAAAATGTGAAACGTTTGGATTTGTTTTGTAACGTTTGGCTTCAATCGTTGAAAAGGTGAAATGCTTGGATTTGTTTTGTAAATTTTAAAAACGTTTGACTTAAATCGCTAAAAAGGTGAAACGTTTGTTGTTTTGGTTTTGTTTCGTAAAGTTTTAAACGTTTGGATTTATTTCGTAACATTTGTAGCGTTTTTAACGCTAGGATTTATTTCGTAACATTTGGATTTATTTTGTAACGTTTGGCTTGAAAAGGTGAAACATTTTCATTTGTTTCGTAACGTTTGTAAACGTTTGGTTTAAATCGCAAAAAAGATGAAACATTTTGATTTGTTTTGTAACGTTTGTAAATGTTTGGCTTAAATCGCTAAAAAGATGAAAGGTTCGGATTTGTTTTGTAACGTTTGTAAATGTTTGGCTTAAATCGCTAAAAAGATGAAACGTTTGGATTTGGTTTGTAATGTATGTAAACATTTGGCTTAAATCGCTAAAAAGGGGAAACGTTTGGATTTGTTTTGTAAAGTTTGTAAACGTTTGGCTGAAATCGCTAAAAAGGTGAAACATTTGGATTTGTTTCGTAACGTTTGTAAACGTTTTGCTCAAATTGCTAAAAAGGTGAAACGTTTGGATTTGTTTCGTAAGGTTTCTAAACATTTGGCTTAAATCGCTAAAAAGGGGAAACGTTTGGTTTTGTTTCGTAACGTTTGCAAACGTTTGGCTTAAGTCACTGAAAATGTGAAACGTTTGGATTTGTTTCGAAACGTTTTAAACGTTTGGTTTTATTTCGTAACGTTTGTAAACGTTTTCCTTCAATCGCTAAAAAGGTGAAACGTTTACAAACGTTACAAAACAAAGCCAATCGTTTTACCTTTTTAGCGACTTAAGCCCAACGTTTACAAAATCTACAAAACAAATCCAAATGTTTCCCCTTTTTACCAATTTAAGCCAAACGTTACAAAACAAATCCAAGATTTAAGCCTTTCTTTCGTAACGTTTAAACGGTTGGATTTGATTCGTAAAGTTTGTAAACATTTTGCTTCAATCGCTAAAAAGGTGAAACGTTTGGCTTTATTTCGTAACGTTTGTTAATGTTTGGCTTAAATCGCTCAAAAAGAGAAACATTTGGGTTTGTTTCCTAACTTTTGTAAACGATTGGCTTAAATCGCTAAAAAGGTGAAACTTTGGGATTTGTTTTGTAACGTCTGTAATTTTAGCTCAAATTGCTAAAAAGGCGAAACGTTGGGATTTGTTTCATAACCTGTTAAACGTTTGGTTTTGTTTCATAATGTTTGTAAACGTTTGGCTTAAATCCCTAAAAAGGTGAAACTTTTGGATTTGTTTCTTAACATTTGTAAAAGTTTTGTCTGGTTTGTAACGTTTGGATTTATTTCGTAATGTTTTAAACACTTGGGTTTGTTCCGATTTAAGCAAAAGGTTTACAAATGTTACAAAACAAATCCAAATGTTTCACCTTTTTAGCAATTGAAGCTAAACGTTTAGAAACGCTACGAAACAAAACCAAACGTTTAAAACGTTAAGAAACAAAACCAAACAATTCCCCTTTTTAGCGATTTAAGCAAAACATTTACAAACGTTACGAAACAAACTCAAGCGTTTAAAACATTTGGCTTAAATTGCTAAAACGGTGAAAAGTTTTGATTTGTTTCGTAACGTTTGTAAACTTTTGGATTAAATTGATAAAAAGGTGAAACGTTTGGATTTGTTTCGTGACGTTTTAAACGTTTGGATTTGTTTTGTAACGTTTGTAAACGTTTGGATTAAATCGCTAAAAATGTGAAACGTTTGGATTTATTTTGTAACGTTTGGCTTCAATCGCTGAAAAGGTGAAACGCTTGGATTTATTTTAAAGTTTAAAAACGTTTGACTTAAATCGCTAAAAAGGTGAAACGTTTGTTGTTTTGGTTTTGTTTCGTAACGTTTTAAACGTTTGGATTTATTTCGTAACATTTGTAGCGTTTTTAACGGTTGGATTTGTTTCGTAACATTTGCATTTATTTTGTAACGTTTGGCTTGAAAAGGTGAAACATTGGCATTTGTTTCGTAACGTTTGTAAACGTTTGGTTTAAATCGCAAAAAAGATGAAACATTTGGATTAGTTTTGTAACGTTTGTAAATGTTTGACTTAAATCGCTGAAAAGATGAAAGATTCAGATTTGTTTTGTAACGTATGTAAATGTTTGGCTTAAATCGCTAAAAAAATGAAATGTTTGGATTCGGTTTGTAATGTATGTAAACATTTGGCTTAAATCGCTAAAAAGGGGAAACATTTGGATTTGTTTTGTAAAGTTTGTAAACGTTTGGCTGAAATCGCTAAAAAGGTGAAACATTTGGATTTCTTTCGTAACGTTTGTAAACGTTTTGCTCAAATTTCTAAAAACGTGAAACGTTTGGATTTGTTTCGTAACGTTTCTAAACGTTTGGCTTAAATCGCTAAAAAGGTGAAACGTTTGGTTTTGTTTCGTATCGTTTGTTAACGTTTGGCTTAAATCGCTAAAAAGGTGAAATGTTTGGATTTGTTTCGTAAGGTTTGTAAACGTTTGGATCAAATTGCTAAAAAGGTGAAATGTTTGGATTTGTTATGTAACGTTTGTAAACCTTTGGCTCAAATTGCTAAAAAGGTGAAACATTTGGATTTGTTTCGTAACGTTTGTAAACGTTTGGCATAAATATCTAAAAAGGTGAAACGTTTGGATTTGTTTTGTAACGTTTGTAAACGTTTGGCATCAATCGCTAAAAAGGTGGAACGTTTGGATTTGTTTTGTAAGTTTGTAAATGTTTGGCTTAAATCGCGAAAAAGGAGAATCGTTTGGAAATGTTTCGTAAACGTTTGGCTCAAATTGCTAAAAAGGTGAAACGTTTGGCTTTGTTTTGTAACGTTTGTAAACGCTTGGCTTAAATCGCGAAAAAAGGTGAATTTTTTTGATTTGTTTTGTAACGTTTGTAAACGTTTGGCTCAAATTTCTAAAAAGGAGAAATGTTTACAAACGTTTGGATTTTTTTTAGTAATTTAAGCCAAACGTTTACAACTTCAATCGCTAAAAAGGTGAAACGTTTGGATTTGTTTTATAACGTTTATAAACGTTTGGCTCAAATTGCTAAAAAGGTGAAACATTTGGATTTGTTTTGTAACGTTTGGCTTAAATCGCTAAAAAGTTGAAACGTTTGGATTTGGTTTGTAATGTATGTAAACATTTGGCTTAAATCGCTAATAAGGGGAAACGTTTGGATTTGTTTTGTAAAGTTTGTAAACGTTTGGCTGAAATCGCTAAAAAGGTGAAACATTTGGATTTGTTTCGTAACGTTTGTAAACGTTTTGCTCAAATTGCTAAAAAGGTGAAACGTTTGGATTTGTTTCGTAACGTTTCTAAACGTTTGCCTTAAATCGCTAAAAATGTGAAACGTTTGGTTTTGTTTTGTAACGTTTGTAAACGTTTGGCTTAAATCGCTAAAAAGGTGAAATGTTTGGATTTGTTTCGTAAGGTTTGGAAACATTTGGATCAAATTGCTAAAAAAAGTGAAATGTTTGGATTTGTTATGTAACGTTTGTAAACGTTTGGCTCAAATTACTAAAAAGGTGAAACATTTGGATTTGTTTCGTAATGTTTGTAAACGTTTGGCATAAATCTCTAAAAAGGTGAAACGTTTGGATTTGTTTTGTAACGTTTGTAAACGTTTGGCGTCAATCGCTAAAAAGGTGGAACGTTTGGATTTATTTTGTAACGTTTGTAAACGTTTGGCTTAAATAGCTAAAAAGGAGAATCATTTGGAAATGTTTCGTAAATGTTTGGCTCAAATTACTAAAAAGGTGAAACATTTGGATTTGTTTCGTAATGTTTGTAAACGTTTGGCATAAATCTCTAAAAAGGTGAAACGTTTGGATTTGTTTTGTAACGTTTGTAAACGTTTGGCGTCAATCGCTAAAAAGGTGAAACGTTTGGATTTGTTTTGTAACGTTTGTAAACGTTTGGCTTAAATCGCGAAAAAAGGTGAAAAGTTTTGATTTGTTTTGTAACGTTTGTAAACGTTTGGCTCAAATTTCTAAAAAGGAGAAACGTTTACAAATGTTTGGATTTTTTTAGCAATTTAAGCCAAACGTTTACAACTTCAATTGCTAAAAAGGTGAAACGTTTGGATTTGTTTTGTAACGTTTAGCTTAAATCGCTAAAAAGTTGAAACGTTTGGATTTGGTTTGTAATGTATGTAAACATTTGGCTTAAATCGCTAAAAAAGGGAAACGTTTGGATTTGTTTTGTAAAGTTTGTAAACGTTTGGCTGAAATCGCTAAAAAGGTGAAACATTTGGATTTGTTTCGTAACGTTTGCAAACGTTTTGCTCAAATTGCTAAAAAGGTGAAACGTTTGGATTTGTTTCGTAACGTTTGCCTTAAATCGCCAAAAAGGTGAAACGTTTGGTTTTGTTTCGTAACGTTTGTAAACGTTTGGCTTAAATCGCTAAAAAGGTGAAATGTTTGGATTTGTTTCGTAAGGTTTGTAAACGTTTGGATCAAATTGCTAAAAAGGTGAAATGTTTGGATTTGTTATGTAACGTTTGTAAACGTTTGGCTCAAATTACTAAAAAGGTGAAATATTTGGGTTTGTTTCGTAATGTTTGTAAACGTTTGGCATAAATCTCTAAAAAGGTGAAACGTTTGGATATGTTTTGTAAAGTTTGTAAACATTTGGCATCAATCGCTAAAATGGTGGAACGTTTGGATTTGTTTTGTAACGTTTGTAATCGTTTGGCTTAAATTGCTAAAAAGGAGAATCGTTTGGAAATGTTTCGTAAACGTTTGGTTCAAATTGCTAAAAAGGTGAAACGTTTGGATTTGTTTTGTAACGTTTGTAAACGTTTGGCTTAAATCGCGAAAAAGGTGAAAAGTTTTGATTTGTTTCGTAACGTTTCTAAACGTTTGGCTTAAATCGCTAAAAAGGTGAAACGTTTGGTTTTGTTTCGTATCGTTTGTTAACGTTTGGCTTAAATCGCTAAAAAGGTGAAATGTTTGGATTTGTTTCGTAAGGTTTGTAAACGTTTGGATCAAATTGCTAAAAAGGTGAAATGTCTGGATTTGTTATGTAACGTTTGTAAACCTTTGGCTCAAATTGCTAAAAAGGTGAAACATTTGGATTTGTTTCGTAACGTTTGTAAACGTTTGGCATAAATATCTAAAAAGGTGAAACGTTTGGATTTGTTTTGTAACGTTTGTAAACGTTTGGCATCAATCGCTAAAAAGGTGGAACGTTTGGATTTGTTTTGTAAGTTTGTAAATGTTTGGCTTAAATCGCGAAAAAGGAGAATCGTTTGGAAATGTTTCGTAAACGTTTGGCTCAAATTGCTAAAAAGGTGAAACGTTTGGCTTTGTTTTGTAACGTTTGTAAACGCTTGGCTTAAATCGCGAAAAAAGGTGAATTTTTTTGATTTGTTTTGTAACGTTTGTAAACGTTTGGCTCAAATTTCTAAAAAGGAGAAATGTTTACAAACGTTTGGATTTTTTTTAGTAATTTAAGCCAAACGTTTACAACTTCAATCGCTAAAAAGGTGAAATGTTTGGATTTGTTTTATAACGTTTATAAACGTTTGGCTCAAATTGCTAAAAAGGTGAAACATTTGGATTTGTTTTGTAACGTTTGGCTTAAATCGCTAAAAAGTTGAAACGTTTGGATTTGGTTTGTAATGTATGTAAACATTTGGCTTAAATCGCTAATAAGGGGAAACGTTTGGATTTGTTTTGTAAAGTTTGTAAACGTTTGGCTGAAATCGCTAAAAAGGTGAAACATTTGGATTTGTTTCGTAACGTTTGTAAACGTTTTGCTCAAATTGCTAAAAAGGTGAAACGTTTGGATTTGTTTCGTAACGTTTCTAAACGTTTGCCTTAAATCGCTAAAAATGTGAAACGTTTGGTTTTGTTTTGTAACGTTTGTAAACGTTTGGCTTAAATCGCTAAAAAGGTGAAATGTTTGGATTTGTTTCGTAAGGTTTGTAAACATTTGGATCAAATTGCTAAAAAAAGTGAAATGTTTGGATTTGTTATGTAACGTTTGTAAACGTTTGGCTCAAATTACTAAAAAGGTGAAACATTTGGATTTGTTTCGTAATGTTTGTAAACGTTTGGCATAAATCTCTAAAAAGGTGAAACGTTTGGATTTGTTTTGTAACGTTTGTAAACGTTTGGCGTCAATCGCTAATAAGGTGGAACGTTTGGATTTATTTTGTAACGTTTGTAAACGTTTGGCTTAAATAGCTAAAAAGGAGAATCATTTGGAAATGTTTCGTAAATGTTTGGCTCAAATTACTAAAAAGGTGAAACATGTGGATTTGTTTCGTAATGTTTGTAAACGTTTGGCATAAATCTCTAAAAAGGTGAAACGTTTGGATTTGTTTTGTAACGTTTGTAAACGTTTGGCGTCAATCGCTAAAAAGGTGAAACGTTTGGATTTGTTTTGTAACGTTTGTAAACGTTTGGCTTAAATCGCGAAAAAAGGTGAAAAGTTTTGATTTGTTTTGTAACGTTTGTAAACGTTTGGCTCAAATTTCTAAAAAGGAGAAACGTTTACAAATGTTTGGATTTTTTTAGCAATTTAAGCCAAACGTTTACAACTTCAATTGCTAAAAAGGTGAAACGTTTGGATTTGTTTTGTAACGTTTAGCTTAAATCGCTAAAAAGTTGAAACGTTTGGATTTGGTTTGTAATGTATGTAAACATTTGGCTTAAATCGCTAAAAAAGGGAAACGTTTGGATTTGTTTTGTAAAGTTTGTAAACGTTTGGCTGAAATCGCTAAAAAGGTGAAACATTTGGATTTGTTTCGTAACGTTTGCAAACGTTTTGCTCAAATTGCTAAAAAGGTGAAACGTTTGGATTTGTTTCGTAACGTTTGCCTTAAATCGCCAAAAAGGTGAAACGTTTGGTTTTGTTTCGTAACGTTTGTAAACGTTTGGCTTAAATCGCTAAAAAGGTGAAATGTTTGGATTTGTTTCGTAAGGTTTGTAAACGTTTGGATCAAATTGCTAAAAAGGTGAAATGTTTGGATTTGTTTTGTAACGTTTGTAAACGTTTGGCTCAAATTACTAAAAAGGTGAAATATTTGGGTTTGTTTCGTAATGTTTGTAAACGTTTGGCATAAATCTCTAAAAAGGTGAAACGTTTGGATATGTTTTGTAAAGTTTGTAAACATTTGGCATCAATCGCTAAAATGGTGGAACGTTTGGATTTGTTTTGTAACGTTTGTAATCGTTTGGCTTAAATTGCTAAAAAGGAGAATCGTTTGGAAATGTTTCGTAAACGTTTGGTTCAAATTGCTAAAAAGGTGAAACGTTTGGATTTGTTTTGTAACGTTTGTAAACGTTTGGCTTAAATCGCGAAAAAGGTGAAAAGTTTTGATTTGTTTTGTAATGTTTGTAAACGTTTGGCTCAAATTTCTAAAAAGGAGAAACGTTTACAAATGTTTGGATTTTTTTTTAGTAATTTAAGCCAAACGTTTACAACTTCAATCGCTAAAAAGGTGATACGTTTGGATTTGTTTTATAACGTTTATAAACGTTTGGCTCAAATTGCTAAAAAGGTGAAATATTTGGATTTGTTTTGTAACGTTTGTAAACGTTTGGCTTAAATCGCTAAAAAGTTGAAATGTTTGGATTTGTTTTGTAACGTTTGTAAACATTTGGCTTAAATCGCTAAATAGGTGAAACAATTGGATTTATTTTGTAACGTTTGGCTTAAATCGTTAAAAAGGTGAAACGTTTGAATTTGTTTAGTAACGTTTGTAAACGTTTGACTTACATTGATAAAAAGGTGAAACGTTTGGATTTATTTTATATCGTTTTAAACTTTTGGCTCAAATTGCTAAAAAAGTGAAACGTTTGGATTTGTTTCATAACGTTTGTAAACGTTTGGGTTAAATCGCTAAAAATGTGAAACGTTTGGTTGGATTTCGTAACGTTTGTAAAGGTTTGGTTTTTTTTTATAAAGTTTGTAAACATTGGGTTTAAATCGCAAAAACGGTGAAACATTTGGATTTTTTTTGTAACGTTTGTAAATGTTTGGCTTAAATTGCTAAAAAGGGGAAACGTTTGGATTTTTTTGTAACGTTTGTAAATGTTAGGCTTAAATCGCTAAAAAGGCAAAACGTTTGGATTTATTTCGTAACGTTTGTAAACATTTGGCAAACTTTTTACCTTTTTAGCAATTTAAGCCAAACGTTTACAAACGTTACAAAATAAATCCAAACGTTTCACCTTTTTACCGATTTAAGCCAAACGTTTACAAACATTACAAAACATATCCAAACATTCCCCTTTTTTAGCGATTTAAACCAAATGTTTATAAACGTTACAAAACAAAACCAAACCTTTACAAACGTTATGAAACCCAACCAAACGTTTTACATTTTTAGCGATTTAACCCAAATGTTTACAAACATTATGAAACAAATCCAAACGTTTCACCTTTTTAGCAATTTGAGCCAAAAGTTTAAAACGTTATAAAATAAATCCAAACGTTTCACCTTTTTAGCAATGTAAGTCAAACGTTTACATACGTTACTAAACAAATCAAAACGTTTCACCTTTTTAACGATTTAAGCCTAACGTTACAAAATATATCCAATTGTTTCACCTATTTAGCGATTTAAGCCAAACGTTTACAAACGTTACAAAACAAATCCAAACGTTTCAACTTTTTAGCAATTTAAGCCAAACGTTTACAAACGTTACAAAACAAATCCAAATGTTTCACCTTTTTAGAAATTTGAGCCAAACGTCTATAAACGTTATAAAACAAATCCAAACGTTTCACCTTTTTAGCGAGTGAAGTTGTAAACGTTTGGCTTAAATTGCTAAAAAAAATTCAAACGTTTGTAAATGTTTCTGCTTTTTAGAAATTTGAGCCAAACGTTTACAAACGTTACAAAACAAATCAAAACTTTTCACCTTTTTTCGCGATTTAAGCCAAACGTTTACAAACGTTACAAAACAAATCCAAACGTTTCACCTTTTTAGCAATTTGAGCCAAACGTTTACGAAACATTTCCAAACGATTCTCCTTTTTAGCGATTTAAGCCAAACGTTTACAAACGTTACAAAAAAAATCCAAACGTTCCACCTTTTTAGCGATTGATGCCAAACCTTTACAAACGTTACAAAACAAATCCAAACGTTTCACCTTTTTAGAGATTTATGCCAAACGTTTACAAACGTTACGAAACAAATCCAAATGTTTCACCTTTTTAGCAATTTGAGCAAAACGTTTACAAACGTTACATAACAAATCCAACCATTTCACCATTTTACCAATTTGATCCAAACGTTTACAAACCTTACGAAACAAATCCAAACATTTCTCCTTTTTAGCGATTTAAGCCAAACGTTAACAAACGTTACGAAACAAAACCAAATGTTTCACCTTTTTAGCAATTTAAGCCAAACGTTTAGAAACGTTACGAAACAAATCCAAACGTTTCACCTTTTTAGCAATTTGAGCAAAACGTTTACAAACGTTACGAAACAAATCCAAATGTTTCACCTTTTTAGCGATTTCAGCCAAACGTTTACAAACTTTACAAAACAAATCCAAACGTTTCCCCTTTTTAGCGATTTAAGCCAAATGTTTACATACAATACATACCAAATCCAAACGTTTCAACTTTTTAGCGATTTAATCCAAACGTTTACAAACGTTACAAAACAAATCCAAATGTTTCACCTTTTTAGCAGTTTGAGCCAAACGTTTATAAACGTTATAAAACAAATCCAAACGTTTCACCTTTTTAGCGATTGAAGTTGTAGAGGTTTGGCTTAAATTGCTAAAAAAAATACAAACGTTTGTAAACATTTCTCCTTTTTAGAAATTTGATCCAAACATTTACAAACGTTACAAAACAAATCTTAACTTTTCACCTTTTTTCGCGATTTAAGCCAAACGTTTACAAACGTTACAAAACAAATCCAAACGTTTCACCTTTTTAGAAATTTAAGCCAAACGTTTACGAAACATTTCCAAACGATTCTCCTTTTTAGCGATTTAAGCCAAACGTTTACAAACATTACAAAATAAATCCAAACGTTCCACCTTTTTAGTGATTGATGCCAAACGTTTACAAACTTTACAAAACAAATCCAAACGTTTCACCTTTTTAGAGATTTATGCCAAACGTTTACAAACGTTACGAAACAAATGCAAATGTTTCACCTTTTTAGCAATTTTAGCCAAACGTTTACAAACGTTACATAACAAATCCAAACATTTCACCTTTTTAGCGATTTAAGCCAAATGTTTACAAACATTACGAAACAAAACCAAACGTTTCACCTTTTTAGCGATTTAAGCCAAACGTTTAGAAACGTTACGAAACAAATCCAAACGTTTCACCTTTTTAGCAATTTGAGAAAAACGTTTACAAATGTTACGAAACAAATCCAAATGTTTCACCTTTTTAGCGATTTCAACCAAACATTTACAAACTTTACAAAACAAATCCAAACGTTTCCCCTTATTAGCGATTTAAGCCAAATGTTTACATACATTACAAACCGAATCCAAACGTTTCAACTTTTTAGCAATTTAAGCCAAACGTTTACAAACGTTACAAAAGAAATCCAAATGTTTCACCTTTTTAGCAATTTGAGCCAAAGGTTTATAAACGTTATAAAACAAATCCAAACGTTTCACCTTTTTAGCGATTGATGTTGTAAACGTTTGGCTTAAATTGCTAAAAAAATCCAAACGTTTGTAAACATTTCTCCTTTTAAGAAATTTGAGCCAAGCGTTAACAAACGTTACAAAACAAATCAGAACTTTTCACCTTTTTTCGCGATTTAAGCCAAACGTTTACAAACGTTACAAAACAAATCCAAACGTTTCACCTTTTTAGCAATTTGAGCCAAACGTTTACGAAACATTTCCAAACGATTCCTCTTTTTAGCGATTTAAGCCAAACGTTTACAAACGTTACAAAACAAATCCAAACGTTCCACCTTTTTAGCGATTGATGCCAAACGTTTACAAACGTTACAAAACAAATCCAAACGTTTCACCTTTTTAGAGATTTATGCCAAACGTTTACAAACGTTACGAAACAAATCCAAATGTTTCACCTTTTTAGCAATTTGAGCCAAACGTTTACAAACGTTACATAACAAATCCAAACATTTCACCTTTTTAGCAATTTGATCCCAACGTTTACAAACCATACGAAACAAATCCAAACATTTCACTTTTTTAGCGATTTAAGCCAAACGTTAACAAACGTTACAAAACAAAACCAAACGTTTCACCTTTTTAGCGATTTAAGCCAAACGTTTAGAAACGTTACGAAACAAATCCAAACGTTTCACCTTTTTAGCAATTTGAGCAAAACGTTTACAAACGTTACGAAACAAATCCAAATGTTTCACCTTTTTAGCAATTTCAGCCAAACATTTACAAACTTTACAAAACAAATCCAAACGTTTCCCCTTTTTAGCGATTTAAGCCAAATGTTTACATACATTACAAACCAAATCCAAACGTTTCACCTTTTTAGCGATTTAAGCCAAACATTTACAAACGTTACAAAACAAATCCGAACCTTTCATCTTTTTAGCGATTTAAGCCAAACATTTAAAAACGTTACAAAACAAATCCAAACGTTTCATCTTTTTTGCGATTTAAACCAAAGGTTTACAAACGTTACGAAACAAATGCAAATGTTTCACCTTTTCAAGCCAAACGTTACAAAATAAATCCAAATGTTAGGAAACAAATCCAAGCGTTAAAAATGCTACAAATGTTACGAAATAAATCCAAACGTTTAAAACGTTACGAAACAAAACAGAAACAACAAACGTTTCACCTTTTTAGCGATTTAAGTCAAATGTTTTTAAACTTTACAAAACAAATCCAAGCGTTTCACCTTTTCAGCGATTGAAGCCAAACATTACAAAACAAATCCAAACGTTTCACATTTTTAGCGATTTAATCCAAACGTTTACAAACGTTACAAAACAATTCCAAACGTTTAAAATGTTACGAAACAAATCCAAACGTCTCACCTTTTTATCAATTTAATCCAAAAGTTTACAAACGTTACGAAACAAATCCAAACTTTTCACCGTTTTAGCAATTTAAGCCAAATGTTTTAAACGCTTGAGTTTGTTTCGTTACGTTTGTAAATGTTTTACTTAAATCGCTAAAAAGGGGAACTGTTTGGTTTTGTTTCATAACGTTTTAAATGTTTAGTTTTGTTTCGTAGCGTTTCTAAACGTTTAGCTTCAATTGCTAAAAAGGTGAAACATTTGGATTTGTTTTGTAACATTTGTAAACGTTTTGCTTAAATCAGAACAAACCCAAGTGTTTAAAACATTACGAAGTAAATCCAAACGTTGCAAAACCACACCAAACTTTTAAAAACGTTACGAAACAAATCCAAACGTTTCACCTTTTTAGCGATTTAAGCCAAACGTTTACAAACGTTATGAAACAAAACCATACGTTTAACAGGTTATGAAACAAATCCAAACGTTTCGCCTTTTTAGCAATTTGAGCTAAACATTTACAAACATTACAAAACAAATCCCAACGTTTCACCTTTTTAGCGATTTAAGCCAAACGTTTACAAAAGTTACGAAACAAACCCAAACGTTTCCCTTTTTAGCGATTTAAGCCAAACATTAACAAACGTTACGAAAAAAAGCCAAACGTTTCACCTTTTTAGCGATTGAAGCCAAATGTTTACAAACTTTACGAAACAAATCCAATCGTTTAAACGTTACGAAACAAAGGCTTAAATCTTGGATTTGTTTTGTAACGTTTGGCTTATATTGATAAAAAGGGGAAACGTTTGGATTTGTTTTGTAGATTTTGTAAACGTTTGGCTTAAATTGCTAAAAAGGTAAAACGATTGGCTTTGTTTTGTAACGTTTGTAAACGTTTCACCTTTTTCGCGATTGAAGGGAAACGTTTACAAACGTTACGAAATAAAACCAAACGTTTAAAACGTTTCGAAACAAAGCCAAACGTTTCACATTTTCAGCGACTTAAGCCAAATGTTTACAAACGTTATGAAATAAATCCAAACATTTTTCCTTTTTAACGATTTAAGCCTAACATTTACAAACGTTACAAAAAAATCCAAACGTTTCCCCTTTTTAGCGATTTAAGCCAAACGTTTACAAACGTTACAAAACAAATCCAAACGTTTCACCTTTTTTGCGATTTAAACCCAATGTTTTCAAACTTTATAAAACAAAACCAAACGTTTACAAACGTTACGAAACCAAGCCAAACGTTTTACATTTTTAGTGATTTAACCCAAACGTTTACAAACGTTACGAAACAAATCCAAATGTTTCACCCTTTTAGCAATTTGAGCCTAAAGTTTACAACGTTGCAAAAAAAATCCAAACGTTTCACCTTTTTTAGCGATTTAAGTTTAAAGGTTTCACCTTTTTAGCGATTAAAGCCAAACATTTACAAATGTTACAAAACAAATCCAAATGTTTCGCTTTTTTAGCGATTTAAGCCAAACGTTTACAAACGTTACGAAACAAATCCAAATGTTTCACCTTTATAGCGATTTAATCCAAAAGTTTACAAACGTTACAAAACAGATCCAAACGTTTCACCTCTTTAGCGATTTGAGCCAAACGTTTACAAACGTTATAAAACAAATCCAAATGTTTCACCTTTTTATCGATTTTAGCCAAATGTTTACAAACGTTACAAAACAAATCCAAACGTTTCGCCTTCTTAGCGATTTAAGCCAAATGTTTACAAACATTATGAAACAAATCCAATTTTTTCACCTATTTAGCGATTTAAGCCAAACACTTACAAACTTTAAGAAACAAATCCAAACATTTCACCTTTGTAGCAATTTACGCCAAACATTTACAAACGTTACAAAATAAATCACAAAACAAATCCAAATGTTTCCCTTTTTAGCGATTAAAGCCAAACGTTTACAAACATTAGAAACAAAACGAAACGTTTTACTTTTTTAGGGATTGAAGCCAAGCGATTAAGCCAAGAACGTTTTAGCAATTTGAGCCAAAACCTTTAACCTTTTTAGCAATTTAAGCCAAATATTTAAATTTGACAAAACAAATCCAAACGTTCCACCTTTTTAACGATTTAAGCCAAGCGTTTAAAACGTTATGAAACAAATCCAAACGTTTCACCTTTTTAACGATTTAAACCAAATGTTTACAAACGTTACAAAACAAAACCAAACCTTTACAAACATTACGAAACCAAACAAAATATTTCATATTTTTAGCGATTTAACCCAAACGTTTACAAACGTTATGACATCCAAACGTTTCACCTTTTTAGCAATTTGAGCCAAAAGTTTAAAACGTTACAAAATAAATCCGAACGTTTCACCTTTTTAGCAATTTAAGCCAAACGTTTACAAATACACAGGTATCATCTTTTTTCACAATTCAGCCCTCTGTTATTCCATTCTTTTCTGAAATTCAAGAAACTCTAAAAAGTCTATGTTCCGCCAATTCCCACACAGAGTTTCTCTTTAAATGTCTCAACCCTCTTTAGAAAAATCTTGATTTCTTCATTTCATTACCTTTCAAACAAAATGAAGATGTTAATCCTAATAAAGCCACCCATCCGGGAATGTCACCTTATGATCTTACATTAGCCATTGATGAATGTGCCCAACTTCATTAACAAAACGTAATAGAATCCACTAAGTCTGAATGGGCATGTCAAGCTTTGTATGTCAATAAAAGGTCATAACAAGTAAGAGGAAAAAAAGACTTGTCATAAACTATCAACCTCTAAACCACAAAGAGGAAAAAAAGACTTGTCATAGACTATTAACCTCTAAACCACTTTCTTAGAGACGATAAGTTTCCTCTTCCAAAGATTTCCTCTCTTTTTACCTATCTTTCATGAGAAATAATTTTCTCTAAGTTTGATCTTAAAGCAGGCTTTTGGCAACTTGGCATCAAACCAGAGAAAAGATATAAAACAACCTTCTGTATACCAAATCATCATTATCAATGGACAGTCATGCCATTTGGTCTTAAGGTTGCTCCTTCTATTTTCCAAAAAGCCATGGTCAAAATTTATGACCCTCTTCTCCCATCAGTGCTCATTTATATTGATGATATTCTATTATTTTCTTCTGATACAACCAGTCATGAGAAATTTCTCCAACATTTCTTTGACATCACTAAGCAATTTGGAGTTATATTGTCACCTACTAAGATGTATATTGGCAAACCAGAAATGGAGTATCTCGGCGTGAATTTCAAAGATGGTGCTTATCAGCCTGGACAACATTTTGCTGCTGAATTGCTCAAGTTTCCAGATCAAGGTCTCTCTCAAAAACAGGTTCAACAATTTCTTGGAATTGTTAATTATTTGAGAGACTTCATTCCAAATTTCACTCAAAAGGCGGCCCCGTTATATGAATTATTAAGGAAGAATCCTCCTCTCTGGTCTGACAAAAAAACACAAGCAATCAAGCTTCTCAAAGACGAGACACAAGGAATTCCACCTCTTCTAATTCCTCAATCAGTAACCAGAATATTTCAGACAGATGCCAGTGATAAATTTTGGGGTGCTATTATGTTAGAAGAACAAGACAGCAAACAAAGGATATACGCTTATGGTAGTGGAAAATTCTCAGAAGCAGAGACTCATTATCATTCCACATTTAAAGAAGTGTTAGCGGTCATATATGGGATCAAGAAGTTTGAATTTCATCTGATCGGTCACAAGTTCAAAGTGCTTAGGGACTCTTCTTAATTTCAAAAAATGCTCAATTTTAAAGGAAAAATTGTTCCTAACAATCAGCTACTTCGATGGAGTGAATGGTTCAGCAAGTATGATTTCATGGTAGAATATATTAAAGGAAATCAAAATCTTATTCTAGATTTTCTCAGCCGACCTCCTCAACAAGTGTCACAAGACATCCCGATGATCTATACTTTTAATTCTATCATGTCTGCAGAAGATTTTCTTTTGATGCGGCCACCTCTAGGAGTTCTTGATAAAATGTCTCCGGGACAGCTACAGACATTTGCAAAAGCACAGTTGTTCTACTATCAAACTGAGCTTTTCCGGAACTATGGTCCTAGGTTCCTTTATCACCCAGGGATCCATCCTACATATCCATTATGCAAACCATTCACCTTGTTAGATCTAAAGCCCAAAAGATGAAGATTTTGAATTGCCTCCGTAGTTATTTTGTTTCCTTTGGTTTTTCTTCCATCTGTATTCGATAGCTTTTATTTTCCGACCCCCTCACCTTTGTCGTTATATTCACCTTGTCCTCCAAGTAAAAAACAAAACTCTCATCTTTTGACCTTTCTTAAATGGTTTCAAACCATCCCTCAATAGTGTCTATATCTAGAAAAGGTCTTTCCAGAAAAAGGAATACATATTGGAAAAGATCCTTATTCCATCCTTATCCTTCATCGTCCTCATCTTAAGCTATCAGACAGTTTTACTACATGTCCAACTTTCCATGTCTACCAATATTTTGCTTATTCTATACTCACACATATGGATGAGCATGATTATGAATAGAGAGAGTTCCAATATTATATTTTCCAACGGAATAATGTAATCCCTAAAGAATTATGGCCTCCTTATCAAGAAGCTGCACCATGGGACACATATCCTCCTGCTTACTGCTTAAACATGGAAGATGATAAGAATTTTTGGAGAAAAAATCATCCATATCATTCTTCTTCGTCAAGTTCTACACTATACTCTCCTATCCGGAACATTAACAAACAGAAAGCAGCAGTTGAAGATTCAATTCCAAAAGAGCATCTATTAGATACCAAATTTAATCCCATAGCAAGTTATTCGCAAGCCTCAGATACGAATATGGATTCATAAAAGGACAAGAATACGGATGAAGATGAAAATTATGCCAATTGGTGGTCCCCATCATTCATGAATGATTGAAATCTATCACCACCACATGAGCCAATAAATAAATAAGGACGAAATCCACATAAAGACAAAAATGGCAACTTTCCACATGTACTCAACAAAGGCTCCAACTTTCCACATGTCCTCAACAAAGGCTCCAACTTTCCACATATCAATTTGGAGTGCTACATGTCAATATTAGTATTAGTCATGTTTAGTTATCCTTATCTTTTAATCCATGTGTGGTATCGCATGCAGTGCATGCTTAGTATAGGTACATGTGTTTATCCACGTGTTGTGTTTGTACAATGCATGCATAGCATGCTTAGCTATGCAAGCTTTCAACCCACCTCTATAAATAGAGTCTTGGTAGGAAGAAAGAGGAACACACAACCTTTGTAATATTTTACGCTTCAATAAAAATGCCTTGTTTCGAAACATCTCTCTGCTCCAATTTTCTATAAGTAAGGCATAGTCATATATGTTTGTTTCTCTTCATATTAAGCCATAAAAGGCATAGGGTATGGTCTTCACTTGCTTCTCCAAAGGATCATGTGAATGAAAACCTTGTGTCATAAAAATGGTAATGCAATAAATTTCAACAGATACTCAGAGGACAGGCCGGTTGATAAAAGGCTTAATACATAGTTTGACCCCTGAACTTGTACCCTTTTACCCATCTAACCCCTAAATTTAACGTCTCACCTATCGAACCTCTGAAGTTGTTAAATAATCCGATTTAACCCCTGAACTTGATAAATATGTAAGTATTGAACCCTTCGTGTCCACCTGTCACTTGAAACGTTCTAGAAGAAATTGTGTACGGAGGGGTTAAATGTTTACGTATTTATCAAGTTCGGGGGTCAAATCGAGTTATTTAACAAGTTCAGGGGTTCGATAGGTGAGACGTTAAGTTCGGAGGTTAGATAGGTAAAAGTGTAAAAGTTCAGGGGTCAAACTATGTATTCAGCCATTGATAAAATGCCCATGGTGAGGATGTGATCCTGGCTAGTCATACATGTAATCTGATACATCCAGTCATGAGAAAATACTCCAACATTTCTTTGACATCACTAAGCAATTTGGAGTTATGTTGTCACCTACTAATATATATATTGGCAAACGAGAAATGGATTATCTCGGCATGAATTTCAAAGATGGTGCTTATCAGCCTGGACAATATTTTGCTGCTGAATTGCTCAAGTTTCAAGATCAAGGTCTCTCTCAAAAACAAGTTCAGCAATTTCTTGGAATTGTTAATTATTTGAGAGACTTCATTTCAAATTTCACTCAAAAGGCGGCCCCGTTACATAGATTATTAAGGAAGAATCCTCCTCTCTGGTCCTACAAAGAAACACAAGCAATCAAGCTTCTCAAAGACGAGACATAAGGAATTCCACCTCTTCTGATTCCTCAGTCAGGAGCCAGAATATTGCAGACATATGCCAGTGATAAATTTTAGGGTGCTATTCTGTTAGAAGAACAAGACAGCAAACAAAGGATATGCGCTTATGCTAGTGGAAAATTCTCAGAAGCAGAGACTCATTATCATTCCACATTTAAAGAAGTGTTCGCGGTCATATATGGGATCAAGAAGTTTGAATTTCATCTGATCGGTCACAAGTTCAAAGTGCTTAGGGACTTTTCTTAATTTCCAAAAATGCTCAGTTTTAAAGGGAAAATTGTTCCTAACAATCAGCTACTTCGATGGAGTGAATGGTTCAGCAAGTATAATTTCATGGTAGAACATATTAAAGGAAATCAAAATCGTATTCCAGATTTTCTCAGCTGACCTCCTTAACAAGTGTCACAAGTCATCCCGATGATCTATTCTTTTAATTCTATCATGTCTACAGAAGATTTTCTTTTGATGTGGCCAAATCTAGGAGTTCTTGATAATATGTCTCTGGGACAGCTACAGACATTTGCAAAAGCATAGTTGTTCTACTATCAAACTGAGCTTGTCTGCAATTATGGTCCTAGGTTCCTTTATGAGCTAGGGGTCCTTCCTACATATCCATTCTACAAACCATTCACCTTGTTAGATCTAACCCCAAAAGATGATGATTTTGAATTACCTCCGGAGTTACTTTGTTTCCTTTGGTTTTTCCTCCATCTTTATTCGATAGCTTTTGCTTTCCGACCCCCTCACCTTTGTCGTTATATTCACCTGGTCCTCCAAGGAAAAAACAAAACTCTCATCTTTTGACCTTTCTTAAATGGTTTCAAACCATCCCTTATTAGTGTCTATATCTAGATAAGGCCTTTCCAGAAAAAGGAATACATAGATCTTTATTCCATCCTTATCCTTCATCGTCCTCATTTTAAGCTATCAGACAGTTTTACTACATGTCCAACTTTCCATGTCTACCAACATTTTGCTTATTATATACTCACATATATGGATGAGCATGAGTATGAATGGAGAGAGTTCCAATATTATATTTTCCAACGGAATAATGTAATCCCTAAAGAATTATGGACTCCTTATCAAGAAGTTGCACCATGGGACACATATCCTCTTGCTTACTGCTTAAAGATGGGAGATGATAAGAATTTTTGGAGAAAAAATCATCCAGATCATTCTTCTTCATCAAGTTCTACACTATACTCTCCTATCCGGAACATCAACAAACAGAAAGCAGCAGTTCAAGATTAAATTCGGAAAGATCATCTATTGGATACCGAATTTAATCCCATAGCAGGTTATTCGCAAGCCTCGGATACAGATAGGGATTCAGAAAAGGACAACAATACGGATGAAGATGAGCATTATGCCAACCGGTGGTCCCCATCATTCATGGATGATTGAAATCTATCACCACCACATGAAGCAATCAACAAATAAGGACGAAATCCATATAAAGAAAAAAAATGGCAACTTTCCACATGTACTCAACAAAGGCTCCAACTTTCCACATGTCCTCAACAAAGGCTCCAACTTTCCACATATCAATTTGGAGTGCTATATGTCAATAGTTTGTACTAGCCATGTTTAGTTATCCTTATCTTTTAATCCATGTGGTGTATTGCATGCAGTGCATGCTTAGTATAGGTACATGTGTTTATCCATATGTCCTTTTTGTACAATGCATTCCTCGCATGCTTAGCTAGGAAAGCTTTCTTCCCACCTCTATAAATAGAGTCTTGGTAGGAAGAAAGAGGGACGCACAACCTTTGTAATATTTTACGCTTCAATAAAAATGCCTTATTTCTTAACATCTCTCTGCTCCAATTTTCTATAAGTAAGGTATAGTTATATATGTTTGTTTCTCTTTATATTCAGCCATAAAAGGCATAAAGGTATGGTCTTCACTTGCCTCTCCTAAGGATCCTGTGAATCAAAACCTTGTGTCATAAAAATGGCAATGCGATAAATTTCAAAAGATACTAAGAGGACAGGCCGGTTGATGAAATGCCCATGGTGAGGCTGTGATCCTGACTAGTCATACATGTAATCTGATACATCCAGTCATGAGAAATTACTCCAACATTTCTTTGACATCACTAAGCAATTTGGAGTTATGTTGTCACCTAATAAGCTGTATATTGGAAAACCAGAAATGGATTATCTCGTCATGAATTTCAAAGATGGTGCTTATCAGCCTGGACAACATTTTGCTTTGAATTGCTCAATTTTCCATATCAAGGTCTCTCTCAAAAACAGGTTCAGCAATTTCTTGGAATTGTTAATTATTTGAGAGACTTCATTTCAAATTTCACTCAAAAGGCGGGCCCGTTATATTAATTATTAAGGAAGAATCCTCCTCTCTGGTCTGACAAAGAAACACAAGCAATCAAACTTCTCAAAGAGACAAGGAATTCCACCTCTTCTGATTCCTCAGTCAGGAACCAGAATATTGCAGACAGATGCCAGTGATAAATTTTAGGGTGATATTCTGTTAGAAGAACAAGACAGCAAATAAAGGATATGCGCTTATGCTAGTGGAAAATTCTCAGAAGCAGATACTCATTATCATTCCACATTTAAAGAAGTGTTAGCGGTCATATATGGGATCAAGAAGTTTGAATTTCATCTGATCGGTCAAAAGTTCAAAGTTCTTAGGTACTCTTCTTAATTTCAAAAAATGCTCAATTTTAAAGGGAAAATTGTTCCTAACAATCAGCTACTTCGATGGAGTGAATGGTTCAGCAAGTATGATTTCATGGTAGAACATATGAAAGGAAATCAAAATCTTATTCCAGATTTTCTCAGCCGACCTCCTCAACAAGTGTCACAAGTCATCCCGATGATCTATACTTTTAATTCTATCATGTCTGCAGAAGATTTTCTTTTGATGCGACCACCTCTAGGAGTTCTTGATAATATGTCTCTGGGACAACTACAGACATTTGCAAAAGCACGGTTGTTCTACTATCAAACTGAGCTTGTCCGAAACTATGGTCATAGGTTCCTTTATGAGCTAGGGGTCCATCCTATATATCCATTCTGCAAACAATTCACCTTGTTAGATCAAAGCCCAAAAGATGAAGATTTTGAATTGCCTCTGGAGTTACTTTGTTTCCTTTGGTTTTTCTTCCATCTTTATTCGATAGCTTTTGTTTTCCGACCCCCTCACCTTTGTTATATTCACCTGGTCCTCAAAGAAAAAAAACAAAACTCTCATCTTTTGACCTTTCTTAAATGGTTTCAAACCATCCCTCAATGGTGTCTATATCTAGATAAGGCCTTTCCAGAAAAAGGAAAACATATTGGAAAATATCCTCATTCGATCCTTATCCTTCATCGTCCTCATCTTAAGCTATTAGACAGTTTTACTACATGTCCAACTTTCCATGTCTACCAACATTTTGCTTATTCTATACTCACACATATGGATGAGCATGAGTATGAATGGAGAGAGTTCCAATATTATATTTTCCAACGGAATAATGTAATCCCTAAAGAATTATGGCCTCCTTATCAAGAAGCTGCACCATGGACACATATCCTCCTGCTTACTATTTAAAGATGGAAGATAATAAGAATTTTTGGAGAAAAGATCATCCAGGTCATTCTTCTTCATCAAGTTCTACACCATACTCTCCTATCTGGAACATCAACAAACAGAAAACAGCAGTTCAAGATTCAATACCGAAAGATCATCTATTGGATACCGAATTTAATCCCATAGCAGGTTATTTGCAAGCCTCGGATACGGATATGGATTCAGAAAAGGACAAAAAAACGGATGAAGATGAGTATTATGCTAACTGGTGGTCCCCATCATTCATGGATGATTCAAATCTATCACCATCACATGAGCCAATCAATAAATAAGGTCGAAATTTACATAATTACAAAAATGGCAACTGTCCACATGTCCTCAACAAAGGCTCCAACTTTCCACATGTCCTCAATAAAGGCTCCAACTATCCACATATCAATATGGAGTGCTACATGTCAATATTTTGTAATAGTCATGTTTAGTTATCCTTATTTTTTAATCTATGTATTGTATCGCATGCAGTGTATTCTTAGTATAGGTACATGTGTTTATCCACGTGTCGTGTTTGTACAATGCATGCTTAACATGCTTAGCTAGGCAAGCTTTCTTCCCACCTCTGTAAATAGAGTCTTGGTAGGAAAAAAGAGGGACACATAACCTTTGTAATATTTTATGCTTCAATAAAAATGCCTTGTTTCTAAACATCTCTATTCTCCAATTTTCTATAAGTAAGGTATAGTTATATATATTTGTTTCTCTTCATATTCAACCATAAAAGGCATACGGGTATGCTCTTCACTTGCCTCTCCTGAGGATCCCGTGAATGAAAACCTTGTGTCATAAAAATGGTAATGCGATAAATTTCAAGAGATACTAAGAGGACAGGATGGTTGATAAAATGCCCATGGTGACGCTTTGATCCTGGCTAGTCATACATGTAATCTGTTAAGGTTTATGATTGTATCTCTAATTGGTATCAGAGCTTAACTGAGAAGAGAAAGAAATAAATATACTAGTTCTTACTTTGTGAAAATTGGGTCAGTACTTTACAACCATGCTCACAAAAAGTTGTTGTTCTACACCTTCTAGTACTGCTCTTACTACTGTAAATAAAAATGATTATCTTTATGAGTTTACTTATCTTCCAAAAAATCAAAAAATATCTGATACAAAAGCCCCTCTTCTCAATCCTTATGATGCGTTTTCTAAAACCACTACCCCTTTTATCCATAATATCAAATCCTTCATAATAAAGCCTTACAAACCTATCAAGGAATATGTTCAGTCATCCAGCTTTGATCAATGCGCAATTCATGCTTCTCAAGCTGAACAATTTATAACTCTTGAGATTCCACCTGAATTTTTAAGTGTTTGGTTAGCTCAGGGTTATACTCATATTCACTTTGGAGCTATCCGACTTGGTCTCAGTTACCATGGTCGTGCCGGTCTAGTCTTTACAAGAATTGCTCTTGTAGATTCTCGGTATCTACAGTATCAACATGCACTGATTGGTACAGTTGAAACTTCTTTGAATGCAAGCTTAGTGTTTTGCACCTTTTTCCCAAATTACAACCTTGCCCTCTCTGATCTGATGGCTCTTACGGCTTTTTTGGTGCAAATACAAATTACTGGAGCTCAACAAGTTGCTGATTCAATTGCAGCTACTCTTCACTATCAAATGGTGTATCGTTTGCAAAATTATGCTTTAAACCTCACTTTACCCGCAAACCATAATGATGCCCTTTTGATAAAAACAGATTCCCAAAACACCCCTTCTTGTGTCCATATACCCAAAGAAACAACTAGAAATGAACTCCTACACCTTTTCTCCGAAAAGTGGATTACCAACTATGAAAAAATGCATGAATCTACTCAACCAGTTCGATCCTGTACTCCAGTATTCACAAAAAAAAACCTGATGGAACTGTTGGAACGTCCTTTGCAAAACATACTGATGTCACTCCTCAGGTATTTTCTACACGGTTCATGCTTGAACCATTTCCACAAGAAAAAGGAGTTCATGTTGTTTCTTTTGATTTTGAAGGGCGTCCTATATATGCCTTTCAACGGGATGGTCATTGTTTCTTCGATGCTTGTGATTGTGATGATTGCTTTACGGATTTGGAGGATGAAGAAATCGAAGATGATCTCCAAAACTCAAGTTGTTGTTCTGAAGCTGATTTTCACAGGAGATATGATGGTAATGATCCTTTTATTGGGAAGCTTGGCCAACCATCTGGAAAATATGAATATTTAGTTTCATACTCTCCTCCATCAGATTTGACAACGCCTTCCCCATAAAAACTATTAAACTCACCTTGTCATAATCCACCTAAACTACCAAAAACATCACCACCACTTCCTTGCTATAAAAAAGCCCTGAAATGGATAAGGAATGAAGAACAAATACATAGAAACCCTATTGTGACAGAAATACCTCAAATCTGTATGTTTCAATCCCCTTCATATGAAAAGGAATACCCTCCTTTATCAGAAACATTAACCTCCACCCAACCTATCAAATCAACCCCATTTATACAAAATCCCTCCACTGTCGAGCCAGATGGTACACTCAAGAAGGTTTCTCAAGCAGAAGCAGTGTTGAACTGGCAAACACAAAATGCTATTGCTCAGAATCAAAATCTCACTAAGCTTGAAGGAAAGATCGATCAAGTCTCTCTTAAACTTAGTGATATTGATGAGAAGTTTCAGAAAGATATCAAAAACCGAATCGCTGGTCTTCAAAGCAAAATTCAAGCAGGCTAAGATGAGACGAAGGTGTTAATCCAAAAATTATCTTTGAATTATCTTGGTGCTAAGGAGATTGAAATAGGCAAATTGAAGGCAGACATTCAAGCCCTTAAAAAACATCTTAAACAAAGATCTTCTTCTATGGATACATCAGATCCCTTAAACCCTTTTTCCTCCTTCCATACACGAAATTTTTCCTTACCAACTACCACAAATAACCGTGTCTATGAGCTTAAAATTCCTTCTGAAGATGAGCTTAGAAGTCTTGGTCTTGAAAGAGAATTGTTTAACAAAAGGCTTCGAAAAGGAAAATTTCCCTCCACCAAAACAATTTCTTCATCTTCGGCTGACTCTGCCGATCAAGACACTAAACCAAAAACCCCTTTTCCAACCTATGATACTATGATGGTCAATCCGATCCAGAATTTTATTCAGACTTGTGCCACCAACAAGATGCCTACTTTTGATATTGGTAAGATTGATACAGAATCCTCTTCATCTAACCAATCTGAAAGTCTGGGTAGTTCTGACTCAAATAGTGAGGATCAGATACAATTCATGGCAGCACCACCGAGTACTTCTCAGCAATCTTATTATGAAGAACCTCCAGAAGATGATAACTATGCAAATAGCTTTGTATTCTCCAGTCCACAAACCACATATGCACCCACTTTAGGTGAATATGCTAAAGCTACTGGATTATTCTTTACCTTGGATAATATCCCTCCTTTCCAAGATAGGGATAGAATTCAAGAGTTCAGTGCTTGGCTGGAAAGTCAATTGCTTAAACCAAATGTTGTTCTTCATGCTATCCCCTAGTTTTTCTGCTCTAGATTCACTGGAAAGTTACAAGATTGGTTTAATGGATTACCTTATGAATCCAAGTTTACTCTTATTATTGCACCCACGGCTACATCGTTCTTGGGGTATATTTATAATGAATTCTTGGGAAAAATCAATGATGATGAGGAGATTGCACGAAAAGAGTTCTATCAAATGAAGTGTTGCTCTTTAAAGAAAATAGATCTTGATAATCACTTCCAGAGAATCTCTAAGAGATTTTATCGTCTTGATTTAAAGCAAGCCTTTTTAGCCTCTTTGCCAGAATTGCTGTCTACTAAGATGTTCACTCTGATCCAGCAGACAGATAAGAAAATAAATGATCTTAGTCTTGAAGAACTCTATCAAATTATGCTCAGAGCTTTATCTCAACTCTGTGAACAGAAAAAGATCTTGAATATGTATTTTTCAAGACAGAAGAATCCATTGATGAAGTTATCATGCAACAGACCGGATCTGTCACGAACCAAAATATTGAGCCGCAACCGGCGCTAGGGAACGGGAGTGGTAGCTCCGGAACCCGTAGCAAGGCTTAAACCACTAGTAATTATTCTCAAATAATAAATAAATAACACAGCACAACAGAAACAAACATACATAACATATCATTACATATTTACACTAATTGTTTAAAACCTCGCGGGCTCTAGTTACCGTACCCTGTACGAACTGGTCTCGCGGTACTGTATACAAAAGTTAGTGTAATAAAACATACCACCGGCATCTAGGGCCGTGGATAAAACATATTACATGTAGCCTATCAAAAACATATAAACAAGACAACAAGTAATTTGTACACTCAAAATGTCATGTTGTCTAGGCTACGACTCTGTCAACGCGGGACCACTCCTGCAGCACTCACAGAAGTCAGACAATATACATACACAACTGACTTTTAGACTTCAAAACTGGCTTCTAGCTAAGTCCATACACTAAGCACCTGAAAGACATCAAAGGTAAGGGGTCAGTCACTACAAAAAATTTGGCTTCTTGTAACGAATAAAATTTATCATGTTAAGCCCAAAATTTGTCACAACAACGTTATTGTGACTACTTTGTGACGAATTTTGTTGGTCACAACAAACAAGTCACAATAAGTCAATTTTATAGTTTGTCACCATAAATTTTCTATTGTGATAAAATTGTTTTGTCACATTCATATTTATTGTGACGAAAATGTATATCACAAGTAATTCAATGTTGTCAAAATTTGTTGTAATATACATCGACTTCTAGTGACAAAACGCTAATAACATGACAAAAAAATATTTATCACAATTCATATAAATTTGTCACTACATACACCGAGTTATTAGTGACAAAAAGATTATATGGTGACAAAACCATATTTATCACAATTAATATACATTTGTCACCACATACGCCGAGTTATTAGTGACAAAAAGATTGTGAAGTGACAAAAAAATATTTATCATAAGTAATCAATCATAAAGTGACGAAATTGATTGCCATAATAATTAATTAGTTGTGATAAATTTAATTTATCACAACAAGTAATTTAACATAATGTGACGAGATTAATTGTCATTATAATTAGTTAGTTGCGATAAATTTAATTTATCATAAGAAGTAATTTAACATAACGTGACGAAATTAATTGTCATAATAATTAGTTAGTTGTGATAAATTTAATTTATCACAACACGTAATTTAATGATAATGTGACAAAATTAATTGTCATTATAATTTGTTGACGGTGACAAATTTAATTTATCAAAATAAGTAATTTATCATAACGTGACGAAATTAATTGTCATTATAATTTGTCAACGGTGACAAATTTAATTTATCACAACAAGTAAGTTATCATAAGGTGATGAAATTAATTGTCATTATAATTAGTTAGCTGTGACAAAAATAATTTATCGCAACAAGTAATTTATCATAATGTGACGAAATTAATTGTCATTACAGTTTGTCATCGGTGACAAATTTAATTTATCACAACAAATAATATATTATAACGTGACGAAATTAATTGCCATTATAAGTTGTTAACGGTGACAAATTGAATTTATCACAAGAAGTAATTTATCATTACGTGACGAAATTAATTGTTATTATTATTAGTTAGCTGTAACAAAATTAATTTGTCACAACAAGTTATTATTTCCATTTTTATCGATACCAAAATAATTGAATACGGTAATTTGTTGCTAAAATCAATGAATAAAAAACAAAATCAATTCAAATATTACATAAAATTATCAATGATTAAGTCTTTAATAACACTAAAATAACCGATCGTATGCAAACATGTAAACTATTTGCTATAAAGAAAAGAAACTAAATTAAGCCTAACTTTTGATATAGGAGACGTCCATCTTCTTTCATTCAATTCCAATCTGCAAGAAAAAAAATACGTTTATTATATACACTTTTATTTTCAAACTGACATAATTAAGTGAATAATTTTAAAATTATAGAAAAAAATTAAAAGCGTAACGAATTAAAAAATATATTTAAGTAAGCCGTCACATACCAATCATTAGATGGTTCGTCATCAAGAGATTTTTCGCAGCCATCGATACATGTTTCGTCGCCATCAATAGATATTTCCTCATCATCTTTTGCATTCAACATTTGTTGAACAAGATGCTTGAGTTTGCTATATGATTGAGAAATGTTATCAATTTTCACGTGTTGATTTTGAATTTGGTCATTTAGTTCTTTAACTTGCTTTTCAGTCTCAAACTTCTCTGCTTGTAAACGAGCTTCAAACTCTGATTCTTTAGCTGTTATCCGTTTGGCTCCATATCCGAGTCCACGAGCATAGCCAGACTTCGGTATATCCAAAACCTTTTGTAGAATTTTCCTCCCATCAATTGCAACGCCTTCCTCGAGTGCTTTTGAGCGAATAGCTTCCATTTGTTCCTAAGAATAGAAATATGCTTTAATAACACTTTATAAAATTGTGTTTAGATAACTATATATATAAAAAAAGAACTTACGTATTTATCTCCAGCTTCTGGGTCAATCCATGAGCCGTCTTTTTTACGGTGTGCTTGACTGTAGAGCCTCATTTCAGGTGGCTCTTCATCAATGACTTCAGATGTTTCCTATAACGTTCATACAATTGATTAAAAACTAAATGATAAAGAATTTAAATACGAAATCAAAAACAGATTACATATAAACTCATATTTACCATTTCATACAAACGTTGGCAATAAGACTTTGATCCCGAAGTGTGAGAAAAGGTCACTTTCTTGCGATTATTAATGTTTACAGCGCTTCGAGCCTATTATAATAAAGCCAACACATAAAGGTTTTAAAGGTACATATCATACTATCAATAATAAAAGCTTTATATAATTAGAAATAAACTATTTTAACCAAAATAGTAGAGATATTCGTATCTCAGAAGCATAACTCGTAAACATGCCAAATACTCGGCGAAGTACAAGCATTTTCTCGAGTTACGTTAACTATGTAGACATTTGAACTCGAGGTAAGGCATAAAACTCGAAGAGTTTCAAGCCTTTCATCGAGTTTGAGCTTCTCAGATATGAACTAACTCGAGGAAGGAAAAAATACTCTACGAGATCATTCATTCCTCGAGTTTTTCATTTCTGTATAAGCTCATTTTCGTGGAGAGGCTTTAAACTCGAAGTGTTTCAAGTCTAACCTCGAGTTTAAGCTTCTTCAGAGTTAAAATAAATCATGAAAAGGTTAAAAATCATTTAATATTGAAATCATTTGAACAAACCTCGTATTTTCGTTCAGAACACAATATGTGAAGCTAATTTAGATATAATTGGAAACATACTAGCAACTAATTAGATAATAAAGTACTCATTTTTAGCAAACGATAATAGACAATTGTATATAAAATTGAAACATTACCTTAAAGTGTGCATGTTCATCAATCGTCTTATAGTGTAAGTGACACTGATACTTGAAGTTTCTCAATCGTCTAGCCATCATTCCATATACTACTTCTCTTGCATGTGGATCACTTAAATCAATCTCAAAATCACCCTATCAATAAAAAAACATATGAATAGTCACATATTATAAGAATATAATTAATTGAAATAACAAGTATGCTTTAAAAAGTTATTAATTTTACCTGAATAGTTGTAAGTAAAGCTTCCTTTTGTTCAGCGCTTATTTGAGACCAATAAAGTTTACCTAGCGGTGCCATTAATCGAGTGACAATACCAATTTCCATTTTGAATATCTTTTCTGAAGGACCAATTGGTAATCTATTTGTTTTTGCAATCAAAATTCCACCAATTTTTGAACCATCTTTAGTCATTTTTTTAACTTCAAATCCTCTAGCTTTACCTCTACCATTCGTTTTTGGAAGAGGACCTAAGAAGTACAACAGTTTACCTCATGTTAGTTTGCTTTTTGTTTCCAAATTGATATGTACCTTTTTAAAAAAATTATTTATATGCAGTTTGTAAAAGTTATAGTGACTGAATATAAACTATATGTCAACCATATGTCAACCTCAGAAAACAAAAAACAAACACAGAATAGAGAAATACGTAAGAAATACAAAACTTTACCTCATACTAGTTTGCTGCTCTATTAAACTTTATATGTAATTATCATACTATTTTAAAATTTCATATGTATGTCTTATACTATTTTTAAATTTAAATGCAGTTTTTAAAACGTTTTTGTGCCCAAATATGAATCTTATGTCAACCGCATGAAACACAAAATAATCACAAAAAAGAGAAACAAATTGATATGTATGTCTTATACTATTCTTAAACTATTTTTAAATTAAAACACATTTCTTTTTGGGAAGAAGACCTAAGAAATACTACAGTTTATCTCATGTTAATTTTCTTCTCAATTCAAATTGATATGTATGTCTTATACTATTTTTAATTTTTATTTAGATGCAGTTTTTTATAAGTTTTTGTAACCTAATATGAACCTTATGTCAACCGTATGTCAACTTTATGAAACACAAAATAGAGAAAAAAAACGAATTGCAAAAAATATATGGTAAAAAATAACTTGAAAACAATATTTCCATTCCAGAAAAAGCATTGAAACACAATTTCATTTGTTAATTATATCAATTCTCTAAGAAAAATAAATGAAACACAAAATAAATTCAACCTAATCTTCATCAACGTTTGTTGGTTCACCGGACATGGTTTCAGTTTCACCATCCCTATTAACTTCAGCAGCCACTGGTATTGCAGTTGAATCATCACGGTGGTTGTGATGTTCAATACTATTTGGGTTTTGAATTTGAGGAGACGGAGATGTTGTGTTCACCAAAGGAGGAATAGGTTCCGACTCAGTTTCGGTAGTCTGAGATTGTTGTGATATATTTTTCATCAATGGTTTGTCATTCCTCTTCCTCAAATGAGCTTTCAGTCTAACTGATCTTTGTAATTCGTTAAACGATATAACTCTTTTTCTAGTATTAAGTGACATTGTTCAGGAAATCGTTGAAACAAATTGAATTGAAGAACAAGTATGGTGAGAATTGTTTGTAATTCTTTTTATGACCGATATTTTGATAAGAACAAAGAAACCACTTTATTTTGTCATTCAACAACGTGATTCCTGCAATTATGGTTAATGCCAAAGAAGTTTCCTTTTAGAGGGAACTTCTTTAATTAAAAAATTAAATAAGGACCAAATTATTTTCGTTTCCCTCTCTTTTTTTTCGTTTCCCTCCTATTTTAATATTGTTTCCCTCCTAATAAATTCGTTTTTAAATTTTCCTGATTTGATTTGCCAAAATCTTGTCAAATCTAATCAGTTTGAGATATATTCTGAAAATCTTGTTGCAGAAATATTGTTTGTTACTCGAGGTAGTCGAGAAAGTCGACGAGTTTTATATATTTCATCGAATATATGCTCTATTGAACTCGTCATAACTCGATAAAATGGCAAATATTCGACGAGTTTAAACAATATACTCGAGTTATAATCTATTTTTATCAACTTAATTCAAATATCACCACTTTCCTTTAAATAGCTAGAAGCAAAATGCAAAATAAAAAGTCTTTGTTTCCCATATTAAAAGCAAAACAAAGAGTCTAATGTTGATAAATGGTTGATTTTATGCTTATTTATGGTTAGATATCAAAAATTTATGTGTTATTCAACGTAATAGTTGACCACGCCATTTTTATCGCTCTCACATAAATATTTCAAAACAATATTTTGTCTTAATTTTTTTGGAGGTAATATATGCCTTTTGTAAATAAATTGCAACAATAAGAAATTTTTCCACTTTTGCCTATTCTTATAATTTATTTTAATGTTTTTAATTAGTATAATTTGAATTTTTAATAGCTAAATTTATTCGGTTGAATATGATTTTACTCGCATAACCATTATTGAAATTGTATTTTAGGGTTTAGGGTTTAGGGCTTAATTAGTGTTTAGGGTTTAGGGTTTAGGGTTAGGGCTAGGGTTAGGGTTTAGGGTTTAGGGTTTTGGGTTAGGATTAGTGTTAGGGTTAGAAAACACAACATTAATTAGCAACATTCAATTTTTTTTAATGACCGCTAAAAAAATAAAAAAATATTTAATTTATTTTTTTAATGACCGCTAAAAAAATAAAACAATATTTTATTTATTTTTCCAAGGACATCCATTTTTCATATCGTTGACATAAAAAACCTCATGTATACTTGAGAACTCAACACGAAAGAATGATCTGTTTCAATTCCATTTTTACATTAACAAAGCAATGTGGCAAAATTTACATGAAGTTAATTTTATAAATTTTGATAAAAATTAAGAGAACTTAAAATATACGTTACATGTGCCTCAATTTAACGTTGCATGTGCCTCAACTTACGTGAGATGTAAAAATAAACCTACAAATTCAACCTACTCGTAAAATAAGATATGATTTCATCACAAATAAACTAACTCATTTTTAAGTACATAAATCTCAAATTCATGTACATATCTTGCAACCAAGCACTTTTGCAATTTTGAAAACAAATTGGTTCAAGCAGTACACACTTTAATAATCACAAGTTATGAGTAGCACACACAGACATGTTATTATGTCGTTGCATTCTATAAAATTTATACATTTAATAATGTACGTAATTTAAAATTTTATGAAACAAATTAGCAAAAATATATAGATCATATCCTAATATATTAATAATTTTAAATGTTTAAATATTAAAAAATCGACTCAACCAAAAAATAAAAGCTTAAAGACTGATGTAAGAAATTAATTACATATTTTTAAAATTTAAATATTTAAATTTGTAAAATATTAACATTTATTCAAATTTTCTAGATCATATCCTTTTTTTTACGGATTTAGATATTTAAATATTAAAAATTGGTTGAACAGAAAAATAAAAGTTAAAAGACCGATGTAACAAATTAATTACATATTTGTAATTCATAAATATTTAAATTTATCAATTTTTTATTCTTTGGCTTTATAAGAAAAGTTAATCAATAAAAGTCATCTAACTATCCTAATTTATAACAATTTAACAAACTTAAATTTTAAGTTTTGTCAAAAAAAATATTAGTGTACAATGATCTAGAATTAACAAGTGTTAATATTCAAATTTGATAATAGCATTCAGACCTGTTAATATTCAGACTTGGTAATAACATTTCAGACCTACTAATAACACATGAGTTTATCACAATTAAACATACTTATGTTCAAATACATAAACCTCCAAATTCAAAATACTAAATCCGTAATCAACAGCTATGCAATTATACATCAGCTCCAAGTCTTCAAAACTGCACCTCCAAGTCTCCAAAACAGCATATCCAGAATTAGACATTTAGAACCAACTATGCAATTATACAGCAGCCACCCACCTTATCTGCAATTTGGAAAACATAGCATATTTCAGGAAGAAAAGTAATGCCCTGAAACCAAATGAATGACAACATACATATATGAAATAATCAAAATATTTTGGTTGTTACTAACCTTAACTCTCCGGTGTATGTGGAGGTGAAGGATCATGTGCTCCCAAGGTGCCAAAACAAGCCTTCCATCGGCGATGTGACCTTCGTTGTTCTCTTTTAATCTCTTCGATAGATGTTTCAATATTAGTCAACCTCGACTTTGTTTCATTTAACAAAGAAAGTACTTCCTCTTCAAAAGCTCCCCTTCGCTTCGGCTTTCTTGGTCGCCTCACTTCCTCCTCTCTTGGTTGATCTATACCGACATCATCCCTCACCACCTCATCTTGACCATTCTTGGTTTCCAGTTCTCTACTTACATTATCCTCATCTTCGTCACATCATCTTCTATTTCTGCTTTTCTTCCCTTTCCTCTTCTCGGCTGGCCAGTTTTAATTAAATAACAATTTCGGTCCTTTACATTCATTAATTCTCCATCCATATCAAGAATGTCGGCTTTACGGAGCATAGTTTCATTAAGATACGCATCCCCCAAACATTCCATCTTCTGCAAATCATCCTCATCAATAGCACTATGAAGCAATGCTATACAAGTTACTAAATGACCATTTCCAAGTGCAACTTTAGATGATGTTGTCATGGTCATCATGCTTTTAAAAATTAAGTGTATGAAATCAACACTTTTTGCCAAACGTCACACTAAATAGTCAAGTACTAGTAAATCATCCTTCGTTACTATATTCGACTCTTTTTTACCACATATAGAATGACAAAGGAATTTATGAAATATAAGATATGATGGTTCAATTATGAGTCCATTAGGAGCTTGTTGTAAATCGACCGAGTCTTCACCGGTCAATTGCTTCCATACTCTATTAACATCAAAATTTGAAGGAAAACCTCTAATGCCACCTTTAGGCAACTTCAATTTCTGATTCATAAAATCATACCCTATGCTATAATCAACCCCTTTTATTCTAAAAGAAATTGCTTTTTCATTCTTAGAGGCATAATTCAAGGTGGTATAAAATTTCCTAGTTAACTCTTTATAAACTTGATACTTACCATGTGCAATAAAATTTAAACCCATTCTACCAACTATTTCATCAATTTTTGATTTCAAACCCATCCTAGTCAATAAAGCATAATCAAAATATCTAGGTATAACAATAGGCTTGCGTGAAATAGTTTCGTAACGAATACCTTCTTCGTCGGAGAAAATTGGAAATGGGCAATCATAATTTGAGGACAAATCTTCTCTTCTAACAAATTTCGGAGGCATAGTTGAACTTGAAGATTTCCCTTTTGAAGCAACTCTTTTAGCTCGTCCCTTTGTTGATACCATCATTTTGGTTGATGATTTGATAAGATTATGATAGCAATTTGATGAATTTAGAGGCTAGGTTTCGGGTTGTGGAATGGGGAAGATTAGAGAATTTTTTTTTTCACTTGTTTTGATTCTAGGTTTCTAAAGAAAAGCGGGAGGTTTATTTTTCAATTGCAGTAATTTTCAAAATAAATCGAGGTGGGTCTAACTACTCGACGAAAACAAAGCCTGAAATCGAGTTTGGCATAACTGGACTAGCATAAACTCGATGTTAAGTTTAAACTCGTTGAATATTAACCCATCATCGAGTTTATGCAGAACTGAACAGCAAGAATCTCGATGTTAGGCTTAAAATTCGTCGAGTATTTAGCCAGACCTCGAGTATTTACTTGTCTAGTTCTGTATATGCACATACCCTAATCAAAATAATAATTTTAATGTTTTAAATTATTAAAATTATAACAAATTAATTGAAATCTCAAAACTTTAAATTATTGATTTCATTTTTTTTTCCTTGAAAAAATGCCTCTATTGAAAACATTAATTTATTTTCAACACCCTTTAAATTTTTTATTCCTATTTTATCCTTATCTAAGGTATATGTCTCTTTAGTGTGTGTCTAATGTATCATATAATTTACCTCTCCTTTTTTCATATAGCGGGAAATACCCATTTCATATTGCAAAATTTGATTTCATTCCTAATTAATCAAAACTATTTTCTTCCTTCCTAATTTGTCGTGTTCTTCTTTATGACCTAAATCCATGGTGACTACACGGGGTGCCACTGATAATGACGGTAACATCAAAATCGCTGATATGGGTAAGAAATCCGTTGCAAAAAAAGCTTCAAAAAATAAAAAGGTGGTGTCAACCGGAGAAACTTCAGTTCCTCCATCTCCTATACAGTTGAGTAAGAAGAGACATGCAAATGATTCACCTCCGAAATCGAAGAAACACAAAGGCATTTCCAGAACTGAATCCAAGAAATCTCCTCCTAAGGTATGATTTCATTATTTTATAATATGAATTAAGAACCTACTGCATTAGTATTGTTTGATGTCTTAGAATAATAAATTGACTCTGTTTATATGATTGTTTGAAATTATGTTTAAGTATGATTGTTTGGAATTATGTTTATATAAAATTGTGGTTAGGTTGGTTGGTAGATAGTTTTGAAGGTACAGTTATGAAATCTATTTTTTTAGGGTACTGAAATTTCAGTTTTTGAAGGTTAATTCCTCCATTCTACTGGGTTTGACAATGAAATTTCAGGTTTTGATTTGGTTATTTTTGGGCATTTTATTGAGAGGAATGTTAGAAATTGGATTTACAAAGTTGGCAATGTTTCTTGTATGCTATTTGATAAGAACTTAATGTGTATGGTTGTGCTTTTGAATAGCTTATTTTCTATTTAAGTTTGAACACCAAAACAGAAAAAGAGTTGAATCTTGCTTGGGTGAAATTTTTGATATCTAACAGTTTTCACTCTAATTTCCGTACAACTATGGCAGTTTAAAGTAAGCCGAGAAGATCGTGTTCACTCGAAGATTGATACGCGCATGTCATACGATGTCATTTCTGATATCAAATCGACTATGACTCCAGGTGAATTGGAAAAGTTTAGACAATCTTGCTTTGGCTACTTTCTTGATATTCCCAAGATCAAAGTGCAAAATCAGATCATACATTGTTTATTGTTGAGGGAGGTGGAGCAGCTAAGCAAGTCTGAATTGTGGTTTGAGGTTGGCGGTCATAGGCTGAAATTCGGAATCGACGAATTTGCTTTGGTCTCGGGTTTAAACTGTCAAGGTGACAGCAGTAAGTATGCCTATACAAAAGTTGAAAATGGCATTTTGGATAAGTACTTCAGCGGGCTGCAATCTGTTTCTAAACAGACCCTTCAGGATTTTTTCAAAGCTAGGCGTTGGGAGTCGGAGGAGGATGGGTTTAAGATAGCATTTATGCATTTTTTGCATGACTTCTTGCTTGCTTCACCGAGGACTGCTCGTATCCCTTTGAAGGACTTTGACGTAGTTGATTCGGCTGATTTGAACGACTATCCATGGGGTATTGACGTTTTCAAGTACACGTTTGATTCTTTGTCGAAAAGAGCTGTTCTTAGTCCGGGATCTCTTATTATTGAAGACAACATTTACCAGTATCGCCTTCAACGTTTACCATATGCACTGGTATGTTGGTTCTACGAGTGTTGCCTGGCGGTGGAAAATACCTTTGCTCAGCTAGTGAACAAAGATGCTATCCCGCGGATTCTGAGGTGGCAAGCATTCGTTCCTGCAAAATACATTGCTGTTGACAGGGATTTATTTGTTGAGATTGCATTCGATGAGGTTCGTATGCGTTAAATTTTCAATTTTTCAAATGTAATTTATCATTGACTCTGTTTTCATATATGGTGTTCATTTGTTATGTGTAGATGATTTTCCGATCAATTGTTCCAACCCCGGCAGAGATGAATGCCCTTCGTCTAGGTGACGTATTCAAAAAAATTAAGGGAAACGAGGAGGGTTATTGTCCGGCATTTAATATATTGAAGGACGGTGAATCAACGTCGAACACTTCGAATTTAAATGTTATGGAAGAGAAGCTGGAAATTTTGATGGCTGGTCAAAAGACGATGAAGGATGATATAATGGATTTGAAACGTTTATTCACTTCCAAATGTTCCGAACTTTTGACAGTTGTCAATTCATTGAATGCAAGGCTAACTCTGATTGGTGATTCTAAAACGGTAATTTGTTTTGATTTATGTATTTTGTACTTTTATCACTTAGAGTTTAGTTAAATATAATTTATGTTATTTCATATTATGTTATTGTAACTTGATGGGAACCTAATGTGAACTCCATATCTGTATCAGGTTGAAATTGAGAAACATGATGGCTTGCAGACAAGGGTTGACAAAGGAAAAAAGGTTGTTCTTCCTGCAGAGGAGATTTCAGTGAAACCAAGTAAAAATGGTACTTCTATAGTAACGGAACGAGAAGAAAGGGATGGTAGTGTAATATCCCAAAATGTTTAATTGTTTAATTGGACCATGTGTCCAGTTTTGAGACGCTAGAGTGGCGATATCGGAAGATTTTCCGATAAGATTTAGATAAATAAGTTTTAAGTAGGTCGGTTTTGGGAGGATAATAATGATGTATTTAATATTATCTCCTAGCTAGAAAGTTGGAATTGGAATGAAAAGGGAAAATGTCAAGAATAGTCCCAAAATGAAGTTCAGGGGCTAAAGTGGTAATTTAGCCACTACGTCTCAAAATGGAAATTTATAAGTTTTGACGGGAAAATATTAATATTGGAATTGGTATTGTTTATTGGATATAAATAATACGTATGAAAATTGGTTAAAGGATTAATCAATTTAGTTATGAACTAAATTGAACAAAAGAAAAGTTCAAAAGATAAGGAATTGATTATAAAAGAAAGGATCAAATAATCCTTTTAACCTTGATATATAAGGAATTGATTATAAAAGAAAGGATCAGGAGGAGAAGAGAAAAGAAAGATCGAGAAAATTGAATTCATTTTGCCGATACACTTCGTCACTTCGCCGTTTCGCCGTTCGACTTCCGTTTCGGACGATTTTTGCGTCGATCTCTTCGGAATTCAAGCCTATACCTTACCCAAGCATCAAAACAAGGTAATTTGCACGTTTTTACTACGAAAAATGAAGATTTATGGGCTGTTTGTATAGAAAAAATTACGTTCGAATCGTAAGGTTAGGAATCGAGTTGTTTTTGACGTTTTTGGGTTGTAAAATGATAGGATAAGTTGTTAAATGAAGTGGGTATGTATTGGTGTGAGTTTAGGGAGTTTTAGAGCCCCGGAAATGGTCCGGAAGCGCTGGAAAAACGCTGCACACGTCGGTGCACGACGTGCTGCACTTCAGCACGTCGTGCTGGTGCATGACGTGCACCATGAAGGTGTTGGGTTTTATAGGTTCATAACGCAGCGGAATTTCAAAAATTTATCTAAAAACCCAAACCAAGATCCATGTAATTCGAATTAACAGAATAATTACTTACTTGTATGTCGAATTCAACAGCAATGTAGGAAGGAAGGAGGTGGTTCACTTTGGTGATACCTGGCCTCGGATCAGAAACGCCTCCAAAAGAATGCGTCCTCTACGAGTATCCACACGAACAGACCTTAGCCAAAACTATTGCTTGTGTGCTAGCACTATTGCTTCACAAGCAATTTCGAATTTTAGTGATTTAGTGAATAATGAATTTCGTGATTCTCAAACCAACTGCTTAATGAGTATTTATAGTGATAAATAACACTAGGGTTTGAGACAAATTCGAATTTCAATCTCATTGCAATTCTACAAGTTTATGTTTATCAAAAACTCCCTTTTGATAATTATCCATATATATTAATTACTATATTTATTATCTTCCAAAAATAATAAATTAAGGAAAACACTTATCCTTAAATTTCGAATTAATATATATATTTATTAATATATATATATTACGGATTATATATATATATAATTAATCACTTAATCACATTGGGCTTGTACAACCCATAACTGTTTTGGGCCTGTTCTTAGTGTGCGACCCTGTAGGTTCATATAACGTTGGCAGTAGGCTCGAAATCCCTATTTCAGCCCACAAGTCATAAGTGGCCTCTAGCAAGACATTATGACTACCCAAGTTATATGAATATTGATAATCTGATTTAACCATTTATAATAATATTTTAATCCCTTTGTCTCTCGATATCCAGATTGAATATAAGGCATAGTTATGTCATCCTTATAACATTCAATCATTAGTTTCTTGACTCTAAGTAGACTGAAAATGATAACTTCTTATCAATTAGCATGGCCATGCATTTTCTTCAGTCTATCTTCTTCAAGGGGCCCATAGATATCTTACTCAAATAAATGAGGGACAAATTCCTTCTCAGTCACTCACATTTCTCACATAGTTACTTTCATATCCAATGACAATCTATTCCATTATCCTGTTAAAGATAATGTAAGACTGTATCAAAATATGAAATAGCTATGTAGAAATCCATGATGATTTCAAGGTCAAAGGATTATACTAATAGAACTGTAATGAGAATTACTTATGACAGTGATCTATGTAGTATTCTCACAGTGGGTCATCCAGTGCCTTATTTCTCAAATAGCACCTATGATTTGACTTAATATCTCATATACATGATTAGTAAAACATAATCATTAGTCAACATCATACTAGTCTCAATGTTCTATTAAGACTAGGGATAGATGGTATATAATTCTTTTATTAAACCTAAGGGTTCTACTATCAAGTCACATACTCGATGACCTTAGAAAGAATTAACCATTCAAGTATTTTAATCATTAATATAAAATGATAAAAACTGCCAATCAATAAATAATAAAATGATAAAGTCAAAATATGGTCAAACATGATTGACCTAGTGCATATCACTAACAGAAGGGCACGACGTGCCCTTCACAAAAATTGAAGGGCACGACGTGCCAAGCTAGCACGACGTGCCCTACCTCGACCAGAACCTCCGTGGGACTTCCGGGAGCGAATATAAGCCTCCGATAGCTTGATTTGAGTGTGAAACTCGGTCAAATGTCCTGAAATGGATGTAAAACATTATAGAAGTGAATGTTAATGTGATAAGTAAGAATTCAGTTAAGAAAGTTATATAATTCTCGAGTACGAGGAATAGTACTCGATAAGTCGCAAGTACGACTAAGGATCATCGAGTTTACAAACAAATTAGAAATGGAATCTAATCAACTTAAACTTAGAACTTAAAAGTATTATACATATAAACATGAAATCTACGTCTAAGTATTAAACGTTTCATCAGACTTACGAGAAAGCAGTGAGGGCACTAGAGGTGGACTAATACGAGCATACCACCACATCGACTTCATATTTGATTGGATAGCGGTTTCTGTGAGTTGCACTTTACTTTTGTGTATTGTTATTTAAAAGCTATTATTTTGATATATTATGAATAACCACATCGCATAGTACATGAGTTGATATATCGCTTATCGAATTGCTTTTATTGATTATCGTTTATCGCTATTATCGATATTATAGTTTTAAACCAGTGTGTGATCCGAGGAAACGTGCTACCTATTGGGCGTCAATAGGACTGTGTGATCACCGGTAAGTGTGTCAGTCTAGCGTGTCTAGATTGTTATCATGTCATAGAATTATATCGAATATCGAACCTCGCTTATCGTATCGTATCGTATCGAAGTTGGAATATGTATATCGAATTGGATACGAGGTTTAACTCGGTTGAACTATCTCGGGACCCGTATCCGGTGGGTTTAACTCGGTCGAACTATCTCGGGACCCACACCTTGGGATTAAGAGACGGTAGTGGTTTAACTCGGTTGAATTATCTCGGGACCCTACCCATCGGATCGATCGAATTGATATTTATCGTTAAGAATCGTATGAATCTATAGATCGTATTGAGTATCGTGAATAGGGTTTCAATCGGATCTAATACTTGGATTCTATGATAGCACGTTATATTATATTTTGATATCAAATTATATATGCCACTGATATATTTTATCGTATGCGATGTTATGTTTTGACAATACTAATAGTAATGTGCTCACTCACTCAGTATTTTCCCAAATACTGACCCCTCACCTTTGATGTCTTTCAGGTACTTAGAGTGTGGACTTAGCTAGAAGCTAGTTTTGGGATCCGGAAGTCAGCCATGTATGTATAGTTCTTTGACTTCCGTAGTGCTGCAGTAGTGGTCCCGCGTAGACAGAGTCGTAGCCTAGACAGCAGTACATTTTGATTGTACATATTATTTGCTGTCTTCTTTATATTTTTGTAGGCTACGTGTATTATATGTGGTTCACGGCCCCAGATGCCGGTGACATGATCTGAGACACTAACTGATGTATATAGTACCGCGAGGCCAGTTCGTACGGGGTACGGTAACTAGAGCCCGCGAGGTTAACAGAACAGTTAGTGTAAATGTTTATATATATATATATATATATATATATATATATATATATATATATATATGTTATAAATGTGATTGCTTCCGTGATTAAATATTATTTGTTAATTATTGCGAAAAATTAATAGTGATTTAAGGCTTGCTACGGGTTCTGGAGTTACCACTCCCGTTCTTTAGCGCCGGTTACGGCTCAATATTTTGGGTCGTGACAATGTTGGTATCAGAGCAGTTGGTCCAGTTACCACTGCAAGTTTGTTTCAGTGTTTGTTTGAGAGCAGTTGGTCTAGTTACCACTGCTAGTTGTGTCTAAATGTCTGTTTGACTTTCAATACTCTGTCAGTAAGTAAACCTAGGAACTACTGCAGCAGAGAGTCGGACCTTAGTTGTCTGCATTCGTTTGATCTGTGCATTAGTAGTATATGGCATAACGCGCGCGAACCAGGACTATTAAGCTAGCAAGTGACTAGTATCTCTTTATACGGATGATTAAGGCAACTAAGTATTTGTTGCTTACGCTAAGAGATAGAAAATGGTTAAATGTTTGCAAATATGAGCGGATAAGGCAACTAAGTGTTTATTACTTGTGCAAGGGGTATTCAGTGATTACGTATTTGCAAATTACATACAGATTGATTGAATGTTAAATGTTTATAGCACCTTATAAGTTGATATTGAAGTTAAGCGAGGAAAAAGAGGGCTCAGATGGTCGCTGGCGTTTGTAACTGTTTCTTTTTAGCATGTCTGGGCAAAACAGAGCTTAGTCACATGCAGTAGAGGAACGGGAGGAAGCACCTCCTATCTGTCAAGATGGATTTCACAACAAAATAGACGGACCATCTGAAGTCCACCAGAATGGATTCCACATAGATATTGGGAGATCATCTGAGATATATCAGAATAGTTTCATGTCAGTATCAGAAATTGGTAGTTCTTCTAGGGTTAGAGGTAGAACTCACTTGCTTGAAATGGAGTACAGTGAAGAAAGTGAGGAGAATCCTAAGGAGGATTCAGAGGAGGACTTAGAAGAAGAAGAATTGTTAGACGAGTCAGACGTTGAGGAGTACCGAAGTGAACATTTCTGGTCCAATGTGCGGAGGTACCACAATTTGAGAGAAGATGGAGGGCTAGTAAATGGTCAGGCACAAGTGGTTTTGAATCAGATTAGGAGGCAAATGCGCTCCTTTTCTAGAGGAATACTACCAGTGGGACTGTATTCCTCTTACTTTCTTCGCATGGACGAAAGAGTTCCAGACCTTAATGAAGATAATAGGACGATTAACCGTAGATAAATTAGGGGTTTGGGACTCGAATTTGATGAGCTATAAGAGTGTGTTCACGAGCACTTTGGGACGCTCACTATGATGGCCCGTAAGATCGAGGCTGACCGCGAGTAGGATGGCAATCCTTTTCGACCCTACTTTTTCAGACGTGCGTTCTATCCAGATTATACTAGTCGATCCTCTGGTATTAGGACTAACCCCCACTCCGTGCATAGAGGCAGAGGCAACTCCAGTAGAAGAGTTAAGGGTCGACACACTGGAATAGTTATTAGGAAACCTAGCGTTCCACATCAGGCACCCTTAGGTATAAATGATTAATATGCTTTGAGTTGTTGTGTTTATATGTTGCATTGTTGTGTATATGTTTACTGCATGCATGATAGAGCATAACGAGTAGAATGTACCTATAGGATAATACCTCAGATAGGTAGGGCCTATAGGAAGCGATATTGACAAAAGCGTGCTTAAGAAATGAATATATAAACATAATTTACAAAAAAAATAATATAATAAACGATAAATAATACATTTATCGCGAACGTAATTCCTGTATTACGTTCTAGAAGTTGTGAAGAAAGAGATGGATTACCAACAGGGAATCGATGTGAAACATCGATACCTGCGTCTACATATGACATGATACAGAATGTTGAAGAAGTGGATGTGATGATTACAGCAGTAGAAAATTTTGAATTGGATTGAGTTATTTGAGGTATGGAGAAAGAAGTGATGTGACAGAGGAACGGTCAGTAAAACGACAGAAAATAACAGCAAAACAAAAATTTGAAATATGCTCAATAAGCATAAAGAAAGTCGTCGATAGTCGCAGAGTGTACAACCTGGAGTAAACTTATGATTTTATGAAAATTTTGAAGTTTTTATGATTTTTTTTTGGTACAACTGTGCTCAGACATCGCATACGATATTGCATAATCACGATAGAAATGCATAAGAAAATGATTTTCAAAGTGTAGATCATGCATCATATCTTTATAATAATGCAGAAAAATGTGATTTTGAGCAAATCTTTGGTGATGAGAGGCGTCATCACTCTGAGCTACAATTGTACTAATGAATTCAAACGATTTATGAAAAGTGATTTAAAAGAGCTGGCCAGCCAAGGAATGTTTTGAAATCATTTTTTTCAGTAAGTAAACTCAGATGTAAAGCTCTGCGACGAATAATAAAAGATTCTTAATAAATAAGAATAAAAATTGTAAAAGAAACTCCAATAATAGAACAAAGCCATGTTAACGATTAATTGCAACAAAGCTAGTAAAGCTAAAGGAGAATGTGAATAAAGAGTTATCGTCAAAGAGCATACGCAGTTAAGATGCGATGCGCTGACAACATTTAAGGATACAATATTTATCCTTATGATGGAATAAAGGATGAAATAACAGAAAATCATGTTGGATGAAAGAAACGTACGAGTACGCAAGGATGAAGAATATAATGAATATCATTATGTTGAGATAAATAATACTGCGATCGAGAGTCATATCGGAGGAGAGAAATTAAAAGTATAAAAGACGATAATATGAATGATGAATATCAAGAGATATTTAAAGAATATAAAACCTTATCAATATCAGCGTTTGAAGATACAGAAATAGAAAGAGAAAGGATACAGACGATGAAGAAAATAATCCAGTAAGATATGAAGGTTCGAAGTTGGATAGATCAAGAGAGATAATGATACAATTGACTGATATTAAGTGAAGTCACTAATGTTAGCATTAAGAGCTATAGATTGCGTTCACAGAAAGGAGAAAAGTTAGGTTATAAAACTCTAGTATAAGGAGAAGAACACACGTATAAAGTATACATGTTAGTAAATGTAAAAATGGTGGATAATATGAAATAATGTATAATGGGAAAAACTTATACACCCTTGAAGTTAGTAAGGTGATTAGAGAAATGGAAAGTTCTAGTTGCATATCAGAAAGATCGTCAAAATAGAACAGCAGCAATAGAATTGCTATAAATAAAGAAAAAACGTAATGAATACAGTAAGTAAAGATAAAACGATACTTCATTGCAATTGGACATATAAGAATGAATTACATCTAAAAAGCCAAGTCCTTAAAGACAAATAGAACAATGTTATAGGTACTAAGGAGGCATAAGGCGTATAGGACGACAATGAATTGGAATTATTCCCTAATTTTGGGAGTTACAAAGTTAAGTACAATCTAAATGTTAAGGACAATCGGAAAACCCTTCAAGAAGAAGATGAGAGACAGAATAAGGATAAGCTAAGGAACTATTACAATCAGTACTAAGATAGTATCTTAAAGAGTGAAACTAAAGTCGTGAAGCTAATTGAGAGTAAGAAACAGAAGTGTAAGATAAAAGAGGAAGTTGATTATAAAGAGGAAGTTGATTATACAAAAAGAAGGAATGACGATAAAGGAAGAAAATAAGTTATTAAGGATCTACTGAATAAGTTAAAGATTAAAGATAAAGATAAAGTTAAGCGAAGATTATTCAGTAAAAAGGATTCTTAAGAAAGTTAAATGATAAGAAACGTATGAGGTCAACGTGAATAAGGAATAATGACGTAAAACAAAGACAACTTTGATCGATAAGTCAATAAGAAACTTGAGACGACCTCTGAAGTAGCAACTAGAGGAAAGTGACGAGTAATAATGGACGTCAAGAAAGACATACGAACAATTATAAGGTCTCAACTAATATTAGGAAAATTCGAGGACGAATTTTTATAAGGAGGGAAGAATGTAATATCCCAAAATGTTTAATTGTTTAATTGGACCATGTGTCCAGTTTTGAGACGCTAGAGTGGCGATATCGGAAGATTTTCCGATAAGATTTAGATAAATAAGTTTTAAGTAGGTCGGTTTTGGGAGGATAATAATGATGTATTTAATATTATCTCCTAGCTAGAAAGTTGGAATTGGAATGAAAAGGGAAAATGTCAAGAATAGTCCCAAAATGAAGTTCAGGGGCTAAAGTGGTAATTTAGCCACTACGTCTCAAAATGGAAATTTATAAGTTTTGACGGGAAAATATTAATATTGGAATTGGTATTGTTTATTGGATATAAATAATACGTATGAAAATTGGTTAAAGGATTAATCAATTTAGTTATGGACTAAATTGAACAAAAGAAAAGTTCAAAAGATAATTTGTAACAAAGAAAGAAAACAAGGATCAAATAATCCTTTTAACCTTGATATATAAGGAATTGATTATAAAAGAAAGGATCAGGAGGAGAAGAGAAAAGAAAGATCGAGAAAATTGAATTCATTTTGCCGATACACTTCGTCACTTCGCCGTTTCGCCGTTCGACGTCCGTTTCGGACGATTTTTGCGTCGATCTCTTCGGAATTCAAGCCTCTACCTTACCCAAGCATCAAAACAAGGTAATTTGCACGTTTTTACTACGAAAAATGAAGATTTATGGGCTGTTTGTATAGAAAAAATTACGTTCGAATCGTAAGGTTAGGAATCGAGTTGTTTTTGACGTTTTTGGGTTGTAAAATGATAGGATAAGTTGTTAAATGAAGTGGGTATGTATTGGTGTGAGTTTAGGGAGTTTTAGAGCCCCGGAAATGGTCCGGAAGCGCTGGAAAAACGCTGCACACGTTAGTGCACGACGTGCTGCACTTCAGCACGTCGTGCTGGTGCACGACGTGCACCATGAAGGGCACGACGTGCCCTTCACAAAAATTGAAGGGCACGACGTGCCCTACCTCGACCAGAACCTCTGTGGGACTTCCGGGAGCGAAAATAAGCCTCCGATAGCTTGATTTGAGTGTGAAACTCAGTCAAATGTCCTGAAATGGATGTAAAACATTATAGAAGTGAATGTTAATGTGATAAGTAAGAATTTAGTTAAGAAAGTTATATAATTCTCGAGTACGAGGAATAGTACTCGATAAGTCGCAAGTACGACTAAGGATCATCGAGTTTACAAGCAAATTAGAAATGGAATCTAATCAACTTAAACTTAGAACTTAAAAGTATTATACATATAAACATAAAATCTACGTCTAACTATTAAACGTTTTATCAGACTTACGAGAAAGTAGTGAGGGCACTAGAGGTGGACTAATACGAGCATACCACCACATCGACTTCATATTTGATTGGATAGCGGTTTCTGTGAGTTGCACTTTACTTTTGTGTATTGTTATTTAAAAGCTATTATTTTGATATATTATGAATAACCACATCGCATAGTACATGAGTTGATATATCGCTTATCGAATTGCTTTTATTGATTATCGTTATTCGCTATTATCGATATTATAGTTTTAAACCAGTGTGTGATCCGAGGAAACGTGCTACCTATTGGGCGTCAATAGGACTGTGTGATCACCGGTAAGTGTGTCAGTCTAGCGTGTCTAGATTGTTATCATGTCATAGAATTATATCGAATATCAAACCTCGCTTATCGTATCGTATCGTATCGAAGTTGGAATATGTATATCGAATTGGATACGAGGTTTAACTCGGTTGAACTATCTCGGGACCCGTATCCGGTGGGTTTAACTCGGTCGAACTATCTCGGGACCCACACCTTGGGATTAAGAGACGGTAGTGGTTTAACTCGGTTGAATTATCTCGGGACCCTACCCATCGGATCGATCGAATTTATATTTATCGTTATGAATCGTATGAATCTATAGATCGTATTGAGTATCGTGAATAGGGTTTCAATCGGATCTAATACTTGGATTATATGATAGCACGTTATATTATATTTTGATATCGATTATTGATGCCACTGATATATTTTATCGTATGCGATGTTATGTTTTGACAATACTAATAGTAATGTGCTCACTCACTCAGTATTTTCCCAAATACTGACCCCTCACCTTTGATGTCTTTCAGGTACTTAGAGTGTGGACTTAGCTAGAAGCTAGTTTTGGGATCCGGAAGTCAGCCATGTATGTATAGTTCTTTGACTTCCGTAGTGCTGCAGTAGTGGTCCCGCGTAGACAGAGTCGTAGCCTAGACAGCAGTACATTCTGATTGTACATATTATTTGCTGTCTTCTTTATATTTTTGTAGGCTACGTGTATTATATGTGGTTCACGGCCCCAGATGCCGGTGACATGATCTGAGACACTAACTGATGTATATAGTACCGCGAGGCCAGTTCGTACGGGGTACGGTAACTAGAGCCCGCGAGGTTAACAGAACAGTTAGTGTAAATGTTTTTTATATATATATATATATATATATATATATATATATATATATGTTATAAATGCGATTGCTTCCGTGATTAAATATTATTTGTTAATTATTGCGAAAAATTAATAGTGATTTAAGGCTTGCTACGGGTTCTGGAGTTACCACTCTCGTTCCCTAGCGCCGGTTGCGGCTCAATATTTTGGGTCGTGACAGGTAGGGAGTCTGTTGTTCCTGTTTCTGCTGATACTAAAGCTACTTCCAGCAAAGAAAGGGATGGTAGGGAGTCTGTTGATGAAGAAGAAGGTGCTGAAAAAATTGAATTGGAAGATTTAGTTTGCGAGAAGGCTGTACTTGAAGGCAAGGATGACCGTGGTGAACCTTGTGTTATTGTTTCTTCCGAACACGTTGATATTATCTCTCCGAGTTTTGAGTATATTTAATAATTTGAAATTAAGCTGTTTTGATTAACTATATTAATTTGTTTATTGTCAATTTACTAGGTTTCGCCACAAAGCGAGTTGAATTTAAAATCTCCACCAGATGACACCATCAATCAGACTAAAATATGCAAGTGAATCGATTGCTGAATTCAAATCAAAGGAGGTATTGTTTGCTTTAAATTATATTTATAGTTTAATTTTATATATGATGGTTCACATAAAGTACATATAGAGTTGATATCAGATTACTTACTGTATCCTCTCTTATGTTTTTGGTAGTCTGGTCCTTCTTCAAGCCGCTTCATACCGACGCAAACTGGTTGTAAAGTCCGTATTTGTCCATTTGATGCTAATCACATTTTATTTAGTGATGCCACCAAACAAGACATCATTCATAATTGGCTGGAAGAAGGACGTCCTAAAGGGGCCAAGTTCGTAGAAAATAATATAATATATAAATAATTTCAATAAATAATATAAGAAAAATATAAGAAATGTAAGAAAATATTCGTATATATTTAGTATATAATTTAATGGAAAATACAACTCTAAAATAAATATAGAAAACTTTCATCCGTAATTCTTCCAATTTCATTTACATTCATAGGGGAATGGTTGAAATCTCTGGGATATACCGCGGTTGTTCGCCGATTCAAGTGGTACGTGAGTTGGGTTTATGTCAATCTCATTTTTATGCTTGGTTTCAACCAGAAAAGATCTATCTGTTTCCTTAAGTGACTTCTTTTGTGCATAAGTCTATGAGACAGAATGGGGGATCAGACGCGAATCGAGTGAGCTATGGGATTCATTCACTTGCATTCCTGCTAGCACTACAAAAAATAGGGGATTGGTTGATCAACTGCATTGCATCAATATGGATCAAATAATCCATTGGGTGTATATTCAGAGATGGATAAAATTGCTTTTTACCAACCAGTTGAAGAAAATCTTCCTGCCCAGATCTCGATTATGGAACTTCTGTCCACTTCACAAGTCCATCGGGCTGCCAAAGGCTAGCACAAGCGAGCGCCCCTAATTCCATTCCACCTGAGGGTTTGCAAGCTATGGCGGGAAGTCTATTTTATCCCCAAGACAAGAAAATATAAAATATAATAAAGGTTAAGGGAAACGAAACGAAAATGAATGCTAATTGAACGGTGTGATAAGCTGCTAGTTCTTAAACCTAAAAATAGAATAGAATAATAGACTGCAAGGGCAGGCTAGCCACCGTAGCGATCGGTTTGAGAGCGTCACGGGGGGAGGGGAGAGAAGTCTTTCAAGGACTCGGCTTTGTAGACAGGGGAGAGCCCAAAAGGGGGAGGCGAGGACATCTTGATCGAAAGCTCTACTGTTCTGAATAGTGATAAAGAGTTTAGAGTCTTTTCAGTGGCATGTTTCGGTCCTCTTCCCCATTATTTAGAAAAAGTGGCACTTCTATTGAAAAATTATTATACAAAGTGCTTTCTGCGCATTGATAAATCTCAATTTCAGTCTCCTAAAACTGCCACCTTTGCCTTTGCAGCAGAATCGATGTCAACTGTATTTCCATCATCACTGGCAGCTGGATTACCCCGGCTAACTGTAAGGGACTTAAGGAATGACGGAAGGAAATAAAAAAAGAAATAAAAAAAGAAAAGAGAGGGAAAAAGAAAATAATCAAAAAAAAAGAAATAAATAAAAATGAAGTAGAAGTAGAAGAGCCCAGATTCCAAATGAACAAATTCAAACTTGAAAAAAATCTTTCTGATTCTCGAAGAATGAGGGGGCAAAGGGATTGATCGAGAAAGATAAAATATCCCGACACAGTGGTATCTTGATACCACTAGGAGCACTAAAAACAAATTCTAAGAAATCAAAAAAACTGAAAAATTGGGTCTATATCCAACGAATCACACCTACCAGAGATAAATATAACTGGGTATTTTATGTAATTTGTTTGTATCTAAAAAATACAATTTGTAAGCCCACCTTGACCCAACAATATTTTTGTCAGGTGGTGGAAAGACAAGATCCCAGGTTTCATTCTTTTGAGGGCTTCCATTTTTTCTAACATAGCTCGTTTCCAATTCTCATCAGATTCATTTTGTTTTAATTTTTTTTAGAATTTATGAATTCTTTCTCGACTAATTTTTTCAGTTCTGTTTTAATGCTCACTTATTTAATTTTTTTTCTTTGTTTGTTTAGAAGGCAAAGCTGGATATACGATCCAAAGATTGATAAATTCCATCCCCGTCTTTCTCTTGGCGTGGTTGATATTGAAACGAAATCCTGGTTTTACCATCTCTACCATGTTGGAAAGGCTATTGAGTGTTCTGTAAGTATATCCATATTTCTTTTATTTGTTCTTTTTTTTATTTTATGTGTTTATTATTTGAATTACTCACGATAGTTTTGTTAATAACATTGTTGTGACTGTATGGCTACTTAACCTTGATTTTTGTTTATTTGGCAGCATGTAGATGTTCTCTTTTATTATCTGAGAAAGAAAATAAAATATGGATGTGTTGCAAACAGTAGATGTACGTCTACTGATAATTTTTTTTGATCGGCGTATTCAAACTCTCTACACAGCATACAAGAAAAAGCAAGATGTGTCACTTGTTTCTTTGAAACATACAGTGGCTATCTACATTAAAGGTGGTGCTATGTGTTGCAATACGAATTAGGCTAATGTTGACGATGTTCTTTTTCCGATCAATTGTGTTAACAATTGGCATTGGATTTTGGCTCGCCTGAATTTCAAGGAACGATGCATCTATATCTACAATTCGTTGAGGTCGGCGCAATATGACAGATCAGCAACTGAATATGTTTCTTGCTATAGTGTGTTGCTTCCACTATTCCTTCAAGCTACCAATTTTTATGATTCTCGAGATGACATCGATACTACTGCCGGTGCTTACGAGGGAAAGAGAATAACTGATCCGTTCAGAATAGAGATTGTGGAAAACATGCCTATCCAAAATGATGTGTAAGTCTATAATTTGTTTTTAACTTTAGTTAGTTGGGTTATATTAAAGAGTTATGGTGACAGAATAGGAACCTAATGTCAACCTTGTTTCTTATGTTTTTTTATTTTTTCTCACTTTTCGTAGTGATTGTGGAGTTCATATGTTTTCCGCTGCTGAATTCTTTGTTGATGGGAAAGTTATGGGGCATGATTATGATGTCAAAGAACACCGTGCTCGTTACGCTTCGTCATTATATTTGTATGCTCGTTGGAAGGAAAGCTCTTCTTGTGTTAGTGAAGATGAGGGTCCTCTAAAACTCAAGAGAACATCTGCCTAGGGAGTGAAGAGGAAGCTAATTTATGGAGGTTCAAGATGAAGAATGTTATTGTTTTTTATTTGTAAAGAAAGTCTCTCCTTTTTGTCACACTTTTATTTTGCTTGGAGGACATAAATGTCCATTTATTTCTTATTTCAAGTCTATTTTAGAGTATGTGTAAAAACAGGTAATTACAATATGTGTAGTGTTTTAGCAAATTTCCGCAAAATTGTGAATTGTCAATAGTTATATTTAAAGGCAGGAGTTCAATTCTATTTTTCAGTTCGGTTCCATATTAGAAGTACAAAATTGAGAAAAAATATTTGGTATTACATCAAACCTTAAAATCAAACTAAACCAAAGGAATCAATTGAATGTTTGGCTGATATCTCATATATAATTCCATACGTTCAAACTCGATGTGTGGCGAATATCTCGACGAGTTTTCATCAACACATCGAGTTTCTGCTATCCAGTTTTTCACAAATTTCATGTTGGGCTGCATAAATACTGCCATAAAACACCAAAATTCTACAATCTACATTCAAGGAAATATAAAAAAGCATCTCTCAGTAAAATTCATACTTTCAAACAGGCTACAAGAAGCCAAAAAGAGTTCAATAAGCGGTAAATTTCAGTCACTAATCATCGTCTTCGTCTTCATTGTCACTGTCATTTGAGTCTTCAAGTACATCAGTGTCGGCATCATCATAATTGATCGTAGTATCATCCTCCTCATCGGTAGAATAAATCGGGTTTGAGTTTTGACCTTGAAACATTTGACCAACATCAACTTCATCCAGTAATACATCTATAGGATGCAAGAGTTCCAAATTTTCACCACCATTTTGATCGACTTCATGACTATTATCTGCCTCGTATTGCTGATAGGGCTCATCATTCAATATTGAATCTTCATTGCACACTTTTTCCTTTTCTGGCACATCAAATATATTCCTGTGAAATGATTTTTGCACAATTTTCCAATGACCTCCATTTTTCATATCGCTGACATAAAAAACCTGCTGTACTTGAGAACTCAACACGAAAGAATCACCTGTATACCATTTACGGCTCACATTAACAGAAACTAAGTTGCCATCTGTTTTAATTCCATTTTTATCGCCAACATCCCACCAATCACATTTAAACAAGAAAACATGATTCCCATTAACATATTGGAGGTCAATGATATCTGTTAGCACACCATAAAACTCGATTTCTTTCGACTTATGCTCTCCCGTAACTGAAACTCCATTATTTTGAGTCCGATGAAAATTATCACGCTCAACTGTGTGAAACCTAACTCCATTGACAATTATCCCACTGTACCTAGCAATTCGTATATCAGGACCTAATCCCAACGCATATATATGATCTGTTGCTGCAGCCAAACCAGTAGCACGTAAGCGTCCAACCTGAAAAATAAGTTTAATGGTGAAATTAGAGGCATAATTCAATATTTAGTACTTTTATAGCATCATACTTACACACTTCTTGAACCAACTGGCAAATCCTGCCTGGTGTCTTTTTTGCACATCTATAACACTTTCCTTTTGTAATTCTTCAATGTGAATCCTGCACAACGTTTATAAAATTAGATAAAAAGTGTAAAATAAAGCTATTTTGAAACTCTAATATCTTTGTTTTTTCAAAATAAAATAACTTACTTAAGATATTCATCAACATCCTCACAATTGTTAAGCACATACCACTGTAATTTTTCAAAATCAGAATAGGATAACGTTTTATATTCTGTAGCTCCTAAAGGTCTTGCATTGTTTGAAAATATGGAAAATCCATTTTCCACTCCTATTTGCACAGGAAAATTATTTCTCTCAACGCGATTATATATTGTCTCAACCCCATGAAAATACAGTGAACAAAAGTTCAAACATTCTTTAGTGATATACGCTTCAGCAATTGAACCCTCCGGTCGAGCTAAGTTACGTACATAATTTTTCAAAGTACGTAAGAACCTGCACAACAAATTTGTTGTAAATGTGAATAAACCATATAGATATATAAAAATTAGTTAAAACTGCAGCAAGAAAACGAAAAATAAAATTTCCTTATCAACTAACCTCTCAATAAAGTACATCCACCTATAGAGAACAGGGCCTCCTAATTCTACTTCACGTGGCAGATGAATTGCCAAATGCATCATTACCACGAAAAAAGATGGAGGATATATCATCTCAAGTTTACATATTATCAAAATGATATCGCTCTGCAAGTTTTTAACTGTAGATCTTTTTAAAGTCTTCGAACAAAGCTCCTTAAAGAAAGAGCTCAACTCTGATAATGCAGTGTAAACCTCACTACGCAAAGACCCACAAATTGATGCTGGAAGTAACCGTTGCAAGAATATATGATAATCATGGCTTTTCATCCCCATAACTTTGCAGTCCTGAACACTTACACATCGAGAAAGATTGGAAGCATATCCGTCTGGCAACCGGATTGACTGCAACCATTCGCAAAACCTTCTCCTTTCAGGCTTCGGTAATGTATAACAAGCAAGTGGCATAAGAAATTTATTTCCCTTTTGCTGTAAATGTAACTCTTTGCTTATACCCATTGCTTCTAAATCCATTCGAGGCTTAATGTTATCCTTAGATTTTCCATCAATATTCATCAACGTACCCAATATATTTTCACATATATTCTTCTCAATATGCATTACATCTAAATTATGACGTAATTTTAATGTTTTCCAGTAAGGCAATTTAAAGAATATACTTCTCTTTGTCCAATTGAGCTCTTCAGGACCACGTGCACGTTTTTTTTGGTTAGGTGTCTTCCCAAAAACAAGGCTTTTAGGAAGCAAATCTAATTGCCTTAGAACTTCATCTCCTGACAACTCTTCAGGCTTTGACCCGTGCTCTGGTTTGCCATCAAATTTTCTGCTTTTTCTCCAAGAATGTTGGGCATGTAAATATCTCCGATGACCCATGTAACATTGCTTCACTCCATTTTTTAATGTTAGCGAACACGTCCACTTATTACACACAAGACATGCCAATTTTCCTTTTGTGCTCCATCCAGATAACATTCCATATGCTGGAAAGTCATTTATTGTCCATAATAATGCAGCATGTAATTGAAAATTCTTACCGTTATATGCATCATATGTTGTCACACCGGTCTCCCATTAGTCTTTTAACTCATCAATTAATGGCCTTAATTATACATCGATATTATTTCCGGGAGATTCCTTACCAGGAATAAGCAAAGATAACATCAAAAAATTCTCCTTCATGCATTTCCATGGTGGTAAGTTATATGGCGTCACAATCACCGGCCACATGCTATAACTCGTGCTCATATTTCCAAAAGGGTTAAATCCATCACTAGCAAGCCCAAGTCGCACGTTACGAGCATCTTTGCCAAACCAAGCATATTTCTGGTCAAAATCTTTCCATTCCGTAGCATCAGCTAGATGTCTAATCGTATCATCATCTACACGTTTCTCCTTATGCCACCTCATATTTTCAACAATATCTTTAGACATAAATAACCTCTGAAGTCTAGGTACTAAAAGGAAGTGTCTAAGAATTTTTTGAGCAACCTTCTTGCGTTTTCCGAAACCTAATTTCCATCTAGGGGCCTTACAAGTTGGACACGTGTCAAGATTTTTATTTTCCTTCCAAAATAGCACACAATCATTTACACAAGCATCAATAGTTACGTAACCGAGTCCTAAATCACGCATCAATTTTTTAACCTCATAACTTGAGCTTGGAAGGGTTTCTCCTCTCGGGAGTGCATCCTTGAACAACTCCAAATTCGAAAAAAATGACTTATTACTAGAATTTGTGAGTGCTTTGATATTAATCATCTTAAGAAGAAAAGAGAGCTTTGAATATTTTTGACTTCCAGGATATAGTTCACAATGAGAATCATTCCACAATTTAGCAAATTTTGCTACTTCTCCTTCTAGCATGTTATTATCTTGATTGGCAAGTCTGTCTTCCATGTCGGTGTCCATAAAAGTTGCATTACACATATCATCTAACATTTCTGAAACATCATTTCCACTATCCTTCAATTCATTGTCCGAATTAATAGAGCCATCAAAACTATCACGAGGTTGAGAAGTCTCACCATGGTGCACCCAGTTTGTGTAGTTTTCACTAATTCCATATTGATATAGATCCATTTTGACTTCTTGCAATGGCTTCAAATAAATATTGATGCAGTTCTTGCATGGACATCGAACTCTGCCATTTGAATCAGTAAAGTCTTTTGCAACATTCAGAAAATTTTTGACCCCTTGAATATAACATGAACTAAATCGGTACGACGTCATCCAACTTTTGTCTGATGGCGTCCCTTTAATTCCAAAATAATATATTAGGCAACATCAATATTTGGTACAAATCTTTCAATTGAAAATATAATTAAAACTTACCCATTACAAATCAGATACCGTTAGGTATTTTAAAAATATATCCAATTTCTTTCCCTGAACTACCTGCGGTTCTGAAACAAGGCTAACATATGTTTAGTGTTACTGTTAAAACATACTCGAGGTAAGGCTATATAGTCGACGACTTTTTACACGTTAATCGAGTTTATACGTCGTTTGCAATGTTAAAACTCGATGTCATGCTTAAGACTCGACGAGTTACATCCTTAACTCGACTTTTTTATCTCTGTCAAAGCACAAACTTGATGTAAGTCTTAATACTCGACGAAATGGAAGCAAAACCTCGAGTTCTTGTTTTTACTGAGATAACAAACTCGAGAATAGGTGATAAGTCGTCGAGTTTGAAGCCCGACCTCGAGTTTGTACGAATCAGTTGAAAATTTAAATTATCAATTGAACAAATAAGCAATTTGAATGTGAAATTCATTCTACATTAATCAATTTAGTCTGTTTTCATAAGTTAAAAAATACCTGGACAAATAAGCATCAACAAACACAAAATCAATGAAAGTGCGGCGGCGTGAGAAGTGTACAAACGTATGGAATTGATGCGGTAGTGTGGTGTCAATATTCAGCAAAAAAAGTTTTTCCCTAATGAAGAGTGCTTCGATTAACCTAATTTGGATATTTGAATCTTAATTGTCATATACCTTTTTTTATCAAAATAAAATATAATTTCATAACCCATTTAAACCTGTTATCATTAATTTTTTTTTCAATTCCATGGTGACAAAACATTTATTAATCACAATATCATTTAATTTCGCTTAATTGCTGAAAAATAAAATTATTCACAATATTTTTACATATTATGATAAAATTTATTTTATCATAATAACTGTATTTTTGATATACAGTGACAAAACAGTTTATGTCAAAACCCATTGTCACAACAAACACAATTAATTGCTATTGTGACAAAAATATTTGACACAATATTTAATTATCACAACATTATATAAGTTTAATTAATTGCTGCAAAAAAAAATTCGTTACAAAACTCTTTAAATATTATGCTAAAATTTATTTTATCATTATAACTGTATATATTTTCTATTTTACCATTTATTTTCTGCAATTAGTTTTTCTTTCTCTATTTTGTGTGTATTTTGTGTTTCATAAGGTTGACATATGGTCGACAAACGGTTTATTTACGGTTATTATAACTATAGTTTAAAATACAGGCACAAAACATTTGTTTTGGCAAAATACTTTGTTACAACAATATATTTACTTTTTTATATAGTGACAAATAAATATGACACAATAAATATTATAACTGTCTTTTTAAAATATCGAAACCAAACATTTATTTTGGCAAAATATTTTGTCACAAAAACAAATTTACTTTTTTTATTGACAAATAAATTTGACGCAATAAACAGTAGTGGAAAGAGTGTTTTTCGAGTTATTCTTTAACATATATATTTTCTGTACTTCCTTTTTCATAATCTATTTTGTGTTTATTTTGTGTTTTATAAGGTTGACATAAGGTTGACATCAGGTTCATATGCAGTCGTTATAACTGTAGGTTTAAAATACAAAAACAAAACATTTGTTTTGGCAAAATACGTTATCACAAAAACATATTTACTTTTTTATAAGTGACGACAAAATTTGACACAATATTAATTTATTACAATATCATTTATTGGCAAAATACTTTGTCACAATAAACGTAATTAATTTTTATAGTGACAAAATATATCTAATTGCTGCAAAATAAAATTTGTCACCACTTTTTAAATATTATGATAAAAATAATTTTGTCATAATAAAAATATTTTAAATTACGGCGACAAAACATGTTTTTGTCAAAATAGTTAGTCACAACAAACATAATTATTTTTTATAGTGACAAAAATGGTTGACACAATATGTATTTGTCGCAATATCATTTCATTGAACTCTCATTGTGACAAAATATTTTTTTTTGTCACAACTAACCTATTTAATATGACAAAATATAGTTTGTCACATATTTTTTTGTCAGAAGAAGCCAAATTTTTTGTAGTGAGTATTTGGGAAAATACTGAGTGAGTTTGCATTTACTAACGGTATTATTATAAAAACATATTATCGCATTTCAAGGAAACGATAATAATAAATAATCCATATAAACAGGTATTTGATCCGTTCGAAACTAATATCCTAGTATGCGACATAACTTTCGAATAATTAAATCATACTGATCTAGATAGTCCGACCCGGGAGTGTTCACACTCTGCCTCGTCGATCGCGACCTATCTCTTATTCCCAAAGTGTGAGTCCAATTCACTAGATACGGGGACTCCAGACTACACCGTAGCCGAGTGCTCACTCGTGTCGAATTCATTGTCCAACTTCGAAATTCATATTCATATTATGTCATATCATATCATATCGTACATGTATATCAAAACATTAATCATATGCGACATACTAAACTGACTCGATACTGGTGATCACACAGCTTATTGACACCCAATAGGTAGCTAGTTTCTTCAGATCGCATACTAGTTCTCGTATATAAACTTGATAGAAACATATAACATTTAATCAAATCATATATCATGTGATGCGTATAAACAGTATACATATCTATATAAATTAACTTTAATATATATATAATACATGAAAGTAAAGTGCAACTCACAGTGACCGCTATCCACTCTATAATGAAGTCGATGTGGTAGTATAGTCCTCGTCTAGAGCCCTCACTGCTCGCTCGTTTGTCTGTTACATATTAATTAACGTTTAATATTCAGATGTTAATCCCGTGTCGTTATATGTCTAATACTTTTCAATTCTAGGGTTTAGTTTCATTATAAACGTTATCCGCGAACTGAATATTTCTTTATCGTATTCACGATATATCGAACTTTGCTTCTCGTATTCAAGAAACGTATAGTATCCGTTTTTCATTATCGTTAATCTCGTAAAACGTCAAGTTAAATTCTCACTTTTTAACTTGTCGGGGTCCTTAATTAAATATTAGGGTCTAATATCCAAAAATATCAAAATCCCGTTCGATTTGGGCAAAAAGCCCATTCTGGTCCCTCTGGACCCACTGTGGGTGCGCACAAAGGCACTGTGCGTCTGCACAGTGTAGTGTGTGTCCGTACTCCAGTGTGTGTTCGCACACTTCAAGTGTGTGTTCGCACACTCAAGTGTGCGTCCGCACACCAGTGTGCGTTCGCACACTCAAGTGTGCTGCGTCCGCACACTTCGGTGTGCGATCGCAAACCGAAGGCAGCCCCCAGGAAACTCGTTTTCTGGGCGTTTCAACGACATCTAATCTTCCCGACATGCTTAATACACCAACTCCTTTAAGACCCATCATTTAGTTTTTACCAAAACGCTAAAAACGATCCGAAAATGTCGAATTCAATATCTCGCTTAATATAACCCACAGATTCGGATTTTCATACCAAAAATCAATCTCTTACCTCGATACGAAGCTTAGGACTGATAGAGAACGGAATTCTGGAGAGATCGCCGCGAAAAACGCTCGAATTAGACGTCGAACGGAGAAACGACGGCGAAACGACGAACGAACGAAATTTTAATCAAATAAACTGAAGCTTCTGGATTCTCTCTGATTCATATTTCTTCTTCTTATATATCTTGGCAAAAATGCCACTTAAGTCCTTGTTCTTTTTGTTTCTTACCATTTATCATTTAAACTTTTCTTTCATACGATTCAGTCCATAACTAAATTGATAAATTCTTACATTGTAACTTTTACGTATTATTTATATCCAATATATCATACGAATCCCGATATTAATATTTTCCCGTCAAAACCTATAAATTTCTATTTTCGAAATATAGTGGTAAAATTACCACTTTAGTCCCTGAACTTTACTTTGGGATTTTTCTTGACATTTTCCTTCTCATTTCCAATTATCACTTTATAGCTAGGAAATAATATTAAATACGTCATTGTTGACTTCTCATAACCGACCTACTAAAACTTTATTTATATTAATTTTCTCAGAAAACTTTCCGATATCGCCACTCCGGCGACTCAAAACCGGACACGTGGTCCAATTAGCTAATTAAATATTTTGGGGTATTACATTCTTCCCCCCTTATAAAAATTCTTCCTCGAATTTTCATAAAACTTGTTGAGTCCTTAAAATTGTCCTTATATTTCCCCAATGTCCATTAGTATGTGCTAGTCGTAGTTTTTCTTTTACTTTAACTTTTAGCTCTCCTCTTATAGCTTTGTATCATTGTATAGTTGAGAATCCTCTCGTTGTTACTTTCTTCTCGTCAGTTGCCTTTTCAAGATAGACTGGCTTTAGACGTATCGTTGATATCGTCATCCTTACGTCATCTACAACTGGTCGTGATTTTACTTTCGACCATCGTTAGCGTCAGTTAATTCTCACTTAACAAGTTATTAGTTTATTATCCTTGGTAATCCTCATATTATTATCTGTCTCGTCTATCCTCAAATAGTTACTGACGTATTCATCTTATTCATACCTTTGTGAATATTCGTTCTTATAACGATGAATCTACGGTTTTTTTAATCCTTGCTGGCATTCCTTGTTGCCACGTTCTTTCCTAGGCGGAAATCTTTAATTCCTATTCCTCTCTTCGACCATTCGCTACTTAGTTCCTCTCGAACTACATTTTGTCTATCTTAATCGTTGTTTCTTAGCGAAGTTGTGTCTGATACATCTTTTACTATCTTCAGTTTCTCTTTCCTTTGCTTCTTTAAGCTATCGTGAACTTCGCGTTACTCTTAATCGTGTAGCTTGTACAGCCATCTTCTTTGACCGATACTGTTCGTATTCTCATTTTTCTTATTTGGTCTTTAATTGATCCTTTAAAGATCGCCTCGAGTCTCCTATTGACTTATTAGTCAAACCTGTCTCTCCTTTACGTCATAACTCCTTATTCATAATAACCTCATAAAAACTTCATACGTTTCTTAACATTTAACTTTCTTAAGAATCCTTTTTACTGACTAACCTTCACTTAACTCATCCATACCTTAAATCTTTAATTGATTCAATAGACCTTTAATAAATTATCTACTTTTATACTTAAGTTGTTCTAAATCTGATAATTCTATAAGTTTTCATCAATTTTCTTATCAGAATTTCTTCTTATTATATGAAAATTTTCTCTTTCGTCTTACATTTCTTCTTTTTACTCTTCAAATTATCGTCTTAGTACTGATTGTGATGATTCCTTAGTTTGTTTTTGTTCTGTCTTTCATATTCTTCTTAAAATGTTTTTCGATCATTCTTAATATTTGGATTGTACTTGACTTCACGTTTTACAAACGTTACAAAACAAATCCAAACGTTTCACCTTTTTAGTGATTTAAGCCAAACGTTTACAAACGTTACAACACAAATCCAAACGTTTCACCTTTTTAGCAATTTAAGCCAAACGTTAACAAACGTTACGAAACAAATCCAAACGTTTCACCTTTATAGCGATTGGAGCCAAACGTTTGCAAACGGTACGAAACAAATCCAAATGTTTCCCCTTTTTTAACGATTGAAGCCAAACGTTTGCAAACGTTACGAAATAAAACCAAACGTTTAAAACATTAGAAAACAAATCCAAAGGTTTCACGAGTTTAGCGATTTAAGTCAAACGTTTACAAACGTTTGCAAACGTTACGAAACAAATCCAAACGTTTCATCTTTTTAGCGATTGAAGCCAAACGTTTACAAACGTTATACAACAAATCCAAACATTTCATATATTTAGCGTTTTAACCCAAACGTTTACAAACATTACAAAACAAATCCAAACGTTTCACCTTTTTAGCGATTTAAACAAAATGTTTACAAACGTTAGAAAACAAAACCAAACGTTTACAAACGTTACAAAAAAAAAACAAACGTTTCACATTTTTAGTGATTTAATCCATACGTTTACAAACGTTACGAAACAAATCCAAACCCTTCTCAGCAATTTAAGCGAAACGTTTACAAACGTTTCAAAACAAATCCAAACGTTTCACCTTTTTTAGCGATTTAAGTATAAAGGCTTCACCTTTTTAGCGATTTAAGCCAAACGTTTTTAAACGTTACAAAACAAATCCAAACGTTTCACCTTTTTAGCAATTTAAGCCAAACGTTAACAAACGTTACAAAACAAATCCAAACGTTTCACCTTTTTGGCGATTTAAGCCAAACATTTACAAACGTTACGAAACAAATGTAAACGTTTCCGCTTTTAACGATCTAAGCCAAACATTTACAAACGGTACAAAACAAATCTAAACGTTCCTTCTTTTTAGCGATTTAAGCCAAACGTTTACAAATGCTACAAAACAAATCCAAATATTTCACCTTTTTAGCGATTTAAGCTTAACGTTTACAAAAGTTACGAAATAAATCCAAATGTTTCACCTTTTTAGCGATTAAGCCAAACGTTTACAAACGTTATGAAGCAAATCCAAAGGTTTCCCCTTTTTAGCGATTGAAGCCAAACAAACAAACGTTACAAAACTAATCCAAGCATTTAACCTTTTTAGCGATTTAAGCCAAACGTTTTACAAACGTTACAAAACAAATCCAAACGTTTCACCTTTTTAGCGATTTAAGCCAAACGTTTATAAAAGTTACAAAACAAATCCAAACGTTTCACCTTTTTAGCAATTTAATCCAAACTTTAACAAACGTTACAAAACAAATCCAAACGTTTCACCTTTTTGGCAATTTAAGCCAAACGTTTACTAACGTTACAAAACAAATGTAAACGTTTCCCCTTTTTAACGATCGAAGCCAAATGTTTACAAACGTTTACAAAACAAATCCAAACGATTACCTTTTTAGCAAATTAAGCCAAACGTTAACAAACGTTACAAAAAAAATCCAAATGTTTCACCTTTTCAGCGATTTAAGCCAAACGTTTACAAACATTAAGAAACAAATTCAAACGTTTCCCCTTTTTAGCGATTGAAGCCAAGCAAACAAACGTTACAAAACAAATCCAATCGATTCACCTTTTTAGAGATTTAAGCCAAACGTTTAACAAACGTTACAAAACAAATCCAAACGTTTCACCTTTTTAGAGATTTAAGCCAAACGTTTACAAACGTTACAACACAAATCCAAACGTTTCACCTTTTTAGCAATTTAAGCCAAACGTTAACAAACGTTACGAAACAAATCCAAACGTTTCACCTTTATAGCGATTGAAGCCAAACGTTTGCAAACGGTACGAAACAAATCCAAACATTTTCCCTTTTTTAGATATTGAAGCCAAACGTTTACAAACGTTACGAAATAAAACCAAACGTTTAAAACATTAGAAAACAAATCCAAAGGTTTCACGAGTTTAGCGATTTAAGTCAAACGTTTACAAACGTTTGCAAACGTTACGAAACAAATCCAAACGTTTCATCTTTTTAGCGATTGAAGCCAAACGTTTACAAACGTTATACAACAAATCCAAACATTTCATATATTTAGCGTTTTAACCCAAACGTTTACAAACATTACAAAACAAATCCAAACGATTCACCTTTTTAGCGATTTAAACAAAATGTTTACAAACGTTAGAAAACAAAACCAAACGTTTACAAACGTTACAAAAAAAAAACAAACGTTTCACATTTTTAGTGATTTAATCCATACGTTTACAAACGTTACGAAACAAATCCAAACCCTTCTCAGCAATTTAAGCGAAACGTTTACAAACGTTTCAAAACAAATCCAAACGTTTCACCTTTTTTAGCGATTTAAGTATAAAGGCTTCACCTTTTTAGCGATTTAAGCCAAACGTTTTTAAACGTTACAAAACAAATCCAAACGTTTCACCTTTTTAGCAATTTAAGCCAAACGTTAACAAACGTTACAAAACAAATCCAAACGTTTCACCTTTTTGGCGATTTAAGCCAAACATTTACAAACGTTACGAAACAAATGTAAACGTTTCCCCTTTTAACGATCTAAGCCAAACATTTACAAACGGTACAAAACAAATCTAAACGTTTCTCCTTTTTAGCGATTTAAGCCAAACGTTTACAAATGCTACAAAACAAATCCAAATATTTCACCTTTTTAGCGATTTAAGCTTAACGTTTACAAAAGTTACGAAATAAATCCAAATGTTTCACCTTTTTAGCGATTAAGCCAAACGTTTACAAACGTTATGAAGCAAATCCAAAGGTTTCCCCTTTTTAGCGATTGAAGCCAAACAAACAAACGTTACAAAACTAATCCAAACATTTAACCTTTTTAGCAATTTAAGCCAAACGTTTTACAAACGTTACAAAACAAATCCAAACGTTTCACCTTTTTAGCGATTTAAGCCAAACGTTTATAAAAGTTACAAAACAAATCCAAACGTTTCACCTTTTTAGCAATTTAATCCAAACTTTAACAAACGTTACAAAACAAATCCAAACGTTTCACCTTTTTGGCAATTTAAGCCAAACGTTTACTAACGTTACAAAACAAATGTAAACGTTTCCCCTTTTTAACGATCGAAGCCAAATGTTTACAAACGTTTACAAAACAAATCGAAACGATTACCTTTTTAGCAAATTAAGCCAAACGTTAACAAACGTTACAAATAAAAAATCCAAATGTTTCACCTTTTCAGCGATTTAAGCCAAACGTTTACAAACATTAAGAAACAAATTCAAACGTTTCCCCTTTTTAGCGATTGAAGCCAAGCAAACAAACGTTACAAAACAAATCCAATCGATTCACCTTTTTAGAGATTTAAGCCAAACGTTTAACAAACGTTACAAAACAAATCCAAACGTTTCACCTTTTTAGTGATTTAAGCCAAACGTTTACAAACGTTACAACACAAATCCAAACGTTTCACCTTTTTAGCAATTTAAGCCAAACGTTAACAAACGTTACGAAACAAATCCAAACGTTTCACCTTTATAGCGATTGAAGCCAAACGTTTGCAAACGGTACGAAACAAATCCAAACGTTTCCCCTTTTTTAGATATTGAAGCCAAACGTTTACAAACGTTACGAAATAAAACCAAACGTTTAAAACATTAGAAAACAAATCCAAAGGTTTCACGAGTTTAGCGATTTAAGTCAAACGTTTACAAACGTTTGCAAACGTTACGAAACAAATCCAAACGTTTCATCTTTTTAGCGATTGAAGCCAAACGTTTACAAACGTTATACAACAAATCCAAACATTTCATATATTTAGCGTTTTAACCCAAACGTTTACAAACATTACAAAACAAATCCAAACGATTCACCTTTTTAGCGATTTAAACAAAATGTTTACAAACGTTAGAAAACAAAACCAAACGTTTACAAACGTTACAAAAAAAAAAAACAAACGTTTCACGTTTTTAGTGATTTAATCCATACGTTTACAAACGTTACGAAACAAATCCAAACCCTTCTCAGCAATTTAAGCGAAACGTTTACAAACGTTTCAAAACAAATCCAAACGTTTCACCTTTTTTAGCGATTTAAGTATAAAGGCTTCACCTTTTTAGCGATTTAAGCCAAACGTTTTTAAACGTTACAAAACAAATCCAAACGTTTCACCTTTTTAGCAATTTAAGCCAAACGTTAACAAACGTTACAAAACAAATCCAAACGTTTCACCTTTTTGGCGATTTAAGCCAAACATTTACAAACGTTACGAAACAAATGTAAACGTTTCCCCTTTTAACGATCTAAGCCAAACATTTACAAACGGTACAAAACAAATCTAAACGTTTCTCCTTTTTAGCGATTTAAGCCAAACGTTTACAAATGCTACAAAACAAATCCAAATATTTCACCTTTTTAGCGATTTAAGCTTAACGTTTACAAAAGTTACGAAATAAATCCAAATGTTTCACCTTTTTAGCGATTAAGCCAAACGTTTACAAACGTTATGAAGCAAATCCAAAGGTTTCCCCTTTTTAGCGATTGAAGCCAAACAAACAAACGTTACAAAACTAATCCAAACATTTAACCTTTTTAGCAATTTAAGCCAAACGTTTTACAAACGTTACAAAACAAATCCAAACGTTTCACCTTTTTAGCGATTTAAGCCAAACGTTTATAAAAGTTACAAAACAAATCCAAACGTTTCACCTTTTTAGCAATTTAATCCAAACTTTAACAAACGTTACAAAACAAATCCAAACGTTTCACCTTTTTGGCAATTTAAGCCAAACGTTTACTAACGTTACAAAACAAATGTAAACGTTTCCCCTTTTTAACGATCGAAGCCAAATGTTTACAAACGTTTACAAAACAAATCGAAACGATTACCTTTTTAGCAAATTAAGCCAAACGTTAACAAACGTTACAAATAAAAAATCCAAATGTTTCACCTTTTCAGCGATTTAAGCCAAACGTTTACAAACATTAAGAAACAAATTCAAACGTTTCCCCTTTTTAGCGATTGAAGCCAAGCAAACAAACGTTACAAAACAAATCCAATCGATTCACCTTTTTAGAGATTTAAGCCAAACGTTTAACAAACGTTACAAAACAAATCCAAACGTTTCACCTTTTTAGTGATTTAAGCCAAACGTTTACAAACGTTACAACACAAATCCAAACGTTTCACCTTTTTAGCAATTTAAGCCAAACGTAAACAAACGTTACGAAACAAATCCAAACGTTTCACCTTTATAGCGATTGAAGCCAAACGTTTGCAAACGGTACGAAACAAATCCAAACGTTTCCCCTTTTTTAGATATTGAAGCCAAACGTTTACAAACGTTACGAAATAAAACCAAACGTTTAAAACATTAGAAAACAAATCCAAAGGTTTCACGAGTTTAGCGATTTAAGTCAAACGTTTACAAACGTTTGCAAACGTTACGAAACAAATCCAAACGTTTCATCTTTTTAGAGATTGAAGCCAAACTTTTACAAACGTTATACAACAAATCCAAACATTTCATATATTTAGCGTTTTAACCCAAACGTTTACAAACATTACAAAACAAATCCAAACGTTTCACCTTTTTAGCGATTTAAACAAAATGTTTACAAACGTTAGAAAACGAAACCAAACGTTTACAAACGTTACAAAAAAAAAAACAAACGTTTCACATTTTTAGTGATTTAATCCATACGTTTACAAACGTTACGAAACAAATCCAAACCCTTCTCAGCAATTTAAGCGAAACGTTTACAAACGTTTCAAAACAAATCCAAACGTTTCACCTTTTTTAGCGTTTTAAGTATAAAGGCTTCACCTTTTTAGCGATTTAAGCCAAACGTTTTTAAACGTTACAAAACAAATCCAAACGTTTCACCTTTTTAGCAATTTAAGCCAAACGTTAACAAACGTTACAAAACAAATCCAAACGTTTCACCTTTTTGGCGATTTAAGCCAAACATTTACAAACGTTACGAAACAAATGTAAACGTTTCCCCTTTTAACGATCTAAGCCAAACATTTACAAACGTTACAAAACAAATCTAAACGTTTCTCCTTTTTAGCGATTTAAGCCAAACGTTTACAAATGCTACAAAACAAATCCAAATATTTCACCTTTTTAGCGATTTAAGCTTAACGTTTACAAAAGTTACGAAATAAATCCAAATGTTTCACCTTTTTAGCGATTAAGCCAAACGTTTACAAACGTTATGAAGCAAATCCAAAGGTTTCCCCTTTTTAGCGATTGAAGCCAAACAAACAAACGTTACAAAACTAATCCAAACATTTAACCTTTTTAGCGATTTAAGCCAAACGTTTTACAAACGTTACAAAACAAATCCAAACGTTTCACCTTTTTAGCGATTTAAGCCAAACGTTTATAAAAGTTACAAAACAAATCCAAACGTTTCACCTTTTTAGCAATTTAATCCAAACTTTAACAAACGTTACAAAACAAATCCAAACGTTTCACCTTTTTGGCAATTTAAGCCAAACGTTTACTAACGTTACAAAACAAATGTAAACGTTTCCCCTTTTTAACGATCGAAGCCAAATGTTTACAAACGTTTACAAAACAAATCCAAACGATTACCTTTTTAGCAAATTAAGCCAAACGTTAACAAACGTTACAAAAAAAATCCAAATGTTTCACCTTTTCAGCGATTTAAGCCAAACGTTTACAAACATTAAGAAACAAATTCAAACGTTTCCCCTTTTTAGCGATTGAAGCCAAGCAAACAAACGTTACAAAACAAATCCAATCGATTCACCTTTTTAGAGATTTAAGCCAAACGTTTAACAAACATTACAAAACAAATCCAAACGTTTCACCTTTTTAGTGATTTAAGCCAAACGTTTACAAACGTTACAACACAAATCCAAACGTTTCACCTTTTTAGCAATTTAAGCCAAACGTTAACAAACGTTACGAAACAAATCCAAACGTTTCACCTTTATAGCGATTGAAGCCAAACGTTTGCAAACGGTACGAAACAAATCCAAACGTTTCCCCTTTTTTAGATATTGAAGCCAAACGTTTACAAACGTTACGAAATAAAACCAAACGTTTAAAACATTAGAAAACAAATCCAAAGGTTTCACGAGTTTAGCGATTTAAGTCAAACGTTTACAAACGTTTGCAAACGTTACGAAACAAATCCAAACGTTTCATCTTTTTAGCGATTGAAGCCAAACTTTTACAAACGTTATACAACAAATCCAAACATTTCATATATTTAGCGTTTTAACCCAAACGTTTACAAACATTACAAAACAAATCCAAACGTTTCACCTTTTTAGCGATTTAAACAAAATGTTTACAAACGTTAGAAAACGAAACCAAACGTTTACAAACGTTACAAAAAAAAAAAACAAACGTTTCACATTTTTAGTGATTTAATCCATACGTTTACAAACGTTACGAAACAAATCCAAACCCTTCTCAGCAATTTAAGCGAAACGTTTACAAACGTTTCAAAACAAATCCAAACGTTTCACCTTTTTTAGCGATTTAAGTATAAAGGCTTCACCTTTTTAGCGATTTAAGCCAAACGTTTTTAAACGTTACAAAACAAATCCAAACGTTTCACCTTTTTAGCAATTTAAGCCAAACGTTAACAAACGTTACAAAACAAATCCAAACGTTTCACCTTTTTGGCGATTTAAGCCAAACATTTACAAACGTTACGAAACAAATGTAAATGTTTCCCCTTTTAACGATCTAAGCCAAACATTTACAAACGTTACAAAACAAATCTAAACGTTTCTCCTTTTTAGCGATTTAAGCCAAACGTTTACAAATGCTACAAAACAAATCCAAATATTTCACCTTTTTAGCGATTTAAGCTTAACGTTTACAAAAGTTACGAAATAAATCCAAATGTTTCACCTTTTTAGCGATTAAGCCAAACGTTTACAAACGTTATGAAGCAAATCCAAAGGTTTCCCCTTTTTAGCGATTGAAGCCAAACAAACAAACGTTACAAAACTAATCCAAACATTTAACCTTTTTAGCGATTTAAGCCAAACGTTTTACAAACGTTACAAAACAAATCCAAACGTTTCACCTTTTTAGCGATTTAAGCCAAACGTTTATAAAAGTTACAAAACAAATCCAAACGTTTCACCTTTTTAGCAATTTAATCCAAACTTTAACAAACGTTACAAAACAAATCCAAACGTTTCACCTTTTTGGCAATTTAAGCCAAACGTTTACTAACGTTACAAAACAAATGTAAACGTTTCCCCTTTTTAACGATCGAAGCCAAATGTTTACAAACGTTTACAAAACAAATCCAAACGATTACCTTTTTAGCAAATTAAGCCAAACGTTAACAAACGTTACAAAAAAAATCCAAATGTTTCACCTTTTCAGCGATTTAAGCCAAACGTTTACAAACATTAAGAAACAAATTCAAACGTTTCCCCTTTTTAGCGATTGAAGCCAAGCAAACAAACGTTACAAAACAAATCCAATCGATTCACCTTTTTAGAGATTTAAGCCAAACGTTTAACAAACATTACAAAACAAATCCAAACGTTTCACCTTTTTAGTGATTTAAGCCAAACGTTTACAAACGTTACAACACAAATCCAAACGTTTCACCTTTTTAGCAATTTAAGCCAAACGTTAACAAACGTTACGAAACAAATCCAAACGTTTCACCTTTATAGCGATTGAAGCCAAACGTTTGCAAACGGTACGAAACAAATCCAAACGTTTCCCCTTTTTTAGATATTGAAGCCAAACGTTTACAAACGTTACGAAATAAAACCAAACGTTTAAAACATTAGAAAACAAATCCAAAGGTTTCACGAGTTTAGCGATTTAAGTCAAACGTTTACAAACGTTTGCAAACGTTACGAAACAAACCAAACGTTTCATCTTTTTAGCGATTGAAGCCAAACGTTTACAAACGTTATACAACAAATCTAAACATTTCATATATTTAGCGTTTTAACCCAAACGTTTACAAACATTACAAAACAAATCCAAATGTTTCACCTTTTTAGCGATTTAAACAAAATGTTTACAAACGTTAGAAAACGAAACCAAACGTTTACAAACGTTACAAAAAAAAAACAAACGTTTCACATTTTTAGTGATTTAATCCATACGTTTACAAACGTTACGAAACAAATCCAAACCCTTCTCAGCAATTTAAGCGAAACGTTTACAAACGTTTCGAAACAAATCCAAACGTTTCACCTTTTTTAGCGATTTAAGTATAAAGGCTTCACCTTTTTAGCGATTTAAGCCAAACGTTTTTAAACGTTACAAAACAAATCCAAACGTTTCACCTTTTTAGCGATTGAAGCCAAACGTTTACAAGCGTTACAAAACAAATCCAAATGTTTCACCTTATTAGCAATTTAAGTAACGTTAACAAACGTTACAAAATAAATTCAAACGTTTCACCTTTTTAGCGATTGAAGCCAAACGTTTACAAACGTTACAAAACAAATCCAAATGTTTACATTATTAGCAATTAAAGCCAAACGTTAACAAACGTTACAAAACAAATCCAAATGTTTCACGTTTTTAGCGATTTTAGCCAAACATTTACAAACGTTACGAAACTAATCCAAACGTTTCACCCTTTCAGCGATTGAAGCCAAACGTTTACAAGCGTTACAAAACAAATCCAAATGTTTCACCTTATTAGAAATATAAGCCAAATGTTAACAAAAGTTACAAAACAAATCCAAACGTTTCATCTTTTTAGCGATTGAAGCCAAACATTTACAAAAGTTACAAAACAAATCCAAACGTTTACATTATTAGCAATTTAAGCAAAACGTTAACAAACGTTACAAAACAAATTCAAATGTTTCACCTTTTTAGCGATTTAAGCCAAACATTTACAAACATTCCAAAACAAATCCAAACGTTTCACCTTTTTAGTGATTTAAGCCAAACGTTTTCCAAACGTTACAAAACAAATCCAAACGTTTCACCTTTTTAGTGATTTAAGCCAAATGTTTTAGAAACGTTACAAAGCAAATCCAAACGGGTCTCCTTTTTAGCGATTTAAGCCAAACGTTTAACAAACATTACAAAAAAAATCAAAACGTTTCACCTTTTTTGCGATTTAAACCAAACGTTTACAAACATTATAAAACAAATCCAAACGTTTGGCATTTTTAGCGATTGAATCCTAACGTTTCACCTTTTTAGCGATTTAAGCCGAACGTTTACAAATGTTACGAAATAAAACCAAACGTTTCACCTTTTTAGCGATTTAAGCGAAACGTTTACAAAACAAAACCAAACGTTTACAAACGTTACGAAACAAAACCAAATGTTTCACCTATTTAGCGATTCATGCCAAACGTTTACAAAAGTTACGAAACAGGATCAAACGTTTAAAACGTTACGAAACAAATCCAAAAGATTAAAACATTTCGAAACAAATCCAAATGTTTCAGCTTTTTAGCGCTTGAAGCCAAACGTTTACAAACGTTACGAAACAAAACCAAACGTTTATAACGTTATGAAACAAATCCAAACGTTTCACCTTTTTTAGCGATTTAAGTTTAAAGGTTTCACCTGTTTAGCAATTTAAGCCAAACGTTTACAAACGTTACAAAACAAATCCAAGCGTTTCACCTTTTTAGTGATTGAAGTCAAACGTTTCCAAATATTACAAAACAAATCCAAACGTTTCACCGTTTTAGCGATTGAAGCCAAACGTTTACAAGCGTTACAAAACAAATCTAAATGTTTCACCTTTTTAGCAATTTAAGCCAAACGTTAACAAACTTTACAAAACAAATCCAAACGTTTTACCTTTTTAGCGATTAAAGTCAAACGTTTACAAACGTTACAAAACAAATCCAAACGTTTACCTTTGTAATACCCCAAAATATTTTAAGATAATTACGTCGTGCCACGTGTCGTGATTTCCGATAAATTAAATTAAGGAGAATTTAATTTAATTGTATCGGGAATTTAGAATAAATTTTAATAAGTCAATAAGCGGGATTTGGGGATTTGACTTCAGAAATTAATATAAAATAATTTATAAATCCCATAATGGATTTTATTTCGCCAAAGTCCGCGAAATAATTTATAGTATTTATGGTAAAAGTTCCGAATCAATCAGAGATCGTTTAAAATTTGGAAGCGAATAGGTTATGGACTAAATTGAAACTTTTGAAAAGTTTCAAGGACCAAAGTGAAAATTAGCCAGGTTATATCTTTTCCTTCAGATGAAGGAATCACCAGATCCTTCTTCTCCTTCTTCGTTCCAAAAACGGCGATAACGTACGGTTCGTCGCGCGGTTTCCGTTTCTCGTCCGTTTCTGACGTTCTATAACTCCAAACGATCGTATTTCGACGGGTTATTACGGTAAGCTTGACGTTTTACCGTTTCGTTGATTATATTTTGAGTTATATCGATTCAAAGTTTTAGGCCACGAAACGATTTTATCGTTCATTCGATTATAGGATCGTATTTGGGTGTTTTGAAGTTAGAAATAGCGTTTTAGTTACGTTTTGAGCGTTTTGGCACGATGGAGCACGTCGGAAAACGATTTCCGGGCAAAAGCCCGTGGCTGTGCGTCACACAGCCGAACTGTGCGAACGCACAGCAGGATTGTGCGAACGCACAGTCAACTGTGCGAACGCACAGTCAACTGTGCGAACGCACAGTCAACTGTGCGAACGCACAGTCAGGTGACTGTGCGAACGCACAGTCAGGTGACTGTGCGAACGCACAGTCATGGACTGTGCGAACGCACAGTCTGCTAGGACTGCACAAACGCACAGTCACACCGTGCAGACGCACAGTCCCCTGTGCAATCGCACAGGCAGACGTGCGTACGCACAGTGTTTTCGCCAATTGACCTAGTTCTTCGAGAAAATTTTATACGCGCATATCGAGATTTGAAATGGATTAGTAATTGATTAATGTGAGACATTAACTTAATGAGGTTAAAAGAGAATTGAGTTAAAAGTGATATTTTATCCATAAACGAGTTTGATACCGTTTATCGGGATAATCACGTGAGAGGCACGACGGTTAATAAAGTTCAGTGTGTCTAGTCTCGAGTCTAGAGTCAATCTTAGAATAGGATTCTAACTCAAGTCAAATGTTTTAAAAATTTGCTTTAGATCCGGCGAGGCAAGAAGCAGCTGGACCAGTAGTTCGGGAAGCTTGACGTTCTAAAGCCCCGACGTATTTTTGGATAAGCGTTTTTTGTGAGTTTATACGATTTGCTTTTAAAGTATTTATTTAAGCAATTATTTTATATTGCTTTATATTTGAACTGCATGTTTTATATGCGAATTCTTTTTATGAATTGTATATGTTTGATTTGAAACCAGTATTGATCCGATGGAACGTGCTACCTATTGGGCGACAATAGGACTGTGTGATCACCAGTTTTGATATGACTCAGCTGGGAGCTGATGATGAATATGAAATTTACGATTGGGTTATGATTTTGATACGAGAGAGCACTCGGCTACGGTGTAGTCTGGAGTCCCCGTATCTAGTGGCTGGGCCACCAGCGAGTTGGACTCGCAATTGATATTTATGATTGGGTTGATCGATTGATTATTAGTATGTTTGAGGATTAAGGTTTCATTCGGATCCTGTACTTGGCTGTATATGATTGATTACAATTTTATGATTTATTTGAATACTTATTAGTAAATGTATGAACTCACTCAGTATATCCCAATATACTGACCCCTCACAGATTTCCTTTCAGGATAAAGATGCTTTGAAGCAACGGACTTCTATCCTACTTCCAGAAGTCTGTATTTTTGAGTATGTAAAGAAACAGTACTTTACTCTTAGAGCTGCAGTAGATAAGTATTTTGCCAGTCAGCTTGTATGTAAAGTTTTCTGTAAATATTACTTTAACGTTTTAAAGTTTTAAACGTTTTATGCTTGCTACGTTATATATATATATTGTGACTGCCAGAGGGTATGTGTGCCTGGCATGTGTGCTTCTGCATGACACGTGTTTATTTATGTCATGCATGTCGTTTATGTTTCGCGAAAAATTATTTTACGTTTTAGGCTTGCTACGGGTTTTGGAGCAACCACTCCCATTCCCTAGCGCCGGTCTCGGCCCTGAGATTGAGTCGTGACAATGTTGGTATCAGAGCATAGTTCAGTTACCATTGCTTATGTTAGAAGAGTGATTAATTTTCTTAGGATTCTACTGCAGCATATAGGGTTCGAGTCTTGTCTTTATTACGTATTCATTTGATTTTCAAACTTTCAGCTTTTCCTCTAGGATGTGAGTCTGTCTTACGTGTGTGTTCGCTTGTGATGAGATGCGCGTTTATTACGGTATGCGTTTGCAATAATATGCGATTATGTGGCTAAGTAACGCTGTTTGTCTTGGTCAGGATGTCTGACCAACAACAAGAAGTAGAGCGAGCTGCCGCTGCAGCACGTAATGTTATAGAAGGGGCGCATGACGTCCATCCAGAAGCTCAAGATGAGTCTTCTGTTCAGGGTGGAGGAGGTGGTGGCCAAGAGGCCCAGGCGCAGGCACCTGGAGTGCAAGCGCAAGCCCAGCAACCTAATGTTGTGGGTTTTGATCTGAATCAGTTTCTTACGGGAATTGCGGCTATGCAAGCTAATCAGGCAGAGGTGCAGAATATGCATCGTGAACAATTACAGCAGCAACAGTTACGTAACGTTGCTTTTACTGACCGAGATATCGTTTTGGCTTATATGCGCCTCAAGCCAACTAAGTTTGACAGTACAGGCGATGCTCTCGATTTCCTCGAAGAAGTAGAACGTAACGCTCGACGCCTGCAAGCTAATGAGAGACAGACCATCATTATTGTGGAAATGTCATTGAAAGGACCTGCGAAAGATTGGTTTCAGCAGCATATTCAGCCAACCATGGACACTATGACCTGGGCTGAATTTGCAAATCACTTTAGGGAATACTTTTTACCATATGCGGTGACGGAGAGTTATCGTAGTCAGTGGTTGACCCTGAGTAGAGGCAACCGGTCTGTGCAAGAGTATGTGACGGAGTTTACCAGGGTGAGTAGGTTTGCACCAGACCTGACTACAGACCCAGTCAGAGTGAACTCGAGGTTTGTAGAGGGTCTAGGAGCTGAATTTGTGAGTCTGACGTCTGATATCGGTAGAACCCTAGTGCAACTGATTGACAGTGCTAGGCAAATGGAAATTTCTCAGATCCGTTTTGGGAGGATTCCTGATCCTTCCAATGTTGCGCCTGTGAGGAGTGATGTGTTTCGCAGCGTACAGAGCGCACCTATCCAATCATACGTTAGGAGTTATTCTCGACCCTCATCACGTCAGCAGAGAAATACGAGAGCTCGGTATGGAACTAGAGTTAGTACTTCAGGCACCGGAGTTAGTGCCAGATCGATGAGTGATATGGGAGGCGGAGTTCCTTTATGTCTGAATTGTAATAGGAGACATTATGGCGCGTGCTACATTGCTACTGGAGCATGTTTTAATTGTGGTCAACGGGGCCATTTTGTTAGAGATTGTCCGAGGCAGATGCCCCAGGATTTCGATGACCACTGTAGTACAGCCTTCTTATCAGCAGCAGAGGACTGCACAGCAGGCAGCATCAGGATATGATCAGACAGGAAGTACCTTCACTAGTCAGAGAGGCCGTGGTTATGCAAATCGAGGAGGCAGAAATGGCGGAGGACGTGGTACTGGTCAGACTTCGCAGGCTGGCGGAAGTCAGGCTAGGGTTTTTGCACTGAATCCTCAGGAGGCTCAAGCTTCCAATGCTGTGGTGCAAGGTACCTTTCCTATCGCTTCTCAAGACGCATTAGTTTTATTTGATCCGGGCGCTACGCATTCTTTTATTTCGCCTAGCTTTGCTAGTAAATTAGGAGTGCAATCAGCGTACCTTAGGAACCCTTTATCCGTAGCTACCCCAGTTGGCGAGAGTGTGGAAGTTAGTATCGTTTACCCGTCTTGTCCTGTGAAAGTTCAAGGACGAGATTTGTTAGTTGACTTAATTTTACTCGAGGTATTAGCTTTTGACGTCATACTAGGAATGGATTGGTTAGCTCAACACTACGCCAATGTGGATTGCCGAAAGAAGACGGTGACGTTCAACACACCTGGAATTGAAGCGGTTTCAATTCAGGGTGATAAGATGGAATCTTCTACGAGTATTATTTCAGCTATTAAAGCTTGTCGCATGTTAAAGAAGGGATGTCAAGGATTCTTAGCGATAGTACGAGATGTGGAGAAGAAAAGTGTGAATTTAAGTGATGTACCAGTGGTGTCGGAGTATCCAGACGTTTTCCCAGAGGAATTACCTGGATTACCTCTAGATCGCGAGATTGAATTTTGTATCGAATTGGCTCCCGGCACGAAGCCAATATCGATACCTCCTTATCGAATGGCGCCAGCAGAGCTCAAAGAACTTAAGGATCAGTTAGAAGAATTGTTTAATCGTGGTTTCATCAAACCGAGTGTATCCCCGTGGGGTGCACCAGTGTTATTCGTGAAAAAGAAAGATGGATCGCTTCGATTATGTATCGATTATCGACAGCTGAACAAGGTGACGATCAAGAATAAGTATCCATTACCTAGAATCGACGATTTATTCAACCAGTTGCAAGGAGCGAAGTATTTCTCCAAGATTGATCTGAGATCAGGCTATCATCAACTGAAGATTCGCGATGATGATGTTCAGAAGACTGCTTTTCGAACTCGATACGGTCATTACGAATTTCTTGTTATGTCATTCGGATTGACGAACGCCCCAGCAGCCTTCATGGATTTGATGAATAGGATATTCAAACCATACTTGGATCAGTTTGTGATCGTGTTCATCGACGACATTTTAATTTATTCGCGTACAGAGGAAGAACACGCTCAACATCTGCGGATAGTACTACAGACGCTAAGAGAGCATCAGCTTTATGCCAAATTCTCTAAATGTGAATTTTGGCTAACGGAAGTGACTTTCTTAGGTCATGTGGTTTCACAAAGCGGCATCAAGGTTGATCCAAAGAAGATTGAAGCTGTGATAGAATGGAAGCGGCCTGAATCAGTTACGGAAGTTAGAAGTTTCCTTGATTTAGCGGGATATTACAGACGATTCGTGCAAGATTTTTCAACAATCGCCGTACCTTTGACGAAGTTAACTCAGAAAAACGCAAAATTCAACTGGACGGACCAGTGTGAACTCAGTTTTCTGAAACTGAAAGAGTGTCTGACGACAGCACCAGTCTTAGCATTACCATAAGAAACAGAAGGATTCACAGTTTACTATGATGCGTCAAGAGTTGGACTAGGATGCGTCCTTATGCAACACGGTCAAGTGATTGCATACGCTTCGCGACAGCTTAAGAAGCATGAGACGAATTACCCGACGCATGATCTAGAGTTAGCAGCGGTGATTTTTGCGTTGAAGATTTGGAGACATTATTTATACAGCGCTACGTGCGAGATCTTTACAGATCATAAAAGCTTGAAGTATATTTTTGATCAACGAGAGTTAAACCTCAGACAACGACGATGGATGGAGTTACTGAAAGACTATGACTGTACGATACAATACCATCCAGGTAAGGCCAACGTAGTGGCGGATGCATTAAGCAGGAAGTCGGCAGGAAGTCTCGCGCATGTTACAACGACGTGGCGGAGGCCATTAATCAACGAGATTCATACGATGTTTAGCCAAGGGGTTGAGTTTGAGATTTCATCTCTCGGAAACTTAATGGCTCAGCTAACGATACGATCGACGTTGATAGATCATATCAAAGAGTTACAAGCGGACGACCCTCAATTGAAGCATCTAATTGAGGAAGTTCAACGAGGAAAGAGTCAAGATTTCAGTATCGTCAATGGAATGCTGAAATACGGCAATCGAATGTGCGTTCCAGACATGGAAGACTTAAGACAGAAGATCATGGAAGAGACTCATGGAACGATGTATAGCGTTCATCCAGGTTCTACGAAGATGTATCATGACATCAAATTAACGTACTGGTGGAGCGGAATGAAGAAAGATATCGCAGAGTTTGTGGCTAAATGCCCAACTTGTCAACAAGTCAAGTTGGAGCATCAGCGGCCTTACGGATTTCTTCAGCCATTACCCATCCCGGAGTGGAAGTGGGAGCAAATCACGATGGATTTCGTAGTTGGATTGCCCAAAACGCAATAAGGTTTTGACTCTATATGGGTAATCGTGGATCGTTTGACGAAGCCAGCGCACTTCATTCCTATAAAGACGACTTATTCTGCAGCAAAGTTGGCGGAGACTTATATCGATAAGATTGTGAGCCTACACGGAGTTCCCGTGTCAATCGTTTCCGACAGAGGTTCCGTATTTACCTCTCATTTCTGGAAGAGCTTACAAGATGCGTTGGGAACACGATTGAATTTCAGCACTGCGTTTCACCCTCAGACGGACGGTCAGTCTGAGCGAACAATTCAAACGTTAGAAGATATGCTTCGACTATGCGTATTAGACTTCGGAGGTAGTTGGGATACGTACCTACCTCTAGTCGAATTCGCCTACAACAACAGCTATCACTCGAGTATCGAGATGGCTCCATACGAAGCGTTATACGGGCGAAAATGTCGTTCCCCTATCTGTTGGGATGAAGTCGGTGAGCGAAAGCTCACTGGGGCAGAGATCATCCAGATTACGTCAGAAAAAGTTCCGTTGATAAATCAGCGTTTGAATACTGCTTCCAGTCGACGGAAAAGTTACGCGGACCCCAAGAGGAAGGATATCGAATTTCAGGTCGGAGACTACGTGTTTCTTAAAGTATCACCGATGAAGGGAGTAATTCGTTTCGGAAAGAAGGGTAAATTGGCACCGAGATATGTCGGACCTTACCAGATCGTAGAACGCATAGGCTCGGTTGCCTATAAGCTGGATTTGCCACCGGAAATGTCGCAAGTTCATCCTGTCTTCCATATTTCCATGCTTCGGAAATATGTACCAGACCCTTCTCGAATAATTCAACCGCAAGTGGTGGACGTGAGCGAAGAACTAACATACGAAGAACGGCCAGTGCAGATTGTCGATACGCAGATACGACAATTGCGAACGAAAAGAATTCCAATGGTGAAAGTTCTTTGGAGAAGTCAATCTGTAGAAGAGTGCACGTGGGAGACAAAAGAGGATATGAGGCAGAAATATCCATATCTGTTTACTCAAGGTACGTAGCTAATTTTAAATTCGAGGACGAATTTATTTTAAGGGGGGGTGAATGTAATACCCCAAAATATTTTAAGATAATTACGTCGTGCCACGTGTCGTGATTTCCGATAAATTAAATTAAGGAGAATTTAATTTAATTGTATCGGGAATTTAGAATAAATTTTAATAAGTCAATTAGCGGGATTTGGGGATTTGACTTCAGAAATTAATGTAAAATAATTTATAAATCCCGTAATGGATTTTATTTCACCAAAGTCCGCGAAATAATTTATAGTATTTATGGTAGAAGTTCCGAATCAATCAGAGATCGTTTAAAATTTGGACGCGAATAGGTTATGGACTAAATTGAAACTTTTGAAAAGTTTCAAGGACCAAAGTGCAAATTAGCCAGGTTATATATATATATATATCTTTTCCTTCAGATGAAGAAATCACCAGATCCTTCTTCTCCTTCTTCGTTCCAAAAACGGCGATAACGTACGGTTCGTCGCGCAGTTTCCGTTTCTCGTCCGTTTCTGAAATTCTATAACTCCAAACGATCGTATTTCGACGGGTAATTACGGTAAGCTTGACGTGTTACCGTTTCGTTGATTATATTTTGAGTTATATCGATTCAAAGTTTTAGGCCACAAAACGATTTTATCGTTCATTCGATTATAGGATCGTATTTGGGTGTTTTGAAGTTAGAAATAGCGTTTTAGTTACGTTTTGAGCGTTTTGGCACGATGGAGCACGTCGGAAAACGATTTCCGGGCAAAAGCCCATGGCTGTGCGTCACACAGCCGAACTGTGCGAACGCACAGCAGGACTGTGCAAACGCACAGTCATGGACTGTGCGAATGCACAGTCACACCGTGCAGACGCACAGTCCCCTATGCAATCGCACAGGCAGACATTAACTTTATACGCACAGTCCCCTATGCAATCGCACAGTGTTTTCGCCAATTGACCTAGTTCTTCGAGAAAATTTTATACGCGCATATCGAGATTTGAAATGGATTAATAATTGATTAATGTGAGACATTAACTTAATGAGGTTAAAAGAGAATTGAGGTAAAAGTGATATTTTATCCATAAACGAGTTTGATACCGTTTATTGGGATAATCACGTGAGAGGCACGACGGTTAATAAAGTTCAGTGTGTCTAGTCCCGAGTCTAGAGTCAATCTTAGAATAGGATTCTAACTCAAGTCAAATGTTTTAAAAATTTGCTTTAGATCCGGCGAGGCAAGAAGCAGCTGGACCAGTAGTTCGGGAAGCTTGACGTTCTAAAGCCCCGACGTATTTTTGGATAAGCGTTTTCTGTGAGTTTATACGATTTGCTTTTAAAGTATTTATTTAAGCAATTATTTTATATTGCTTTATATTTGAACTGCATGTTTTATATGCGAATTCTTTTTATGAATTGTATATGTTTGATTTGAAACCAGTATTGATCCGATGGAACGTGCTACCTATTGGGCGACAATAGGCCTGTGTGATCACCAGTTTTGATATGACTCAGCTGGGAGCTGATGATGAATATGAAATTTACGATTGGGTTATGATTTTGATACGAGAGAGCACTCGGCTACGGTGTAGTCTGGAGTCCACGTATCTAGTGGCTGGGCCACCAGCGAGTTGGACTCGCAATTGATATTTATGATTGGGTTGATCGATTGATTATTAGTATGTTTGAGGATTAAGGTTTCATTCGGATCCTGTACTTGGCTGTATATGATTGATTACGATTTTATGATTTATTTGAATACTTATTAGTAAAGGGTTAAATGCAAATTCATACACCAACTTTGACCTAATTTGCAATTACAACATAAACTTTGAAACTTGGCAATGTCAGTAACCAACTTTACACTTTTAGCAAATCGATACATCAAACGCAAAAAACACTAACGTGGACATTGTAATAAACCGCCATTTGTCGTTTTATGATTGGTCGGTGTACCAATTTGCCAAGAAATGAAAGTTGGTTACCGACATTGCCAAGTTTAAAAGTTTATGTTGTAATTGCAAATTAGGTCAAAGTTGGTGTATGAATTTGCATTTAACCCATTAGTAAATGTATGAACTCACTCAGTATATCCCAATATACTGACCCCTCGCGGATTTCCTTTCAGGATAAAGACGCTTTGAAGCAACGGACTTCTATCCTACTTCTAGAAGTCTGTATTTTTGAGTATGTAAAGAAACAGTACTTTACTCTTAGAGCTGCAGTAGATAAGTATTTTGTCAGTCAGCTTGTTTGTAAAGTTTTCTGTAAATATTACTTTAACGTTTTAAAGTTTTAAACGTTTTATGCTTGCTGCGTTATATATATATTGTGACTGCCAGAGGGTATGTGTGCCTGGCATGTGTGCTTCTGCATGACACGTGTTTATTTATGTCATGCATGTCGTTTATGTTTCGCGAAAAATTATTTTACGTTTTAGGCTTGCTACGGGTTTTGGAGCAACCACTCCCATTCCCTAGCGCCAGTCTCGGCCCTGAGATTGAGTCGTGACAACCTTTTTGGCAATTTAAGCCAAACGTTAACAAACCTTACAAAACAAATCCAAATGTTTCACCTTTTTAGCGATTTAAGCCAAACGTTTACAAACGTTACGAAAGAAATCCAAACGTTTCACGTTTTTAGTGATTGAAGCCAAACAAACAAACGTTACCAAACAAATCCAAACGTTTCCCCTTTTTAGCGATTTAAGTAAAACGTTTTACAAACGTTACAAAACAAATCCAAACGTTTCACCTTTTTAGCGATTTAAGACAAACGTTTTACAAACGTTAGAAAACAAATCCAAACGTTTCCCCTTTTTAGCGATTTAAGACAAACGTTTTACAAACGTTAGAAAACACATTCAAAAGTTTCCCCTTTTTAGCGATTTAAGCTAAACGTTTACAAACGTTACAAAACAAATCCAAACGTTTCACATTTTTAGCGATTGTATCCTAACGTTTCACCTTTTTAGCGATTTAAGCCAAACGTTTACAAACGTTACGAAACAAAAATAAACGTTTCGCCTTTTTAGCGATTTAAGCCAAACGTTTACAAACGTTACAAAATAAATCTAAACGTTTCACCTTTTAGCGATTTAAGCCAAACGTATACAAACGTTACAAAATAAAACCAAACGTTTACAAACTTTACGAAACAAAACAAAACGTTTCAGCTTTTTAGCGATTTAAGCCAAACGTTTAAATAAATTACGAAACAAAACCAAACGTTTAAAACGTTACGAAACAAATCCAAACGTTTCACTTTGTTCGCGATTTACGCCAAACATTTACAAACGTTACGAAACAAAACAAAACGTTTAAAACGCTACGAAACAAATCCAAACCTTTCACCTTTTTAGCGATTTAAGCCAAACATTTACAAACGTTACAAAACGAATCCAATTGTTTCACTTTTTTAGCAATTTAAGTCAAACGTTTACAAACATTACGAAACAAATCCAAACGTTTCACCTTTTTAGCAATTGAAGCCAAATGTTTGCAAACGGTACGAAACAAATCCAAACGTTTCCCCTGTTTTAGCGATTAAAGCCAAACGTTTACAAACATTACGAAACAAAACAAAACGTTTAAAACGTTACGAAAAAATCTAAACGTTTCCCTTGTTTAGCGATTTAAGCCAAACGTTTACAAACGCTAAGAAACAAATTCAATAGTTTCGCCTTTTTAGCAATTGAAGCCAAACATTTACAAACGTTACACAACATATCCAAATGTTTCACATTTTTAGCGATTTAAGTCAAACTTTTACAAACGTTTACAAAAAAAACCAAACGTTTTACCTTTTTAACAATTAGAGCCATACGATTACAAACGTCAAAAAACAAATCCAAAAATTTCACCTTTTTAGCTATTTAAGCCAAACATTTACAAACGTCACAAAACAAATCCAAACATTTCACATTTTTAGCGAAACAAATCCAAAAGTTTCACCTTTTTGGCGATTTAAGCCAAACGTTACAAAACAAAGCCAAACGTTTCACCTCTTCAGCGATTGAAGCCAAACGTTTACAAACGTTATGAAACAAATCCAAACGTTTCACCTTTTTTAGCGATTGAAGCCAAATGTTTACAAACGTTACGTAGCAAAACCAAACGTTTAAAACGTTAAGAAAGAAATCCAAACGTTTCGCTTTTTTGGCGATTTAAACCAAACGTTACGAAATAAATCCAAACGTGTCCCCTTTTTAGAGATATAAGCCAAATGTTTACAAACGTTAGAAAAGAAATCCAAACCTTTCCCCTTATTACTGATTGAAGCCAAATGTTTATAGACGTTACAAAATAATCCAAATGTTTCCCCTTTTTAGATATTTAAGCCAAACGTTTACAAACGATAGAAAACAAATCCAAACGTTTCCCCTTTTTAGCGATTGAAGCTAAACGTTTACAAACATTACGAAACAAATCCAAACGTTTCACCTTTTTAGCGATGAAAGCCAAACACGTTTACAAACGTTACAAAACAAATCCAAATGTTTCACCTTATTAGCAATTTAAGCCAAACGTTAACAAACATTACGAGATAAAACCAAACGTTTCACCTTTTTAGCGATTTAAGCTAAACGTTTACAAAGATTATGAAACAAATCCAACCGTTTTACCTTTTTAGCAATTTAAACCAAACGTTTACAAAGATTATGAAACAAATCCAAATGTTTCACCTTTTTAGCAATCTAAGCCAAACGTTTAGAAACGTTAAGAAACAAATCCAAACGTTTCACCTTTTTAGCAATTGAAACCAAACGTTTACAAGCATTACAAAACAAATCCAAATGTTTCCCCTTATTAGCAATTTAAGCCAAACGTTTACAAGCATTACAAAACAAATCCAAATGTTTCACCTTTTTAGCGATTTAAGCCAAACGTTAACAAACATTATGAAACAAATCCAAATATTTCACCTTTTTAGCGATTTAAGCTAAACATTTACAAACATTACGAAACAAATCCAAACGTTTCACCTTTTTAGCAATTTAAACCAAACGTTAAAAAACATTACAAAACAAATCTAAATGTTTCACCTGTTTAGCGATTTCAGCCAAATGTTTAAAAACGTTACAAAACAAATCCAAACGTTTCACCTTTTTAGCGATTGAAGCCAAACGTTTACAAGCATTACAAAACAAATCTAAACGTTTCACCATATTAGTAATTTATGCCAAACGTTAACAAACGTTACAAAACAAATCCATATGTGTCACCTTTTTGGCGATTGAAGCCAAACATATACAAACGTTACAAAACAAATCCAAACGTTTACATTATTAGCGATTTAAGCCAAACGTTTACAAACGTTACAAAAAAAATCAAAACGTTTAAAACGTTACGAAACAAAACAAAACTTTTCACCTTTTTAGCGATTTAAGCCAAACGTTTACAAACGTTACAAAACAAAACCAAACGTTTAAAACGTTACGAAACAAATCCAAACGTTTAAAACGTTACGAAACAAATCCAAACGTTTCACCATTTTAGCGATTAAAGCCAAATGTTTACAAACGTTACAAAACAAAACCAAACGTTTAAAACATTACGAAACAAATCCAAACGTTTCACCTTTTTAGTGATTGAAGCTAAACGTTTACCAACGTTATGAAACAAAACCAAACTTTTCATCTTTTTAGCAATTTAAGCCAAACGTTAACGAACGTTACAAAACAAATCCAAACGTTTCACCGTTTTAGCGATTGAAACCAAACGTTTACAAATGTTACAAAACAAAGCCAAACGTTTCACCTTTTTAGCGATTGAAGCCAAACAATTTCAAACGTTAAAAAACAAATTTAAACGCTTAAAACGTTTCGAAACAAATTCAAATGTTTCACCTTTTTAGCGATTTAAGGCAAACGTTTACAAACGTTACAAAACAAATCCAAACGTTTCACCTTTTTAGCGATTTAAGCCAAACATTTACAAACATTACAAAACAAAATAAAACATTTACAAACGTTACGAAACAAAACCAAACGATTCACCTTTTAGCTATTTAAGATAAACATTTACAAAAGTTACGAAACAATACCTAACGTTTAAAAAGTACGAGACAAATCCAAAATTTTAAAACGTTACGAAACAAATCTAACCGTTTCACCTTTTTAGCTATTGAAGCAAAACGTTTACAATCGTTACGAAACAAAACCAAACGTTTAAAACGTTATGAAACAAATCCAATTTTTTCACCTTTTTAGCGATTTAAGCCAAACATTTACAAATGTTATGAAACAAAACCAAAAGTTTAAAACGTTACGAAACAAAACCAAACATTTCACCTTTTTAGCGATTTATGCCAAACGTTTACAAACGTTACAAAACAAATCTAATTGTTTCACCTTTTTAGCAATTTAAGCCAAACGTTTACAATCGTTACGAAACAAAACTAAACGATTAAAACGTTATGAAACAAATCCAATCTTTTCACTTTTTTAGCGACTTAAGCCAAACATTTACAAACGTTACGAAACAAAACCAAAAGTTTAAAACGTTACGAAACAAATCCAAACATTTCACCTTTTCAGCGATTTATGCCAAACGTTTACAAGCGTTACAAAACAAATCCAATCGTTTCACCTTTTTAGCAATTTAAGCCAAACGTTTACAAACGTTACGAAACAAATCCAAACGTTTCACCTTTTTTGCGATTGAAGCCAAACGTTTCCAAACAGTACGAAACAAAATCCAATCATTTCACCTTTTTTAGTGATTGTAGCCAAACGTTTACAAACGTTACGAAACAAAACCAAACATTTAAAACATTACGAAACAAATCCAAACGTTTCACTTGTTTATCAATTTAAGCCAAACGTTTACAAACGTTGCGAAACAAATCCAAACGTTTCACCTTTTTAGCTATTGAAGCAAACGTTTCTAAACGGTACGAAACAAATCCAATCATTTCACTTTTTTTACCGATTGAAGCCAAACGTTTACAAACGTCGCGAAACAAAACCAAACATTTAAAACATTACGAAACAAATCCAAACGTTTCACTTGTTTAGCGATTTAAGCCAAACGTTTACAAACGTTACAAAACAAATCCAAACGTTTCCCATTTTTAGCGATTTAAGCCAAACATTTACAAATGTTACAAAAAAAAATCCAAACGTTTCACATTTTTAGGGAAACAAATCCAAATGTTTCACCTTTTTAGCGATTTAAGCCAAACATTACAAAACAAAGCCAAACGTTTACCATTTTTAGCGAATGAAGCCAAACGTTTACAAACGTTACAAAACAAATCCAAACGTTTCGCTTTTTAGCGATTTAAGCCAAACGTTTCTAAACGTTACAAAACAAATCCAAACATGTCACCATTTTAGCGATTTAAGCCTAACGTTAACAAATGTTACAAAACAAATCCAAACGTTTCACCTTTTTAGAGATTTAAGCTAAACGTTTACAAACGTTACGAAACAAATCCAAACATTTCACCTTTCTAGCGATATAAGCCAACGTTTACAAGCGTTATAAAACAAATCCAAACGTTTCACCTTTTTAGCGATTTATGCCAAACGTTTACCAGTGTTACAAAATAAATCTAAACGTTTCATCTTTTTAGCGATTTAATCCAAACGTTTACAAACTTTATAAAATAAAACCAAACGTTTACAAACGTTACGAAACAAAACATAACGTTTCACATTTTTAGTGATTTAATCCAAACGTTTACAAACGTTACGAAACAAATCCAAACGTTTCCCCTTTTTAGCAATTTAAGCCAATCGTTTACAAACCTTACAAAACAAATCCAAACGTTTCACCTTTTTTAGCGATTTAAGTTTAAAGGTTTTACCTTTTTAGCGATTTAAGCAAAACGTTTACAAACGTTACAAAACAAATCCAAACGTTTCACCTTTTAAGCGATTGAAGCCAAATATTTACAAACGTTAGAAAAAAAATCCAAATATTTCACCTTTTTGGCGATTGAAGCCCAAGGTTTACAAACGTTACAAAACAAATTCAAACATTTTACCTTTTTAGCAATTTAAGCCAAACGTTTCACAAAAAAATCTAATGGCACTGTTGAGACGTCCTTTGGCAAACATGCTGATGTCACTCCTCAAGTATTTTCTACACAGTTCATGCTTGAACCATTTCCACAAGAAAAAGGAGTTCATGTTGTCTCTTTTGATTTTGAAGGGCGTCCTATATATGCCTTTCAACGGGATGATCATTGTTTCGATGCTTGTGATTGTGATGATTGCTTAACAGATTTGGAGGATGAAGAAATCGAAGATGATCTCTAAAATTCAAGTTGTTGTTCTGAAGCTGATTTTCACAGGACATATGATGATAATGATCCTTTTATTCGGATGCTTGGCCAACCATCTGGAAAATATGATTATTTAGTTTCATACTCCCCTCCAGCAGATTTGATAACGCCTTCCCCACAAAAACCATTAAACTCACCCTGTCATAATCCACCTAAACCACGAAAAACATCACCACCACCACATCCTTGCTACAAAAAAGCCCTGAAATGGATAAGGAAGGAAGAACCAATACATAGAAACCCTATTGTGAAAGAAATCCCTCAAATCTGTATGTTTCAATCCACTTCATATAAAAAGGAATACCTCCTTTACAAGAAACCTTAACCTCCACTCAACCCATCAAATCAACCCCATTTATACAAAATCCCTCCACTGTCGAGCCAGATGGTACACTCAAACAGGTTTCTCAAGCAGAAGCAGTCTTGAACTGGCAAACACAGAATGTTATTGCTCAGAATCAAAAGGTTACTAAGCTTGAAGGAAATATCGATCAGGTCTCTCTTAAACTTAGTGATATTGATGACAAGTTTTAGAAAGATATCAAAAATAGAATCGCTGGTCTTCAAAGCAATGTTCAAGCAGGCCAAGATGAGATGAAGGTGTTAATTCAAAAATTATCTTTGAATGCTCTTGGTGCAAAGGAGATTGAAATAGGCAAATTGAAGGCAGACATTCAAGCCCTTGAAAAACATCTAAAACAAAGATCTTATTCTATGGATACATCATATCCCTTAAGCCCTTTTTCCTCATTCTATGCACATAAATTTGCCTTACCAACTACCACAAATAACTGTGTCTATGAGGTTAAAATGCCTTCTGAAGATGAGCTTAGAAGTCTTGATCTTGAAAGAGAATTGTTTAATATAAGGCTTCGAAAAGGAAAATTTCCCTCCACCAAAACTATTTCTTCATTTTTGGCTGACTCTGTCGATCAAGACACTAATGTTGGGTTTTATTGGTTCATAACGCAGCGGAATTTCAAAAATTTATCTAAAAACCCAAACCAAGATCCATGTAATTCGAATTAAACAGAACAATTACTTACTTGTATGTCGAATTCAACAGCAATGTAGGAAGGAAGGAGGTGGTTCACTTTGGTGATACCTGGCCTCGGATCAGAAACGCCTCCAAAAGAACACGTCCTCTACGAGTATCCACACGAACAGACCTTAGCCAAAACTAGTGCTTGTGTGCTAGCACTATTGCTTCACAAGCAATTTCGAATTTTAGTGATTTAGTGAATAATGAATTTCGTGATTCTCAAACCAACTGCTTAATGAGTATTTATAGTGATAAATAACACTAGGGTTTGAGACAAATTCGAATTTCAATCTCATTGCAATTCTACAAGTTTATGTTTATCAAAAACTCCTTTTTGATAATTATCCATATATATTAATTACTATATTTATTATCTTCCAAAAAATAATAAATTAAGGAAAACACTTATCCTTAAATTTCGAATTAATATATATATTTATTAATATATATATATATATATTACGAATTATATATATATATATATATATATATATATATATATATATATATATATAATTAATCACTTAATCACATTGGGCTTGTACAACCCATAACTGTTTTGGGCCTGTTCTTAGTGTGCGACCCTGTAGGTTCATATAACGTTGGCAGTAGGCTCGAAATCCCTATTTCAGCCCACAAGTCATAAGTGGCCTCTAGCAAGACATTATGACTAACCAAGTTATATGAATATCGATAATCCGATTTAACCATTTACAATAATATTTTAATCCCTTTGTCTCTCGATATCCAGATTGAATATAAGGCATAGTTATGTCATCCTTATAACATTCAATCATTAGTTTCTTGACTCTAAGTAGACTGAAAATGATAACTTCTTATCAATTAGCATGGCCATGCATTTTCTTCAGTCTATCTTCTTCAAGGGGCCCATAGATATCTTACTCAAATAAACGAGGGACAAATTCCTTCTCAGTCAATCACATTTCTCACATAGTTACTTTCATATCCAATGACAATCTATTCCATTGTCCTGTTAAAGATAATGAAAGACTGTATCAAAATATGAAATATCTATGTAGAAATCCATGATGATTTCAAGGTCAAAGGATTATACTAATAGAACTGTAATGAGAATTACTTATGACAGTGATCTATGTAGTATTCTCACAGTGGGTCATCCAGTGCCTTATTTCTCAAATAGCACCTATGATTTGACTTAATATCTCATATACATGATTAGTAAAACATAATCATCAGTCAACATCATACTAGTCTCAATGTTCTATTAAGACTACGGATAGATGGTATATAATTCTTTTATTAAACCTAAGGGTTCTACTATCAAGTCACATACTCGATGACCTTAGAAAGAATTAACCATTCAAGTATTTTAATCATTAATATAAAATGATAAAAACCGCCAATCAATAAATAATAAAATGATAAAGTCAAAACATGGTCAAACATGATTGACCTAGTGCATATCACTAACAATCTCCCACTTGCACTAGGCCCAATCTACATTAAATCTAATTCCCATGGACCTAGTATGACTCTCATGCTTAGGCTGTGGAAGAGCCTTAGTTAGCGGATCAGCAACATTATCATTTGTCGAAACTCTGCATATCTTCACGTCTCCTCTCTCAATGATTTCTCGAATGAGATGATAACGTCTAAGTATGTGTTTGGATCGCTGATGTGATCTGGACTCCTTTGCTTGTGCTATGGCCCCATTGTTATCACATAACAAGTTCACTGGATCGGATATACTAGGAACAACTCCTAATCCAGTTATGAACTTTTTGATCCAAACAGCCTCCTTAGCTGCGTCAGAAGCAGCTATATACTCAGCTTTTGTTGTAGAATCAGCAACGGTGTCCTGCTTCGAGCTCTTCCAGCTGAAAGCACCTCCATTCAAACAAAACACATATCCTGACTGTGATTTATAATCATCAATGTCAGTTTGGAAGCTAGCGTCTGTGTAACCCTTTACAATCAGCTCATCTTCCTGACCACCATACAGCAAGAATGCATCCTTGGTTCTTCTCAAGTACTTAAGGATGTTCTTAACTGCTGCCCAGTGACTTTCTCCTGGATTTGACTGGTATCTTCTCGTTGTACTCAAAGCATACGAGACATCAGGTCGAGTGCACAACATTGCATACATGATAGATCCAATAGCAGAAGCATATGGAATTTTACTCATGTGGTCTCGCTCATCCTGTGTCTTAGGACACTGAGTCTTGCTGAGACTGATGCCATGTGACATTGGCAAGAATCCTCTCTTAGAGTCTTGCATACTAAACCTGTTTAATACCTTATCAACATAAGTGCTTTGACTTAGGCCAATGAGTCTTCTAGATCTATCTCTATAGATCTTGATGCCTAATATATAAGCAGCATCGCCCAAGTCTATCATTGAAAAACACTTCCCTAACCATCATTTAACATTTTGCAGTATGGGAATGTCGTTTCCAATGAGTAGTATGTCATCAACATAAAGCACTAAGAAAACAATCGCGCTCCCACTAACCTTCTTGTATACACAAGGTTCATCTTCATTCTTGATGAATCCAAACTCTTTGATTGCTTCATCAAAACGAAGATTCCAACTCCGAGAAGCTTGCTTTAATCCATAAATGGATTTTTGAAGCCTGCAAACCTTTCCAGAATTCTCTGGACTGGCAAAACCCTCAGGTTGTGTCATGTACACATCCTCAAGTAAGTTTCCATTAAGAAACGTTGTTTTGACATCCATTTGCCATATCTCATAGTCATAATATGCAGCTATGGCAAGGAGAACTCGAATGGATTTGAGCATAGCAACTGGTGAAAAGGTTTCATCATAGTCTATACCATGTATTTGTCTGAAACCTTTTGCAACTAGTCTTGCTTTATAGGTATGCACATTGCCATCCATGTCAGTCTTCATTTTGAAGACCCATTTGCACCCAATGGTTTTTACACCATCCGTTGGGTCAATCAAGGTCCAAACTTGATTATCATACATGGATTGCATTTCAGATCTCATGGCTTCGAGCCATTTTTCAGATATTTATGGCCTCTTGATAGGATGTGGGTTCTTCTTGATCCACAATCATCACATCATTGTTCTCAGTGATGAGAAATCCATATCTCATAGGATTATGACGTGTCCTATCAGACCTCCTTTGGCCTTGTGGTACTTATACTGGTTCATCAATTGCTTGTTGATTCTTTTGAGGTTCCATACTTGGTACAATGCTATTTTGTGGTTCTTGAATTTCTTCAAGTTGTACTGTACTCCCACTGGTTCCTTTGGAAATAAATTCTTTTTCCAAAAAGATACCATTTCGAGCAACAAACACTTTGTTCTCATAAGCATTGTAGAAGTAATATCCTTTAGTTTCTTTAGGATATCCTACAAAAAGGCATTTGTCAGATTTGGGTGCTAATTTATCTGAAATTAGTCGCTTCACATAAGCTTGACATCCCCAAATCTTAAGAAAAGACAAACTAGGAGTTTTTCCAGTCCATATCTCATATGGTGTCTTTTCAACTGCCTTTGATGGAACTCTATTCAAAATGAATGCAGCGGTTTCTAAAGCATAACCCCAAAATGAGATTGGAAGATCAGTTTGACTCATCATTGATCGAACCATATCCAATAGAGTTCGATTTCTCCGTTCAGACACACCATTCCATTGTGGTGTTCCAGGTGGAGTCAATTGAGAAACGATCCCACAATCTCTTAGATGATCTACAAATTCTTGGCTTAAATATTCACCACCTCGATCAGATCTTAGTGGTTTAATATTTTTACCAAGTTGATTTTGTACTTCATTCTTAAATATTTTGAACTTTTCAAAAGATTCAGATTTATGTTTCATCAGATAAACATAACCATATCTACTGAGATCATCAGTAAAAGTAATGAAGTACTGAAATCCACCTCTAGCATTTGTACTTAATGGACCACATACATCTGTATGTATAAGGCCCAATAAGTTTTTAGCTTTTTCACCTTGTCCAATAAAAGGTGTTTTTGTCATTTTGCCCATTAGACAAGATTCACATGTTTCAAATGATTCATAATCAAATGAATTCAAAAGTCCATCTCTTTGAAGTTTTGATATGCGTTTCTCATTTATATGGCCTAAACGACAATGCCAGAGATAAGTAGAGTTTAAATCATTTGACTTAAACTTCTTATCATTGATGTTATAGATTGATTTTTCATTAGTGTCTTCAACATTTAAAATATAAAGACCACTACTGCGTGGAGCATATCCATAAAGAATGTTATTATGCGAAATACTGCATTTATTATTCCTAATAATAAATTCAAAACCATCCTTGTCCAAACAAGAAACATAAATAATATTCCTACACATGGTAGGTACATAATAACAATTGTTCAAAGATAAAATAACTCCACTAGGCAATGATAACTCATAAGTCCCTACAGCTAAAGCAGCAACTCTTGCTCCATTGCCAACTCGTAGGTCCACTTCGCCTTTTGTCAAACTTCTACTCCTTTTGAGACCCTGCACATTAGTACAAATGTGAGATCCAGATCCAGTATCTAATACCCATGAATCAGAAGTAGAAAGATTAATTTCTATAACATGAATACCTGAAGTGGTAGTCTCACTACCCTTGTTCTTCTTCAGATCATCCAGATATTTCTTGCAATTCCTTTTCCAATGTCCAGGTTCCTTGCAGAAAAATCAAGTTCCTTCCTTTGGCGGTTTTGCTTTGGGTTCATCCTTGGTCTTGGGCTTGGACTTGGGTTCAGACTTCTTGAAAGCCTTTCCCTTGCCCTTACCAGACCTTTTCATACCCTTTCCCTTGTTGACCATAAGAACATCCTTAATCTCATTCTTGATGTTCTTTTCAGCAGTTTGAAGCATCCCATGCAACTCTGTGGTGGTCTTCTCCATATTATGCATATTGAAGTTCATGATGAAACTATCATAAGCCTCAGGCAAAGATTGGAGAATAATGTCTGTAGCCAACTCTTGGGCAATTGGGAGACCGAGCCTGTCCAAATGTTCAAGATGACCCTTCATCTTCAAAACATGAGGACTAACTGAGCCGCTAGTAGTCAACTTGCAAGAAAGCAAATCCTTGATGGTATTGAACCTTTCAATTCTTGCTCTCTCTTGGAACATTTCCATGAGATCAGTAATCATGGTGTTCGCATCCAATTCCATCATTTGCTTTTGGAGTTCATTCTCCATGCATCCAAGCATAATGCAAGTGACATCAATAGAGTCATTGAGATGCTTCGTATAAGCATCCCTTTGAGCTCTAGTAGCAGCAGGAGCTGGTTCCTCAGGGAGGGGTTGATCAAGGATATATTCCTTTCTTTCTTGCCTAAGAACAATTCTTAGTTTTCTGCACCAGTCCAGAAAGTTAGTGCCATTGAGCTTATCCTTCTCAAGGATTGATCGCACTGATGAAGTAGGTGTAGTGTTCGTAGCCATCTCTACAACAATAAATATACAAGTAGCATTTAATAAAAGGCACAATAAAATTCCCACAACATATATCCATAATTCATATAAAAACCCTTAATGTTAATTTCAACAATTGAAAAATAATAGTGGGACAAGATCCATATTTCACCCTACTTCAAGTAAGCTTTGGCTTATCACTTTAAGTGTGGTTTATTTAGGTAGGTAACACTTTACCAATTACATCTCATGCAATTCTTGAACATAGAATATTAACATCACATGTAGTCTTGATATTCTATCTTATACCCTAGGTTCAAAACTATTTTGATAACCTAGTTAAGTCTAACCAAATCAAACATATGGATATCACTTTTATCCAACTTATCTTACTTAGATGACTTTATACATCATGCTTTGGCATAGCCTATACATAGCAATCTAAGTCTTGATAAGTGTTATTACAATGGGAGGTATATTGAAGACTTAATATTAAATAAGGGTTTGTTATTTGTCCTATTTAGTTATCCTATCTTATCACATGTAAAATAATCATGCAAAGCATATAACCAATAAGATAAACATTAAAAACAATATTATTTTACTATTTTAAATCATATTTAACAACAATCTTATAAATATGTTATTCATGATAATTTAAATCATATTTAAAATTTATCATTAAAGTATTAAAATAAAATACATGACAAAAACACGCCGGATTAAAAGGATAACGGTCCTTAATGGGGTGTATCAGCGGGGTCCAAGGGGCGCGGCCCCTTGGCGGGGTCTAAATAACAACAGTTTCATTAATTCGGCTCATAGCAGAATTAAATATAGTTTTATAAATTATGTTCATAACATAATTAAACACAGTTTTATCAATAGAATTAAAATAGTTTCACAAACAGTTTACTAATCCTATTTAAAACAGAATTACTAATAGAATCAAAACAGTTTCACAAACAGTTTACTAATCCTATTCAAAACAGAATTACTAATAGAATTAAAACCAGTTTCACAAACAGTTTACTAATCCTATTCAAAACAGAATTACTAATAGAATTAAAACCAGTTTCACAAACAGTTTACTAATCCTATTTAAAAACAGTTTTCCTAATAGAATTAAAACAGTTTCATAAACAGTTTACTAATCCTTATTCAAAAACAGTTTTATTATTCTGTTTCCCCTTTTCTTATCAATTCGTATGAACATTAATACTACGGAACCTTTAATCAAATTAAAACGTAATATTAATTTAGAACAGTATATTCGAAGTTTTAATCACATTAAACGATTAATCAAATTAATTCTTCATACTATTTTTCATACAATTAATCACATAAACGTTTTATTTATAATTACAACGAATTATAATTCCTTCAAAAACAATTTCGAAAAACAACCCCTTTTTCAAAACAGAACATACAATAAGCATATATCACATATATACTCAGAATCTAATTAATCAAATTGCAAGCAGCTCTGATACCACTGTTGGGTTTTATTGGTTCATAACGCAGCGGAATTTCAAAAATTTATCTAAAAACCCAAACCAAGATCGATGTAATTCGAATTAAACTAAACAATTACTTACTTGTATGTCGAATTCAACAGCAATGTAGGAAGGAAGGAGGTGGTTCACTTTGGTGATACCTGGCCTCGGATCAGAAATGCCTCCAAAAGAACGCGTCCTCTACGAGTATCCACACGAACAGACCTTAGCCAAAACTAGTGCTTGTGTGCTAGCACTATTGCTTCACAAGCAATTTCGAATTTTAGTAATTTAGTGAATAATGAATTTCGTGATTCTCAAACCAACTGCTTAATGAGTATTTATAGTGATAAATAACACTAGGGTTTGAGACAAATTCGAATTTCAATCTCACTGCAATTCTACAAGTTTATGTTTATCAAAAACTCCTTTTTGATAATTATCCATATATATTAATTACTATATTTATTATCTTCCAAAAAATAATAAATTAAGGAAAACACTTATCCTTAAATTTCGAATTAATATATATATTTATTAATATATATATATATTACGAATTATATATATATATATATATATATAATTAATCACTTAATCACATTGGGCTTGTACAACCCATAACTGTTTTGGGCATGTTCTTAGTGTGCGACCCTGTAGGTTCATAACGTTGGCAGTAGGCTCGAAATCCCTATTTCAGCCCACAAGTCATAAGTGGCCTCTAGCAAGACATTATGACTACCCAAGTTATATGAATATCGATAATCCGATTTAACCATTTACAATAATATTTTAATTCCTTTGTCTCTCGATATCCAGATTAAATATAAGGCATAGTTATGTCATCCTTATAACATTCAATCATTAGTTTCTTGACTCTAAGTAGACTGAAAATGATAACTTCTTATCAATTAGCATGGCCATGCATTTTCTTCAGTCTATCTTCTTCAAGGGGCCCATAGATATCTTACTCAAATAAATGAGGGACAAATTCCTTCTCAGTCACCCACATTTCTCACATAGTTACTTTCATATCCAATGACAATCTATTCCATTATCCTGTTAAAGATAATGTAAGACTGTATCAAAATATGAAATAGCTATGTAGAAATCCATGATGATTTCAAGGTCAAAGGATTATACTAATAGAACTGTAATGAGAATTACTTATGACAGTGATCTATGTAGTATTCTCACAGTGGGTCATCCAGTGCCTTATTTCTCAAATAGCACCTATGATTTGACTTAATATCTCATATACATGATTAGTAAAACATAATCATCAGTCAACATCATACTAGTCTCAATGTTCTATTAAGACTAGGGATAGATGGTATATAATTCTTTTATTAAACCTAAGGGTTCTACTATCATGTCACATACTCGATGACCTTAGAAAGAATTAACCATTCAAGTATTTTAATCATTAATATAAAATGATAAAAACTGCCAATCAATAAATAATAAAATGATAAAGTCAAAACATGGTCAAACATGATTGACCTAGTGCATATCACTAACAACTAAACCAAAAACCCCTTTTCCCACCTATGATACAATGATGGTCAATCCGATCCAGAATTTCCTTCAGACTTGTGACACCAACAAGATGCCTACTTTTGATATTTGTCAGATTGATACAGAATCCTCTTCATCTAGCCATTCAAAAAGTCTAGGTAGTTCTGACTTAGATAGTGAGGATCAGATACAATTCATGGCACCACCACCTAGTACTTCTCAGCAATCTTATAATGAAGAACCTCCAGAAGATGATAATGACGCTTTGAATTCAGCAGTCCACAAACCACATATGCACCCGCTTCAGGTGAATATACTAAAGCTACTGGATTATTCTCTACCTTGGATAATATCCCTCCTTCCCAATATAGGGATAGAATTCAAGAGTTCAGTGCTTGGCTGGAAAGTCAATTGCTTAAATCAGATGCTGTTCTTCATGATATCCTCCAGTTTTTTTGCTCTAGATTCACTGGAAAGTTACAAGATTGGTTTAATGGATTACCTCAAGAATTCAAGTTTACTCTTATAAATGCACCCACGGCTACATCATTCTTGAGATGTATTTATAATGAATGTTTAGGAAAAATCAATAATGATGAGGAGATTGCACGAAAAGAGTTTTATCAAATCCAATATTGCTTTTTAAAGAAAAGAGATCTTGATATTCACTTCCAGAGAATCTCTAAAAGATTTTATTGTCTTTCTGGCAACAAGAATCCTAATTTAAAGCAAGCCTTTTTAGCCTCTTTGCCAGAATTGCTGTCTACCAAGATGTTCACTGTGATCTAGCTGACAGATAAGAAAATAAATGATCTTAGTCTTAGAGAATTCTATCAAATTATGCTCAAAGCTTTATCTCAACTATGTGAACAGAAAAAGGTCTTGAATATGTATTTTTCAAGAAAGAAGAATCCATTGATGAAGTTATCATGCAACAGACCGGATCTAATGGTCAAATGTGATCTTCTTCTACATCATGCACTTGTCCGTCAAAGAAGAAGAGCCATTCCTTCAAGATGAAAGGACAAAAAAGGTTCCATAAACGATCTTCCAAAAGATGGCGGTATTTTAAGAAGAAGAAGTTCTGAGGAAGGAAAAAATCAAATAAGTGCTTCCTGTGTGGAAAAGAAGGTCACTTTGCAAAAAGCTGTGCTACGAAAGCAAAAAAATCTTCGAAACTTATTCAGCAAATCCAGCAAATGACTTCAGTTGATCTTGATGATGCTGATATTGAATCCTTATTTTCTGAAGAAGATGAGCCTGGTCCACATAGTTTATTTGCTATCAGCAGATGTGACGATGAACCTTCAGAAGATGATCTTCAATTCTCCTTCCAGCATCTAGCTGACAATGTTTATGCTACGTCTTCCCAACCTATTCCACATGTTATCGTCCAGATATATCAACAAAAGTTTGCACGACCTATCAAGGCCATAGCTTTCATGGATACTGGTGCTCGAAAGACGATTATCAATCCTGATGTGCTCCCACTGCAATATTGGGTATCCCATAAAGAATATTTCAGGGTAGAGTGAAAAGGGTTATTTATGCCCCTATGGTTTATCTCCAAGATCAATTAAGCCCTCAACGTCCGGAAAGGTTCAAATATGTAATAACCAAAAATATTTAAGTATTTAATTGGACTATGTGTCCAGTTCTGATTCGCCAGGGTGGCGATATCGGAAATAATTTCCAAGAAATTAAAGTAATTATGTGGAATTTAATATCATATTCCAATTCTAAAGTTGGAATTTCAATTAAAAGGAAAAATATTAAGAAAAGTCTCAAACTAGAGTTTAGGGACTAATATGGTAATTTAACCAGTTAAGTCCCGAAAATGGAAATTATTTCGCCAAGGTTCGCGAAATGTTTTATAGTAATAGTGGTAAAAATTTCGGGTCAATCGGATACCTTTTAAAATTTGGCCGCGGATGCGTTTTGGTCTATATTGCAACTTTTGAAAAGTTCAAGGACCAAATTATAAATTAGCCAATTAAGTCTCAGAAATAGTAATTGGAAGATGATTGACAGAAAGTAATAACCTTGTGTTTTTTTTTTTGACAATCGAACAATCTTTCATTAATAATAAAGAGCAGTTACAGGTGTAAGAATTCAGAAAGGGTATAACCGTTTCTAATGACCTGACATGGAACAAGATGTAAACCTTGATTCGCAGATCTATATACAAAATAAAATCAAAATTACATAACTGCTCTAACACAATAAGATCCAATCCTTTTCTGTCTAACAGAAGACTCACAAACTCTTCATAAAGAACAACAAATCTTTCATATAGAAAGAACAGCAAAACTTTCAAAAAAGAAAGACAATCGCTGTAAAATAGTTATAAAAAAAAACTAATATAACCTATAACGATTTCATCTTCAATCTTGAAAGGTCTTGATCCATCTCTGATTTGTTATTTGTATATATATTGAAATTGATGTGCCTCGTCGATAGATTTACCAACCAAAATGAAAAAGATGAAAAGGAGTCGGTCATTTATTTTATTGTAAAGCAATAAAAGAGAAATGGCTACCGCCAACGGCAAAAATAAACCATTGACGGCAGCCAAAGCGAAAAACAAAAGGAGAAACGCTTGACGGCTAGGGTTTTCTATTTGAGAGAGAGGGGAGGAAAGAAGGATACAAATGACTGTGATATTTTTAGTTTAATAATAACCTTGTGTTAGTATTATTGAATATAAATAATACGTAAGTAATTGAGTTAAAAGGATAATTTAACCATTGGTTAAATTAGAAAGTTTAAAAGAGAATTGGTTAAAGTGAAAGAAATGAAGGATCAAAGTAGCTAATTAGCCAATCTATATATAAAAGAAAGTGAAGGAATCAGATGATTCCAGAGAAAGAGAGAAGAACAGAGGAATGAAAGAAATACTTCAGATGAAAGGTTTCGACGATCGATTACGATCCGTCGCGGTTTCGCCGTTTCTCGTCCAAATCGAGCGTTCTTTATATCGATTTGTTGAGAATTCGATTCTCAACTATCTTTAAGCTTCAAATCGAGGTAAGCTCGACGTTTTTATTGTGAGAATTAGTGAATAAGGGTTATTTCGTTTTAACAAATTAAACGTATCGTAATCGCGTTTCTATAGTCGTTTTTGGTGAGAATTGAATAAGATTATATGTTATAGTAAAGTGGAAGCATGTCGGGAATGTCGGTGAGAGGCGAAGCGCCCGGAAAAGTCATTTTCCGGGGGCTGAATGTGCGAACGCACACAGGACCGTGCGAATGCACGGGACCCTTCGGGTGCTCGCACAACCAACAATCTTACATGTTTGGGCTTTTTGCCCTATTTAGACCTAGTTTTCGACTTTCAAAGTGTCGAACATTAAAAGGGATTACGTACCCCGAAAGCGAGAAATTTGGATATCGAACATAACGTGTTCGATTAGGGTTTCGAGATATAAGGAACCTAAGTTTAAGAATTGATGAACAAGAGATATAACGAATATCTCGACTAAGTATTAGGATACTATCAAAGTTAAGAATTGTATTTAAAATACGATTATATTAACCTAAGTTTATAACTTAGGGTTTTGATACTAAGTTCACGTTTATGAATTAAACGTACAGGTAATTCGGATAAGTAACTGAATTATCAAAGAGCTACTAGACCGACGAGCTGGAATAGCTAAAGGATCAAACAACGTATGGAGCTCGTGTTCATGGGATCTTTATACTATTATTATTCAGAAAGCGGTCAATGCGAGTGGCAAATTTACTTTCGCGTATTATTATTATAAAAGTTATTTTCATACAATATGAATATTATTATCAATATACCGTATGAAGATGATTCGTTCGTATAAGGTATTATGTTTGATGAATTTGATAATATGAATGCTGTTGTATTCGTTGTTTTGAATATGTGTATCTAGTGTGTGATTACCAGTATTGAGTCAGTCTAATGTGCTTGACTTTTTGATTAAGATTTAATATATTTATGTATGATATAATACGAATACGGTGTAACATGAACCCCGTATCTAGTGGGTGGGACCCACCAGTGGGTTGGACCCATCAGTGAGTTGGACACACACTTTGAGATTCGATACGAGTGAGCACTCGGTTACGGTGTAACCTGGAGTCCTCGTATCTAGTGAGTTGGACTCACACTTTGAAATTAAGAATGTTTGCTGTTTGCTTATATCATGAATTTACATACGTATTAAGCATATGCCGCTATATTTTGATAATACCATTAGTAAATTGCAAACTCACTCAGTATTTTCCCAAATACTGACCCCTCACTCTGATGTTTGCAGGTAGTCGTAGTCGGATCAGACAAACCACCTCCATTGTGCCAGAAGTCGTTGGACTTACACAAGTATGAAATCCTAGAGCTGCAGTAGTCAGTAGGTGTCAATAGAAAACTTAAGATTTGATTTCAAATAGTAAATTCTTAATGTAAACTCTAATATGATATTTCAATATCTATAAGTATATTATTTAAAAGAGTCTTCCAAAGATGTTTTATATATAATATTATACTTTTAAATGCAAAAAATTATTAGTGGTTTTAGGCTTGCTACGGGTTTCGGAGCTACCACTCCGATTCCCTAGCGCCGGTCTCGGCTCAATAATTTGGGTCGTGACAATTGTGGTATCAGAGCAGTTGGTCCAGTTACCTCTGCTAATATGCATTTTTCGGTTATGTAACCTATGAACTACTGCAGCTATAGAATTGAGGTTTGTTTGATCCAAGTCGTTAGCGTGATCTGCTTTGTGATCAATATGACAGATTGATTTGTGAAATGTTTGTTTGCTTCTTGTGACACATATATATAAGATATATACGTGTATGTTGTTTCGATGGGCCAGGCATACATGATATGCTTTTTGAAATGAAGCTTCTTGGATATGTATTGTCTCCTATGAATAGAATATAATTGGTATGAATGTGATTTGATGATATATATATATATATATATATATGTGTGTGTGTGTGTGTGTGTGTGTGTGTGTGTGTGTGTGTTTAACATCGAATAACGCGAGAGATGCTATTGAATTCGACCGATCGAAATTTCAAAAAGAGAATGACGAGGAGATGCAAAGTTACAGAAGTGGAAGAGCTTGTCAGGTACAAAGTTTAAAGGTCTAGAGAACTTACAAAACTCGAAGTTCATAACTTTTAAAAGTTATTTGTTTAACAATTTTAAAAGCATAATTGTGCCTAGACCCGTAATAGCCATTGATAATTTCCACGACATCGATAGAAAATACATCACTACATACATCAATACATGCATCATATGCATTATTCTCAGACGAGGAGGTGAGATGTGGCAACTCTTTAGGGATGAGAGACGTCATCACCCTAGTGCACAATTTTGCTAAGATTTAAATGAAATTTTCAAATGAGTCGTTTTATTTGAAAGAGTTTTCAAGAAGTTTTGTTTTTATGTAAGTATACCTAGACCAGGACTCTATGACGGAAGTGAAGTGCTCGCGAGCAAGCTGCGATTAAAGCTATGAGGTGAATGAATACTTATAGTTGTGAGAACATAGGATTTGTGCCTCTAGCTAATGAACTTAGCATTAATTAAACAGACTAGTGTCTGACTAGAATAGTAGATATGTTCGGATAGTAAAGCATATCCGATTAACAACGTATAGAACATATATGTTATGTTTTCATACTCTTAATGCTTGATTAAGTCCATGTGAGCGGAATGCTCGCAAGACTTAAGATGCGTAATCAAGAAAATTTAGGGGACACTGATTTTCTTGAATCTGGTCAACATAGATGCTTATAGCTACTATAGTAATATGCGTATAACATATACAACGTGATTATATGTTTTCATAATTTGCTAAGTCTACAATGAGTCAGAACACTCAGAAGACTAGCAATTAGAGACGAAATCATAGAAGGTCAAAAGGAAGGAGATGTTCCTAAAGTCCAACGTACGTGTACAGCGATTAGTAGTGATGATTAACAAGTATTATATTTTAAGGAATTTATCAGTATTCCTTTATATAATCGCTATACTATGAACAAAGAACTGCGCAAATGTGTGTTGTTGCACAACAAGTATATGGGACGCGAGAAGAAGATCGAGGTAACAAAAGCGAATACAACCTAGTCCAATTGGCCAGCAAAGGCCAAAAATGAGATGAAGGTCAATGGGAACTTAGCAAGATAAAGTGCGAATATACAAGCATCGGGAGTGCCGCAGTAACCCAACGTCGTGATGGATCAATTAGCCGTAAAAGCAACTGATATAAGGAATTGTGTGCCAATAATAAAACGATGGATACAAAGACAATATAAAGGTGAAGAAAGGAACACATATAGAGGTTTGATAGTAGTATACATAAGTTAAGACTAAAAGAGCTTGACGGATCAAGCGGTAAGCTAGATCCTCTAGGAAAAGTAAAGTAAGATGCTTGTACACATCGAGCGGATGAAGGATAAACAGTATTGTCGAATTAGGGCGTCGATGAAAGGTTCAATCCATGATTAATTTCGACAAGCACTTAAAGCAATGATAGACTAGATTATATGAACCAAGTTTGTAACCCGACTTGGGAAATTCTTTCTATCATTAGTTCCGGTTAAGGGTAATCGGGAAAGATCAAGGTACTTAGATCATAAGATATGATGAAAGTGAATAATTGAAATATACGATAAGAAAGATTGAGAGATAAACAACAAGAACTGCAATCGGTGAATTAAGAATTGAAACTTCCACCTCTAGGTTTCGATTATGAAACAGAATAGTAGGCTGTGAAAGGTGTTAGTATTATGTGTCCTGGGTCCATTTTATCGTGTATATTTGTAGAACTAATCCCAATGGCAAAAGATATATATGTCTTATTTGAACTAAGTGTCTCAAAAGATATATACGATCCGGACCCTCGTGTCCCGCTGTGCCAACAAAAGGTACAAATGTAATGGATGCTTGTGAAGTGCTAAACCTTAAACTTCAAGTTAGATCAAATAAAGAGTAAAGTGTATAATGTGATTGATATAGAAGATTGATTATGATCCTTAAAGGATTAAGATGTGTTAGACACGATCAAACTTGTTTGATAAATTCCCAGACGAAGATCCTCAGGAAGAGGACTTCGGGGAAGAAGAGTTATCATAAGAGTCCGATGTCGAGGAGTACCAGAGTGAGCATTTCTTGTCCAGTGTGCGAAAATATCGCAATCTGAATGAGCATGCAGAGATAGCCAACTGTCAGGCATAAGTGACTCTGAATCAGGTTGGGAGGCAAATGCGCTCCTTTTCACGAGGAATACTACCAGTGGGACTGTATTCCACTGACTTTCTGCGTATAATCAAGGGAGTGCCAGAGGTACATGACGTGTATGATAAAGTATAAGGATGCAAAAGTAGATTATGGATAATAAGAAATCAGTTAAAGTAACCAGAGTTAAGAAAAGTACAGATAACTTGCTTATGACGCAAGGAACTCGATAAAAGTGATCGAGGAAAGGAAAAAGACAAAAGTCATGTGGAGAGTTGACAAGGAGATTAGAGAAATGAAACTTTATGTAGTCGCGGACACATAGAAATAAAGAAGGATAAAGAGGATCAGATGGATCAAATTCTATGTAGTTGTAAACACATGGAAAGGGAAAAGGATAAAGATGATAGAAACATAAGATCAGATTCACTGAAAATTAAAATGTTAGTAAAGGTATAATAGAACAATATGTAAGTAATCGAGAGCGCACTACGTCGATAATTCAGGCAAAAGAAACTGCAACCCATTATTTAATTGGTAATCGACGTTCAGGGTGCTGAAATGAGGAATATCAGAAATATGAGATACGATAGAGGTGATACCAGTGTGTGATCGGCTTTACAGATGGCCATGATGATAGTAAAAATACGATAAGATGATACGTATACGATTGAGAACGTATTATCTCAGAAATTCAGATGAATGTGGCCTTTCTATTAATGATCGATGTTGCGAATATTAAAAAAAACAAGTAGTACACGATGTACAAGGTGCGCTGAGAAAGAAAGCAAAGAATGCAGTAGAAGATAATTAAGAGACACGATAAGAGCGTGAATAAGAAACGCAAGAAGAATACCATAGGATCATAGCACTTAGGCTATTAATCCTATTCATTGACTAAGGAAAAGAAATCAAAGAAAAATTACAAAGAAGTACATCTACGATATGGATAAAAATAGGAATAACGAGTGGAATAGCAGGATCGTGGATGATAATGAGAAGTAAGCTTAATGCTACATGAAAGTAAAGAGAAATGATTTGAGAGCTAAGAACCAAACTAAGATTGAGAATTGAAAAGAAGATATAGATAAGAAAGAGTTGGATTATGACGATAAATGCTAAAAGCATCTTTTAAGGTCAAAAGACGAACAAGGTCATGAAGACGACAGAGAAAAGAAAAGTGTAGATGAAATGAGAAAGGATGATGAATTAAAGATCAAGCATGGAGTGAGCGATGATGTCATCAGAAGACATTCTGATGTAAGTATATGATTGGAAGAAGATTAAGATCCTCAATTAAGGATTATAAGCAAAGAAAGCTTACCAGAACATTGGTCACACGTTGTCTTATTAAGATAAGAAGTCAGCGACCAATATAAAAATCCTAACTGGTTGAAAACCAAATTGATGAGTGAAATCGATGTGAAATAAAAGGGACATGCATTTCAAGAAAACTGTATCAAGTAAAAGAAAAAGGAAGTAAGTCAATAAATATACGAGGTACATTGACGTAAGAAGAAAGGCAAGTAAGCCTTACAAGGAAAGTAAACGAAGACCTTATAAAGATACGTCATGAGGATTCACCTCATGAATAACCAGGATAAACGACGATAACAGGAGTAACAGTAATACAAAAGAGGGTAGCGGATAAGAGGATAAGTTCCTAGAACTACGATGAATAACAATGGAATGACAGCAACAACAATATAAACGAAACTACAATGGGTATTCACATTACTCAACAAGGAATGATGGTAAGATCAGACGTATTGAATAAAAGTAAAGAATCAAGAACGGAGAATCGTAAGTACAGATGTGTACGACTAATGTCGTCATAAAAGGGAGATATCGAATGACGAGGATTATCGTCCTTATAAAGTATCACTGGAACGAACTATCATTGGATATCAGTAAGGAACTGAAAGTTCAAAAAAAAAGGGAAATCAAAAGTAAGGTTGTCAGTGATAACTGACATCAAAGTGCAAGAAGTACAGAAATTGGAATAACAGTTCCATGTGCTGACCAGTATCATAAGATAAACACGGTATCCCTACGACGAATAAAATTCTAGATGTAAAGGGGATTAAAGTAAGTAAGAAAAGTATATGAAAATTTGAGGACGAATTTTTAGAAGGGGGGAAGAATGTAATACCCCAAAATATTTAAATATTTAATTGGACTATGTGTCCAGTTCTGATTCGCCAGGGTGGCGATATCGGAAATAATTTCCAAGAAATTAAAGTAATTATGCGGAATTTAATATCATATTCCAATGCTAAAGTTGGAATTTAAATTAAAAGGAAAAATATTAAGAAAGGTCCCAAACTAGAGTTTAGAGACTAAAGTGGTAATCTAACCGGTTAAGTCCCAAAAAGGGAAATTATTTTGCCAAGGTTCGCGAAATGTTTTATAGTAATAGTGGTAAAAATCTCTGGTCAATCAGAGACCTTTTAAAATTTGGACGCGGATGCGTTTTGGGCTAAATTGCAACTTTTGAAAAGTTCAAAGACCAAATTGTAAATTAGCCAACTAAGTCTCGGAAATAGTAATTGGAAGATGATTGACGAAAAGTAATAACCTTGTGTTAGTATTATTTATTTGAATATAAATAATACGTAAGTAATTGAGTTAAAAGGATAATTTAACCATTGGGTTAAATTAGAAAGTTTAAAAGAGAATTGGTTTAAGTTAAAGAAATGTAGGATCAAAGTGGCTAATTAGCCATCTATATATAAAAGAAATTGAAGGAATAAGATGATTTCAGAGAAAGAGAGAAGAACAGAGAAATGAAAGAAATGCATCAGATGAAAGGTTTCGACGATCGATTACGATTCGCCGCAGTTTCGCCGTTTCTCGTCCAAATTGAGCGTTCTTTATATCGATTTGTTCAGAATTCGATTCTCTACTATCTTTAAGCTTCAAATCGAGGTAAGCTCGACGTTTTTATTGTGAGAATTAGTGAATAAGGATTATTTTGTTTTAACGAATTAAACGTATCGTAATCGCGTTTCTATAGTCGTTTTTTGTGAGAATTGAATTAGATTATATGTTATAGTGAAGTGGAAGCATGTCGGGAATGTCGGAGAGCGGCAAAGCGGCCGGAAAACTCATTTTCCGGGGGCTGAACTCGGTGTGCGAAGGCACACGGGGTGTGCGAACGCACACAGGACCATGTGAATGCACGAGACCCTTTGGGCGCTCGCACAGCCAGCAATCGCACCTGTTTGGGCTTTTTGCCCTATTTAGACCTAGTTTTCGACTTTCAAAGTGTCGAACATTAAAAAGGAAATACGGACCCCGAAAAACGAGAAATTTGGATATCGAACATACCGTGTTCGATTAGGGTTTCGAGATATAAGGAACCTAAGTTTAAGAACCGATGAACAAGAGATATAAAGAATATCTCGACTAAGTATTAGGATACTATCAAAGTTAAGAATCGTATTTAAAATACGATTATATTAACCTAAGTTTATAACTTAGGGTTTTGATACTAAGTTCACGTTTATGAATTAAACGTACAGGTAATTCGGATAAGTAACCGACTTATCGACGATTTACTAGACTGACGAGCTGGAATAGCAAAAGGATCAAACGATGTATGAAGCTCATGTTCATGGGATCTTTATACTATTATTATTCGGAAAGCAGTCACTATAAGTGGCAAATTTACTTTCGCGTATTGTTATTATAAAAGTTATTTTCATACAATATGAATATTATTATCTATATATCGTATGAAGATGATTCTTTCGTATAAGGTATTATGTTTGATGAATTTGATTATATGAATGTTGTTGTATTCGTTCTTTTGAATATGAGTATCTAGTGTGTGATTACCAGTATTGAGTCAGTCTAAAGTGCCTGACTTTGTGATTAAGATTTGATATATTTATGTATGATATGATACGAATACAATACGAGAGTGAACTCGGTTACGGTGTAACCTGAGCCCCGTATCTAGTGGGTTGGACTCATCAGTGTTGGTGCAGCGGGACGTGAGGGTCCGAATCGTATATTTCAATTCAAAATTGGAATTCCAACAATTCAGATCCAGAAATTGATCATATCAATAACAAATGGATCGTCGTATCATCTAGTAATTAAAGCTCGCATCTAGAAACCGTAAGAAGAATACCTATGTCGATTATCCAACGTAGTCCCGATAGTACGGCGACCTCAAGCTCGTCCACACGAGTATGCGTCCGATTGAATCCTCACCTTGAAGTAATCTGCAAGAGTTCCTCTTGCCGGGCAACCCTAAACTCAAATTCTCTCCTCGATTACGTCTTTGCTGGGATGTATGAAAAACTTTCTCCAAGATTTTTTGTGATTGATGACTACTTGAACTCCTTCAAATATGGTCTCTTAAGTGTTGTGTGTTTTTAGAATGAGCAAAGGCAACCTCTTTTTATAGGGTAGAGCTTTGCTTAAGAATGCAACACCTCACATGCTAGGTGTCACACACCAAGCAAAGTTGTTGCCACCATTCGACACCTCACATGCTAGGTGTCACACACCAAGCATAGGTGTTTCCACCATCTGACACATCACATGCTAGGTGTCACACATCAAGCATTGGTGTTGCCACCTTCTGACACGTCGGATGCTAGGTGTCACACATAGAGACATACATGACATCATCACATGACATCATCACGTGACATCATCGTATGACATCATCGTGACATCATCACATGACATCATCGTGACATCATCACATGACATCATCACATGACAATATTGACATCATCACATGACATCATCGTGACATCATCACATGACATCATCGTGACATCATGCTAACTTGGATAAAATATAATTAGGTACCTACTAATTTATAACTCTTACAAATTAGTCCCTAATTGTATTTGTTTTTTCATCTTAGATTAATTTCCGAGATATGCTACTATCTATATTAAATCTATCTCTCGTAAACTCAATCGGTTGTACACCCTATTGTGTGTCACCAACTAGGTTCACATCTATATGGTAGCGAGAGTCATAAGAAACGCCTTTCTTATATTAAATAATTAAATCCCATTAATTATTAATTTCCGTAGATCGTGAGTGACGTCTAGCAACATATCACGACCCCAAAATAGATATGAATGTTTCGATGCATTCTTTATGAACCAATGTTCATAATTACCATACACTCAAAATTCCCTTCATCTAAGATTCTGATCTCGACTAGTGTCATGGTTAAGTCAAACACTGTTTGTCTTGATCATATGACCTCATCTCAGTTCTTATTCTTGATAAATATGACTTCCACTAGAAACAACTTTATAAGTAAGTCATATACACCTGCGCAGGTTTTATCATCCATCAAGAACAATTTGAGATAGCATAGAATCTTTTCTCCGTTCATCCGGAGTGATAAATCCTCTCTTGGTTAAACCCTTATCTCCATATAAAACAAACTAGAGCCAACACATCCCGCGACCGTAGCTCATGAAAGATCTAGGGATAAGGAGTATCAAACTCTAATCACCTATATACAAGATAGTGTCACCGCAAGTCAAAGGACATATGTACAATTATGAACTAGATGACATTAAATTGACTTTGATGAAATACCATGTATAAGTCATCTAGCGTCACTTGTTTGACCCACTCAACATCTTGGGTGTCCACATGAGAATAAACAGAGGTGACAATCTTTCCGGGATAATACGATGCCCTTATTCGTAGGACCCCATCGATCGTGAACTGTTATTTAGATCACTTGTATAATAGAATCTGTAATTCATATTCTTAACACCTTAAGAAGAGATTCTATCACAATGTGATAAGGACAATACGTAATAAATGAACACTTAGTTCAATTAGAACATATAGCTTTGCCATTGGGATTAGTTCTACGAATATACATGATAAAATGGCCCTAGGGCACATACTACTAACAATCTCCCACTTGCACTAGTGCCATTGGCAACTATATGTAAGCCCCATCTTCACAAGATGTAAACCTTAATGACTCTAAGTCATGAGCTTTGTCAGTGGGTCAACCGTGTTATTGGCTAATGTTATCTTTTAGAGAAAACCTTTTCTCTTTCCAACACTTTCTTTAGATAATATGATAATGTCTTTCCTTATGTTTAGATAAAAACTGAGACCCAGTTTCCTTTGCTAGGGCAGTAGCACCATTGTGGTCGTAGAAAAGAGGAATTGTCGATTTAATGGAAGAAAACCGTACTTAGTCTTATTAAGAACTATTTTATCCAAACACCTTCTATTAGAACATCTCATGCCATAATATACTCGGCTTATATAATGGAACCTGGAGTTGATTCTCGCTTAGAACACTTCTAGCTTACTACTCCTTCATCATAGATAAATATGAATCTGGAGATAGACTCTCTATCATCCATATCTGATTTATTAATCAGAATTTGTAAAACGGTTTACTTAAAAAACCTTGTTCTCCATTATTTAAGACCATATCTTTAGTTCTTCATAAGTACTTAAAGATATCCTTAACGACCATCCAATGTTCTCAACATGGATTTGATTGAAATTGATTAGTCCCACTAACCGCATAGACAAATTTCTAGCTTTATAAGTGACAACACATACGTCAGACTACCAATTGCCGAAGCCTATGGTATCTTTGCTAGATTCTTTCTTTCTTTAGAAGTCTCAGAAGACATTCCTATTCAAAGAAGAATTTCATGGCTAACTAGTATCAATTTTCTTAGAACTTCCATATTGAACTACTTCAATATCTTTTCTAAGAAGAGCCTGTAGGAGAAATCACTTACTCTCTTAGATCTATCTCCATAGATTCCAACACTGAGAATATAAGCTACTTCTTCGAGGACTTTGATGGAGTACGTATTAGATAAACCAAAGTTTTACAGAAGTTAACATTCCGATATTATTATGTATTAGTAATATGTTATCTAGATACAAGATCACAAAAGTGAGTCTGCTCCCATTAACCTTCTTGTAAACATTGGGTTTATCATCGTTTTTAATAAATTCGTAACTCCTTACGGCTTTATCAAGACGACGAATCTCGAAGCTTTGTTTCCATCCACTAGGGATCATTTTAGCTTACACACCTTGGAACCTTCTTTGGATTCAAAATCCTCGACTTGTTCCATATAGATTTACTCCATTAAGGAATGTGGTTCTTACATCCATATGTCCAACCACAAAATCTAAATGTGTAGCCTTGGTAAGAAAAATCTTGATGGACTTAAGCATGGCTACCGGCGATAAAGTGTATTCACAATACAACTTCTTGCCTCTAGCAAAACACTTTTGCAACAAGCCTAGGTTTAAAGGTCTCCACCTTTCCATTAGTACCAATTTTACACTTGAAGATCCATTTAAACCTTATTTGTATAATACCTTTGGATGGATTGACTAGCTCTTAAAATTTGGTTACTATAAATGGAATTCATTTCAGATTTTATTGCTTCAAACCATTTTTTTAAGAATCTATATCATATATAGCTTCTAAATAAGTAGAGGAATCAACACTTGATATTTTTCTCCATGACTAAACAACTCTTGTTTATAATGCGGGAAAACCATATCTCTCTGGTAGACGAGATACTCTACTTGATTTTCGAGATGTTAATGTAGATACATCTTTTACTAACTCTAGCTCTTAGTGGGTTTGATCAATCTTTATTGATTCATTATTTTGTTGGTAACTAGATGACTCCTCATCTAATTCTATATTCCTTTCTCAGTGTCCCTCTTGAATAAACGCTTTACTAAGAAAGACTACCACCGATAAACAACGATAGTTTTTTCGGTTTGAATATAGAAACAATATCATAAACTGTCTTTAGGATATCCAACATAACCTTTCCATGATTGATTTTGATTCCAAATTTATCGGATATCAGTTTCCTGATATGTTCCAAACAAATCTTAACTTCCTTAAGACTTGATTCGATACCTTATCTCATAAGGTACCTATGGAGCGAATTTAGTTGGAATTCAATTTAGAATTTTATTTGCGGTAAGAAGTGCATGACTCCAAACGAGATGGATAAATCACTATATAGCCCATTATTTATCGTATCAAGTCCCACATTGTACGATATCTCCTTCTTGACAGACACACCATTCAACCATGGTGTTCCCAAGGAGTATGCTGAAAAATAATACCACATTCCTTTTAGGAACGTATCAAATTCTGTACTCAAGTATTCTTCCCTTTTTGATCACATCGTAAAGTTTTAATACTTTTTCCAATTTGGTTTTCTACTTCATTCTTGAAGTCATTTGAACATTTCAAAATTTTCATGTTTGTTCTTCATAAGACAAACTTAACTATATCGTGATAAATCATCGATGTAGAAAATGAAGTATATGTATCTACCTTGGTCCGTATAAACATACGATATACATCACTATGTATGATCTCTTAAACGGCCTTGGCTCTACCACTTTGTACCACAAAGAATGATCATGTTATTTTTCCTTTAAGATACGACTCATAAGTCAGAAGCGATGCAAAATATTGATTGCTCAAGATTCTCATCCTATCTAACTTGTTAAGTCTATCATTTGCAATATGTCCTAATCATAAGTGCCAAAATTATTTAGAGATTTGATTACTTATGCTATTTATTTTAAAAACATATTTTGCATCAAACATCTTTAATCAAATAATAAAAACCATTTTGTACATATCCACACCCAACTCCGTAATATTAAACATAATACTACAAACATCCTTTGTAAATAGAAAATCAACTACCAAATTTGTCATACAAATTCGGACATGATATTCCTATATATATTGGGTACGTACAAAAATCTTGTGTAAGTACAACTTATGTTTATTTAAGAAAATTGAAGTTGATCCTATAGCTCTTGTCGCAACACTTGCGTCATTCCTGAGATTGAAGATTACTTCATATTTTTCCTTTCTTTTTCACTTTTACTAAATCCGTAAAAGATAAACAAATGTGAGAATGAGCATCGGTATTCAATACCCAAGCTTTTAAATGAGCAATTGACATTGGAACATGAGATAGAGACATTCTTGATGGAATTGTCGTTCCTCCCATCATTGCCCTTTAAGTATTCAGAATACTTAATGCAATTTCCATTTCAATGTCTTTCGGTTTGACAAAAGAAACACTTTCTTTTAGTAACCGAACCGCCTTTCAAATATTCCAAATATTTTCGGAAATGACTTATTTTGTCCTACATCTTAACAAATGAAAACATTTTTCTTTGTTAACCGATATGCATTTCTTTTTCGCAATAGCCTTGGAGGCATCTAAATATCTTAATCAAACAAAAATGATTTTAAACCACTAGCCGATTACTATCGTGAATGCCACTTTAAAGAATTCTATTTAATCTTATTATCTCTTAGACAACAAAGATCTCTAATTAGTATTCGTGTTATTTTGTGTATTTAACCATAATGATTTGGTCTTTATCAAAATGGCCTCCCACTATGTTTTTCGAATCCTACACTTCCAAAATAGGAAACGTGAATCTTTGTTGAAAAAGATTTCAAGCGGGTGATTGAATTCTTGTAGTCATTGTTCTTTCCCTCAGGTACGCCTAATTGCCGTTATTGGGATCACAATGTACTACAAATGAACAACACTTGGTCATCATATCTCATATGAGGTTCAATCATTTTCAGCTCCTAATGTTTTCACCCTCAGATACCCATTGTCGTTATTGGGTTTCAGCATTAGTTAAGTTTAACTCATTGAATCAACTAAGATGTATCAATTCGAATAATACACAACTCAGGTACGGCTAATTGCCTTTATTACCGTGTACTATAACGATACACCCGTAACATCTCATGCTTAGCAATAAACTCAACAACGGCCTCTTGACGATATCATCTCACCCCTATGTATCCATAGCCGACAAGATGATAACTCAAAGCGTGTTAGTTTATTGCTCCAGTAGAGAGCCATTGATAAATCAATTTAATGATTAATCAATATAAACTTAATCTTCTAACTTTTAGGAAGATTTCTTAGGGTTTTAAGTTATTCTGGTCTCACTAAGCACATAACACATTTTAGCATGCACCTCATACATATTAAAGCTAAAATGAATCATGCAATCACATATGTATGATCATGGACTTCCTAGGTCTCATTTTTTAGCCACAAAAGAATGAGCAAACTATTACTTGTTCCGTATGTTTTGTTGATGACAATATAATGCACAAGCAAGTCACGTATTGTGTTAAATAATCACATTAGAAAAATTCCCAGGATAGATTGTAGGGTCACGAGCGGACCACTTAAGTACCAATCTCCTAGACAGAATTTAATCAAATGTAATTAATGTCACAATAGCGTTTGCTCGTTTTTGCAAACAAGACCTAAGCCCTCGGAATTATAGATTACATGCCTATTAGTAATTCCTAAGTCCATGATTATTAATACACGCATTCAATCGTAAAGCTTTAATACTTGACGATATGGTGACTCAGATACCACTGTTGGTGCAGCGGGACGTGAGGGTCAGAATCGTATAATTCAATTCAAAATTGGAATTCCAACAATTCAGATCCAGAAATTGATCATATCAATAACAAATGGATCGCCGTTTTATCTAGTAATTAAAGCACGCATCTAGAAACCGTAAGAAGAATACCTATGTCGATTCTCCAACTATTCTTGTAGTACCGATAGCATGGCGACCTCAAGCTCGTCCGCACGAGTATGCGTCCGATTGAATCCTCGCCTTGAAGTAATCTGCAAGAGTTCCTCTTGCCGAGCAACCCTAAGCTCAAACTCTCGCCTCGATTACGTCTTTACAGGGATGTATGAAAAACTTTCTCCAAGCTTTTCTGTGATTGATGACTACTTGAACTCCTTCAAATATGGTCTCTTAAGTGTGGTGTGTTTTTAGAATGAGCAAAGGCAACCTCTATTTATAGGGTAGAGCTTTGCTTAAGTATGAAACACCTCACATGCTAGGTGTTACACACCAAGCAAAGGTGTTTCCACCATTCGACACCTCACATGCTAGATGTCACACACCAAGCATAGGTTTTGCCACCATCTGACACATCACATGCTAGGTGTCACACATCAAGCATAGGTGTTGCCACCTTTTGACACGTCGGATGCTAGGTGTCACACATAGAGACATACATGACATCATCACATGACATCATCACATGACATAATCACATGACATCATCACGTGACATCATCGTATGACATCATCACATGACATCATCGTGACATCATCACATGACATCATCGTGACAACATCACATGACATCATTGACATTATCACATGACATCATCGTGACATCATCACATGACATCATCGTGACATCATCCTAACTTGGATAAAATATAATTAGGTGCCTACTAATTTATAACTCTTACAAATTAGTCTCTAATTGTATTTGTTTTTTCATCTTAGATTAATTTTCGAGATATGCTAGTATCTATATGAAATCGATCTCTCGTAAACTCAATCGGTTGCACACCCTATTGTGTGTAACTAACTAGGTTCACATCTATATGGTAACGAGAGTCATAAGATACGCCTTTCTTATATTAAATAATTAAATCCCATTAATTATTAATTCTCGTAGATCGTGAGTGACGTCTAGCAACATATCACGACCACCAAATGGATATGAATGTTTCGATGCATTCTTTATAAACCAATGTTCATAATTACCGTACACTCAAAATTCCCTTCATCTAAGATTCTGATCTCGACTAGTGTCACGGTTAAGTCAAACACTATTTGTCTTGATCATATGACCTCATCTCAGTTCTTATTCTTGATAAATATGACTTCCACTAGAAACAACTTTCTAAGTAAGTCATATACACCTGCGCAGGTTTTATCATCCATCAAGAACAATTTGAGATAGCATAGAATCTTTTCTCCGTTCATCCGGAGTGATAAATCCTCTCTTGGTTAAACCCCTATCTCTATATACAACTAACTTGAGCCAACACATCCCGCGACTGTAGCTCATGAAAGATCTAGGGATAAGGAGTATCAAACTCTAATCACCTATATACAAGATAGTGTCACCGCAAGTCAAAGGACATATGTACAATTATGAACTAGATGACATTAAATTGACTTTGATGAAATACCATGCATAAGTCATCTAGTGTCACTTGTTCGACCCACTCAACATCTTGGGTGTCCACATGTTTATCCTGATCTCCATCAAGTAGTATGAGACTCACTACTTCCTATAATTAGTAACTCCTTACTAATCAGGAGAATAAACAGAGGTGACAATCTTTCCGGGATAATACGATGCCCTTATTCGTAGGACCCCATCGATTGTGAACTGTTATTTAGATCACTTGTATAATAGAATCTGTAATTCATATTCTTATCAACATAAGAATAGATTCTATCACAATGTGATAAGGACAATATGTAATAAATGAACACTTAGTTGATGAGACACTTAGTTAAATTAGAACATATATAGCTTTGCCATTGGGATTAGTTCTACAAATATACATGATCAAATGGCCCTAGGGCACATACTACTAACAACCAGTGGGTTGGAACAACCAGTGGGTTGGACCCACCAGTGGGTTGGACCTACCAGTTAGTTGGACTCACACTTTAAGATTTGATACGAGTGAGCACTCGGTTAAGGTGTAACATGGAGTCCCCGTATCTAGTGAGTTGGAGTCACACTTTGAATTTAAGAAGTTTGTTGTTTGCTTATGTAATGAATTTACATACGTATTAAGCATATGACGCTATATTTTGATAATACCATTAGTAAATTGCAAACTCACGCAGTATTTTCCCAAATACTGACCCCTCACTCTGATGTTTGCACGTAGTCGGAGTCAGATCAAACAAACCACCTCCATTGTGCCAGAAGTCGTTGGACATGCACAAGTATGAAGTCCTAGAGCTGCAATAGTCATTAGGCGTCAATAGTAAACTTGAGATTTGATTTCAAATAGTTAATTCTTAATGTAAACTCTAATATGATATTTCAATATCTATAATTATATTATTTAAAAGAGTCTTCCGAAGATCTTTTATATATAATATTATAATTTTAAATGCGAAAAATTATTAGTGGTTTTAGGTTTTCTACGGGTTTCGGAACTACCACTCTCATTCCCTAGCGCCGGGCTCGGCTCAATAATTTGGGTCGTGACAAAATATGCCCCTAACGTCTTAAAATGTTAACAACCGGGCCCGTAATTTTGACGTATAAATAAAACATTTGGGCCTGGTTGTCAAAATCGGGGGCCTGATTGTTCATTTTTTAAGACGTTAGGGGCATATTTGAACCTTTTTATACGTTGAGGGCTTACTTGATCCTAAAGCCAAACCTTAAGGGCATAAATGACCCTTTTCCCAAAAGATTTTCTATACAGACTGGAAAACGAAGAATCCAATCAAAATCTAGTTCTTCCCTGGTTGTCACATATGGACTCAAGTTCTTGGTTATTCTCTTCCAAACAAAGATATAGTCCTTGGATTTGACATTTTCTGGGGTATCAGTGGACTGCAACTTTTATCTAATGGAATCAAATACAAGAAGTATTTTCAACCTTATACAGAGGTATCATCTTTTTTCACAATTCAGCCCTCTGTTGTTCCATTCTTTTCTGATATTAAAGAAACTCTAAAAAATATATGTTCTGCCAATTCCCACACAGGGTTTCTCTCTACATGTCCCAACCCTATTTGGAAAAGTCCTAATTTCTTCATTTCATTACCCTTCGAACAAAATGAAGATGTTAATCCTACTAAAGCCACCCATCCGGGAATGTCACCTTCTGATCCTACATTAGCCATTGATGAATGTACCCAACTTCTTTCACAAGACCTTATAAAACCCACTATGTCTGAGTGGGCATGTCAAGCTTTTTATGTCAATAAAAGGTCAGAGAAAAAAGACTTTTCATAGACTATCAACCTCTAAACCACTTTCTTAGAGATGATAAGTTTCCTCTTCCAAAGATTTCTTCTCTTTTCACTAATCTTTCAGGAGCAAGAATTTTCTATACGTTTGATCTTAAAGCAGGCTTTTAGCAATTAAACATCAAACCAGAGGAAAGATATAAAACAGTCTTCTGTATACCAAACCATCATTATCAATGGACAATCATGCCATTTGGTCTTAAGGTTGTTCCTTCCATTCTCCAAAAAGCTATGGTCAAAATTTATGAGCCTCTTCTCCCCATCAGCACTCATTAATATTGATGATATTCTATTGTTTTCTTCTGATACATCCAATCATGAGAAATTAATCCAACATTTCTTTGACATCACTAAGAAATTTGGAGTTATGTTGTCTCCTACTAAGATGTATATTGGCAAACCAGAAATGGAGTATCTCGGCATGAATTTCAAAGATGGTGCTTATCAGCAGAGACTCATTATCATTCCACATTTAAAGAAGTGTTTATGGACTATTCTTCATTTCCAAAAATGCTCAATTTTAAAGGGAAAATTGTTCCTAACAATCAGCTACTTCGAGGGAGTGAATGGTTCATTAAGTATGATTTCATAGTAGAACATATTAAAGGAAATCAAAATCTTATTCCAGATTTTCTTAGCCGACCTCCTCAACAAGTGTCACAAGTCATTACGATGATCTATACTTTTACTTCTATCATGTCTGCAGAAGATTTTCTTTTGGTGCGGCCACCTCCAGGACAGCTATAGACATTTGCAAAAGCACAGTTGTTCTACTATCAAACTGAGCTTGTCCGGAACTATGGTCCTAGGTTCCTTTATGAGCTAGGGATCCATCCTACATATCCATTCTGCAAACCATTCACCTTGTTAGATCTAAGCCCAACAGATGAAGATTTTGAATGGCCTCCGGAGTTACTTTGTTTCCTTTGGTTTTTCCTCCATCTTAATTCAATAGCTTTCGTTTTTCGGCCTTCTCACCTTTGTCGTTATATTCACATGGTCCTCCAAGGGAAAAAAACAAAAATCTCATCTTTTTACCTTTCTTAAATGGTTTCAAACCATCCCTCAATGGTGTCTATATCTAGATAAGGCATTTCTAGAAAAAGGAAGACATATCGGAAAAGATCCTTATTCGATCCTTATCTTTCATCGTCCTCATCTTAAGCTATTAAATAGTTTTACTACATGTCCAACATTCCATGTCTACCAACATTTTTCTTATTCTATACTCACACATATGGATGAGCATGAGTATGAATGGAGAGAGTTCTTGTATTATATTTTCCAATGGAATAATGTAATCCCTAAAGAGTTATGGCCTCCTTATCAGGAAGCTGCACCATGGGACACATATCCTCCTGCTTACTTCTTAAATATGGAAGATGATAAGAATTTTTGGAGAAAAAATCAGCCAGATGATTCTTCTTCATCAAGTTCTACACTATACTCTCCTATCCGGAACATCAACAAAAAGAATGCAGCAGTTTAAGATTCCATTCCGAAAGATCATCTATTGAATACTGAATTTAATCCCATAGCATGTTATTCACAAGTCTCGGATACAGATATGGATTCAGAAAAGGACAAGAATACGGATGAATATGAGTATTATGCCAACCGGTGGTCCCCATCATTCATGGATGATTCAAATCTACCACCAACACATGAGCCAAACAACAAATAAGGACGAAATCCACATAAAGACAAAAATGGAAACTTTCCACATGTCCTCAACAAAGGCTCCAACTTTCCACATTTCCTCAACTAAGGCTCCAACTTTTCACATGTCAATATGGAGTGCTACATGTGAATATTTTGTACTAGTCATGTTTAGTTATCCTTATCTTTTAATCCATGTGTTTATCCACGTGTCGTGTTTGTACAATGCATGCTTAGCTAGGCAAGCTTTCTTCCCACCTTTATAAATAGAGTCTTGGTAGGAAGAAAGAGGACACACACAACCTTTGTAATATTTTATGCTTCAATAAAATGCATTGTTTCTAAATATCTATCTACTCCAATTTTCTATAAGTAAGGTATAGTTATATATCTTTGTTTATCTTCATATTCAGCCATAAAAGGCATAAGGGCATGCTCTTCACTTGCCTCTCATGAGGATCCTGTGAATAAAAACCTTGTGTTATAAAAATTGGTAATGCGATCAATTTTAACAGATACTAAGAGGACATGCCGGTTGATAAAATGCCCACGGTGAGGGTGTGATCCTGGCTAGTCATACATGTAATCTGTTAAGGTTTATCGTCGTATCTCTAATTGGTATAAAACAAATCCAAACGTTTCACGTTTTATAGCGATTGAATGAAAACATTTCCCCTTTTTAGCGATGTAAGCCAAACGTTTACAAATGTTACGAAACAAAACCAAATGTTTCGCCTTTTTAGTAATTTAAGCTAAATGTTTACAAACATTATAAAATAAATCCAAACGTTTCACCTTTTTAGCGATTTAAGCCAAACATTTACAAACGTTACAAAACAAAACTAAACATTTACAAACGCTACGAAAAAAAACAAAACGTTTCACCTTTTTATCTATTTAAGCCAAACGTTTACAAACGTTACGAAACAAAACCAAACATTTAAAATGTTACGAAACAAATCCAAACGTTTAAAATGTTACGAAACAAATCCAAATGTTTCGCCTTTTTAGTGATTGAAGATAAAAGTTTACAAATGTTACTAAACAAAACCAAACGTTTATAACGTTACGAAACAAATCCAAAAGTTTCACTTGTTTAGCGATTTAAGCCAAACGTTTAAAAAAGTTACGAAACAAATCCAAAAGTTTCACCTTTTCAGCAATTTAAGGCAAACGTTACGAAACAATTCCAAACGTTTCACCTTTTTAGCGATTGAAGCCAAACGTTTGCAAACAGTACGAAACAAATCCAAATGTTTCACCTTTTTTAGCGATTGAAGCCAAACGTTTACAAACGTTATGAAACAAAACCAAACATTTTAAAATGTTACGAAACAAATCGAAACGTTTCACTTTTTTAGCGATTTAAGCCAAACGTTTACAAACTTTACGAAACAAATCCAAATGTTTCACTTTTTTAGCCAACAAAACCAAACGTTTAAAACGTTACGAAACAAATCCAAATGTTTGACATTTTTAGCGATTTAAGCCAAATGTTTCACCTTTTTAGCAATTTGAGGTAAACGTTTACAAACGTTACAAAACAAATCAAAATATTTCTCCTTTTAAGCGATTTAAGCCAGACATTTACAAACGTCACGAAACAAATCCAAACGTGTCACATTTTTAGAGATTGAATCCAAACGTTTCCTCTTTTTAGCGATTTAAGCCAAATGTTACGAAACAAAACCAAACGTTTCACCTATTTAGCAATTTAAGCCAAACGTTTACAAACATTATATAACAAATCAAAACGTTACCCCTTTTAGCGATTTAAGCCAAACGTTTTCAAACGTTACAAAATAAAACCAAACGTTTACAAACGTTACGAAACAAAACCAAACGTTTCACCTTTTTAACAATTTCAGCCATACGTTTACAAACGTTATGAAACAAAACCAAACGTTTTTAACGTTACGAAACAAATCCAAACGTGTAACAATTTTAGCGATTGAAGCCAAATGTTTACAAACGTTACGAAACAAAACCAAACGATTAAAACGTTACGAAACAAATCCAAACGTTTCACTTATTTAGCCTTTTTAGCCAAACGTTTACAAATGTTACGGAAAAAAAAACCAAACATTTAAAACGTTACGAAACAAATCCAAACGTTTCACCTTTTTAGCGATTTAAGCCAAAAGTTTACAAACGTTACAAAACAATTCCAAACATTTCACCTTTTTAGCAATTTAAGCCAAATGTTTACAAAGGTTACGAAACAAAACCAAACGTTTTAAATGTTACGAAACAAATCCAAACGTTTAAAATGTTACGAAATAAAATCCAAACGTTTTACCATTTTAGCGATTGAAGCCAAACGTTTGCAAACAGTACGAAACAAATCCAAACATTTCACCTTTTTTAGCAATTGAAGCCAAATGTTTCCAAACATTTCGAAACAAAAACAAACGTTTAAAACGTTACGAAACAAATCCAAACGTTTCCCTGTTTTAGGGATTTAAGCCAAATGTTTACAAACGTTACGAAACAAATCCAAACGTTTCACCTTTTTAGCAAACAAAACCAAACGTTTAAAAACTTTACGAAACAAATCCAAACATTTCACATTTTTAACGATTTAAGCCAAACGTTTACAAACGTTACAAAACAAAACCAAATGTTTCACCTTTTTAGCAATTTGAGCCAAACGTTTACAAACGTTACAAAACATATCCAAACGTTTCACCTTTTTAGCGATTTCAGCGAAACGTTTACAAATGTCACAAAACAAATCCAAACGTTTAACATTTTTAGCGAAATAAATCCAAACGTTTTGCCTTTTTAGCGATTTAAGCCAAACGTTTACAAACGTTACAAAACAAAGCCAAACGTTTCCCCGTTTTAGCGATTGAAGCCAAATGTTTACAAACGTTTCAAAACAAATCTAAATGTTTCATTTTATTTAGCAATTGAAGTCAAATATTTATAAACGTTAAGAAACAAAACCAAACGTTTAAAATGTTACGAAACAAATCCAAATGTTTCACTTTTTTTAGAGATTTAAGCCAAAATTTTAAAAATATTTCAAAACAAATCCAAACGTTTCACCTTTTCAGCGATTTAAGCCAAACATTTACAAACGTTACAAAACAAATCAAAACGTTTCACCTTTTAAGCCAAACGTTTACAAATATTACAAAACAAATCCAAACGTTTCACCTTTTTAGCGATTTCAACCAAACGTTTACAAACGTTACAAAACGAAACCAAGTGTTTACAAACATTACGAAACAAAACCAAACGTTTCATATTTTTAGCGATTTAATCAAAACGTTTAGAAACGATACGAAACAAATCCAAACGTTTCCCCTTTTTAGCGATATAAGCCAAATGTTTACAAACATAATAAAAAAATCCAAATGTTTCGCCTTTTAAGCCAAACGTTTACAAATGTTACAAAACAAATCCAAACGTTTCACCGTTTTAGCGATTTAAACCAAACGTTAACAAACGGTACAAAACAAAACCAAACGTTTACAAACGTTACGAAAACAAACTAAACATTCCACATTTTTAGCTATTTAATTAAAATGTTTACAAACGTTACGAAACAAATCTTAATGTTTCACCTTTTTAGAAATTTAAGCCAAACGTTTACAAACGTTACAAAACAAATCCAAACGTTTCACCTTTTTGGCGATATAAGCCAAACGTTTACGAACGTTACAAAACGAATCCAAATATTTCCCCATTTTAAACCAAACGTTTACAAACGTTTACAGTACAAATCCAAACGTTTCACCTTTTTAGCGATTTAAACCAAACGTTTACAAACGTTACAAAACAAAACCAAACGTTTACAAACGTTACAAAGCAAAACAAAATGTTTTACATTTTTACAAAACAAATCCAAAAGTTTCACCTTTTTAGCGATTTAAGCCGAACGTATACAAACGTTACAACACAAATCAAAATGTTTCACCTTTTTAGCGATTTAAGCCAAACGTTTACAAACGTACAAAACAAATCCAAACATTTCACATTTTTAGCGATTGAATTAAAACATTTCACCTTTTTAGCGATTAAAGCGAAACGTTTACAAACGTTACAAAACAAACCAAACGTTCCACCTTTTTAGCAATTTAAGCAAACATTTACAAACGTTATAAAACAAATCCAAACGTTTCACCTTTTTAGCGATTTAAGCCAAACATTTACAAACGTTACAAAACAAAAACAAACATTTAACCTTTACAGCGATTTAAGCCTAACATTTACAAACGTTACGAAACAAAACCAAACGTTTAAATCGCTACGAAACAAATCCAAATGTTCAAAACGTTACGAAACAAATCCAAATGTTTCACCTTTTTAGTAATTGAAGCCAAACGTTTACAGACGTTACGAAACAAAACCAAATGTTTAAAACGTTACGAAACAAATCCAAACGTTTCCCTTGTCTAGCAACTTAAGCCAAACGTTTACAAACGTTACAAAACAAATCCAAACGTTTCACCATTTTAGCAATTTCAGACAAACGTTTACAAACATTACGAAACAAATCCAAGCATTTCACCTTTTTAGCGATTGAAGCCAAACATTTGCAAACGGTACGAAATAAAACCAAACGTTTAAAACGTTATGAAACAAATCCAAACATTTGACTTTTTTAGTGATTTAAGCCAAACGTTTACAAGCGTTACGAAACAAATCCAAACGTTTATAACGTTACGAAACAAATCCAAACGTTTGACATTTTTAGCTATTTAAGCCAAACGTTTACAAACATTACAAAACAAAACCAAACGTTTGACCCTTTTAGCAATTTGAGCCAAACGTTTACAAACATTATAAAACAAATCCAAACATTTCACCTTTTTAGCGATTTAAGCCAAACGTTTACAAACGCTACAAAATAAAACCAAACGTTTACAAACGTTACGAAACAAAACCAAACGATTTACCTTTTTAGAGATTTAAGCCAAACGTTTACAAACGTTACAAAACAAAACCAAACGTTTAAAACGATACGCAACAAATCGAAAGTTTTAAAACGTTACGAAACAAAACCAAACGTTTTACCTTTTTAGCGATTTAAGCCAAACGTTTACAACGTTACAAAACAAAACCAAACATTTAAAACGATACGAAACAAATGAAAATGTTTAAAACCTTACGAAAAAAATCCAAACATTTCACCTTTTTAGCGATTGAAGCTATTCGTTTACAAATGTTATGAAACAAAACCAAACGTTTAAAACGTTACGAAACAAACCCAAACGTTAAAAACGTTACGAAACAAATCCAAACGTTTACAAACGTTACGAAACAAAACCAAACGTTTAAAACGTTACGAATAAAATCCAAACGTTTCCCCTTTTTAGCGATTTAAGCCAAACGTCTGCAAACGTTAAAAAACAAATCCAAACGTTTCCCCTTTTTAGCGATTTAGGCCAAACGTTTACAAACGTTACAAAACAAATCCAAACATTCCACATTTTTAGTAATTTAAGCCAAACGTTTAGAAACGTTAATAAATAAATCAAAATGTTTCACCTTTTAAGCGATTGAAGCTAAACGTTTGCAAACGGTATGAAACAAATCCAAACGTTTCACCTTTTTTAGCGATTGAAGTCAAATGTTTACAAACTTTACGAATCAAAACCAACCGTTTAAAACGTTACGAAACAAATCCAAACGTTTCCCTTTTTAGCAATTTAAGCCAAATGTTTACAAATGTTACGAAACAAATCCAAATGATTAAATTTTTTAGCAAACCAAAATCAAACGTTTAAAACGTTACGATACAAATCCAAACGTTTCACATTTTTAGCGATTTAAGCCATACGTTTACAAACGTTTACAAAACAAAACCAAACATTTCACCTTTTTAGCAATTTGAAACAAATGTTTACAAACATTACAAAACAAATCCAGACGTTTCGCCTCTTTAGCAACCTCAGCCAAACGTTTACAAACCTTACAAAACAAATTCAAACGTTTCCCATTTTTAGCTAAACAAATTCAAATGTTTCACCTTTTTAGCGATTTAAGCCAAACATTTACAAACATTACAAAACAAAGCCAAACGTTTCACCTTTTTAGCGATTGAAGCCAAACGTTTACAAACGTTATGAAACAAATCCAAAAGATTCACTTTTTAGCGATTTAAGCCAAACGTTTACCAACGTTACAAAACAAATCCAAACGTTTCAGATTTTTAGCGATTTAAGCCAAACGTTTACAAACGCTACAAAACAAATCCAAACGTTTCACCTTTTTGGCGATTTATGCTAAACGTTTACAAACGTTACGAAACAAATCCAAACGTTTAACCTTTTTAGCGATACAAGCCAAATGTTTACAAACGATACAAAACAAATCCAAACGTTTCACCTTTTTAGCAATTTAAGCCAAACGTTTACAAACGTTACAAAGCAAATCCAAATGTTTCACTTTTTAGCGATTTAAACCAAACGTTTACAAACGTTACGAAACAAAACCAAACGTTTCACATTTTTAGCGATTTAATCAAAATGTTTACAAACGTTACAAAAATTCAAACGTTTCACCTTTTTAGCGATATAATTTTAAAGGTTTCACCTTTTTAGCGATTTAATGCAAACTTTTACAAACATTACAAAACAAATCCAAAAGTTTCACCTTTTTAGCAATTGAAGCCAAACGGTTACAAACGTTACAAAAAAAATCTAAACGTTTCCCCTTTTTAGCGATTGAAGCCAAACGCTTACAAACGTTATAAAACAAATCCAGATGTTTCACCTTTTTAGCGATTGAAGCCGAACGTTTACAAACGTTACAAAACAAATCCAAACGTTTCGCCTTTTTATCAATTTAAGCCGAACGTTAACAAACGTTACAAAACAAATCCAAACGTTTCACCTTTTTAGCGATTTAAGCCAAGTGTTTGTAAACGTTTCAAAACAAATCCAAACGTTTCACCTTTTTAGCGATTTAAGCCAAACGTTTGCAAACGTTACGAATCAAATCCACGTTTATAAATATTACTAAACAAATCCAAATGTTTCACCTTTTTAGTGATTTAAGCAAAATGTTTACAAATGTTACAAAACAAATCCAAACCTTTCCTCTTTTTAGAGATTTAAGCCAAACATTTACAAACCTTACAAAAAATATCCAAACGTTTTACATTTTTAGCGATTGAATCCAAACGTTTCACCTTTTTAGCGATTTAATCCAAACATTTACAAACATTACGAAACAAAACCATACGTTTCCCTTTTTTAGTAATTTAAGCAAAACGTTTACAAACATTACAGAACAAATCCAAACGTTTCACTTTGTTTCGTAATGTTTGTAAAGGTTTGGCTTCAATCGCTAAAAAAGGTGAAAGTTTGGATTTGTTTCGTAACGTTTGCAAACATTTGGCTTAATTCGCTAAAAAGGTGAAACGTTAGGATTTGTTTCGTAATGTTTTAAACGTTTGGATTTGTTTTGCAACTTTTGTAAAAGTTTAGCTTGAATTGCTAAAAAGGTGAAACGTTTGGTTTTGTTTCGTAACGTTTTATACTTTTGGATTTGTTTTATAACGTTTGTAAACGTTTGGATTAAATTGCTAAAAATGTGAAACGTTTGGTTTTGTTTCGTAACGTTTGTAAACGTTGGTTTTAAATCGCTAAAAGGTGAAACGTTTGGATTTGTTTTCTACCATTTGTAAAAGTTTGGTTTTGTTTTGTTTCGTAACGTTTTGTTTTGCAATTTAAGCTAAACTTTTACAAACGTTGCAAAACAAATCCAAACGTTTAAAACATTACGAAACAAATCCTAATGTTTCACCTTTTTAGCGATTTAAGCCAATTTGTTGCAAACGTTACGAAACAAATCCAAACTTTCACCTTTTTTAGCGATTGAAGCCAAACCTTTACAAACATTACGAAACAAAGTAAAACGTTTGGATTGTTTTTGTAATGTTTGTTAACGTTTGGCTTAAATAGCTAATAAGGTGAAACGTTAGAATTTGTTTCGTAACGTTTTAAACGTTTGGATATGTTTTGTATGGTTTGTAAGAGTTTGGTTTTGTTTCGTAACGTAACGTTTTATACGTTTGGATTTATTTTATAACGTTTGTAAACGTTTGGATTGAATCGCTAAAAATGTGAAACGTTTGGTTTTGTTTCGTAAAGTTTGTTAACGTTTGGTTTTGTTATGTAACCTTTGTAAACGTTTGGCTTAAATCGCTAAAAAAGGGAAAACGTTTGTAAATGTTTGGCTTCAATCGCTAATTTGGATTATTTTCATAACGTTTTTAAACATTTGGCTTAAATTGCTAAAAAGGTGAAACATTTGGATTTGTTTTGTAACGTTAGTAAACATTGACTTAAATTGCTAAAAAGGTGAAACGTTTGGATTTTTTTCGTAATGTTTGTAAACGTTTGGCTTGAATTGCTAAAAATGTGAAACGTTTGTAAACATTTGGCTTCAATTGCTAAAAAGGTGAAACTTTTGGATTTGTTTCGTAAAGTTTGTAAGCATTTCGTTTTGATATGTAACGTTTGTAAACGTTTGGCTTAAATCGCTAAAAAGGTGAAACGTTTGGATTTGGTTTGTAAAGTTTGACCTAAATCGCTAAAAAGGTTAAACGTTTGGATTTGTTATGTAAAGTTTGTAAACGTTTGGCTCAAATTGTTTTGTAATGTTTAGCTTCAATCGCTAAAAAGGTGAAACGTTTGGATTTGTTTCGAAACGTTTGAAACATTTGGATTTGTTTTGTAACGTTTGTAAATGTTTGGCTTCAATCGCTAAAAAGGTGAAACGTTTGGATTTGTTTCGTAACATTTACAAATGTTTGGCTTAAATCGCTAAAAAAGCAAAACGTTTGGATTTGTTTTGTAATGTTTGTAAACGTTTGGCTTATATCGCTAAAAAGGTGAAACGTTTGGATTTGTTTTGTAACGTTTGTAAACGTTTGACTCAAATTGCTAAAAAGGTCAAACATTTGGATTTGTTTCGTAACATTTGTAAACATTTGGCTTAAACATTTGGCTTCAATCGCTAAAAAGGTGAAACGTTTGGTTTAGTTTTGTAACGTTTGTAAACGTTTGGCTTAAATCACCAAAAAAGTTTGGAACGTTTGGATTTGTTTCGTAACGTTTGTAAACGTTTTGTTTAAATTGTTTAAAGGGTTAATTCCATATAAAATCACCACCTTTATACATTTTTTCCTTTTAATCACTGTTAGTAGTATATGCCCTAGGGCCATTTGATCGTGTATATTTGTAGAACTAATCCCAATGGCAAAGATATATATGTTCTATTTGAACTAAGTGTCTCATCAACTAAGTGTTCATGTATTACGTATTGTCCTTATCACATTGTGGTAGAATCTATTCTTAAGGTGTTAAGAATATGAGGGACATATTCTTTTATACAAGTGATCTAAATAACCGTTCGCGATCGATGGGGTCCTGCGAATAAGGGCATTGCATTATCCTAGAAAGATCGTCACCTCTGTTTATTCTCCTGATTAGTAAAGAGTTACTAATTATAGGAAGTAGTGAGTCTCATACTACTTGATGGGGATCAGAATAAACATGTGGACACTCAAGGTGTTGAGTGAGTCGAACAAGTGACGCTAGATGACTTATACATGGTAATTCATTAAAGTCAATTTAATGTCATCTAGTTCATAATTGTACATATGTCCTTTGACTTGCGGTGACACTATCTTGTATATAGGTGATTAGAGTTTGATACTCCTTAACTCTAGATCTTTCATGAGCTAGAACCGCGGGATGTGTTGGCTCTAGTTAGTTGTATATGGAGATAGGGGTTTAACCTAGAAAGGATTCATCACTCTGGATGAACGGAGACAAGATTCTATGCTATCTCAAATTGTTCTTGATGGATGATAAAACCTGCGCAGGTGTATATGACTTACATAGAAAGTTGTTTCTAGTGGAGGTCATATTTATCAAGAATTAGAACTGGGAGATGAGGTCATATAATCAAGACATACAGTGTTTGATTTAACCGTGACACTAGTCGAGATTGGAATCTAAGATGAAGGGAATTTTGAGTGTACGGTAATTATGAACATTGGTTCAAAAAGAATGCATCGAAACATTCATCTCTATTTTGGGGGTCGTGATATGTTGCTAGACGTCACTCTCGATCTACGAGAATTAATAATTAAATTGGATTTAATTATTTAATATAAGAAAGGCGTTTCTTATGTCTCTCGTTGCCATATAGATGTGAACCTAGTTAGTCACACACAATAGAGTGTGCAACCGATTGAGTTTACGAAAGATGGATTTCATATAGATACTAGCATATCTCGGAAATTAATCTAAGATGAAAAACAAGTACAAATTAGGGACTAATTTGTAAGAGTTATAAATTAGTAGGAACCTAATTGTACTATGTCCAAGTTAATTAGGGACTAATTTATAAGAGTTATAAATTAGTAGGAACCTAATTATATTTTAACCAAGTTTTATAATTAGAAGGCTTAAGTAATTAATTAGTGTAATTAATGATACTTAAAGCACTAATCATAAGTTAATGGAATGATGATGTCATGGTGAAGTAATGAGATAAGGAAATAAGCTTATATGTGATGTCATATGATGACATCACCTATATGATGTCACCTATGTGATGTCACCACATGAAAGGTGTCATGTGGTGGCAACACCGTTGCTTGGTGTGTGACACCTAGCATGCAAGGTGTTTTATTCTTATGACATGCTCTAGCTTATAAATAGAGCATGTCCTTGCTCATTTTAACACAACACACAACATACATCTCACTACAAAGTTGTAAAGAGAGAAAGCACTTGAAGGAGTTCAAGTTGTCATCAATCACGGGAAAAACTTGGCGACGTTTTTCATACATCCGAGTAAGGTCGTAATCGCGGTGAGAGTTTGAGATTAGGGCTGCTCGGCAAGAGGAACTCTTGCAGGATTACTTCAAAGCGAGGATTCAATCGGACGCATACTCGTGTGGACGAGCTTGAGGTCGCCGTACTTTCTGGACTACAAGAATCGTTGGAGAATCGAAATAGGTATTCTTCCTACGATTCCTAGATGTGTGCTTTAATTACTAAACGATACGACGATCCATTTGTTGTCGATATGATCAACTTTAGGATCCGGATTGTTGGAATTTCGATTTTGAATTGAAATATACGATTCGGACCCGCGCCTCCCGCTGCGCCAACAGTGGTATCAAAGCAAAGGATAATGTGCATGGAGATGCATCACATGGAGATGTGTCGCTTATCCGATTCTAGGGAACTCTCACTCATGATCGTGTGACGAAGTGAGGCTCTCCACCCTAGAGCGTATGAGATGCGTGCTTTGATAGGTACATATGGATGTCACCCTATGAGATAGGATCGAGTCCATATTGGTCCACAACCTCACTATTGGCTGGGAGCCAACAGTGGTATCAGAGCCACCGTATCATCGAGTATTAACGCTTTACGATTGAATATATGTATAAATAATCATGGACTTAGGAATTATTATTGGGCATGTAATTTATAATTCCGAGGGCTTATTTTTTTCAAAACGAACAATCGCTATTGTGATATTAATTACATTCGATTAAATTCTGTCTAGGAGATTGGTACTTAAGTGGTCCGCTCGTGACCCTCCAATCTATCCTGGGAATTTTTCTAATGTGATTATTTAACACAATACTTGATTCGCTTGTGCATTATGTTGTCATCAACGGGATGTGCGGAAAAAGGCGAAACCCGAAAAAAAAAACCCGGAAAAAAAATAATATTTTTTTTATAAAAACCAAAAATGCTGAAAAACGGGTTTTACACCCAGGAAAAAGTTTTCGGCCCGAAAAAAAAAATATTTTTTTTCCGTAAAAAACCGAAATGGTGAAAAAGGGGTTTTACACCCGGGGAAAAGTTTCCGACTCGAAAAAAAAACCGTAAAAAAAAAACATAAAAAAAAATAATTTTTTTTCGAGCATCAGCAATCGGTTGAGGCTTTCGGAGGTTCGAGGATGAATCCTCGATACCTAAAGAAAGTAGATATTACATAGTAAATGATTAGAGAATCATTTCCGAGACATGTAATAGTTTGCTCATTCTTTTGTGGCTAAAGAATGAGACCTAGGAAGTCCATGATCATACATGTGTGATTGCATGATTCATTTTAGCTTTAATATGTATGAGATGCATGCTAAAATGTGTTGTGTGCTTAGTGAGACCGGAATAACTTAAAACCCTAAGAAATCTTCCTAAAAGTTTAAAGATTAAGTTTATATTGATTAATCATTAAATTGATTTATCAATGGCTCTCCATTGGAGCAATAAACTAACACACTTTGAGTTATCATTTTGTCGGCTATGGATACATAGGGGTGAGATGATATCGTCAAGAGGTTGTTGTTGAGTTTATTGTTAAGCATGAGATGTTACAGGTGTATCGATATAGTACACGGCAATAACGGCAATTAGGCGTACCTGAGTCGTGTATTATTCAAATTGATACATTTTAGTTGATTCAATGGGTTAAACTTAACTAATGCAGAAACCCAATAACGACAATGGGTATCTGAGGGTGAAAGCATTAGGAGCTGGAAATGATTGAACCTCATATGAGAAATGATGAACAAGTGTTGTTCACTTGTAGTACATTGTGATCCCAATAACGGCAATTAGGCGTACCTGAGGGAAAGATCAATGACTATAAGAACTCAATCACCCGCTTGAAATCTTTTCCAACAAAGATTCACGTTTCCTATTTTGGAAGTGTAGGATTTGAAAAAGATAGTGGGAGGCCATTTTGATAAAGACCAAATCATTATGGTTAAATATACAAAATAACACGAATACTAATTAGAGATCTTTGCTATCTAAGGGATAATAAGATTAAATAGAATCCTTTTAAGTGACATTCACGATAGTAATCGGCTAGTGGTTTAAAACCATTTTTTTTGATTGATTAAGATATTTAGATGCCTCCAAGGCTATTGCGAAAAAGAAATGCACATTGGTTAACAAAGAAAAGTGTTTTCGTTTGTTAAGATGTAGGACAGTATAAGTCATATCCGGAAATATTTGGAATATTTAAAAGGCGGTTTGGTCAATAAAAGAAATTGTTTCTTTTGTCAAAACAACAGACAATGAAATGGAAATTGTATTAAGTATTGTGAATACTTAATGGGCAATGACGAGAGGAACGACAATTCCATCAAGAATGTGTTTATCTCATGTTCAAATGTCAATTGCTCATTTAAAAGTTTAGGTATTGGATACCGATGCTAATTCTCATATTTGTTTATCTTTTACGGATTTAGTAAAAGTGAGAAAGAAAGGAAAAAGATGAAGTAATCTTAAATCTCGGGAATGACGCAAGCGTTGCGACAAGAGCTATAGGATCAACTTCAATTTTCTTAAATAAACATAAGTTGTACTTAAACAAGTTTTTTGTACTTACCCAATATATATAGAAATATCATATCCGAATTTATATGACAAATTTGGTAGTTGATTTTCTATTTACAAAGGATGTTTGTAGTATTATGTTTGATAATACGGAGTTGGGTATGGATATGTACAAAATGTTTTTTATGACTTGAATAAAGATGTTTAATGCAAAAGATGTTTTGGAAATTAATACCATAAGTAATCAAACTTCTAAACAACTTTGGCATTTATAATTAGGACATATTGCAAAAGATAGACATAACAAGTTAGATAGGATGGGAATCTTGAGCAATCAAGATTTTGCATCTCTTCCGATCTGTGAGTCGTATCTTAAAAGCAACATGACCTGATTATTCTTTGTGGGACAAAGTGGTAGAGCCAAAGCTGTTTAAGAGATCATACATAGTGATGTATATGGTACGTTATAGAAACGGACCAAGGTAGATACTTATACTTCATTTTCTAAATCGATGATTTATCACGATATAGTTAAGTTTGTCGTATGAAGAACAAACATGATGATTTTGTAATGTTCAAATGACTTCAAAAATGAAGTAGAAAACTAAATTGGAAAAATTATTAGAACTTTACGATGTGATCGAAAAGGAAAGAATACTTGAGTAAAAAATTTGGTACGTTCCTAAAAGGAATCTGGTATTATTTTTCAACTTACTCCTTGGGAACACCATGGTTGAATGGTGCGTCTGTCAAGAAGGAGGTATCGTACATTGTAGGACATGATACGATCAATAATGAGCTATATATTGACTTATACATCTCGTTATGGGGTCAAGCACTTCTTACCGCAAATAAAATTTTAAATTAAATTCCAACTAAATTTGCACCATGGATACCTTATGAGATATGGTATGGAATCAAGTCTTAAGGATGTTAAGATTTGAGGGTGTTCGGAACATATCATGTAACTGATATCCGATAAATTTGGAATCAAAATCAAACATGGAAAGGTTATGTTGGATATCCTAAAGGCAGTTTAGGATATTGTTTCTATATTCGAACCGAACAAACAATCGTTGTTTATCGGTGGTAGTCTTTCTTAATAAAGCGTTTATTCAAGAGGGACACTAAGAAAGGAATATAGAATTAGATGAGGAGTCATCTAGTTACCAACAAAATAATGAATCAATGAAGATTGATCAAACCCACTAAAAGCCGGAGTTAGTAAAAGATGTATCTACATTAACAACTCGAAGATTAAGTAGAGTATCTCGTCCACCGGAGAGAGATGGTTTTCCCGCATTATAAACAAGAGTTGTTTAGGAGTAAAAGATCAAGTGTTGATCCCTCTACTTATGAGGAAACTATATGTGATATAGATTCTTCAAAATTGGTTTGAAGGAATAAAATCTGAAATGGATTCCATATAAAGAAACCATATTTTAGGAGCTAGTCGATCCATCCAAAGGTATTATACCAATAAGGTTTAAATGGATCTTCAAGTGTAAAATTGGTACTAATGGAAAGGTGGAGACCTTTAAAGCTAGGCTTGTTGTAAAAGAGTTTTGCTAGAGGCAAGAAGTTAAATTGTGAATACACTTTATCGCCGGTAGCCATGCTTAAGTCCATCAAGATTTTTCTTACCAAGGCTACACATTCAGATTTTGTGGTTGGACATATGGTTGTAAGATCCACATTCCTTAATGGTTAAATTAAGGAGTATATCTATATGGAACAAGTCGAGGATTTTGAATCCGAAGAAGGTTCCAAGGCGTGTAAGCTAAAATGATCCCTAGTGGATGGAAAGAAAGCTTCGAGTTTCGTCATCTTGATAAATCCGTAAGGAGTTATGAATTTATTAAAAATGATGATTAACCCAATGTTTACAAGAAGGTTAGTGGGAGCAGACTCACTTTCATGATCTTGCATGTAGATAACTTTGGTTTATCTAATACGTACTCCATCAAAGACCTCGGAGAGGTAGCCTAAATTCTCAGTATTAGACTCTATAGAGATAAATCTAAGAGAATAATTGGTTTCTCCTAAAGGCTCTTCTTAGAAAAGATATTGAAGTAGTTCAATATGGAAGTTCTAAGAAGGATTGATACTAGTTAGGCATAAAATTCTTCTTTCAAAAGGAGTGTCTTCCGAAACTTTTGAAGAAAGAAAGAATCTAGCAAAGATACCATAAGCTTCGGCAATTGGTAGTCTGAGGTATGTGTTGCCACATACAAAGCTAGAAATTGTCTATGCGGTTAGTGGGACTAATCAGTTTTAATCCAATCTATGTTGAGAACATTGGATGGTTGTTAAAGGTATCTTTAAGTACTTTTATAGAACTAAAGATATGGTATTAACAAATGGAGAACGAGATTTTTAAGTAGACCGTTTTACAGATTCTGAATAATAATCAGATATGGATAATAGAGAGTCTATCTCCAGATTCATATTTATCTATAATGAAGGAGTAGTGAGCTAGCAGTGTTCTAAGCAAGAATCAACTCCATACTCCATAATAGAAGCCGAGTATATTATGACATGAGATGTCGTAATAGAAGGTGTTTGGATAAATTAGTTTATAACTGAACTAAGGACGGTTTTCTTCCATTAAGTCGAAAGTTCCTCTTTTCTGCGACCACAATGGTGCTACTGCCCTAGCAAAAGAAGCCGGGTCTCACAAATTATCCGAACATAAAGAAAGGCATTATCATATTATCTAAAGAAATTGTTGGAAAGAGAAAATTATTTCTCTAAAAGATAGCATTAGCCCATAAGACGGCTAACCCACTGACAAAGCCCATGACTTGGAGTCATTAAGGTTTACATGACTTAGAGTCATTAAGGTTTACATGACTTAGAGTCATTAATATTTACATCTTGTGAAGATGGGGCTTAGATATAGTTGTCAATGGCACTAGTGCAAATGGGAGATTGTTAGTAGTATATGCCCTAGGGCCATTTGATCGTGTATATTTGTAGAACTAATCCCAATGGCAAAGATATATATGTTCTATTTGAACTAAGTGTCTCATCAACTAAGTGTTCATGTATTACGTATTGTCCTTATCACATTGTGGTAGAATCTATTCTTAAGGTGTTAAGAATATGAGGGACAGATTTTTTTATACAAGTGATCTAAATAACCGTTCGCGATCGATGGGGTCCTGCGAATAAGGGCATTGCATTATCCCAGAAAGATCGTCACCTCTGTTTATTCTCGTGATTAGTAAAGAGTTACTAATTATAGGAAGTAGTGAGTCTCATACTACTTGATGGGGATCAGAATAAACATGTGGACACTCAAGGTGTTGAGTGAGTCGAACAATTGACGCTAGATGACTTATACATGGTAATTCATTAAAGTCAATTTGATGTCATCTAGTTCATAATTGTACATATGTCCTTTGACTTGCGGTGACACTATCTTGTATATAGGTGATTAGAGTTTGATACTCCTTAACTCTAGATCTTTCATGAGCTAGAACCGCGGGATGTGTTGGCTCTAGTTAGTTGTATATGGAGATAGGGGTTTAACCTAGAAAGGATTCATCACTCTGGATGAACGGAGACAAGATTCTATGCTATCTCAAATTGTTCTTGATGGATGATAAAACCTGCGCAGGTGTATATGACTTACATAGAAAGTTGTTTCTAGTGGAGGTCATATTTATCAAGAATTAGAACTGGGAGATGAGGTCATATAATCAAGACATACAGTGTTTGACTTAACTGTGACACTAGTCGAGATTGGAATCTAAGATGAAGGGAATTTTGAGTGTACGGTAATTATGAACATTGGTTCAAAAAGAATGCATCGAAACATTCATCTCTATTTTGGGGCCGTGATATGTTGCTAGACGTCCCTCTCGATCTACGAGAATTAATAATTAAATGGGATTTAATTATTTAATATAAGAAAGGCGTTTCTTATGTCTCTCGTTGCCATATAGATGTGAACCTAGTTAGTCACACACAATAGAGTGTGCAACCGATTGAGTTTACGAAAGATGGATTTCATATAGATACTAGCATATCTCGGAAATTTATCTAAGATGAAAAACAAGTACAAATTAGGGACTAATTTGTAAGAGTTATAAATTAGTAGGAACCTAATTGTACTATGTCCAAGTTAATTAGGGACTAATTTATAAGAGTTATAAATTAGTAGGAACCTAATTATATTTTAACCAAGTTTTATGATTAGAAGGCTTAAGTAATTAATTAGTGTAATTAATGATACTTAAAGCACTAATCATAAGTTAATGGAATGATGATGTCATGGTGAAGTAATGAGATAAGGAAATAAGCTTATATGTGATTTCATATGATGACATCACCTATATGATGTCACCTATGTGATGTCACCACATGAAAGGTGTCATGTGGTGGCAACACCGTTGCTTGGTGTGTGACACCTAGCATGCAAGGTGTTTTATTCTTACGACATGCTCTAGCTTATAAATAGAGCATGTCCTTGCTCATTTCAACACAACACACAACACACATCTCACTACAAAGTTGTAGAGAGAGAAAGCACTTGAAGGGGTTCAAGTTGTCATCAATCACGGGAAAAACTTGGCGACGTTTTTCATACATCCGAGTAAGGTCGTAATCGCGGTGAGAGTTTGAGCTTAGGGCTGCTCGGCAAGAGGAACTCTTGCAGGATTACTTCAAAGCGAGGATTCAATCGGACGCATACTCGTGTGGACGAGCTTGAGGTCGCCGTACTTTCGGGACTACAAGAATCGTTGGAGAATAGACATAGGTATTCTTCTTACGATTCCTAAATGCGTGCTTTAATTACTAAACGATACGACGATCCATTTGTTGTCGATATGATCAACTTTAGGATCCGGATTGTTGGAATTTCGATTTTGAATTGAAATATACGATTCGGACCCGCGCCTCCCGCTGCGCCAACAATCACGTCTTTTAATAAGTGTCAAATAAAATCACCACCTTTCATTTTTTTTGCAAATCTATTACGAATGTAAAAATTCGGTGTATTTTTACTAACTCGATAATCGGAATCAACAAGCAAAAAGTAATATGAATGTATTTTGTATGTTAATAGGACATTAGTTAGATTAAAACATTTATTTGGAAGAAAAAAGACATCAAATTTTACTCATCGATGATAGATTTGTAAAAAAAATAAAAGGTGGTGATTTTATTTGACACTTTTTAAAGTACGTGATTAAAATGAAAAAACGTGTAAAGGTGGTGATTTTATATGGAATTAACCCTTGTTTAAAAGGTGAAACGTTTGGATTTGTTTCGTAACGTTTTAAACGTTTGGTTTTGATATGTAACATTTGTAAACGTTTGGCTTAAATCGCAAAAAAGGTGAAATGTTTGGATTTGTTTTGTAACGTTTGTAAACGTTTGGCCTAAATCGCTAAAGAGGTTAAACGTTTAGATTTGTTTTGTAAAGTTCGTAAACGTTTGGCTCAAATTGTTTCGTAATGTTTGGCTGCAATCGCTAAAAAGGTGAAACGTTTGGATTTGTTTCGAAACGTTTGAAACGTTAGGATTTGTTTTGTAACGTTTGTAAACGTTTGGCTTCAATCGCTGAAAAGGTGAAATGTTTGGATTTGTTTCGTAACGTTTACAAACGCTTGGCATAAATCACTACAAAAGTGAAACATTTGGATTTGTTTTGTATCATTTGTAAACGTTTGGCTTAAATAGGTAAAAAGGTGAAACGTTTGGATTTGTTTTGTAACGTTTGTAAACGTTTGGCTCAAATCGCTAAAAAGGTGAAACGTTTGGATTAAATTGCTAAAAAGGTGAAACGTTTGGATTTGTTTCGTAACGTTTGTAAACGTTTGGCTTAATTCGCTAAAAAGGTGAAACATTTGGACTTTTTTGTAACGTTTGTTAACGTTTGGCTCAAATTGCTAAAAAGGTGAAATGTTTGGATTTGTTTCGTAACATTTGTAAAAGTTTGGCTTAAATTGCTAATAAGGGGACATGTTTAGAATTGTTTCGAACGTTTGTAAACGTTTGGCTTAAATCGCTAAAAAGGTGAAATGTTTGGATTTGTTTCGTAACGTTTGTAAACGTTTGGCTTAAATCGCTAAAAAGGGGAAATGTTTGGATTTGTTTTGTAACGTTTGTAAATGTTTGGCTTAAACTGCTAAAAAGGCAAAACGTTTGGATTTGTTTCGTAACGATAGTTAACTTTTGGCTTAAATCGCTAAAAAGGTGAAACGTTTGGATTTGTTTCGAAACGTTTTAAACATTTGGATTTGTTTTGTAACGTTTGTAAACGTTAGGCTTCAATCGCTAAAAGGTGAAACGTTTCGCTTTGTTTTGTAACATTTGTAATCGTTTGGCTTAAATCTCTAAAAAGGTGAACGTTTGGATTTGTTTTGTAACGTTTGTAAACATTCGGCCTAAATTGCTAAAAAAAGGTGAAACGTTTAGATTTTTTTCGTAACATTTGTAAACGTTTGGCCTAAATTGCTAAAAGGAGACATGTTTGGATTTATTTCGTAACGTTTGTAAACGTTTGGCTTTAGTCGCTAAAAAGGTGATATGTTTAGATTTGTTTCATAGCGTTTGTAAACATTTGGTTTTGTTATGTAGCGTTTGTAAACGTTTGACTTAATCGCTAAAAGGGGGAAACGTTTGCATTGGTTTTGTAACGTTTGTAAATGTTTGGCTTAAATCGCTAAAAAGGTGAAACGTTTGGATTTGTTTTGTGACGTTTGTAAACATTTGGCTCAAATTGTTTCGTAATGTTATGCTTCAATCGCTAAAAAGGTGAAACGTTTGGATTTGTTTCGAAACGTTTTAAACGTTTGGATTTGTTTTGTAACGTTTGTAAACGTTTGCCTTCAATCGCTAAAAAAGGGGAAACGTTTGGATTTGTTTCGTAACGTTTGTAAACGTTTGGCTTCAATCGCTAAAAAAGTGAAACGTTTGGATTTGTTTTGTAACGTTTATGAACGTTTGGCTTATATCGCTAAAAAGGGGAAACATTTGGATTTGTTTCGTAATCTTTGTGAATGTTTGGTTTTGTTTCGTAATATTTGTAAACGTTTGGCTCAAATTGCTAAAAAGGTGAAAAAATTTGGCTTTGTTTTGTAACGTTTGTAAAGGTTTGGCTTAAATCTCTAAAAAGGTGAAACGTTTGGATTTGTTTTGTAACGTTTGTAAACGTTTGGCTTAAATCGCTAAAAAGGTGAAACATTTGGATTTGTTTCGTAACGTTTTAAACGTTTTGGCTTAAATCGCTAAAAGGGTTAAACGTTTGTATTTGTTTTGTAGCGTTTGTAAACGTTTGGTTTTGTTTCGGAATGTTTGTAAACGTTTGGCTTCAATAGTTAAAAAGGGGAAACATTTGTTTTTTTTGGTAACTTCTTAAATGTTTCGTTTTGTTTTGAAACGTTTGTAAACGTTCGGTTCAATCACTAAAAAGGGATAACGGTTGGATTTGTTTAGAAACTTTTTAAACGTTTGGTTTTGTTTCGTAAAGTTTGTAAATGTTTGGCTTCAATTGCTAAAAAGGTGAAACATTTGGTTTTGTTTCGTAACGTTTGTAAACGTTTGGTTTTGTTTTGTAACGTTTGTAAACGTTTGGCTTAAATTGCTAAAAAGGGGAAACGTTTGGTTTTGTTTCGTAACGTTTGCAAACGTTTGGCTTAAATCGCGAAAAAATATGAAACGTTTGGATTTGTTTCGCAACGTTTTAAACGTTTGGTTTTGTTTGCTAAAAAGGTGACACGTTTGGATTTGTTTCGTAACGTTTTAAACGCTTGGCTTAAATTTCTAAAAAAGTGAATTGTTTGGATTTCTTTTGTAACGTTTGTAAACATTTCGCTTCCATCACTAAAAAGGTGATACGTTTGAATTCGTTTCGTAACGTTTGTAAATGTTTGGCTTAAATCGATAAAAAGGTGAAATGTTTAGATTTGTTTGTAAATGTTTGGCTTAACGTTTGCAAACGTTTGGTTTTATTTTGTAACGTTTGTAAGCGTTTTGCTTAAATCGCTAAAAAGGTGAAACGTTTGGATTTGTTTCGTAACGTTTGTAAACTTTTGGCTTAAATCGCTAAAAAGGGAAACGTTTGGATTTGTTTCGTAACGTTTGTAAACGTTTTGCTCAAATCGCTAAAAAGATGAAATGTTTGGATTAATTTTCAAAAAGGTGAAACGTTGGGATTTGTTTTGTAACGTTTGTAAACGTTTGGCTTAAATCGCTAAAAAGGTGAAACGTTTGGATTTGTTTTGTAACGTTTGTAAATGTTTGGCTTCAATCGCTAAAAAGGTGAAACGTTTGGATTTGTTTCGAAACGTTTTAAACGTTTGAATTTATTTGTAATGTCTGCAAACGTTTGCCTTCAATCGCTAAAAAGGTGAAAGTTTGGATTTGTTTCGAAATGTTTTAAACGTTTGAATTTGTTTTGTAAAGTTTGTAAACATTTGCCTTCAATCGCTAAAAAGGTTAAAGTTTGGCTTTGTTTAGTAACGTTTGTAATCGTTTGCCTTCAATCGCTAGAAAGGTGAGACGTTTGGATTTGTTTTGTAACGTTTGTAAACGTTTAGATTAAATCGCTAAAAAGGTGAAACGTTTGGTTTTGTTTCGTAACGTTTGTAACGAATGGCTTCAATCGCTAAAAAGGTGAAACGCTTGGATTTGTTTCGTAACGTTTTAAACGCATGTTTACAAACGTTACAAAATTAATCCAGACGTTTAAAAGGTGAAATGTTTGGCTCAAATTGCTAAAAAGGTAAAACGTTTAGATTTTTTTTGTAACGTTTATAAACCTTTGGCTTAAATCGCTAAAACGATGAAACATTTGGATTAAATCGATAAAAAGGTGAAATGTTTGGATTTGTTTCGTGACGTTTTAAACGCTTGGATTTATTTTGTAACTTTTGAAAACGTTTGGCTCAAATGTTAAAATGGTTAAACGTTTGGATTTGTTTCATAACGTTTGTAAACATTTGGCTTAAATCGCTAAAAAGGTGACACGTTTGGATTTGTTTCGTAACGTTTGTAAACGTTTGGCTTACATTGCTAAAAAGGGGAAATGTTTGGATTTGTTTCGTAATGTTTGTAAACATTTGGCTTAAATTGCTAAAAAGGGAAAACGTTTGGATTTGTTTCGTAACGTTTGGCTTAAATCGCTAAAAAAGGGAAACGTTTGGATTTGTTTTGTAACGCTTGTAAACGTTTGTCTTAAACTGCTAAAAAGGCGAAACGTTTGGATTTGTTTCGTAACGTTTGTTAACGTTTGCCATAAATCGCTAATAAGGTTAAACATCTGAATTTGTTTCGAAACGTTTTATACGTTTTGATTTGTTTTTTAACCTTTGTACATGTTAAGCTTCAATCGCTAAAAAGGGGAAATGTTTGGCTTTGTTTAGTAACGGTTGTAATTGTTTGGCTTAAATCGCTAAAAAGGTGAAACGTTTGGATTTGTTTCGCAACGTTTGCAAACGTTTGGCTTAAATCGCTAAAAAGGTGAAACGTTCGGATTTGTTTTGTATACGTTTGGCTCAAATTTATTTCATAACGTTTTAAATGTTTGGTTTTGTTTTGTAACGTTTGTAAACGTATGGTTTCAATCGCTAAAAAGGCAAAACGTTTGGATTTGTTTTGTAACGTTTGTAAACGTTTGGCTTAAATCGCTATAAAAGTGAAACGTTTGGTTTTGGTTCATAGCGGTTTAAACGTTTGGGTTTATTTCTTAACGTATGTAACGTTAGGGTTAAATCGCTAAAAAGGTGAAACTTTTCAATTTGTTTGGTAACGTTCGTAAACATTTACTTGAATCGCTAAAAAGGTCAGACGTTTGGATTTGTTTCGTATCGTTTTTAACGTTTGGATTGGTTTACTAACGTTATAAACGTTTAGATTGGTTTCGTAACGTTTTAAATGTTTGGAATTGTTTCGTAACGTTTTAAACGTTTAACTTAAATGTAATACCCCGTATTTTCCGACTTGTTTTGGTGATTTGGTTTTCCGTTTAAAGCTTGGTTTGTGATGGACTTTGGTTGTGTTTTCGCTTCGTCATTTTCTCGTTGCGATTCCGACTTTTTTTCGGATTGATATATGTTCGGATTAGCATATGTGGTACCTTGGTTGTGTCATGTTAAGCGACTTATGTGTACCCCTTGAGCCTCTAAGTATTTGATGTTGAATTGATTTCTTTCCAGGTTGTTATCGAAACAATGTTTACATGTTTTCCAATCTGCCATGCTGTAGTAAAACGACCGTAACTCCCAATTGAACCGTCGGATCGAGCTGCGTTTTGGATATGTTGTACCTAAGAGGATTATCTTTCATTCGACCGTTCGGATCGTTGGTTCGACCCTTTTTTCGGGTCAACTGGACCTGCTGGGTAGATCAAGCCCTAGGTCCGGTCCACTTTGTTATTTTGGGTTTCAGTGAGTAAACCGGTTTTATAACCGCTTCTACTGGGCAGAATCGGCCATTGAACCGGCCAGGTTCGTTTTGGAGGCTTTAAATAGACTTTTACTCAACCTAAACAGCCCCTATTTAATTTTTAAAACCCTAATCTCATTCTAAGTCATTCCTAGGCGATTTTCCTCTTATTATTGGTGTCCATAATATTTGGTAAGTGTTTATAATCTTCCTTTCATTGATTAATTCATTGGTTCCTTGGTATTTTCGTTTTGGTTTCATTAGCTATGGTGTTTGATTAATTGTAAGCTTGTTCTAATCAATAAATTTCTGGGTTCTCTTCATTTGATAATTCAAGAGGTATGTATCACCTTTTACATTGGTTTTATGATAGTTTTATGTGTTGTATTGTTAGATTGTTGTGTTACATCTATTTGTAGGGTGTTGTGATTTATTTTCTGTTTTGCTTTTAATGTTAAATCTGGAAATATGGATCTGGTATTTTAATTGGCTTATGAATGTAAATTATTCTTTGAGTGGATTGGATTGTTCGTTCTTATTGAAAGGTGTATCAAGTAGCGATGTTCTTTAGCTATAAATTCTATTTTTGGTCATATTAAAATCTGGAAATATAACTCTATTGGATGATAGGTGATTAGTTAAAGAACGATACATAGGGTGATTTTACAGTCATTGGCTATTGCTTAATTAAGGTGTTAAGAGGGTTTTGTTGATATTAAATCGCTGTTTTAAATTGATTAGCTTTGCTGGAAATTATTTTCAAAATGCGTTTTAAGAAATGGGAGATACTATTTTGGGTATTGTTGGGTTAAAGATTTAACTAATATTTTTACTAGATGTTAAAGCTTATTTAAGATGATTGTTATCAAAAGCAAAGGACTGAAAATGTGTTATTTAAAACCATGTCGAATTAATATAAGATGTGAAGAAGCTTTGAGTTGTTAGTTTTAAATCGTTGTTATGACGTATAAGTGGCGATGGTTTTTAAAGCTATTTTAAGGATATTTTCATATCTGAGTTTACTTGTTTTAAAGTGCTTGGTAACATATTTGAAATGGCATATAAGGTGTTATTTGATGTGTATGAACTCCAGGTGGAAATTGTCAAGTGTTGACAATTTATTGGCATGTTGTCGTTTGTAGTTTTGTGGTTTTGGTTAAGCTTGTGATGAGTTCTCAAATTTCAAATCGATGTTTTGTTTTAAGGATTTAACTCTGGATATTTACTCTGGTTTAAGTTTGGGTCGGGTTAGACTTGTGTCGCCCGACATATTGTGTTAAGCATATAGTGGATATATGGCTAACACACTACTCTGGAATTTTCTTTGGATTTCAAAAGATGATATATAACTTATATTATTACTTTGGTTTATTTTCATCGAGAAATCACCTAAGCTTAACTGGTTATTGAATTGGTTGGATGTATCTGTACCTTGACTTTTGGATTACTTGTGTTCCGAATATTGTTCTTTGGTTGTGTTTGAGATGCTATTCCTATGTGGTGTCTAGTATTCTTAGAGTTAGGGGTTGAATGAATTTTAACTTAAGCTTTGTATCTAGACCCGTCGACTGTTCGTGCTTCGGAGTCAGAGCAGGTTTAGGTTGCTTGCCAGGTTATCACGTGGATTAGCAAGCAGTGAGTTTATATCGCTATTTACCGCTTTATTAAGTAAATTGTGTATTTTGATATATAAATGTTTATGAACTGTTTTTAAGCCATTGTGGATCTGGATTGAAACGAGCTACTCGATAGGCTTGTATCGAGACTGTGTGCACCAGTAAGTACTCTGGGATCGGCAGACCAATGTCTTGCTTACGCTGGGAATTGACGAGAATTTGTTCCCGTCCACTCTGGGATTCTGTGTGATACGTCGCACTTACGCTGGGATAATTTCAATACAGTATTTCCATAATGTTAATTATATTAGTATAAAAGTGCTTTGAGGTTTTAAAGGTTCTCACTTAATAAATGTAAATAGTTGTATGAACTCATTTCAGTATATCTGACCCCGTTGTTTTCCCCATTTCCAGGTTTATGATTTTGAGCGTGTTGGTGACCTCCATCTTTGTTGATTTTCCTCGGAGGTTTACATTTTTATTTTAAATAAAGATGTCAAACTTATTTAAACCTCTTAGACCGCAGTAGTACTAGTATGTATCTATGTTATAGGCTGTTGTTGTCATATTGGTCCGAATATTGTTTATGCATGTTGGCATGATTAATACTTTGGATATTGGATTTATATATAAGGTATGTTGTTGGAGTCTCGGAATTGTGCCGAGCATTCTGTTTATATCTTGTTATATAAACTGCTAGATTTTAGGTTGGAGTCTCGGTTGCCCCCAAGCAGTGTTTCTGCAGGTTTATATGTTTGATTATTTTCCGCGAGGCTTGCTACGGGTTTTGGTACGACCATACCCATACCCTAGCGCCGGTCATGATTAATGAAATTGGGTCGTGACATTAAATCGCTAAAAGGGTTAAACGTTTGGATTGGTTTCATATCATTTTTAACGTTTGGCTTATCTCGGTAAAAAGGGGAAACGTTTGGATTTGTTTTGTATTGTTTGTAAAAGTTTGGCTTAAATTGCTAAAAAGGTGAAATGTTTGGATTTGTTTCGTAATGTTTCTTAACGTTTGGCTTAAATTGCTAAAAAGGAGAAACGTTTGGATTTGTTTTATAAAGTTTTAAACGTTTGGATTTGTTTCGTAACGTTTTAAATGTTTGGATTTGTTTCGTAACGTTTGTAAACGTTTGGCTTAAATCACTCAAAAGATGAAACGTTTGGATTTGTTTCGTAACGTTATAAACGTTTGGATTGGTTTCTTAATGTTTTAAACGTTTGGATTGGTTTCTTAATGTTTTAAACGTTTGGCTTAACTCGCTAAAAAGGTGAAACGTTTGGATTTGTTTCTTGAAGTTTTAAACGTTTGGCTTAAATCGCTAAAAAGGCGAAATGTTTGGATTTGTTTTGTAACGTTTGTAAACGTTTGGCTTAAATCGCTAAAAAGGTGAAACATTTGGATTGGTTTCGTAACGTTGTAAATGTTTGGTTTAAATCGTTAAAAAGGTGAAATGTTAGGATTTGTTTCGTAACGTTTGTAAATGTTTTGATTAAATCGCTAAAAAGATGAAACGTTTGGATTTCTTTCGTAATGTTTGTATATGTTTGGCTTAAATTGCAAAAAAGGAGAAACGTTTGGATTGGTTTCATAAGGTTTCAAAAGTTTGGCTTTATTTCGAAACGTTTTAAATGTTTGGCTTAAATCGCTAAAAAGGTGAAACGTTTGGATTTGTTTCGTAACGTTTGTAATCATTTGTCTTAAATCGCTAAAAATGTGAAACGTTTGGATTTCTTTCGTAACGTTTTTATACGTTTGGCTTAAATTGCTAAATAGGTGAAACGTTTGGATTGGTTTCGTAACGTTTTAAACGTTTGGTTTAAATCGCTAAAAAGGTGAAACGTTTGAATTTGTTTCGTAATGTTTGTAAATTTTTGGCTTAAATTTCTAAAAAGGAGAAACTTTTGGATTTGTTTTGTAAAGGTCTAAACGTTTGGATTTGTTTCGTAACGTTTTAAACGTTTCGCTTAAATCGCTAAAAAGGGGAAATGCTTGGATTTATTTTGTAACGTTTGTAAACGTTTGACTTCAATCGCTAAATAGGTAAAAACATTTGGATTTGTTTCGTAATGTTTGTAAACGTTTGGCTAAAATTACTAAAAACGTGAAATGTTTGGATTGGTTTCATAACGTTTATAAACATTTGGCTTAAATTGCTAAAACATTTGTAAACGTTTGTATTTGTTTTGTATCGTTTTAAACGTTTGGATTTGTTTTGTATCGTTTTAAACGTTTGGATTTGTTTTGTAACGTTTTAAACGTTTGGCTTAAACAGCTAAAAAGGCAAAACGTTTGGATTTGTTTCGTAACGTTTGGCTTAAATCGCTAATAAGGTGAAACATTTGGATTTTTTTCGAAATGTTTTAAACATTTGGATTTGTTTTGTAACTTTTGTAAATGTTTAGCTTCAATCGCTAAAAAGGTGAAACGTTTAGCTTTGTTTAGTAACATTTGTAATCGTTTGGCTTAAATAGCTAAAAAGGTAAAGTTTTAAACGTTTGGATTTGTTTTGTAAAGTTTTAAACGTTTGGATTTGTTTCGCAACGTTTTAAACGTTTGGATTTGTTTCGTAACGTTTGTAAATGTGTGGCTTAAATCGCTAAAAAGATGAAACATTTGGATTTGTTTCGTAACGTTTTAAACGTTTGGATTGGTTTATTAACGTTTTAAACGTTTGGATTGGTTTCTTAATGTTTTAAACGTTTGGCTTAACTCGCTAAAAAGGAGAAACCTTTGGATTTGTTTCTTAACGTTTTATACTTTTGGCTTAAATCACTAAAAAGGCGAAATTTTTGGATTTGTTTCGTAACGTTTGTAAACGTTTGGCTTAAATCGCTAAAAAGGTGAAACATTTGGATTGGTTTCATAACATTGTAAATGTTTGGTTTAAATCGTTAAAAAGGTGAAACGTTAGGATTTGTGTTGTAAAGTTTGTAAATGTTTTGCTTAAATCGCTAAAAAAATGAAACGTTTGGATTTCTTTCGTAATGTTTGTATATGTTTGGCTTAAATTGCAAAAAAGGAGAAACGTTTGGATTGGTTTCATAAGGTTTCAAACGTTTGGCTTTATTTCTTAACGTTTTAAATGTTTGGCTTAAATCGCTAAAAAGGTAAAACGTTTGGATTTGTTTCGTAACATTTGAAATCATTTGTCTTAAATCGCTAAAAAGGTGAAACGTTTGGATTTCTTTCGTAACGTTTGTATACGTTTGGGTTAAATTGCCAAACAGGTGAAACGTTTGGATTGGTTTCGTAACGTTTTAAACGTTTGGTTTAAATTGCTAAAAAGGTGAAACGTTTGAATTTGTTTCGTAATGTTTGTAAATTTTTGGCTTAAATTGCTTAAACGGAGAAATTTTTGGATTTGTTTTGTAAAGTTCTAAACGGTTGGATTTGTTTCGTAACGTTTTAAACATTTGGCTTAAATCGCTAAAAAGGGGAAACATTTGGATTTGTTTTGTAACGTTTGTAAACGTTTGACTTCAACCGCCAAATAGGTGAAACATTTGGATTTGTTTCGTAACGTTTGTAAACGTTTGGCTAAAATTGCTAAAAGCATGAAATGTTTGGATTTGTTTCGTAACGTTTATAAACGTTTGGCTTAAATTGCTAAAACGTTTGTAAACGTTTGGATTTGTTTCGTAATGTTTATATACGTTTGGCTTAAATCGCTAAAACGTTTGTAAACGTTTGTATTTGTTTTGTATCGTTTTAAACGTTTGGATTTGTTTTGTAACGTTTGGCTTAAATTGCTAAAAAGGTGAAATGTTTGGATTTATTTTATAACGTTTGAAAACGTTTGGATTAAATCGCAAAAACGGAGAAACGTTTGGATTTTTTTTGTAACGTTTTATACATTTGGATTTTTTTTTTAACATTTTAAACATTTGGCTTAAATTGGTAAAAAGGTGAAACGTTTGGAATTGTTTTGTAACGTTTGGCCTAAATCGCTAAAAAGGTGAAAGGTTGGGATTTGTTTCGTAACGTTTGTAGACGTTTGGCTTAAATCTCTATAAAGGGGAAACGTTTGGATTTGTTTGGTATTGTTTCTAAATGTTTGGCTTAAATCGCTAAAAAGATAAAATGTTTAGATTGATTTCGTAACGTTTTAAACATTTGTCATAAATCGCTAAAAAGGTGAAACATTTGGATTTGTTTTGTAATGTTTGTAAACGTTTGGCTTAAATCCCTAAAAAGGAGAAACATTTGGATTTGTTTTATAACATTTTAAACGTTTGGATTGCTTTCGTAACGTTTTAAACGTTTGGCCTAAATCGCTAAAAAGGTGAAATGTTTGGATTTGTTCTGTAACGTTTATAAACATTTGGCTTAAATCGTAAAAAGGGGAAACATTTGGATTCGTTTCGTAACGTTAGTAAATGTTTGGCATACATCGCTAAAAAGGGGAAACGTTTGGATTGGTTTCGTAACGTTTTAGACGTTTGGCTTAAATCGCAAAAAAGGTGAAACGTTTGGAATTATTTCGTAACGTTTGTAAACATTTGGCTTAAATTGCTAAAACGGAGAAATGTTTGAATTTGTTTTGTAACGTTTTAAACGTTTGGATTTGTTTAGTAACGTTTTAAACGTTTGGCTTAAATCGCTAAAAAGGGGAAAAGTTTAGATTTGTTTGGTAACGTTTGTAAACGTTTGGCTTAAATTGCTAATAAGGGGAAACATTTAGATATGGTTTGTATCGTTTTTAAACGTTTGGCTTAAATCGCTAGAAAGGGCAAACGTTTGGATTGGTTTCGTAACGTTTAAACGTTTGGCTTAAATCGCTAAAAAGGGGAAATATTTGGATTTGTTTCGTATCGTTTGTAAATGTTTGGCTTAAATCACTAAAACAGAGAAACATTTGGATTTGTTTTGTAACATTTTAAATGTTTGGATTTGTTTCATAACGTGTTAAACGTTTGGCTTAAATCGCTAGAAAGGTGAAACGTTTGGATTTGTTTCGTAACGTTGGTAAACGTTTGGCTTAAATCGCTAAAAAGGTTAAATGGTTTGATTTATTTCGTAACGTTTGTAAACGTTTGGCTTAAATCGCTGAAAAGGTGAAACGTTTGGATTTATTTCGTAACGTTTTAAACATTTGGATTTGTTTCGTAACGTTTTAAATGTTTGGATTTGTTCCATAACGTTTGTAAACGTTTGGCTTAAATCGGTAAAAAGGGGAAACGTTTGAATTCGCTTCGTAACGTTTGTAAACGTTTGGCTTAAATCGCTAAAAAGGGGACATGTTTGGATTTGTTTCGTAACGTTTGTAATTGTTTGGTTTAAATCGCTAAAAAGGAGAAACTTTGGATTTGTTTCACAATGTTTTAAACGTCTGGATTGGTTTCGTAACGTATTAAACGTTTGGCTTAAATCGCTAAGAAGGTGAAATGTTTGGATTTGTTTCGTAACGTTTGTAAACGTTTGGCATAAATTGCTAAAAAGGTTAAAAGTTTGGATTGGTTCGTAACGTTTTAAACGTTTGGCTTAAATCGCTAAAAAGGTAAAACGTTCGGATTTGTTTCGTAACGTTTGTAAAAGTTTGGCTTAACTCGCTAAAAAAGTGAAACGTTTAGATTAGTTTCGTAATGTTTGTAAACGTTTGCTTCAATCGCTAAATAGGTGAAACGTTTCGATTTGTTTCGTATCGTTTTAAACGTTTGGATTGGTTTGTAACGTTTTAAACGTTTGGATTTGTTCCGTAACGTGTTAAACGTTGGGATTTGTTTCGTAAAGTTTATAAACGTTTGGCTTAAATCGCTAAAAAGGTGGAACGTTTGCATTGGTTTTGTAACGTTTTAAACGTTTATCTTAAATCGCTAAATAGGGGAAACGTTTGGATTTGTTTCGTAATGTTTGTAAGCGTTTGGCTTAAATCGCTAAAAAGGAGAAATGTGTGGATTTGTTTTGTAACGTTTTAAACGTTTGGATTTATTTCGTAATGTTAAATAGCTAAAAAGGTGAAACATTTGGATTTGTTCGAGACGTTTGTAAACGTTTGGCTTAAATTGCTAAAAAGGGTAAACATTTCGATTTGTTTCGTAATGTTTCTAAACGTTTGGCTTAAATCGCTAAAAAGATGAAACCTTTGGATTAGTTTCGCAACGTTTTAAACGTTTGGATTTTTTTCGTAACGTTTTAAACATTTGGCTTTGTTTCGTAACGTTTGTAATCGTTTGGCTTAAATCGCTAATAAGGTAAAACGTTTGGATTTGTTTCGTAACGTTTGTTAATGTTTGGCTTAAATCGCTAAAAAGGTTAATCATTTAGATTTCTTTCGTAGCCCTTGTATACGTTTGGCTTAAATTGCTAAAACGGTGATACGTTTGGATTGGTTTCGTAACGTTTTAAATGTTTGGCTTAAATCGCTAAAAAGGTGAAATGTTTGGATTTGTTTCGTAAAGTTGTAAACGTTTGGCTTAAATCGCTAAAAATATGAAACATTTGGATTATTTTTGTAACGTTTGTAAACGTTTGGCTTAAATCGCTAAAAAGGTGAAACATTTGTATTTGTTTCGTAACGTTTGTAAACGTTTGGCTTAAATCGGTAAAAAGGAGAAACGTTTTGGATTTTTTTCATAACGTTTTAAACGTTTGGCTTAAATCCCTAAAAAGGTGAAACATTTGGATTTGTTTTGTAACGTTTGTAACATTAGGCTTAAATCGCTAAAAAGGTTAAAAGTTTGGATTTGTTTCGTAACGTTCGTAAACGTTTACTTAAATCGCTAAAAAGGTCAAATATTTGGATTTGTTTTGTATCGTTTTAAACGTTTGAATTTGTTTAGTAATGTTTTAAACGTTTGGATTGGTCTCGTAAAGTTTTAAACGTTTGGATTAGTTTCATAACAATTTAAATGTTTGGCTTAAATTGCTAAAAAGGTGAAACGTTTGGATTGGTTTTGTAACGTTTTTAACATTTGGCTTTGTTATTAGTATGTGCCCTAGGGCCATTTTGTCTATATACTTGTATAAACTAATCCCAATGGCAATGGTATATATGTTTTATTCGAACTAAGTGTTTCATCAACTAACTGTTTATTTATTGCATATTTTTCTTATCACATTGTGATAAAATCCATTCTTAAGGTGTTAAGAATATGTGAGATAGATTCTATTATTCAAGTGATCTAAATAAACGTTCACGATCGATGGTGTCCTTCGAATAAGGGCATCGCATTATCCTGGAAAGATCGTCACCTCTATGTATTCTCCTGATTAGTATAGAGTTACTAATTATAGGAAGTAGGGAGTCTCATACTACTTGATCGGGATCAGAATAAACATGTGGACACTTAAAGGGTTTGAGTGAGTCGAACAAGTGACGCTAGATGACTTATTCATGGTATTTCATCAAAGTCAATTTAATGTCATCTAGTTCATAATTGTACATATGTCCTTTGACTTGCGGTGACACTATCTTGTATATAGGTGATTAGAGTTTGATACTCCTTATCCCTAGATCTTTCATGAGCTAGGGTCGCGGGATATGTTGGCTTTAGTTAGTTGTATATGGAGATAGGGGTTTAACCAAGAGAGGATTTATCATTCCGGATGAACGAAGAAAAGATTCTATGCTATCTCAAATTGTTCTTGATGGATGATAAAACCTGCGCAGGTGTATATGACTTACTTAGAAAGTTGTTTCTAGTTGAATTCATATTTATCAAGAATAAGAACTGAGATGAGGTCATATGATCAAGACAAATAGTGTTTGACTTAACCGTGACACTAGTCGAGATCAGAATCTTAGATGAAGGGAATTTTGAGTGTACGGTAATTATGAACATTGGTTTATAAAGAATGCATCGAAACATTCATATCCATTTGGTGGTCGTGATATGTTGCTAGACGTCACTCACGATCTACGAGAATTAATAATTAATGGGATTTAATTAATTAATATAAGAAAGGCGTTTCATATGACTCTCGTTGCCATATAGATGTGAACCTAGTTAGTCACACACAATTGGGTGTGCAACCGATTGAGTTTAGGAGAGATCGATTTCATATAGATACTAGCATATCTTGAAAATTAATCTATTATGAAAAACAAGTATAAATTAGGGACTGATTTGTAAGAGTTATGAATTCGTAGGCACCTAATTGTATTTTATCCAAATTGATGTAATGATGTCATGTGATGATGTCATGTGATGATGTCATGTGATGATGTCATGTGATGATGTCATGTGATGATGTCATGTGACGATGTCACAATGATGTCACGCGATGATGTCACGTGATGATGTCACGATGATGTCATATGCGATGATGTAACGTAATGATGTCATGTATGTCTATGTGTGTGACACCTAGCATGTGATATGTCAGATGGTGCAACACCTATGCTTAGTGTGGGACACCTATCATGTGAGGTGTTGAATGGTCGCAACACCTTTGTTTGGTGTGTGACACCTAGCATGTGAGGTGTCAGAGTTTCCTACAATCTCTTGCCTATAAATAGAGGTTACCATTTCTCATTCACTACACACCACACTTAAAAGAGCATATTTGAAGAAGTTCAAGTAGTCATCAATCACATAAAAACTTGGAGAAAGTTTTTCATACATCCGATCACAGATGTAATCGAGGCGAGAGTTTGAGCTTGGGGTTGCTCGGCAAGGGGAACTCTTGCGGATTACTTCAAGACGAGGATTCAATCAGACGCATACTCGTGTGGATGAGCTTGAGGTCGTCGTACTATTGGGACTACAAGAATCGTTGGAGAATCGACATAGGTATTCTTCTTACGATTTCTAGATGCGTGCTTTAATTATTAGATGATACGACGATCAATTTGTTATTGATATGATCAATTTTTGGATCCGGATTGTTGAAATTTTGATTTTGAACTGAAATATACGATCCGGACCCTCGCGTCCCGTTGCACCAACAGTGGTATCAGAGCTACCGTATCATCAAGTATTAAAGCTTTACGATTGAATGCATGTATTGAGCATGTAATTTATAATTCCGAGGGCTTAGGTCTTGTTTTCTAAAACGAGAAAACGCTATTGCGACATTAATTACATTTGATTAAATTTTGTCTAGGAGATTGGTACTTAAGTGGTCCTCTTGTGACCCTCCAATCTATCCTGGGAATTTTTCTAATGTGATTATTTAACACAATACGTGACTCGCTTGTGCATTATGTTATCATCAATAAAATATACGGAACAAGTAATAGTTTGCTCATTCTTTTGTGGCTAAAGAATGAGATCTAGGAAGTCCATGATCATACATGTGTGATTGCATGATTCATTTTAGCTTTAATATGTATGAGATACATGCTAAAATGTGTTGTGTGCTTAGTGAAACCGGAATAACTTTAAACCCTAAGAAATTGTCACGACCCAAATTATTGAGCCGTGACCGGCGCTAGGGAATGGGAGTGGTAGCTCCAAAACCCGTAGCAAGCCTAAAAATACATATTAATTTTTCACAAATCAAATCATATTTCATATATGATAATAATATCAAAATACGCACGACCCCTATTTGAAATATACATCAGAGTTAAAGCGTTTTACAAAATAGAGTCTGTCTATTCTAAACTACTGCGGACTTGCTAGAATGAGAACCTAGTCTCATGACTCGTACTACTTCCAAGAATTAAAAACTTCGGAAGCTTCGTTCCCCACACCGTACCTAACTCAACCTGTAAAAATTGGAGTAACAACGGGGTCAGTATAAAACTGAGTGAATACACATAATTACAAGTAATATTGCATAAAGGGGTGAAAAAGATTGAAAATCTCTTTATGTAGAAAATATTCTTTTTGGATCTTACCCCCTATGATCTACTTCCAAACATACTTCGTATATACATTCATACTATTAGAGGCCATGTACGTATCATAAACTAAACGTTTATGTTATAGACGTACTTGATATTCTTGCCTCATTCTTATATCTCATGTGCGTTTTTATTACGTACATACTTAACATGTTTTGTTTACTGTTATAATTTTGATTGTCTTTATTCTTCTCATTAAGTTTCTCTGACTTTATCTTTCTGACATCGATAGAAAAGCCAACCCATGTGTTTTTAATCATCTGACATCGATAGCGACGCCAACCGATGTGTTTTACATATTTGACATTGATAGCAAAGCCAACCGATGTGTTTTGCATATCTGACATCGATAGCCAAGCCAACCAATGTGTCTTTAATCATCTGACATCGATAGCCACGCCAACCGATGTGTCTTATATCATATCTTAATTATTGTACTTGTCTCATATTGATTCTCGATATATATTATACTTGATTTTATCATTAAATGAGTCCTGAGGACTATTATCGAGAATGGGTAGATACAGGTCTCGGGATACCTCTACCGAGATCAACCTTGTATCTCAGTTCTTATATTTGGTTATACCATCGTACAAATTCTCGTTTTACGTTTATTATTTAATTCTATATTTTCCGTTCTGTTATCCTTTATGGACCATTACATGCACATTCCAATCTACAATCATACATCTATAGCACACGCACGTATGGTTATTCGTTATAATTAAAAGTACGTATGGGGACGTACTATGTTTCTTTATAACATATGAATAATAGTACATATAGGAATGTACTATACTTTTCTCGTGCATATTTGGTTCGATACTTGTATATTGCTTAACCCCTTTCCCAGTATTTTAAACATATATGTTCTTTTCATCTATTTATGTTATTCTTAAAATAACGCAGTACGGAAAGTAATCATTTTCAAAACATACATACATGTACTTTTTCAAACATATTATTAAACATATAAGTATTCATATAGTCGTCCGTATATGAAAACACGCGACTTTATGAATATTTACGAGTAATTAAAATGTACTCACAGTGACTGCTATCCAATCTACCGCAATGTTATCAATTTGTCACGCAGGTTCCATGCGTTATTCGATCTTGTAGCTATTCCAGCTCGTCGGTCTGGTAGCTCGTCGGTACGTCCGTTACTTATCCAAATACCTATACGTTTAATTCATAAACGTAAACTTAGTACCGAAATCCTAAGTTGTAAACTTAGGTTATCACGATCTTATTCTAAATACGTCTTTTAACTTTGATCGTCTCCTAATACTTAGTCGAGATACTTGTTATATCTCTTAATCGTATTCCTATACGTATGATACTTTCAAACTTTAGGATTTAGTTTCATTCCTAAGAGGCAAATCTATAAACTGACCGTTGGAATTTTGAATCTGACGAGTTTCGGGTAGTGTGCGAACGCACACCCTAATTTTTAAGGAGTGTGCGAACGCACACTCAATGTGTGCGAACGCACACTCAATGTGTGCGAACTCACACCCTTAACAGCCCCCGGAAAGTCGTTTTCCGGGACATTTCAGCCATCCCGACGTGCTATACATTCAACTATATAAAACCCGCATCTCAGTTTTCATTAAAACGCTATAATAACTTCAAAAACGTTAAATTCGATCCTAATATTCTATATACCTAAAACAGCCCCTTTTTAATCATTTCTAACCAAAATTTTCGAAGATTTACCTTGATTTGATGTTCGGAAACGATAGGGCTTTCGATTCTAAAGAGATCGCCGCTTGAATCGATCTAATCGGATGTCGAACGGCGAAACGGCGGCAAAACGATCGTAATCGGCGTTTGAAGCTTCTGGAGATCACCCTTCTGATTCTCCTTTCTTCATATTTCAATCCTTATATATTAAGGTTAAATGCTTACTTTGGTCGTTGCTCTTTTTGTTTATTATCATTTATCCTTTAAACTTTTCTTTTGTACGATTTAGTCCATAACTAAATCGATAAATTCTTTTATTATAACTTATGCGTATTATTTATATCCAATAAATAATACGAACTCGATATTACCATTTTCCAGTCGAATCCTTCAAATTTCCATTTTCGACAAAAAGTGGCTAAATTACCACTTTGGTCCATGTACTTTATTTTAGACTTTTCTTAACATTTTTCCTTTTAATTTCAATTCTAACTTTAGAATTGAACTGTAACCTTAATTTCTTCATAAATAACTTCCTGAAACCGACCTACTAAAATTTATTTATCTAAATTTTATCTGAAAACTTTCTGATAACGCCACCCTGGCGAATCCAGACTGGACACGTTTTCCAATTAGCTAATTAATTATTTTGGGGTATTACATAAATCTTCCCAAAAGTTAAAAGATTAAGTTTATATTGATTAATCATTAAATTGATTTATCAATGGCTCTCCATTGGAGTAATAAACTAACCCGCTTTGAGTTATCATCTTGTCGGCTATGGATACATATGGGTGAGATGATATCGTCAAGAGGCTGTTGTTGAGTTTATTATTAAGCATGATATGTTACGGGTGTATCGATATAGTACACGGCAATAACGACAATTAGGCATACATGAGTCGTGTATTATTCAAATTGATACATCTTAGTTGATTCAGTGGGTTAAACTTAACTAATGCAAAAACCCAATAATGACAATGGGTATCTGAGGGTGAAAGCATTAGGAGCCGAAAATCATTGAAACCTCATATGAGATATAATGAACAAGTGTTGTTCACTTGTAGTGCATTGTGATCCCAATAACGGCAATTAGGTGGACCTGAGGGAAAGATCAATGACTACAAGAATTCAATCACCCGCTTGAAATATTTTCCTACAAAGACTTACGTTTCCTATTTTGAAAGTGTAGGATTCCAAAAAAGATAGTAGGAGGCCATTTTGATAAAGACCAAATCATTATGGTTTAAATATACAAAACAATAATACTAATTAGAGATCTTTGCTATCTATAGGTTGATAAGATAAGATGAAATCGAATCCGTTAAGTATCATTCTCGACAATAATCGCTTAGTGGGTCCTAACTTTGTTGATTGTTTAAGAAATCTCAAAATAGTTCTTGCAATTGAACACATAGCATATGTTCTTGAGACAAATGTTCCGGGACCATTGCCGATTGAGGCACCTCCCGAGGAACATGAGGCATTGCGCAAGTGGAAGTTAGATGACGAACAAGCCATGTGCTATACGTTGGCATCTATGAATAACGAGTTGCAAAAGCAACACGAGAAATATTCGGGAGCTCGCAAAATATTGTTTCACTTACAAGAGTTGTATGGTGAATCAAGTCGTTTTGCTAGATATGAGATATCTAAGAATTTATTTCGGGTGAAGCACTCCGAAGGAAAGGGTGTTGGAGAACATATGAACATGGTGATTCGATGTATCGAACGGCTAGAGGGTCTAGACTTCATCATGGACTTCAATCGCCAAACGGATATGATCCTTCAATCCCTTCCGGAATCATATGGTAATTTCATCATGAATTACTATATGAATCGGATAAAATGCACACTTGCCGAGTTATCAAACATGTTGATAACTGCTGAAAAGAATAATGTTAAGGGAAATCAAGTTTCTCTTGTGGTTGCTTCTTCTAGTAAGACTAAGAAGAAGAAAACTAAGAAGAATGCTAAGAAGAAGAAAACTAAGAAGAATGTTTTGAAGGCCCAAAAGGCCATTGCAAAAAAGAAGAGCACCTCAGAGAACAAAGGAAAGTGTTTCTTTTGTGAAGGCGAGGGACATTGGAAATGAAATTGCCCCAAGTATTTGGAATCTAAGGGCAAGTACAAGAAGAATGAAAATCCCGGTAAAGGTGTTTTAATTTCTTGTTATTTTAATTTCAATAACGATAGCTCGTCCAAAGCTTGGGTATTAGATACCGGAGCTAGTTCTCACATTTGTTCATCCTTACAGGATCTAGCAAATGAGAGGAAGTTGGACTAGGACGAAGTGATCTTGAAGCTTGGAAATAAGGCAAGCTTTGCGGCTTAAGCTATAGGATCATCTTCTATTTTGTTGTATAAACATGTTTTGTATTTGAACAATGTTTTGTAATTACCAAACGCATATAGAAATATCATGTCCATTTCTTGTCTGACAAGATTAGGATATGATTTCCTGTTTATAAAGGATGTTTGTAAAATTATCTATAAGAATGAAATCGTTGGTTATAGTTATGTACAAAATAGTCTTTATTGTTTAAATGAAACTGTTCGCAATACAAATAATGTTTTGGAAATTTATATCGTAAGTGCTCAAACCTCGAAACAGTTATGGCACTTACGATTAGGACATACTGCGGAAGATAGACTTAACAAGTTGGATAAGATGGGAATCTTGACTAATCTTGATTCCGCATCAATTTCAACTTGTGAGTCATGTCATAAAGGCAAGATGACCCGATCACGCTTTGTGGGACAAAGTGGTAGAGCCAAAAATGTTTTGGAAATCATACATAGTGATGTATGTGGTCCATTTAAAGAAATGGCACGAGGTGATTATTTGTACTTCATTACCTTCACCGATGATTTATCACGGTATGGGTATGTTGTTCTTATGAAGAACAAGAGTGAAACTTTTGAAAAATTTAAAGACTTCAAAAATGAAGTAGAAAACCAAATTGGAAAAAGTATTAAAATCCTACGATCTGATCGAGGAGGTGAATACTTGAGTACAGAATTTGGTACATTCTTAAAAGAATGCGGTATTATTTCTCAACTAACTCCTCCAGGAACACCACAGTTGAATGGTGTATTGGAACGGAGGAATCGTACATTGTTAAACATGGTACGATCAATAATAAGCTATACTGATTTACCCATTTCATTATGTGGTCATGCACTTCTTTGCGCAAATTATATTCTAAATCAAGTACCAACTAAATCCGCTCCGAGAATACCTTATGCGATATGGTATAGTAAGGAACCAAGTCTTAAGCATATTAAGATTTGGGGATGCTCGACATATATCAAAAAGTTGATAACCGACAAGTTGGAATCAAGATCAATCATGGGAAGATTCGTTGGTTATCCAAAAGACAGTGTAGGATATTATTTCTATATTCCATCCGAACAAACAATTGTTGTTAGTCGGGATGCAGTCTTTCTTGAAAAACAATTTATTCAAGAAGGGGAAAAAGGAAGAAATATAGAATTAGACGAGGAGTCGCCTAAAAACCAACAAAATGATACAATGGATATTGATCAAACCCATAGTGAACCAGAATTAGTAAAATCTACAGAAACACCTCAAAGATCAAGTAGAGTATCTTATCCACCGGAGATATATGGGTTTCTTCATGATATTCAAGAGTTGTTTATTCATGGAGAAAATGATCAAATTGTTGATCCTTCTACTTATGAAGAAGATATATGTGATATAGATTCTACAAGATGGCTTGAAGCTATGAAATCTAAAATGGATTCCATGTACAGTAACCAAGTTTGGGAGCTAGTCGATCCACCCGATGGTATTATACCAATGGGGATCAAATGGATCTTCAAGCGTAAAATTGGTGCTGATGGAAAAGTGGAGACTTTTAAAGCTAGGCTTGTTGCGAAAGGGTTTCGCCAAAGGCAAGGAGTCGATTATGAAGAGACTTTCTCGCCTGTAGCCATGCATAAGTCCATTCGGATTCTTCTTGCCATAACTGCACATTTAGATTATGAGGTTTGGAAAATGGATGTCAAGACCGCATTCCTTAATGGATACATTGAGGAGGAAATCTATATGGAACAATATAAGGGTTTTGAATCCGAAGAAGGTTCCAAGGTGTGGAAGCTTAAACGATCCATATATGGATTGAAGCAAGCTTCGAGAAGTTGGAATCGTTGTTTTGATAAAGCTATAAAGAGTTACGAGTTTATCAAAAACGAAGATGAACCATGTGTTTACAAGATGGTTACTGGGAGCGCAATCACGTTCCTAGTCTTCTTCGTAGATGACATTTTACTAATAGGAAATGATGTCGGTATGTTAACCTCTGTAAAGCTTTGGCTATCCAAAACATTCTCCATACAAGACCTCGGAGAAGCAACTTACATTCTCGGTATTAGACTCCATAGAGATAGATCTATGAGAATAATAGGTCTCTCCCAAAGGCTCTACTTAGAAAAGATATTGAAGAAGTTCAATATGGAAAATTCTAAGAGAGGACTGGTTCCTGTTAGGCATGGAATTCACCTTTCAAAAGATATGTCTGCAAAGACATTTGAGGAAAGAGATGAAATGGCAAAGATACCATATGAATCGGCAATTGGTAGTCTTATGTACGCTATGTTGTGTACAAGGCCAGATATTGCCTATGCGGTTAGTTTGACTAGCCGATATCAATCCAATCCAGGTTCAGAACATTGGATGACAGTTAAGAATATCTTTAAGTACTTGAGAAGTACTAAACATATGATCTTAACATATGGAGGAGGTGATCTACAAAAAGACGGCGTTACAGATTCAGATGTTCAATCTGATATAGATGATCGCAATCTATATCCGGATTTGTATTCACCTGCAATGGACGAGCAGTGAGTTGAAAGAGTTTCAAACAAGAAACCACTGCGTATTCCACTACAGAAGCTGAGTATATTGCGGCATTAGATGCTGCAAAGGAAGATGTTTGGATTAAGAAGTTTGCTTCTGAACTTAGTGTTGTTCCTACCATTGAGTCGGCGGTTCCTCTTTTCTGCGACAACAATGGTGCTATAGCATAGGCAAAGGAACCCCGGTCTCACCAGAAATTCAAACACATAGAAAGGCGCTATCATATCATCCGAGATATTGTTGGAAAGGGAGATGTGTCTCTCCAAAAGATAGCATCAGCCGATAACACGGCTGACCCACTGACAAAGCCCATGACCCAGAGTCAATTGGATTTATACCTTGAGAAGATGGGGATTAGATATAGTAGCTAATGGCACTAGTGCAAGTGGGAGATTGTTAGTAGTATGTGCCCTAGGGCCATTTTGTCTATATGCTTGTATAAACAAATCCAAATGGCAATGATATATATGTTTTATTTGAACTAAGTGTCTCATCCACTAAGCGTTTATTTATTGCATATTGTCCTTATCACATTGTGATAGAATCTATTCTTAAGGTGTTAAGAATATGAGTGATAGATTCTATTATACAAGTGATCTAAGTAAACGTTCATGATCGATGGGGTCCTACGAATAAGGGCATCGCATTATCCCGGAAAGATCGTCACCTCTATTTATTCTCCTGATTAGAAAAGAGTTACTAATTATAGGAAGTAGTGAGTCTCATACTACTTAATGGGGATCAGAATAAACATATGGATACTCAAAGGGTTTGAGTGAGTCGAACAAGTGACGCTAGATGACTTATCATGGTATTTCATCAAAGGCAATTTAATGTCATCTAGTTAATAATTGTACATATATCCTTTGACTTGCGGTGACACTATCTTGTATATATGTGATTAGAGTTTGATACTGCTTATCCCTAGATCTTTCATGAGTTAGGATCGCGGGATGTGTTGGCTCTAGTTAGTTGTATGTGGAGATAGGGGTTTAACCAAGAGACGATTTATCACTCCGGATGAACGGAGAAAAGATTCTATGATATCTCAAATTGTTCTTGATGGATGATAAAACCTGCGCAGGTGTATATGACTTACTTAGAAAGTTGTTTCTAGTGGAAGTCATATTTATCAAGAATAAGAATTGAGATGAGGTCATATGATCAAGACAAACAATGTTTGACTTAACCGTGACACTAGTCGAGATCAGAATCTTAGATGAAGGGAATTTTGAGTGTACGGTAATTATGAACATTGGTTCATAAAGAATGTATCGAAACATTCATATCCATTTTGGGATCGTGATATGTTGTTAGACGTCACTCACGATCTACGAGAATTAATAATTAATGGGATTTAATTATTTATTATAAGAAAGGCGTTTCTTATGACTCTCGCTGCCATATAGATGTGAACCTAGTTATTCACACACAATAGGGTGTGCAACCGATTGAGTTTACGAGAGATCAATTTCATATAGATACTAGCATATCTCGAAAATTAATCTAAGATGAAAAACAAGTATAAATTAGGGTCTGATTTGTAAGAGTGATAAATTAGTAGGCACCTAATTGTATTTTATCCAAGTTGATTTAATGATATTATGTGATGATGTCATGTGATGATGTCACGATGATGTCATGCGATGATGTCACATGATGATGTCATGTGATGATGTCACGATGATGTCATGCGATGATGTCACATAATGATGTCATGTATGTCTTTATGTGTGACACCTAGCATCCGACGTGTCAGAAGGTGGCAACAACTATACTTTATGTGTGACACCTAGCATGTGATTTGTCAGATGGTGGCAACATTTAAGAGAGCATATTTGAAGGAATTCAAGTAGTCATCAATCACATAAAAGCTTGGAGAAAGTTTTTCATACATCCGAGCAAAGATGTAATCGAGGCGAGAGTTTGAGCTTGGGATTGCTCGGCAAGGGGAACTCTTGCGGATTACTTCAAGGCGAGGATTCAATCGGACGCATACTCGTGTGGATGAGCTTGAGGTCGCTGTAGTATCGGGACTACAAGAATCGTTAGAGAATCGACATAGGTTTTCTTCATACGATTTCTAGATGTGTGCTTTAATTACTAGATGATACGACGATCTATTTTTTATTGATATGATCAATTTTTGGATCCAGATTGTTAAAATTTCGATATTGAATTGAAATATACGATGTGGACCCTCGCGTCCCGCTGTACCAACAGTGGTATTAGAGCCACCGTATCATCAAGTATTAAAACTTTACGATTGAATGCATGTATTGATAATCATAGACTTAGGAATTATTATTGGACATGTAATTTATAATACCGAGGGCTTAGGTCTTGTTTGCAAAAACGAGCAAACGCTATTGCGACATTAGTTACATTTTTGATTAAATTCTATCTAAGAGATTGATACATAAGTGGTCCGCTCGTGACCCTCCAATCTATCCTGGGAATTTTTCTAATGTGATTATTTAACACAATACGTGACTCGCTTGTGCATTATGTTATCTTCAATAAAACATGCGGAACAAGTAATTGTTTGCTCATTCTTTTGTGGCTAAAGAATGAGACCTAGGAATTCCATGATCATACATGTGTGATTGCATGATTCATTTTAGCTTTACTATGTATGAGTTGCATGCTAAAATGTGTTATGTGCTTAGTGAGACCGGAATAACTTAAAAACCTAAGAAATATTCCCAAAAGTTAAAAGATTAAGTTTATATTAATTAATCATTAAATTAATTTATTAATGGCTCTTCACTGGAGCAATAAACTAACACGCTTTAGTTATCATCTTGTCGGCTATAGATAAATAGGGGTGAGATGATATCGTCAAGAGGACGTTGTTGAGTTTATTGTTAAGCATAATATGTTATGGGTGTATCGATATAGTACACGGCAATAACGGCAATTAGGCGTACCTGAGTCGTGGGTTATTCAAATTGATGCATATTAGTTGATTCAATGGGTTAAACTTAACTAATGCAAAATCCCAATAACGACAATGGGTATCTGAGGGTGATAGCATTTGGAGCCGAAAATTATTGAAACCTCATATGAGATATGATGAACAAGTGTTGTTCACTTGTAGTGCATTGTGATCCCAATAACGGCAATTAGGTGTACCTGATGGAAAGATCAATGACTACAAGAATTCAATCACACGCTTGAAATCTTTTCCTACAAAGATTTATGTTTCCTATTTTTTAAGTGTAGGATTCGAAAAAAGATAGTGGGAGGCCATTTTGATAAAGACCAAATCATTATGGTTTAAATATACAAAACAATAATACTAATTAGAGATCTTTGCCATCTATAGGTTGATAAGATAAGATGAAATCGAATCCGTTAAGTAGCATTCTGGACAATAATTGCTTAGTGGGTCCTAACTTTATTGATCGGTTAAGAAATCTAAAAATAGTTCTTCCAAGTGAACACATAGCATATGTTCTTGAGACAAATGTTCCGGGACCATTGCCGATTGAGGCACCTCCCGAGGAACATGAGGCATTGCGCAAGTGGAAGTTAGATGACGAATAAGGCAAGTGATATATGTTGGCATCTATGAATAACGAGGTGCAAAAGCAACACGAGAAATATTTGGGAGCTCGTGAAATATTGTTTCACTTACAAGTGTTGTATGGTGAATCAAGTCGTTTTGCTAGATATGAGATATCTAAGCAATTATTTCGGGCGAAGCACTCCGAGGGAAAGGGTGTTGGAGAACATGTTAACATGGTGATTCGATGTATCGAATGGCTAGAGGTTCTAGACTTCATCATGGACTTCAATCTCCAAACAGATATGATCCTTCAATCCCTTCTAGAATCATATGGTAACTTCATCATGGACTTCAGAGCATTTACTTTCCCAATGACTTACACGACAAACATAACTCTATACCTCGACAGAAGTACATCAAGAATCTGTGTCGGTGATCACGCAACCCTATTGCTGCCCAATTGGTAGCTCGTTCCAATGGACCTTTCTTGGCTAAGTTATACTACTGCGATTTATGGATTTAAAATATGTGAATAATGATATTCAAAAGTAAACACGTAAACTCACAGTACGGCTAAGTTACTATTTAGCACCATCGTATGTGTGATAGAATCCCTGGTGTCCTGGTCTGACTGCTGGACATCTAGTCAGATCAAACATACAAAACACACAATACAACACATCAATACCCAATTCTTGTATAAACATCTAGGTCTATGAGCCTAGGTTAAATCTAACATGTAACACATAACACGTATGTTTTTTTATCAAAAACCATTTGCATCGTTTTTACCTTGAGAAAACGTTTAGACTTCACTCTAAAAGTCCCTTTAGGTTTAGCAACACCTAAATAAAATCATTTTATAGTATAGACTTGATTGCCAAAACAATTCATATTCGTATACTAATTATTTAACAACATTGTTTGCTAAATCTTTTAAACCGGTTAAACGTCGACTTTAACCCTTTTAAAGTCATTTTTAAACGTTTAACTTTACTTTTAAAATCTCATTTTAAAAGTCTTTAGCATAGGTTTAAAAACTCTTCTCACTTTCTTTCAAAAGAAGTTATTGTTTTTAAAGTTTTAGTTCGACGAAGCTACATCAAACGGATAGGGCAAAAAGCCTCAAAAGAATATGCCCCTTCGACGTCGGCCTGGTGCACGTCTGTGCATCTTAGGTGCACATTCGTGCACCCCTTTCTAGTTCAGGATCGTGCACCATTGTGCACGGTCGTGCACCCTGGATGGTGCACGTTCGTGCACCTCCAGATTGGTGCACGTTCGTGCACTATTTGTGCACGTTCGTGCACTATTTGTGCACGTCCGTGCACCAACGTGCACAGCCCTGAGAAAATTCGATTCCCGGGGCGTTTCGACGTATTCCAATCCCGTTTTTTCGCTCCTGACACATATACACAATTCAATCTATCCATATTCACATTCGGAACGTAAAAATAATAAGTATACGTTCGATTCTATACGATAATCGTTTATAAATGAATATATATTAAAAATATATCAAAATAAACGTTTAATACGAGATTATTACCTTGATTACTTTAGTAATCGTCGAAGAAATGGAGTTAGAATCGAGAAACGGACGAAACCGTTCGAAACCCTAGCCTCGCCATCGTCGCGTCTGAGAGCAAGTAGCTCTCTGTTTTAGTTTGAAATGAATAAATGGTTTCTGAGACCATTTCTTATTCATATCTTACATATATATAGTTAATGGCTAAAGTGCGTTTTAGTACTAGCTCAATCATGCACTTTAAACCAACTTTTAAACTAGTCGTCCGTAGCCCAAACAGAAACGATGTTCGAATTTCGTGAAAATTTTATCAAAAATCAAATGAAGTATAAAAAGAATAAAAATATTATTCTCATCCGACTTATATTTTATTTTTAATAAATTATTTTCGATTTATTAGGACTATATTGGCCGCACTTGATAAAATTTCTACTCCCAAATTTTATCAAATTTTCACGATAACCTTATTAAAATATTCCGGAAATATTGACACCAAAAATATTTGCACGATAATTTTGCACCCAATTCATAAGCTTATATTATTCCCGTTAACTATATAAATATTCAAATTTAAGCTTTCAAAATTTAGATTTGAAATCCTATTGCCACAATATAATTTGTGAAGTAAATTTATCTTTAAATTTAATTTACTTACTCCCGTCTAATAAAATATTTGACATGTGGCAATATTTATCCCTTAAATTTCCGGGTTATTACAAACGTTTGGATTTGTTTCGTAACGTTTGTAAACGTTTGGTTTAAATTGATAAAAAGTTGAAATGTTTGGATTTCTTTCGAACATTTGTAAACGTTTGGTTTAAATCACTAAAAAGTTGAAATGTTTGGATTTGTTTCGTAACGTTTGTAAACGTTTGGCTTAAATCGCTAAAACGGAGAAACGGTTGGATTTGTTTTGTAACATTTTAAACTTTTGGATTTGTTTCGTAACGTTTTAAACGTTTGGCTTAAATCGCTAATAAAGTGAAACGTTTGGATTTGTTTCGTAACGTTTGTAAACATTAGGATTAAATCGCTAAAAAGGAGAAACGTTTGGATTGGTTTCGTAACATTTTAAACGTTTGGCTTAAATCACTAAAAAGGTGAAAATTTTGGATTTGTTTCGTAACGTTTGGATTTGTTTGGTAACGTTTATAAACGTTTGGCTTAAATCGTTAAAAGGTGAAATGTTTGGATTTATTTCGTAGCGTTTATAAACATTTGGCTTAAATTGCCAAAAAGGGGAAACGTTTGGATTTGTTTCATAACGTTTTAAACGTTTGGCTTAAATCACTAAAAAGGTGAAACGTTTGGATTGGTTTCGAAAAGATTTGAACGTTTGAAATATATGGCTAAAAAGGTAAAATGTTTGGATTTGTTTCGTATCGTCTGTAAATGTTTGGCTTATATCGCTAAAACTGAGAAACATTTGGATTTTTTTTGTAATGTTTTAAACATTTGGATTTGTTTAGAGACTTTTTAAACGTTTCGCTTAAATCGCTAAAACGGTGAAACGTTTGGATTTGTTTCGTAATGTTTGTGAACGTTTGGCTTTAATCGCTAAAAAGGGAAAACGTTTGGATTTGTTTCGTAACGTTTGTAAATGTTTGGCTTATATTGATAAAAAGATGAAACGTTTGGATTTGTTTCGTAAAGTTTGTAAACGTTTGCCTTAAATCACCAAAAAGGTGAAACATTTTGATTACTTTCGTAACATTTTAAACGTTTGGATTTGTTTCGTAACGTTTGTAAAAGTTTGGCATAAATCAGTAAAAAGGGGAAACATTTGGAAATGTTTCGTAACGTTTGTAAACGTTTGGCTTAAATGGCTAAAAAGAGTAAACGTTTGAATTTGTTTTGTAACGTTTGTAAACGTTTGGCTTAAATCGCTAAAAAGGGGAAACGTTTGGATTTGTTTCACAACGTTTTAAACGTTTGGATTGGTTTTGTAATGTTTTAAATATTTGGCTTAAATCGCTAAGAAGGGGAAATGTTTGGATTTATTTCGTAACGTTTGTAAACGTTTCGCTTAAATCGCCAAAAGAGGAAACGTTTGGAATGGTTTCGTAACGTTTTAAACGTTTGGCTTAAATCGCTAAAAAGGTGAAAGGTTTGGATTTGTTTGGTAAGGTTTGTAAAAGTTTGGCTTAAATCTCTAAAAAGATGAAATGTTTGAATTTGTTTCGTAATGTTTTGTAAACGTTTCCTTAAATCGCTAAAAAGGTGAAACGTTTGGATTTGTTTTGTATCATTTAAACGTTTGGATTGGTTTGTATCATTTTAAACGTTTGGATTTATTTCGTAACATCTTAAACTTTGGGATTTGTTTTGTAAAATTTATAAACGTTTGGCTTTTATCGCTAAAAAAGTGTAACGTTTGGATTGGTTTCGTAACGTTTTAAACGTTTGGCTTAAATCGCTAAAAAGGTGAAACGTTTGGATTTGTTTTGCAATGTTTCTAAACGTTTGGCTTAAATCGATAAAAAGGAGAAATGTTTGGATTTGTTTTGTAACGTTTTAAACGTTTAGATTATTTCGCAACATTAAATCGCTAAAAATGTAAAACGTTTGGATTAGTTTTGAAACGTTTGGATTTGTTTCGCAACGTTTGAAAATGTTTGGCTTAAATCGCTAAAACGGTGAAACATTGGGATTGGTTTCGTAACGTTTTAAACGTTTGGATTTGTTTGGTAACGTTTAAACGTTTGGACTTGTTTCATAACATTTGTAAACGTTTGGCTTAAATCACTAACAAGGGGAAACATTTGGATTTGTTTTGTAAAGTTAAACGTTTGGCTTAAATTGCTAAAAAGGTGAAACGTTTGGATTTTTTTCGTAACATTTGGATTAAATTGCTAAAAAGGTGAAACATTTAGATTGGTTTCGTAAAGTGTTAAACGTTTCGCTTAAATCGTTAAAAAGGTGAAACCTTTGGATTTGTTTCGTAACGTTTGTTAACGTTTGGCTTAAATCGCTAAAAAATGTGAAACGTTTGGATTTGTTTCGTAACGTTTTTAAACGTTTGGTTTATATCGCTAAGAAGTTGAAACGTTTGGATTTGTTTCTTAACGTTTGTAAACGTTTGGCCTAAATCGCTAAAACTGAGAAACGTTTAGATTTGTTTTGTAACATTTTAAACTTTTGGATTTGTTTCGTAACGTTTTAAACGTTTTGCTTAAATGGCTGAAAGGGGGAGATGTTTGGATTTGTTTCGTAACGTTTGTAAACATTTAGATTAAATCGCTAAAAAGGGGAAACGTTTGGATTGGTTTCGTAACATTTTTAACATTTGGCTTAAATCACTAAAAAGGTGAAACTTTTGATTTGTTTCATACCGTTTTAAACTTTTGGATTTGTTTCGTAACGTTTATAAACGTTTGTCTTAAATCGCTAAAAAGATGAAATTGTTGGATTTGTTTTGTAATGTTTTAAACATATGGATTGTTTAGTAACGTTTGTAAACGTTTGGCATAAATTGTGTTTTTAGCGATTTCGGCCAAACGTTTACAAACGTTACAAAACAATTCCAAACGTTTCACCATTTTAGCGATTTAAGCCAAATGTTTACACACGTTATGAAACAAATCCAAACATTACGAAACAAATCCAAACGTTTAGCGATTTAAGCCAAACGTTTACAAACGTTACAAAACAAATCCAAACGTTTAAAACGTTTTGAAAAAATCCAAACGTTTCATCTTTTTAGCGATTTAAGCCAAACGTTTATACACTTTAAGAAACAAATCCAAACATTACGAAACAAATCCAAACATTACGAAACAAATACAAACATTACGAAACAAATCCAAACATTTAGCGATTTAAGCCAAACGTTTACAAACATTACAAAACAAATCCAAACGTTTAAAACTTTATGAAAAAATCCAAACGTGTGGCTCAAATTGCTAAGAAGGTGAAACGTTTAGATTTGTTTTGTAACGTTTGTAAACGTTTGGCTTAAATCGCTAAAACGGTGAAACATTTGGATTAAATTGCTAAAAAGGTGAGTCTAGATTTGTTTCGTGACGTTTTAAACGCTTGGATTTATTTTGTAACTTTTGTAAACGTTTGTCTTAAATCGCTAAATTGGTTAAACGTTTGGTTTTGTTTTGTAACGTTTGTAAACGTTTGGCTTAAATCGCTAAAAAGGTGAAACTTTTGGATTTGTTTCGTAACGTTTGTAAATGTTTGGCTCAAATCTCTAAAAATGTGAAACGTTTGGATTTGTTTCGTAACGTTTGTAAACGTTTGGCTTAAATTGCTAAAAAGGGGAAATGTTTGGATTTGTTTTGTAATGTTTTTCAACGTTCGGCTGAAATCGCTATAAAGATGAAACGTTTGGATTTGTTTCGTAACGTTTGTAAACGTTTGGTTTAAATCGCTAATAAGGTGAACCATTTTGATTTGTTTCGAGACGTTTTAAACGTCTAGATTCGTTTTGTAATGTTTGTAAATATTTAGCTTCAATCGCTAAAAAGGCGAAACGTTTGGCTCTGTTTAGTAACGTTTGTAATCGTTTGGCTTAAATCGCTAAAAAGGTGAAACATTTTGGATTTGTTTTGTAACCTTTGTAAACATTCGGCTTAAAATCCTAAAAAGGTGAAACGTTTGGATTTTTTTTCTTAACGTTTGTAAACGTTTGGCTTAATTTTCTAAAAAGGTGAAACGTTTGGATTTGTTTCGTAACGTTCGTAAACGTTTGGCATCAATCGCTAAAAAGGTGGAATGTTTGAATTTATTTCGTAACGTTTTCAAGTATTTGGTTTTGTTATGTAAAGTTTGTAAACATTGGGCTTAAATCGTTAAAAAGGGGAAACGTTTTGATTTGTTTTGTAACGTTTGTAATTTTTTGGCTTAGATAGCTAAAAAGGTGAAACATTTGGATTTGTTTTGTGACGTTTGTAAATGTTTGGCTCAAATTGTTTTTTAACGTTTGGCTTTAATCGCTAAATAGGTGAAACATTTTGATTTGTTTCGAAACGTTTTAAAAGTTTGGATTTGATTTGCAACGTTTGTAAACGATTGGCTACAATCGCTAAAAAAGGGGAAACGTTTCGATTTGTTTCGTAACGTTTGTAAACGTTTGGCTTAAATCGCTAAAAAAGGGAATCGTTTGGATTTGTTTTGTAACGTTTATAAACGTTTATCTTAAATCGCCAAAAAGGTGAACCGTTTGGATTTGTTTTGTAACCTTTGTAAACATTTGCTTTGTTTTGTAACGTTTGTAATGGGAAACGTTTGGTTTTGTTTTGTAACGTTTGTAAAAGTTTGGCTTAAATCGCTAAAAAGGGGAAACGTTTGGATTTGTTTTGTAACGTTCGTAAACGTTTGGCTTAATTTGCTAAAAAGGTGAAATGTTTCGTAACGTTTTAAACGTTTTGGCATAAATCGTTAAAAAGGTGAAACATTTGGATTTGTTTTGTAGCGTTTGTAAACATTTGGTTTGTTTTGTAATGTTTGTAAACGTTTGGCTTAAATCGTTAAAAAGGTTAAACGTTTTGGATTAAATCGCTAAAAAGCGAAACGTTCGGTTTTGTTTCGTAACGTTTGTAAACGTTTGGCTTTAAACGCTAAAAAGATGAAACGTTTGGATTTGTATTGTAATATTTTAAACGTTTGGTTTTGTTTTGAAACATTTGTAACTGTTTGGCTTCAATCGCTAAAAATGTGAAACGTTTGGATTTGTTTCGAAACGTTTTGTAGTTTGGTTTTGTTTCGTAACGTTTGTAAACGTTTGGCTTCAATCGCTAAAAAGGTAAAGCGGTTGTTTTTGTTTCGTGCCGTTTGTAGACATTTGGTTTTGTATTGTAACGTTTGTAAACATTTGGCTTAAATCGCTAAAAAGGTTTAACATTTGGTTTTATTTTGTAACGTTTGTAAACGTTTGGCCGAAATCGTTAAAAAAATGTGAAACGTTTGTATTTGTTTCGTAACGTTTTGAACGTTTGGTTTTGTTTGCTAAAAAGGGGAAATGTTTGGATTTGTTTCCTAACATTTTAAACTCTTGGCTTCAATCGCTAAAAAAGTGAAACGTTTGGATTTCTTTTGTAACGTTTATAAACAGTTCGTTTCAATCGCTAAAATGATGAAATGTTTGAATTTGTTTCGTAACGTTTGTAAACGTTTGGTTTAAATGGCTAAGAAGGTGAAATATTTGGATTTGTTTTGTAACGTTTGTAAACGTTTAGCTTCAATCGCTAAAAAGGTGAAACGTTTATCTTTGTTTAGTAACGTTTGTAAGCATTTGGCTTCAATCGCTAAAAAGGTGAGACATTTGGATTTGTTTTGAACGTTTGGCTTAAATTGCTAAAAAGGTGAAAAGTTTGGATTTGTTTTGTAACTTTTGTAGACGTTTGCATTAAATCGCTAAAAAGGTGAAATGTTTCGATTTGTTTCGTAACGTTTTAAACGTTTTGTCTTAAATCGTTGAAAAGGTGAAACATTTGGATTTGTTTTGTAGCGTTTGTAAACATTTGGTTTGTTTTGTAACGTTTGTAAACGTTTGGCTTAAATCGTTAAAAAGGTTAAACGTTTTGGATTAAATCGCTAAAAAGGTGAAACGTTCGGTTTTGTTTCGTAACGTTTGTAAATGTTTGGCTTTAAATGCTAAAAAGGTGAAACATTTGGATTTTTTTTGTAACGTTTTAAACGTTTGGTTTTGTTTTGAAACATTTGTAACTGTTTGGCTTCAATCGCTAAAAAAGTGAAACGTTTGGATTTGTTTCGAAACGTTTTGTAGTTTGGTTTTGTTTCGTAACGTTTGTAAACGTTTGGCTTCAATCGCTAAAAAGGTGAAGCGGTTGGTTTTGTTTCGTACCGTTTGTAAACATTTGGTTTTGTTTTGTAACGTTTGTAAACATTTAGCTTAAATAGCTAAAAAGGTGAAACATTTGGTTTTATTTTGTAACGTTTGTAAACGTTTGGCCTAAATCGCTAAAAAAATGTGAAACGTTTGGATTTGTTTTGTAGCGTTTTGAATGTTTGGTTTTGAATGCTAAAAAGGGGAAACGTTTGGATTTGTTTCCTAACATCTTAAACGCTTGGCTTAAATCGCTAAAAAAGTGAAACGTTTGGATTTCTTTTGTAACGTGTGTAAACATTTTGCTTCAATCCCTAAAATGGTGAAATGTTTGAATTTGTTTCGTAACGTTTGTAAACGTTTGGTTTAAATCGCTAAGAAGGTGAAATATTTGGATTTGTTTTGTAACGTATGTAAACGTTTGGCTTAAATCGCTAAAAAGTTGAAACGTTTCGAAACAAATCCAAACTTTTGATTTTATTTTGTAACGTTGTAAACGTTTGGCTTAAATCGCTAAAAAGCTGAAACGTTTGGATTTGTTTCGTAACGTTTGTAAACTTTTGGCTTAAATCGCTAAAAAAGTGAAATGTTTGAATTTATTTCGTAACGTTTGTAAACGTTTGGCTTAAATCGCTAAAAAGGGGAAACGTTTGGATTAAATCGCTAAAATGGCGAAACGTTTGGATTTTTTTGTAACGTTTGGCTTAAATCGCTAAACGTTTGGCTTCAATTGCTAAAAAGGTGAAACGTTTGGATTTGTTTCGAAACGTTTTAAACGTTAGGATTTGTTTTGTAACGTTTGTAAACCTTTGGCTTCAATCGCTAAAAAGGCGAAACGTTTATCTTCGTAGTAACGTTTTTTAAGCATTTGGCTTAAATCGCAAAAAAGGTGAGACATTTGGTTTTGTTTCGTAACGTTTGTAAACATTTGGCTTAAATCGTTAAAAATGTGAAACGTTTTGATTTGTTTTGTAACTTTTGTAGACGTTTGTATTAAATCGCTAAAAATGAGAAACGTTTTGTTTTGTTTCGTAACGTTTGTAAACGTTTGGCTTAAATCGCTAAAAAGGTGAAACGTTTGGATTTGCTTGGTAACGTTTGTAAACGTTTGGCTTAAACTGCTAAAAAGGTTAAATGTTTGGATTTGTTTTGTAAAGTTTGTGAATGTTTGGCTTAAATCACTAAAAAAGGGAAACGTTTGGATTTGTTTCGTAACGTTTTAAACGTTTGTATTTGTTTTGTAATGTTTGTATATGTTTGGCTTCAATCGCTAAAAAAGGTGAAACGTTTATAAACGTTTGGATATGTTTTGTAACGTTTGTAAACGCTTGACTTTAATCGCTAAAAAGGTGAAATGTTTGGATTAAATTGCTAAAAAGGTGAAATGTTTGGATTTGTTTCCTAACGTTTTTAAATGTTTGGCTTCAATCACTAAAAAGGGGAAACGTTCGGATTTGTTTTGTAACGTTTGTAACCGTTTGGCTTAAATCGCCAAAAAGGTGAAATGTTTGGATTAAATTGCTAAACAGGTGAAACATTCGGATTTGTTTCGTAACATTTGGCTTAAGTTGCTAAAAAGGTGAAACATTTGGATTTGTACTGTAACATTTGTAAATGTTTGGCTTAAATCGCTAAAAAGGGGAAACGTTTGGATTTGTTTCCTATCGTTTGTTAACGTTTTGCTTAAATTGCTAAAAAGCTGAAACGTTTCGATTTGTTTTGTAACGGTTGTAAACGCTTGGCTTAAATCACAAAAAAGTGAAACGATTGGATTTGTTTCGCAACGTTTTAAACATTTGGCTTATATCGCTAAAAATGTGAAACGTTTGGATTTGTTTCGAAACGTTATAAACATTTGGTTTTTTTTCCGTAGCGTTTCTAAACGTTTGCCTTCAATCGCTAAAAAGGGGAAACGTTTGGATTTGTTACGTAATGTTTTAAACGCACGTTTACAAACGTTACAAAACAAATCCAAAAGTTGAAAAAGGTTAAACGTTTGGCTAAAATTGCTAAAAAGGTGAAACGTTTGGATTTGTTTTGTAACGTTTGTAAACGTTTTGCTTTAATCACTAAAAAGGTGAAACGTTTGGATTAAATCGCTAAAAAGGTGAAACGTTTAGATTTGTTTCGCAACGTTTGTAAATGTTCGGTTTTGTTTACTAAAAAAGTGAAACATTTGGATTTGTTTCGTAACTTTTTAAACGCTTGGATTTATTTTGTAACGTTTGTAAACGTTTGGCTTAAATTGCTAAAAAGGTAAAACGTTTGGATTTGTTTCATATCGTTTTATGTGTTTGGATTATTTTCGTAACATTTTAAACGTTTGGATTTGTTTCATAACGTTTGTAAACGTTTGGCCTAAATCGCTAAAAAGGTTAAACATTTAGATTTGTTTCGTAACATTTGTAAAAGTTTGGCTGAAATCGGTAAAAAGGTGAATCGTTTGGATTTGTTTTTAACGTTTTAAACGTTTTCTTAAATTTCTAAACTGTGAAACGTTTGGATTTGTTTCGTATCGCTTTAAATGTTTGGATTTGTTTCGTAACATTTTAAACATTTGGATTTGTTTCGTAACGTTTTAAATGTTTGCATTTTTTTCGTAACGTTAACGTTTGGCTTAAATCGCTAAAAAGGTGAAATGTTTGGATTTGTTTCGTAACGTTTTAAACGTTTGCTTAAATCGCTAAAAAGGTGAAACGTTGGATTTGTTGTGCAAGGTTTTAAACGTATGGATTGGTTTCCTAATGTTTAAAAAGTTTGGATTTGTTTCGTAATGTTTTAAACTTTTCGATTGGTTTCGTAACGTCTGTAATCGTTTGGCTTAAATCGTTAAAAAGGTGAAACATTTGGATTTGTTTCGTAACTTTTGTAAACGTTTGGCCTAAATCGCTAAAAAGGGGAAACGTTTGAATTTGGTTCGTAACATTTTAAAAGTTTGCATAAAATTGCTAAAAGGGTATAAAATTTGGATTTGTTTTATAACGTTTTAAACGTTGTGATTGGTTTCATAACGTTCAAAACGTTAGGATTTGTTTCGTAACTTTTTAAACGTTTGGATTGGTTACGTAACGTTTGTAAACCTTTGGCTTAAATCGCTAAAAAGGCGAAACGTTTGGATTGGTTTCGTAATTTTTAAACGTTTGGCTTAAATCGCTAAACAGGTGAAATGTTTGGATTTGTTACGTAACGTTTGTAAACGTTTGGCTTAAATCGCTATAAAGGGGAAACGTTTGGATTTGTTTGGTAACGTTTGTATATGTTTGGCCCAAATCGCTAAAAAGGTGAAACGTTTGGATTTGTTTCGTAACGTTTGTAAACGTTTGGCTTAAATCGTTAAAAAGGCGAAACATTTGGATTTGTTTCGTAAATTTTGTAAACGTTTGGTTTAAATCGCTAAAAAGGTGTAACGTTTGGACATGTTTCGTAACGTTTGTAAATGTTTGGCTTAAATCGCTAAAAAGATGAAACGTTTAGATTTGTTTGGTAACATTTTAAATGTTTGGATTAGTTTTGTAACGTTTTAAACGTTTGGCTTAAATTGCTAAAAAGGTGAAACATTTGGATTTGTTTCGTAACGTTAGTAAACGTTATGCCTAAATCGCTAAAAAGGTGAAACTTTTGGATTGTTTTCATAACGTTTTAAACGTTTGGCTTAAATCTCTAAAAAGGTGAAACGTTAAGGATTTGTTCTGTAACGTTTGTAAACATTTGGCTTAAGTCGCTAAAAAGGTGAAACGTTTGGATTTGTTTCGTATCGTTTTAAACGTTTGGATTGGTTTCGTGACGTAATAAACGTTTGGATTTGTTTCGTAACATTTGTAAACATTCGTCTTTAATCGCTAAAAAGGTGAAACATTTGGGTTTGTTTCATAACGTTTGAAAACGTTTGGCTTACATCGTTAAAAAGGTATATCGTTTGGATTTTTTTCCTAATGTTTGTCAACTATTTGGCTTAAATCGCTAAAAAGGTGAAATGTTTGGATATGTTTCGTAACGTTTTAAATGTTTGGATTGGTTTCGTAATGTTTTAAACATTTGGCTTAAATCGTTAAAAAGGTGAAAGGTTTGGATTTGTTTGGTAACGTTTGTAAACGTTTGGCTTAAATCGCTAAAAAGGCGAATCGTTTGGATTGGTTTCGTAATGTTTGAACGTTTGGCTTAAATCGCTAAAAAGTTGAAACGTTTGGATTTTTTCGTAACGTTTTAAATGCTTGTCTTAAATTGCTAAATAGGTGAAATGTTTGGATTTGTTTCATAATGTTTGTTAACGTTCGGCTTAAATCGCTAAAAAGGTGAAACGTTTGGATTTGTTTGGTAACTTTTGTATATGTTTGGCTTAAATCGCTAAAAAGGTGAAACGCTTGGATTTGTTTCGTAAAGTTTGTAAACGTTTAGCTTAAATCGTTAAAAAGGCGAAACGTTTGGATTTCTTTCGTAAATTATGTAAACGTTTGGTTTAAATAGCAAAAAAGATGTAACGTTTGGACATGTTTCGTATCTATTGTAAATGTTTGGCTTAAATCGCTAAAAAGGTGAAACATTTGGATTTGTTTGGAAACGTTTGTAAATGTTTGGCTTAAAACGCTAAAAAGGTGAAACGTTTGTACTTGTTTCGTAACGTTTGGCTTCAATCGCTAAAAAGGTGAAACGTTTGGATTAGTTTCGGAACGTTTTAAACGTTTGGATTTGTTTAGTAACGTTTGTAAACGTTTGGCTTCAATCGCTAAAACAAGTGAAACGTTTGGATTTGTTTCGTAACGTTTGTAAACGTTTGGCTTAAATCGCTAAAATGGGGAAATGTTTGGATTTGTTTCGTAAAGTTTTTAAACGTTTGACTTAAATTGCTAAAAGGGGAAACGTTTGGCTTAAATCGCTGAAAAGGGGAAACGTTTGGCTTAAATTGCAAACGTTACGAAACAAATCCAAACGTTTCACCTTTTTAGCGACTGAAGCCAAATGTTTACAAATGTTATGATACAAAACCAAACGTTTAAATAGTTACAAAACAAATCCAAATGTTTCACCTTTTTAGCGATTGATGCCAAACATTTATAAATGCTACGAAACAAATCCAAACGTTTCACCTTTTTAGCGATTTAAGCCAAACGTTTACAAACGTTACGAAACAAATCCAAGCGTTTCACCTTTTTAGCAATTTAAACAAAAATGTTTACAAACGTTACGAACGAAATCCAAACGTTTCACATTTCTAGCGATTTAAGCCAAACGTTTACAAACTTTACAAAACAAATCCAAACATTTCCGCTTTTTAGCGATTTAAGCCAAACGTTTACAACGCTAAGAAACAAATCCAAACGTTTAAAACGTTACAAAACAAATCCAAATGTTTCACCTTTTTAGCAATTTAAGCGAAACGTTACGAAACAAATCAAAATGTTTTACCTTTTTAGCGATTGAAGCCAAAAGTTTGCGAACGTTATGAAACAACACCAAATGTATAAAACATTACGAAACAAATGCAAACGTTTCACTTTTTTAGCGATTTAAGTCAAACGTTTACAAACGTTACGAAACAAATCCAAACGTTTCACCTTTTTAATGTTTGTTAACGTTTCACCTTATTAGCGATTTGAGCCAAACGCTTACAAACGTTACAATTAAATCCAAGCGTTTACAAATGTTACGAAACAAAACCAAGCGTTCAAAACCAATCCATACGTTTCACCTTTTTAGCGATTGAAGCGAAACGTTTACAAACGCTACGAAACAAATCCAAATGTTTCAGCTGTTTAGCGATTTAAGCCAAACGTTTACAAACATTACGAAACAAATCCAAACGTTTCAGCTTTTTAGCGATTTAAGCCAAACGTTTACAAACGTTACGAAACAAATCCAAACGTTTCACCTTTTTACCAATTTGCGCCAAACGTTTACAAACGTTACAAAAGAAATCCAAACGTTTCACCGTTTTAGCGATTTAAACCAAACGTTTACAAATATTTCAAAACAAATACAAACGTTTCGCCTTTTTAGCGATATAAGCCAAACATTTACAAATGCTAGGAAACAAATCCAAACATTTTCCCTTTTTAGCGATATAAGCCAAACGTTTACAAACGCTACGAAACAAATCCAAACGTTTAAAATGTTACAAAACAAATCTAAACGTTTCACCTTTTTAGCGGTTGAAGCCAAAAGTTTACAAACGTTACGAAACAAATCCAAACGTTTCACTTTTTTAGCGATTTAGGCCAAACATTTACAAACGTTACAAAACAAATCCAAACGTTTCACCTTTTTAGCAATTTAAGCCAAACGTTTCCAAACGTTACGAAACAAATCCAAGCGTTTAAAACGTTACGAAACATATCCAAATGTTCCACCTTTTTAGCGATATAAGGCGAACGTTTACAAACGTTACGAATCAAAGCCAAATGTTTCACCGTTTTAGCGATTGAAGCCAAATGTTACGAAACAAATCCAAACGTTTGTCCTTTTTAGCGATTTAAGCCAAACGTTACGAAAAAAATCCAAACGTTTCACCTTTTTAGCGATTGAAGCCAAATGTTTACAAACGTTACGAAACAAAACCAAACGTATGAAACGTTACGAAATAAATCCAAACGTTTCACTTTTTTAGCAATTTAAGCCAAACATTTACAAACGTTACAAAACAAATCCAAACGTTTCACCTTTTTAATTTTTGTAAATGTTTCACCTTTTTAGCGATATAAGCCAAACCTTTATAAACGTTACAAAACAAATCCAAGCTTTTACAAACATTACGAAACCAACCGAAATTGCTAACGTTTAATTTTATTAATTAAAAAGGTGAAACGTTTGGATTGGTTTCGAGACGTTTTAAACGTTACGAAACAAATCCAAGCGTTTCAAACCTTACACAACAAATCCAAACATTTCATCTTTTAGCGATTTAAGCCAAACATTTATAAACATTACGAAAAAAAATCCAAACGTTTCGCCTTTTTAGCGATTGAAGCCAAACGTTTACAAACGTTACGAAACAAATCCAAACGTTTGTAAATGTTACGAAACAAAACCAAACGTTTCACTTTTTTAGCGATTTAAACAAAACATTTACAAACGTTACGAAACAAATCAATAGTTTCACCATTTTAGCGATTTAAGCCAAACGTTTACAAACGTTACGAAACAAATCCAAACGTTTCATTTTTTTTGCGATTGAAGCCAAACGTTTACAAACGTTACGAAACAAAACCAAACGTTTAAAACATTATGAAACAAATCCAAACCTTTCACCTTTTTAGCGATTTAAGCCAAACGTTTACAAACGTTAGAAAACAAATCCAAACGTTTTACCTTTTTTAGCGATTGAAGCCTAATGTATACAAACGTTACGAAACAAATCCATGCGTTTAAAACGTTACAAAACAAGTCCAAACGTTACAAAACGAAACCAAACATTTACAAACGTTACAAAACAAATACAAATATTTCACCTTTTTAGCGATTTAAGCCAAACGTTTAGAAACGTTACGAAACAAATCCAAACGTTTCACATTTTTAGCGATTTAAGCCAAACGTTAACAAATGTTACAAAACAAATACATATTTTTCACCTTTTTAGCAATTTGCGCCAAACGTTTACAAACCTTACAAAACAAATCCAAACGTTTCACCTTTTTATCCATTTAAGCCAAACGTTGCCAAACGTTACAAAAAAATCCAAACGTTTCCCCTTTTTTACCAATTTAAGCCAAGCATTTACAAATGTTACAAAACAAATCCAAACATTTCCCCTTTTTAACGATTTAAGCCAAACGTTTCAAAATAGATCCAAGCGTTTAAAACGTTCGAAACAAATCCAAACGTTTCACGTTTTTAGCGATTGAAGGAAAACGTTTCTCTTTTTTAGCGATTACAGCCAAACGTTTACAAACGTTACAAAACAAATCCAAACGTTTCACCTTTTTAGCGATTTAAGCCAAACGTTTGTAAACATTACGAAACAAATCCAAACGTTTCACCTTTTTAGCTATTGAAGCCAAACGTTTACAAACGTTACAAAACAAATCCAAACGTTTCACCTTTTTAGCGATTTATAACGTTTCTTAACTATTGGCTAGAATTGCTATAAATCCAAATGTTTGGTTTTATTTTCTAACTTTTGTAAACGTTTGGCTTAAATCCCTAAAAAGGTGAAATGTTTGGTTTTGTTTTGTAATGTTTGTAAACGTTTAGCTTCAATCTCTAAAAAGGTGAAACGTTTGGATATGTTTCCTAACATTTACAAACATTTGGCTTAAATCGCGAAAAAAGGTGAAACGTTTGGATTTGTTTGTAACGTTTGTAAATGTTTGGCTTAAATCGCTAAAAAAGTGAAACGTTTGGATTCGTTTGTAAACGTTTCGCTTAAATTGCTAAAAACGTTTCACCTTTTAGCGATTAAGCCAAACCTTTACAAACGTTTTAAACTGTTAAAAAGGCGAAACATTTGGATTTGTTTCGTTTACAAACGCTAAAATGGTATTATTGTGGGAGAAAAAGTTTATATTATAATCGTTTAAAGCCAAACGTTTTTCCTTTTTAGAAATTGAAGCCAAACGTTTGTAAAACAAATCCAAACGTTTCACCTTTTTAGCAATTTAAATCAAGCGTTTAAAACGTTACGAAACAAATCGAAACATTTCGTAACGTTTTAAATGTTTGGATTTTTTTTGTAACGTTTGTAAACGTTTGGCTTATATCGTTAAAAAGGTGAAACGTTTGGATTAAATAACTAGAAAGGTGAAACGTTAGGATTTGTTTTGTAACGTTTGTAAATGTTTGGCTTAATTCACTAAAAAGGGGAAATGTTTGGATTTGTTTTGTAATGTTTGGCAGCGTTTGGCTCAAATTGCTAAAAAGGTAAAACGTTTGGATTTGTTTTGTAACGCTTGTAAACATTTGGCTCATATTGCTAAAAATCCAAACGTTTGGTTTTGTTTTGCAATGTTAGTAAAGGTGTGGCTTAAATCGCTAAAAAAGTGAAACGTTTGGTTTTATTTTGTAACATTTGTAAATGTTTGGCTTAAATCGCTAAAAAGGTAAAGTGTTTGGATTTGTTTCGAAATGTTTGTAAACGTTTGGCTTAAATTGCTAAAAAGGTGAAACGTTTGGATTTGTTTCGTAACGTTTTAAACGTTTGGCTTAAATCTCTAAAAAGGTGAAACGTTTGGATTTGTTTCGTAACGTTTTTTAACGCTTGGCTTAAATTGTTAAAAAGGTGAAAGGTTTGGATTTGTTTCGGTTTTGTTTCGTAACATTTGTAAACGTTTGGATTAAATTGCTAAAAAGGTGAAACATTACGAAACTAATCCAAATGTTTCACCTTTTTAGCAATTTAAGCCAAACGTTTACAAACGTTACGAAACAAATCCAAGCGATTAAAACGTTACGTTACAAAACAAATCCAAATATTTCACCTTTTTAGCGATTTAGCCAAACGTTTACAAACGTTACAAAACAAATCCAAATGTTTCTCGTTTTTAGCGATTTAAGCCAAACGTTACAAACGTTACAAAACAAATCCAAACGTTTCACCTTTTTAGCGATTTAAGCCAAACATTTGTAAACATTAAGAAACAAATCCAAATGTTTCCCCTTTTTAGCTATTGAAGCCAAACGTTTACAAACGTTACAAAACAAATCCAAACGTTTCACCTTTTTAGCTATTTAAGCCAAATGATTATAAACGTTAGAAAACAAATCCAAACGTTTCACCTTTTTAGCATTTTAATCCAAACATTTACAAACGTTACGAAACAAATCCAAACATTTCACCTTTTTAGCGATTTAAGCCAAACCTTTACAAATGTTATAAAACAAATCCAAACATTTCACCTTTTTAGCAATTTAAGTCAAACGTTTACAAACATTACGAAACATAACCAAACGTTTACAAAGTTTACGAAACGAATCCAAACATTTTACCTTTTTAGCGATTTAAGCCAAACGTTTACAAACGTTACAAAAACATTCCAAACGTTTCCATTTTTTAGCAATTTAAGCCAAACGTTTACAAACGTTACAAAACAAATCCAAATATTTCACCTTTTTTCGCAATTTCAGCCAAACGTGTGTAAACGTTACGAAACATATCCAAATGTTTCCCTTTTTTAGCAACTGAAGCCAAAAGTTTACAAACGTTGCAAAACAAAACAAAACGTTTCACCTTTTTACTGATTTAAGTCAAACGTTTACAAAAGTTAGAAATAAAACCAAACGTTTGGATTTTTTTGCAATTTGAGCCAATCGTTTACAAACGTTACAAAACAAATCCAAACGTTTCACCTTTCTAGCAATTTGAGCCAAACGTTACAAAACAAATCCAAACGTTTCACCTTTTTAGCAATTTAAGCCAAACGTTTACAAACGTTACAAAACAAATCCAAACGTTTCACCTTTTTTGCAATTTAAGCCAAACGTTTACAAACGTTACAAAACAAATCCAAACGTTTCACCTTTATATCGATTTAATGCAAACGTTTCACCTTTTTAGCGATTAAGCCAAACCTTTACAAACTTTTTAAACTTTTAAAAAGGTGAATAGTTTGTATTTGTTTCGTTTACAAACGTTTGGCTTAAACGATTACAAACGCAAAAATGGTATTATTGTGGGAGAAAAGGTTAATATTATCATCGTTTAAAGCCAAACATTTCCCCTTTTTAGCGATTGAAGCCAAACGTTTCACCTTTTTAGCGATTTAAGCCAAGCCTTTAAAACGTTATGAAACAAATTGAAATATTTCATACCGTATTAATAGTTTGGATTTTTTTCGTAACGTTTGTAAACGTTTGGCTTATATCGCTAAAAAGGTGCAACATTGGATTAAATCGCTAAAAAGTTGAAACGTTTGGATTTGTTTTGTAACGTTTGTAAATGTTTGGCTTAATTCGCTAAAAAGGGGAAACGTTTGGATTTATTTTGTAATGTTTGGCAACGTTTGGCTCAAATTGCCAAAAAGGTGAAACGTTTGGATTTGTTTTAAAACGTTTGTAAACATTTGGCTCATATTGCTAAAAATCCAAACGTTTGGTTTTGTTTTGTAACGTTTGAAAGCGTTTGGCTTAAATCGCTAAAAAGGTGAAACTTTTGGTTTTGTTTTGTAACATTTGTAAACGTTTGGCTTAAATCGCTAAAAAGGTGAAACATTTGGATTTGTTTCGAAACGTTTGGCTTAAATCGCAAAAAAGGGGAAACGTTTGGATTTGTTTCGTAACGTTTTAAACGTTTGGCTTAAATCGCTAAAAAGGTGAAACTTTTGGATTTATTTTGTAACGTTATTTGACGTTTGGCTTAAATTGCTAAAAAGGTGTAACGTTTGGATTTGTTTCGGTTTTGTTTCGTAACGTTTGTAAACGTTTGGATTAAATGGCTAAAAATGTGAAACATTACGAAATAAATCCAAACGTTTCACATTTTTAGCGATTTAAGCCAAACGTTTACAAACATTACGAAACAAATCCAAGCGATTGAAACGTTACGTTACAAAACAAATCTAAACATTTCACCTTTTTAGCAATTTAGCCAAACGTTTACAAACGTTACAAAACAAATCCAAATGTTTCTCTTTTTTTGCGATTTAAGCCAAACGTTACAAACGTTACAAAGCAAATCCAAACGTTTCACCTTTTTAGCATTTTAGTCCAAACATTTACAAACGTTACGAAACAAATCCAAACGTTTACTAACTCTACATAACAAATCCAAACGTTTCCCCTTTCTAGCGATTTAAGCCAAAAGTTTACAAATGTTACAAAACAAATACAAATGTTTCACCTTTTTAGCGATTTAAGCCAAACGTTTACAAAAGTTACGAAACAAAACCAAACGTTTACAAACGTTACGAAACAAATCCAAACATTTCACCTTTTTAGGGATTTAAGCCAAACGTTTACAAACGTTACAAAAAATTCCAAACGTTTCCTTTTTTTAGTGATTTAAGCCAAACGTTTACAAACGTTACAAAACAAATCCAAACGTTTCCCCTTTTTTCGCAATTTAAGCCAAACGTTTGTAAACGTTACGAAACATATCCAAACGTTTCACCTTTCTAGCGACTGAAGCCAAAAGTTTACAAATGTTACAAAACAAAACCAAACATTTAACCTTTTTAGCAATTTAAGCCAAACATTTACAAAAGTTAGAAAATAAAACCAAACGTTTGGATTTTGTTTTGCAATTTGAGCCAAACGTTTACAAACGTTATAAAAGAAATCCAAACGTTTCACCCTTTTAGCAATTTGAGCCAAACGTTGCCAAACGTTGCAAAACAAATCCAAACAATTCCCCTTTTTAGCAATTTAAGCCAAACGTTTACATACGTTACGAAACAAATCCAAACGTCGTTTGGCTTCAATAACTAAAAAGGTGAAACATTTGGATTTGTTTCATAACGTTTTTAACGCTTGGTTTGTTTCATAACGTTTGTAAACGTTTGGCTTAAATCGCTAAAAAGGTGAAACGTTTGGATTTGTTTCGTAACGTTTTTTAACGTTCGGCTTAAATTGCTTAAAAGGTGAACATTTGGATTTGTTACGGTTTTATTTCGTAACGTTTGTAAACGTTTGGATTAAATTGCTAAAAAGGTGAAACGTTACGAAACAAATCCAAACGTTTCACCTTTTTAGCAATTTAAGTCAAACGTTTACAAAGGTTACGAAACAAATCCAAACATTTCACCTTTTTAGCAATTTAAGCCAAACGTTTACAAACGTTACGTTACAAAAAAAATCCAAACATTTCACCTTTTAGCGATTTAGCCAAACGTTTACAAACGTTACAAAACAAATCCAAATGTTTCTCTTTTTTAGCGATTTAAGCCAAACGTTACAAACGTTATAAAACAAATTCAAACGTATCACCTTTTTAGCGATTTAAGATAAACGTTTGTAAACATTAAGAAACAAATCCAAATGTTTCCCCTTTTTAGCAATTGAAGCCAAACGTTTACAAACGTTACAAAACAAATCCAAACGTTTCACCTTTTTAGCGATTTAAGCCAAACGATTACAAACATTACAAAACAAATCCAAACGTTTCACCTTTTTAGCATTTGTATCCAAACATTTACAAACGTTACGAAACAAATCCAAACGTTTACTAATGCTACAAAATAAATCCAAACGTTTCACCTTTCTAGCGATTTAAGCTAAACGTTTACAAATGTTACAAAACAAATCCAAACGTTTCACCTTTTTAGCGATTTAAGCCAAATGTTTACAAACGTTACGAGACAAAACCAAACGTTTACAAACGTTACGAAACAAATCCAAACATTTCATCTTTTTAGCGATTTAAGCCAAACGTTTACAGACGTTACAAAAAAAATCCAAACGTTTCACTTTTTTAGCGATTTAAGCCAAACGTTTACAAACGTTACAAAATAAATCCAAACGTTTCACTTTTTTCGCAATTTAAGCCAAACGTGTGTAAACATTACAAAACATATCCAAACGTTTCACCTTTTTAGCGACTGAAGCCAAAAGTTTACAAACATTACAAAAAAACAACCAAACGTTTCACCTTTTTAGCGATTCAAGCCAAACGTTTACAAAAGTTAGAAAATAAAACCAAGCATTTGGATTTTTTTGCAATTTGAGCCAATCGTTTAAAAAAGTTACAAAAAAAATCCAAACGTTTCCCGTTTTTAGCAGTTTGAGCCAAACTTTGCCAAACGTTATAAAACAAATCCAAACGTTTCCCCTTTTTAGCAATTTAAGCCAAACGTTTACAAATGTTACAAAACAAATTCAAATGTTTCACCTTTATATCGAATTAATGCAAATGTTTCACCTTTTTAGCGATTAAGCCAAACATTTACAAACTTTTTAAACTTTTAAAAAGGGGAAACGTTTGGATTTGTTTCGTTTACAAACGTTTGGATAAAACGATTACAAATGCTAAAATGGTATTATTGTAGGAGAAAAGGTTTATATTATAATTGTTTAATGCCAAACATGTCAGCTATTTAGCGATTGCAGCCAAACGTTTGCAAAACAAATCCAAACGTTTCACCTTTTTAGCGATTTAAGCCAAGCGTTTAAAACGTTACGAAACAAATTGAAACATTTCGTAACGTCCTAAAAGTTTGGATTTTTTTTGTAACGTTTGTAAATGTTTGGCTTATATCGCTAAAAAGGTGAAACGTTTGGATTAAATCGATAAAAAGGTGAAACGTTTGGATTTGTTTTGTAACGTTTGTAAAAATTTGGCTTAATTCGCTAAAAAGGGGAAACATTTGGATTGGTTTTGTAATGTTTGGCAACGTTTGGCTCAAATTGCAAAAAAGGTGAAACGTTTGGATTTGTTTTGTAACGTTTGTAACGTTTGGCTTAAATCGCTAAAAAAGTGAAACTTTTGGTTTCGTTTTGTAACGTTTGTAAACGTTTGGCTTAAATAGCTAAAAAGGGGAAACGTTTGGATTTGTTTCGAAATGTTTGTAAATGTTTGGCTTAAATCGCAAAAAAGGTGATACGTTTGGATTTGTTTGGTAACGTTTTAAACGATTAGCTTAAATCGCTAAAAAGGTGACACGTTTGGATTTGTTTCATAAAGTTTTTTAACGTTTGGCTAAAATTGCTAAAAAGGTGAAACATTTCGATTTGTTTCGGTTTTGTTTCGTAACGTTTGTAAACGTTTGGATTAAATTGCTAAAAAGGTGAAACGTTACGAAATAAATCCAAACGTTTCACCTTTTTAGCGATTTAAGCCAAACGTTTACAAACGTTACGAAACAAATCAAAGCGATTAAAACATTATGTTATAAAACAAATCTAAACATTTCACCTATTTAGAGATTTAGCCAAACGTTTACAAACGTTACAAAACAAATCCAAATGTTTCTCTTTTTTACCGATTTAAGCCAAACGTTACAAACATTACAAAACAAATCCAAACGTTTCACCTTTTTAGCGATTTAAGCCAAACGTTTGTAAACATTAAGAAACAAATCCAAACGTTTCCCCTTTTTAGCAATTGAAGCCAAAAGTTTACAAACGTTACGAAACAAAATCAAACGTATAAAACATTACGTAACAAATCCAAACGTTTCACTTATTTAGCGATTTAAGCCAAACGTTTACAAACGTTACAAAAAAAATCCAAATGTTTCACCTTTCTAATGTTTGTAAACGTTTCCCCTTTTTAGCGATTTAAGCCAAACGTTTACAAACATTACGAAACAAAGCCAAGCGTTTAAAACGTTACGAAAAATATGCAAACGTTCCACCTTTTTAGCGATGTAAGCAAAACGTTTACAAACATTACAAAACAAAGCCAAACGTTTCGCCTTTTTAGCGATTGAAGCCAAACGTTTAAAAACGTTACGAAACAAATCCAAACGTTTCTCCTTTTTACCATTTAAGCCAAACATTAACAAACGTTACAAAACAAATCCAAACGTTTCACCTTTTTAGCGATTGAAGCCAAATGTTTACAAATGTTACGAAATAAAACCAAACGTTTAAAACGTTACAAAACCAATCCAAATGTTTCACCTTTTTAGCGATTGAAGCCAAACGTTTGCAAACGCTACGAAACAAATCAAAACGTTTCCCCTTTTTAGCGATTGAAGCCAAACATTTACATACGTTACGAAACAAATCCAAACGTCGTTTGGCTTCAATAACTAAAAAGGTGAAACATTTGGATTTGCTTCGTAACGTTTTTAACGCTTGGTTTGTTTCATAACGTTTGTAAACGTTTTGGCTTAAATCGCTAAAAAGGTGAAACGTTTGGATTTGTTTCTTAACGTTTTTTAACGTTCGGCTTAAATTGCTAAAAAGGCGAAAATTTGGATTTGTTACGGTTTTATTTCGCAACGTTTGTAAACGTTTGGATTAAATTGCTAAAAAGGTGAAACGTTACGAAACAAATCCAAACGTTTCACCTTTTTAGCAATTTAAGCCAAACGTTTACAAAGGTTACGAAACAAATCCAAACATTTCACCTTTTTAGCAATTTAAGCCAAACGTTTACAAACGTTACGTTACAAAACAAATCCAAACATTTCACCTTTTAGCGATTTAGCCAAACGTTTACAAACGTTACAAAACAAATCCAAATGTTTCTCTTTTTTAGCGATTTAAGCCAAACGTTACAAACATTATAAAACAAATTCAAACGTTTCACCTTTTTAGCGATTTAAGATAAACGTTTGTAAACATTAAGAAACAAATCCAAATGTTTCCCCTTTTTAGCAATTGAAGCCAAACGTTTACAAACGTTTACAAACGTTACAAAACAAATCCAAACGTTTCACCTTTTTAGCGATTTAAGCCAAACGATTACAAACGTTACAAAACAAATCCAAACGTTTCACCTTTTTAGCATTTGTATCCAAACATTTACAAACGTTACGAAACAAATCCAAACGTTTACTAATGCTACGAAATAAATCCAAACGTTTCACCTTTCTAGCGATTTAAGCTAAACGTTTACAAATGTTACAAAACAAATCCAAACGTTTCACCTTTTTAGCGATTTAAGCCAAATGTTTACAAACGTTACGAGACAAAACCAAACGTTTACAAACGTTACGAAACAAATCCAAACATTTCATCTTTTTAGCGATTTAAGCCAAACGTTTACAGACGTTACAAAAAAAATCCAAACGTTTCACTTTTTTAGCGATTTGAGCCAAACGTTTACAAACGTTACAAAATAAATCCAAACGTATCACTTTTTTCGCAATTTAAGCCAAACGTGTGTAAACATTACAAAACATATCCAAACGTTTCACCTTTTTAGCGACTGAAGCCAAAAGTTTACAAACATTACAAAAAAACAACCAAACGTTTCACCTTTTTAGCGATTCAAGCCAAACGTTTACAAAAGTTAGAAAATAAAACCAAGCATTTGGATTTTTTTGCAATTTGAGCCAATCGTTTACAAAAGGTACAAAAAAAATCCAAACGTTTCCCGTTTTTAGCAGTTTGAGCCAAACGTTGCCAAACGTTACAAAACAAATCCAAACGTTTTACCTTTTTAGCAATTTAAGACAAACGTTTACAAATGTTACAAAACAAATCCAAATGTTTCACCTTTATATCGATTTAATGCAAATGTTTCACCTTTTTAGCGATTAAGCCAAACATTTACAAACTTTTTAAACTTTTAAAAAGGGGAAACGTTTGGATTTGTTTCGTTTACAAACGTTTGGATAAAACGATTACAAATTCTAAAATGGTATTATTGTGGGAGAAAAGGTTTATATTATAATTGTTTAATGCCAAACATGTCAGCTATTTAGTGATTGAAGCCAAACGTTTGCAAAACAAATCCAAACGTTTCACCTTTTTAGCGATTTAAGCCAAGCGTTTAAAACGTTACGAAACAAATTGAAACATTTCGTAACGTCTTAAAAGTTTGGATTTTTTTTTGTAACGTTTGTAAATGTTTGGCGTATATCGCTAAAAAGGTGAAACGTTTGGATTAAATCGATAAAAAGGTGAAACGTTTGGATTTGTTTTGTAACGTTTGTAAAGATTTGGCTTAATTCGCTAAAAAGGGGAAACATTTGGATTGGTTTTGTAATGTTTAGCAACGTTTGGCTCAAATTGCAAAAAAGGTGAAACGTTTGGATTTGTTTTTTAACGTTTGTAAACGTTTGGCTTAAATCGCTAAAAAAGTGAAACTTTTGGTTTCGTTTTGTAACGTTTGTAAACGTTTGGCTTAAATAGCTAAAAAGGGGAAACGTTTGGATTTGTTTCGAAATGTTTGTAAATGTTTGGCTTAAATCGCAAGAAAGGTGATATGTTTGGATTTGTTTGGTAACGTTTTAAACGATTAGCTTAAATCGCTAAAAAGGTGACACGTTTGGATTTGTTTCATAACATTTTTTAACGTTTGGCTAAAATTGCTAAAAAGGTGAAACATTTGGATTTGTTTCGGTTTTGTTTCGTAACGTTTGTAAACGTTTGGATTAAATTGCTAAAAAGGTGAAACGTTACGAAATAAATCCAAACGTTTCACCTTTTTAGCGATTCAAGCCAAACGTTTACAAACGTTACGAAACAAATCAATGCGATTAAAACGTTATGTTATAAAACAAATCTAAACATTTCACCTATTTAGAGATTTAGCCAAACGTTTACAAACGTTACAAAACAAATCCAAATGTTTCTCTTTTTTACCGATTTAAGCCAAACGTTATAAACGTTACAAAACAAATCCAAACGTTTCCCCTTTTTAGCGATTTAAGCCAAACGTTTGTAAACATTAAGAAACAAATCCAAACGTTTCCCCTTTTTAGCAATTGAAGCCAAAAGTTTACAAACGTTACGAAACAAAATCAAACGTATAAAACATTACGTAACAAATCCAAACGTTTCACTTTTTTAGCGATTTAAGCCAAACGTTTACAAACGTTACAAAAAAAATCCAAATGTTTCACCTTTCTAATGTTTGTAAAGGTTTCCCCTTTTTAGCGATTTAAGCCAAACGTTTACAAACATTACGAAACAAAGCCAAGCGTTTAAAACGTTACGAAAAATATGCAAACGTTCCACCTTTTTAGCGATGTAAGCAAAACGTTTACAAACATTACAAATCAAAGCCAAACGTTTCCCCTTTTTAGCGATTGAAGCCAAACGTTTACAAACGTTACGAAACAAATCCAAACGTTTCTCCTTTTTAGCGATTTAAGCCAAACGTTAACAAACGTTACGAAACAAATCCAAACGTTTCACCTTTTTAGCGATTGAAGCCAAATGTTTACAAACGTTACGAAATAAAACCAAACGTTTAAAACGTTACAAAACCAATCCAAATGTTTCACCTTTTTAGCGATTGAAGCCAAACGTTTGCAAACGCTACGAAACAAATCAAAACGTTTCCCCTTTTTAGCGATTTAAGCCAAACGTTTACAAACGTTACAAAACAAATCCAAACGTTTCACCTTTTAGCAATTTTACCAAAAACGTTTACAAACGTTATATAAGAAATCTAAACGTTTGCAAAAGTTACAAAACAAATCAAAACGTTTCACCTATTTAGAGATTTAAGCCAAACATTTACAAACATTACGAAACAATCCAAACGTTTAAAACGTTACGCAAAAAATCCAAATGTTTCACCTTTTTAGCAATTTAAGTGAAACGTTACGAAACAAATCCAAACGTTTCACCTTTTTAGCGATTTAAGCCAAACGTTTACAAACGTTACGAAACAAATCCAAATGTTTCACCTTGTTGGCAATTTGACCAAAAACGTTTACAAACGTTACAAAATAAATCCAAACGTTTCACCTTTTTAGCGATTTAAGCCAAACGTTTACAAACGTTACAAAACAAATCCAAACGTTTCCCCTTTTTAGCGATTTAAGCCAAACATTTACAAACGTTACGAAACTAATCCAAATGTTTAAAACGTTACGAAACAAGTCCATATGTTTCACCTTTTTAGCAATTGAAGTGAAACGTTACGAAACAAATCCAAACGTTTTACCTTTTTAGCGATTGAAGCCAAAAGTTTACAAACGTTACGAAATAAAATCAAACGCATAAAACGTTACGAATAAAATCTAAACGTTTCATTTTTTTAGCAATTTATGCCAAACGTTAACATACGTTACAAAACAAATCCAAACATTTCACCTTTTTAATGTTTGTAAACGTTTCTCCTTTTTAGCTATTTAAGCCAAACGTTTACAAACGATGCAAAACAAATCCAAGCGTTTACAAATGTTACGAAGCAAATCCAAATTGCTTACGTTTAATTTTACTAATTAAAAAGGTGAAACATTTGGATTTTTTCGAGACGTTTAAAACGTTACGAAACAAATCCAAACGTTTCATCTTCTTAGTGATTTAAGCCAAACGTTTATAAATGTTACGAAGCAAATCCAAACGTTTCGCCTTTTTAGCGATAAAAGTCAAACGTTTACAAATGTTACGAAACAAATCCAAATGTTTGTAAACGTTATGAAACAAAACCAAACGTTTCCCCGTTTTAGCGATTTAAACAAAACATTTACAAACTTTTCGAAACAAATCCAATAGTTTCACCTTTTTAGCGATTTAAGCCAAACGTTTACAAACATTACGAAACAAATCCAAACGTTTCACCTTTTTAGCGATTGAAGCCAAATGTTTACAAACGTTACGAAACAAAACCAAACGTTTAAAACATTAGGAAACAAATCCAAACGTTTCACCTTTTTAGCGAATTAAGCCAAACGTTTACAAATGTTACAAAACAAATCCAAATGTTTTACCTTTTTTACCGATTGAAGCTAAATGTTTACAAAACGTTACGAAACAAATCCAAGCGTTTAAAACGTTGCGAAACAAGTTCAAACGTTAAAAAACAAAACCAAACATTTACAAACGTTTCACCTTTTTAGCGATTTAAGCCAAACGTTTACAAACGTTACGAAACAAATCCAAACGTTTCACCTTTTTAGCGATTTAGGCCAAACGTGTAAAAATGTTACAAAACAAATACAAACATTTCACCTTTTTAGCAATTTGCGCAAAACGTTTACAAACGTTACAAAACAAATCAAAACGTTTCACCTTATTAGCAATTTGAGCCAAACGTTTACAAACGTTACCAAACAAGTCCAAACGTTTCACCTGTTTAGCGATTTAAGCCAAACGTTTACAAATGATTATAAACGTTACTAAACATATACAAACGTTTCACCTTTTTAGCAATTTGAGCCAAACGTTTCACCTTTTTAGTGATTTAAGCCAAGACATTAAAACGTTACGAAACAAATCCAAACGTTTCACCTTTTTAGCAAATAAAAATAAACGTTTACAAATGTTACAAAACAAATCCAAACGTTTAAATTTTTTAGCGACTTGAGCCAAACGTTTACAATCATTACAAAACAAATCCAATCATTTCACCTTTTTGGCGATTGAACCCAAACGTTTACAAACGTTATGAAACAGAACCAAACTTTTAAAACTTTACGAAACAAATCCAAACGTTTCACTTTTTTCGCGATATAAGCCAAACGTTTACAAACGTTACAAAACAAATCCAAACGTTTCATCTTTTTTAGCTATTAGTTTCGAAACGTTTGCAAACGTTTGGCTTAAATTGCTAAAAAGGTGAAATGTTTGGATTTATTTTGTAACGTTTGTAAATGTTTGGCTCAAATTGCTAAAAAGTTGAAACCTTTTTAGCCATGTAAGCCAAACGTTTACAAACGTTACAAAATAAATCCAAGCATTTAAAACGTTACGAAACAAATCAAAACATTTCACCTTTTTAGCGAACCAATTCAAACGTTTCGCTTTTTCAGCAATTTAAGCCAAACGTTTATAAACGTTGTGAAACAAAACCAAAAATTTAAAACGTTTCGAAACAAAGCCAAACATTTCCCCTTTTTAGCGATTAAAGCCAAACGTTTACAAACGTTACGAAACAAATTTTAACGCTTACAAACTTTTCGAAACAAAACCAAACGTTTCACTTTTTTAGCAAACAAAACCAAACTTCTAAAACGTTACGAAACAAATCCAAGTATTTCACCTTTTTTGCAATTTATTCCAAACATTTACAAACGCTGCGCGAAACAAATCCAAACGTTTCACCTTTTTAGCGATTGAAGCCAAACGTTTACGAACTTTACGAAACAAAACCAAACGTTTAAAAACGTTTACAAACGTTAAGAAACAAATCCAAAGTTTTCACCTTTTTAGCGATTTAAGCAAAACGTTTACAAACGTTACAAAACAAATCCAAAAGTTTCGCTTTTTTAGTGGTTGAAGCCAAACGTTTACAAACGTTACGAAATAAAGCCAAACGTTTAAAACGTTACGAAACAAATCCAAACGTTTTCCTTTTTTAGAGATTGAAGCCAAACGTTTACAAATGTTACGAAACAAAACCAAACATTTTAAATGTTTCGAAACAAATCCAAACGTTTCACCTTTGTAGAGATTTAAGTCAAACGTTTACAAACGTTTCAAAACAAATCGAAACGTAATAACTTTTTTAGCTATTGAAGCCAAACGTTTACAAACGTTATGAAACAAGTCCAAATATTTCACCTTATTAGAAATTTAAGCCAAACATTTACAAACGTTAGGAAACAAATTCAAACGTTTGGATTTTGTTTCGTAACGTTTGTAAACGTTTGGCTTAAATCGCTAAAAAAAGTGAAACGTTTGGATTTTTTTTGCAATTTTTTAAACGTTTGGTTTTATTTCGTAACGCTTGTAAACGTTTGGCTTAAATCGCCATAAAGGTGAAATGTTTGGATTTGTTTTGTAACGATTGTAAACGTTTGGCTCAAGTCGCTAATAAATTCAAATGTTTGGATTCTTTTTGGAACATTTTTAAACGTTTATCTTTAATTGCTAAAAAGGTGAAACGTTTGGATTTGTTTCGTAACGTTTTAATGTCTTGGCTTAAATCGCTAAAAAGGGGAAACGTTTGGATTTGTTTTGTAACGTTTGTAAACGTTTGGCTTAAATCGCCAAAAAGGTGAAACTTTTGGATCAAATTGCTAAAAAGGTGACACGTTTGTATTTGTTTTGTAACATTTGCAAACATTTGGCATAATTCGCTAAACAGATGAAACGTTTGCACTTGTTTTAAACGTTTGTAAATGTTTGGCTCAAATTGCTAAAAAGGTGAAACATTTTGATTTGTTTCGTAATGTTTGTAAACGTTTAGCGCAAATTGCTAAAAAGGTGAAACATTTGTATTTGTTTTGTAACGTTTGTAAACGTTTGGCCTAAATCGCTAAAAAGGTGAAACGTTTGGATTTATTTCGTAACGTTTGAAAAAGTTTGGCTTAAATCGCTAAAAAGATGAAATGTTTGTAATTGTTTGTAACGTTTGTAAATGTTTGGAAACGTTAGGAAACAAATTCAAACGTTTCACCTTTTTACCCCAAACTCTTTGATTTATTTCGTAACGTTTGTAAACATTTGGCTTAAATCGCTAAAAAAGTGAAACGTTTGGATTTGTTTCGTAACGTTTTAAACGTTTGGTTTTGTGTCATAACATTTGTAAACGTTTGACTTCAATCTCTAAAAAGGTGAAACGTTTGGTTTTGTTTCGTAATGTTTGTAAACGTTTGGTTTAGCGATTTAGCAATTTGAGCCAAACGTTACAAAACAAATCCAAATGTTTCACCTTTTTAGCGATTTAAGCCAAACGTTTATAAACGTTACAAAATAAAACCAAACGTTAAAAAACAAATCCAAATGTTTCACCTTTAGCGATTGAAGCCAAACGTTTACAAACATTACGAAACAAAACCAAACGTTTAAAACGTTTCGAAACAAATCCAAATGTTTCACCTTTTTAGCGATTGAAGCCAAACGTTTACAAACGTTACAAAACAAATCCAAATGTTGTACCTTTTTAGCGATTTAAGTGAAAGGTTTACAAATGTTACAAAATAAATCCAAACTGTTAAAACATTACGAAACAAAACCAAACGTGACACCTTTTTAGCGATTGAAGCCAAACATTTACAAACGTTACGAAACAATCCAAACATTTCACTTTTTAATCGATTTTATCCAAATTTTACTAAACAAATCGAAACATTTCACCTTTTTAGTGATTTAAGTCAAACATTTACAAACTTTATAAAACAAATTCTAATGTTTCCACTTTTTAGCGATTTAAGCTAAACGTTTACAAACGTTACAAAACAAATTCAAACGTTTCACCTTTTTAGCGATTTAAGCTAAACATTTACAAACTCTACGAAACAAATTCTAATGTTTCCACTTTTTAGCGATTTAAGCTAAACGTTTACAAACGTTAAAAAACAAATCCAAACGTTTCACCTTGTTAGCGATTTAAGCCAAAAGTTACAAAACAAATCCAAACGTATAAAACGTTACGAAACAAATCCAAACGTTTTACCTTTTTAGCGATTGAAGCCAAACGTTTACAAACGTACGAAACAAATCCAAACGTCTCACCTTTTTAGCAATTTAAGTCAAAAGTTTACAAACGTTACTAAACAAATCCAAACGATTCACCTTTTTAGCAATTTAATCCAAACGTTTACAAACATTACAAAATCCAAACATTTCATGTTTTTAACGATTTAAGCCAAACCTTTACAAACGTTACAAAACAAATTCAAATGTTTCACATTTTTAACAATTTGAGCCAAACATTTTAAACGTTACAAAATAAATCCATATGTTTCACCTTTTTAGCAATTTAATCCAAACGTTTCACATTTTTAGCAAATTAAGCCAAACGTTTACAAACGTTACAAAACAAATCCAAACGTTTAAAATGTTACGAAACAAATCCAAACGTTTCGAAACAAATACAAAAGTTACGAAACAAAACCAAACGTTCAAAACGTTACAAAACAAATCCAAACATTTCACTTTTTTAGCGATTGAAGCCAAACATTTACAAAACAAATCCAAACGTTTCCCCTTTTTAGCAATTTAAGCCAAACATTTACAAATGTTACAAAACAAATCCAAAAGTTTCACCTTTTTAGTGATTTAAGCCAAACATTTACAAACGTTATGAAACAAATCCAAACGTTTCCCCTTTTTAGCGATATAAGCCAAACGAAACGTTACAAACAAATTCAAAAGTTTCACCTTCTTAGCGATTTAAGCCAAACGCTTACAAACGTTACAAAACAAATACAAACATTTAAAAAGTTACGAAACAAATCCAAACGTTTCACGTTACAAAACAAATCCAAACGTTTCACCTTTTGAGAAATTTAAGCGATATGTTTACAAACGTTACAAAACAAAACCAAACGTTTAAAACCCCAACGTTTAAAACATTTGTAAACATTTGGATTTATTTTGTAACGTTTGTAAACGTTTGGCTTAAATCGTTAAAAAGGGGAAACGTTTGGATTTGTTTCATAACGTTTGTAAACGTTTGGTTTAAATCGCTAAAAATGGGAAACGTTTGGATTTGTTTTGTAATGTTTGTATATGTTTGGCTTAAATCGGTTGGATTTGTTTTATAACGTTTTAAACATTTGGATTTGTTTTGTAACGTTTGTAAACGTTTGGCTTAAATTACTAAAATGGTAAAACGTTTGGATTGTTTCGTAACGTTTTAAACGTTTGATTTTATATTTGAATTTGTTTTGTAACCGTATGATGTATTTTAACTCGACTCTGATTTACGGACTTTGAAAACATGAAATTTGGATATAGATTATGACGTGTACGACTAGGGTCTTGACATGCATAAAACCTATAGTTGGAAATTGATAAAAGGAGTATAACAAGTATCTCGACTAAGTATAAGAACACGAATAAGAGGTTATCGAAGTTAAGAATCGTATTTGGAATAAGATCGTGTTAACCTACGTTTATAACTTAGGGTTATGGTACTAAGTTTACGTTTATGAATTATATGTATGCTTGATTCGAATAGGTCAAAGACGTATAGGCGAGCTATCCGACCAACGAGCTGGGATAGCTAAAGGATCGAGCAGCGCATGGAACCTGCGTGATTGAATGACGATATTGCAGTTTTTGGATAGCGGTTTCTGTGAGTTGCATTTTACTTTCGCGTATTATTATAAAAGCTATTTTCATATATTATGAATATTAGTATCAAATACATTGCATTTATATTATTTGAATGTATGATATATTGTTTTATTGATTGTTTTGAATATATGAATCTGGTTTACGTCCGAAGGAACCAACCTATTGGGTGTCAATAGGCTGTGTGATCACCAATATTTGAGTCAGTCTAGCGTGTCTAGATTTTTGTTGATAATATGAAAACTATATGTGATATGTTATAAATATGGAAGTTGGAATATGAATGATAAATACGAGGTTAACGCGGTTGAGCTATCCCGGGACCCGTATCTAGTGGGGCAAACTCAGTCGAACTATCCCGGGCCCACAACTTGGGATTAATAGGTTGGTCGCGGCTAACGCGGTTGAGTTATCGCAGGGCCGGACCATTGTATATGAAATGATGCGATATGGAAATGATATGAGTACAGAAGATTAGGAGTTCAAGTTCAGGGTTTCGATTGGATCCATCGCTTGAGAACATTATATTATTTTCATATTGTTTGAGCATGCGATGTTATGTTTTTTTTATAATACCGTTAGTAATATTCAAACTCACTTAGTATTTTCCCAAATATTGACCCCTCACTGTTGTCTTTCAGGTGATCGGAGTCGGATCAGACGGACCATCTCCTTTGTGTTGGAAGTCTTTTGACTTGCACAAAGTACAAGTCCCTAATGCTGCAGTAGTTTGTAGGTGTCAGTATATGAATAGAGTTTTGATTTTAAACGATATTTTAGATGTAAACTCTGATATGATTTACAAATGATATTTATTTATAGAGATGTGCTTTATCCATTTCATTTCTTTACCAATTTCCATGAATGGAATTGGTCATACTTATGACTAGAAACATGGCAATGCTGGATATGGGATATCGCTTTGCAAGACCCTAGTTTCTACGAATTGTTTTGTATCGGTTTTCAGAAAAGGAATATGAGATTTTGATATTTATAATCATAGTGTTTAAATAAGTTTTCTGGGAACATTTTATACATAATAATATATTTTATTTGAAAGAAAGTTGTAGTAATTTTAGACTTGCTACGGATTTTGGAGCTACAATTCCCATTCCCTTGCGCCGGTCGCGGTTCAATAATTTGAGTCGTGACAAAACGTTTAGATTTGTTTTGTAACGTTTGTTTTTTTTGTAACGTTTGTAAACGTTTGGCTTAAATTGCTAAAAAGGTGAATGTTTACAAACGTTTGGATAAAGCCAATTTAAGGGGAAACGTTTGTAAACGTTTGAATTTGTTTCGTAACGTTTGTAAACATTTGGCTTAAATCGCTAAAAGGTGAATGTTTACAAACGTTACAAAACAAAACCAAACGTTTCACCTTTTTGGAGATTTAAGCCAAACGTTTGCAATAGTTACAAAAGAAATGCAAACATTTAAAACGTTACGAAACAAATCCACATTTTTAGCGATTTAAGCCAAACGTTTACAAACGTTTCCCTTTTTTAGCGATTTAAGCCAAACGTTTACAAACGTTATGAAACAAAACCAAACGTTTAAACCGTTTCGAAACAAAGCCAAACATTTTTTATTCTTAGCGATTGAAGCCAAATGTTTACAAACGCTACAATACAAATCCTAATGTTTCACCTTTTTAGCGTTTTTAAGCCAAACGTTTACAAACGTTACAAAACAAAACCAAATGTTTACAAACGTTACGAAACAAATCCAAACGTTTCGAAACGTGTGAGGATGTGTTTTCCGACTCCAAATACGATACCGACGTGTTCTCAATGTGTTTCCGACCTCCTAACACATATCCATAATCATAACAATACTCCAAACAACCAAAAACGTGATGAAAATGCTCAAACGAATCGAATACGCGAATTCAATGAAACTGCTTGATTCAAAACCTAGGCAGCCACTAAAACCTTATTTTCAGAAACCAAACATTGATTCCTACATTGATTTGATGCTCTAGGATGATAGAAAATCCTCTCCTCTTTCCAACGCAATGAGAATCGTTCAATTCCGAATCCGAACGAAGAAATTACGCTGATTGCAAGTTCGCTCATTTTGCAAGATTGTGTCTCACGTCGTGAGACATTGTCTCACGTCGTGAGACACCCTTAATCAGCTCCAAAACTCATCCCGACATGCTTCTGACACCCCAAACTCATTCTGACATGCTCCTACATCAATACATCATAAAACTCAACTTAATAATCATCAAAAACGTCAAAAACTACGCGATTACGGTTGCTACGATTCGATCGCAACGTAACAGCCCTTAAACCTTCAATTTCAGGAATCAAAACAAAAATATTACCTTGTTTTGAAGCATGGAGTTGATAGAGAATTGAATCCTCATTCCAACGGCGCGAGAATCACTCGATTCGGACGAGAAACGGCGAAGCGGTGACGGATCGAAGTTTATCGTCGAAAAACCCTCGCCACTCTCATTCTTTCTCTGATCTTCGTTCTTCTTCTTCTTATTCATGTTATATGTATTTGGATAATTAGCCATTTTGGTCCTTTAACTCTTTAACTCAAACCATTTCTCATTTAAACTTTCTAATTTAACCAAATGGTTAAATTATCCTTTTAACTCGATTACTTTCGTATTATTTATATTCATATAAATAATACTAACTCAAAATTATTATTTTCCGTCAATAATCTTTTAATTTCTATTCTCGAGCTTTAATTGGCTAATTTGCACTTTAGGCCTTAAACTTTTCAAACTTTGCAATTTAGCCCAAAACGCATCCGCGTCCAAATTTTAAAAGGTCTCCGATTGACCCGAAACTTTTACCACATATATTATAAAACATTCGCGGACCTTGGCGAGATAATTTCCATTTTTATCTCAAAGTGGCTAAATTACCACTTTGGTCCCTATACTTTATTTTGGGCTTTTCTTAACACTTTTCCTTTCAATTCCAATTCTAACTTTACAACTGTCATATGATATTAATAACTTCGTCGTTAACTTCCCGAAACCGACCTACTAACATTATGCATTTTAATCTTTATCAGAAATCTTTCTGATATCGCCACTCCGGCGAATCCAAACTGGACACGTGGTCCAATTAGCTAATTAATTATTTTGGGGTATTACATTCTTCCCCCCTTATAAAAATTCGTCCTCGAATTTTCATATACTTTTCTTGACTTATCTTAAACTCTTAACATCTTGAATTCCCTTCATGATAGATACACCGTGTTCATTTCACGACGCCTATTGGTGCGTGAAATTATCATTTCAGTTATGTACTTCTTGTACAATAACGTCATTCATCATTGACGATCTTCATGTTACCACCTTCTTCTATCGTGATGTCAGGTGTATTTTAATGCCTCGTGATCCCTTATCTTTAATCTCTTCGCTTCGATCTTATATACATGACACTTTCATCTGTTCCTTGTTGAGTGATGTAAACACTCAAATGATCCGTGCTTCGCTACTTGCGTAGTCTCTTTCGCATTATTATTACTGTTGTCTGATTGCTATACGTCGTGGTGTTGGGAACTTAATCCCATCATCCGCTATCCTTGTATATCTTATATACTTATCCTATGCAACTTCATCCTTTACTATTGTCGTTTATCAACTGTCGTATATGAGATATTTCTCATGATGCATCCGTATAATGTCTTTGCTTTCCCTGCAAGGACTTACTTGATCTTCTTCTTTTTATGTTCTTGTACCTTACGTACTACTTCCTTTGTCGTATCCTCGTTGACTTACTTCCTTTTCCCTAAGTGCGATGTACTAAACATTGAAATTTCTTACCTCTTTTTACTTCTCATCAATCTGATTCATCTTTCATTCTTTACATTCTTGGATAACTGTCTTTATTATCCCGTCCTCTATTCTACTTTACGATTATTGCTAACATCTTTTAAAGATTGTTAGTCTTACGTGATGTTTCTTTATACCACAGACACTTGCACATTACTGCTTGATATCCCATAAAAAAGAGATGTTTAATCTTTGTGTGAACCTTCTTGGTTCAAGCGTAGCTGTTATGCATACGATCTTTGTACTAGGGGGACAACAATTTTCGTCATATTGGAGCTCCACTCTTGATCTATTTGGTGTATCTCGTTTACTCACTTCTAATGAAAATCATTAATTCTTTCAACTCTTGTCGTTATGTGTTGCTTTTGACAGTGTCATCACTGTCATCATCCCCATTTATCGCATATATCTTTCACTAATCTTCCAATTCGTCAATCCACTCTCTTACTTATCCAATTTCTCTCTGCACTTTTTGCGAAGTTCTTTGCTTATACGTATTATGAATGTAAACATTGTTTACGATGTTCATACCATACTGATCCTTATGATCATTTCGATATTCAAATCCTTATTGCCATATTTGGCACTTTATATTCTTTTTATATCAATCTTCTTTAGATATTAATTCTTCTCTTAGTGAGTTTCTCACTAATCGCTTTGTTTTAATCCATCTTTTGGAACTTTAATATTTAACTTCCGTAGTAACCTTTAGGTTATACTTGTCTTTAATTACTTATTCATCTTAACTATGCTCTTCTTTCCGTTAGCGTCTTCTTGACATCAATCGTCCTTCGATCCTCAAAAGTGCTTTTAATACTTGTCGTGATAATCTAACTCTTTCTCATATCTATTATGCTTGTCCATATCGTAGTGTGAGGTTTACTCCTTACTATCCACAGTCGCGTTATTTCCACCCGCTACTTATTTTTTATATCTATACCATAGATATATTTCTTCATGTTTCTTTCTTGACTTCTTGTTCTTAATTAACCAGTAGGATTAATAGTCTTAATGCTATCATCCCATGGTACCTTCTTCGTATTCTACTTTCATGCTTTTACCATGCTTCTCAATCATTTTCTATTGTATTCGTTGCATTACCCTTCATCGCGTCTCGTACATCGTGTACTCTTTCCTTTAGCATTCGCATCATTGATCACAAATGGAGAGTTGTAACCTACTCTGGTTGAATCTCTCGACGTAGTGCATTCTCGATCGCATACGTATCGTCTTATTACAATTGCATTAACGTCATGACTGTCAGTAATGTCGATCACATACTTGTGTCATCTTTATCTATCTTTATCTTTATGTATAACGACTACATAAAGTTTGGTTCATCTAATCTTCTTGTCAACTCTTCATGTGACTTTATCTTCTCCTTTCCTCGATCACTCTTATCGGATTCCTTGCGATATACTGTCACGACCCAAATTATTGAGCCGGGACCGGCGCTAGGAAATGGGAGTGGTTGCTCCGAAACCCGTAGCAAGCCTAAAACCGTTATAAATTTTTCGCGATTAAAACATACTACTATATATAATACATTATCAAAAATATTCTTTAAATAATATAATTCAATTATTAAAACATCGTATTTCTTTTCTAAAAACATTCGCAAACAAATTCTTAGAAACCAGGGTCTTACCGAGCGATATCTCATATCCAGCACCGCCCTGTTTCTGATCACAAACATAACCAATTCCTCTTAAGGCAATTAGTACACAATTCAAACGGATAAAACGCCATCTTTATAAACAACTTATTTATAAAATTATATCAGAGTTTATTTTTGAAATACCGTTTGAAATTGAATCATACACCTTATACTGACACCTACTGACTACTGCAGCTCTATAAAACTCGTACTTTGTGTAAGCCAAAAGGCTGCCGACACAAAGGAGATGGTCTGTCTGATCCGACTCCGGTCACCTGAAAGGAAACACTATGAGGGGGTCAGTATTTTGGGAAATACTGAGTGAGCTTGCAAGTTATTAACGGTATTAATATAAAATATAACATCGCATCTTAAGAAGATAATAATATAAAACGTATGAACAAGTATTTGATCCGCACGAAACTAATGTCCTAGCATGCGACACATCTCTCGAATAATCATATATCATTCCACCCAATCGTAAATATCAATTGCGAGTCCAACTCGCTGGTGGCCCAGCCACTAGATACGGGGACTCCAGACTACACCGTAGCCGAGTGCTTACTCGTATCAAAATCATATACCCAATCGTAATTTCATAATCATCATCAGCTCCCAGCTGTATCACATCATTTCTCAAATGCAAACACACTAGACTGACTCGATACTGGTGATCACACAGCCTATTGACACCCAATACGTAGCTAGTTTCTTCGGATCGCATACTAGTTCTCGTATATAGAAATTAAGAAAGCATATAACATTTCAATCAATTATATAACATGCGATGCATATAAACAGTATATGTATATCTATACAAAATAACTTTATATATATAATACACGAAAGTAAAATGCAACTCACAGTGACCGCTATCCAAATATGCAATATTATAATCCCGCAAGCGTAAGCTCCATGCGTTGCCCAATCACGTACCCACTCCAGCTAAATGGCTTGGTAACTTGTCGGTACGTCAGCTACTTAATCGAGTCACCTATACGTTTAATCCATAAACGTGGGCTTAGTATTCAAACTCCTAAGTTATAAACTTAGGTTAACACAATCGTATTTCAAATACGACTCTTAACTTTGATAATCTCTTAATCACACTTTTCTTTTAAACGTCCTAGTTTACGTTTTGATATTCAATCGAATCACGATTGATTACACGACTTAAAATTGTTTGAAATCGAGTTTACGCGTCGCGTCAGGGCCCAGAAAGCCAAAAATCAGGAATCCTCACTCGGCGAAGGACTGCACGTTCGTGCAGCAGGGTACTGCACGTTCGTGCAGAAGGGTACTGCACGTTCGTGCAGTACGCTGCACGATCGTGTGCTGCACGTTCGTGCAGTGTGCTGCACGAACGTGTGCTCCACGTTCGTGCAGTGTGCTACACGAACGTGTACTGCACGTTCGTGCAGTTTGCTACACGAACGTGTACTGCACGTTCGTGCAGCAAACGGCTGCTAATGTGCAGCCCCGGGTTTCATTCCCCGGGCCATTTCCGACGTGCTTAAACGTCCAAAGTCGATTCTAACATGATTTCCATTAATAACCACTTCAAATTTCATCAAAAACGCCAATAGAAACGCGATTACGATTCGTTTAATTCGTTAAAACGAAATAACCCTTATTTATCAATTCTCATAATAAAAACGTCAAGCTTACCTCGATTTGAAGCTTAGCGATGATAGAGAATCGAATTCTGAACGAATTGATATAAAGAACTCGCGATTTGAGCGAGAAACGGCGAAACGGCGGCGGAACGTATCAATCGTCGAAAGCTTCTGTAACTTTCTCGCTTCCTCTGATCATCATCTCACCTTTCCTTATTCATAAGGAAAGTTACTTATATATCATGGTTAATTAACAGCTTTGATCCTTCGTTTCTTTAACTTAAACCATTTCTCTTTTAAACTTTCTAATTTAACTAAATGGTTCAATTATCCTTTTAATTCGATTACTTACGTATTATTTATATCCAATAAATAATACTAACCCAATATTTTATTTTTCCGTCATTAGTCTTCAAATTGCTATTCTCTAAGCTTAATCGGCTAATTTACACTTCAGCCCTTAAACTTCTCAAAAGTTGCAATTTAGCCCAAAACGCATCCGCGTCTAAATTTTAAAAGGTCTCCGATTGACCCGAAAATTTTACCACATATACTATTAAACATTTCGCGGACCTTGGCGAAATAATTTTCACTTCGGAATTTATATGGCTAAATTACCACTTTAGTCCCTGTACTTAATTTTGGAACTTTCTTGACATTTTTCCTTTTAATTCCAATTCTAACTTTAGACTTGAACTATATTATTAAATTCCTCGCATATAATTCTTTCCAAAACCGACCTACTAAAACTTATTCATCGGAAAACTTTTCGATTTTGCCACTCTGGCAAATCTAGACTGGACACGTGGTCCAATTAGATAATTTAATATTTTGGGGTATTACATTCTTCCCCCCTTATAAAAATTTGTCCTCGAATTTTCATATAACTCCTTGACTTAACTTAAACCTTTAACCTTGTGAGCTTCATTCATTACTCCATTTCTGTACTCCTTGTAGATTAATGTTAACCGTCATTGATGACCTTACATATCGTCTCCGTCTTTCATAGTGTTTTTAGCTATTTTCTTATGTACTATGAGTTCTTACCTTTGATTTCTTCTCTAAATTTTGCAACACAATCGTTGTGTTTGTCCTTTGTTTGACATTCAATACTAGTTTGTCCTAGTAATGTTTGATTATTATTAACGATAATCTCTACTCTTAAGCTTGTTCAATTATATTCAAATGATGTAGACAATCCATTAGTCTGTACCTCTTAAGCTTCTCTTATGATGATATTCATCATGTTCATATGCACTTATGACTTTCCGTTCTTGATTTCTTCCCTTTATTTACTCCATTTAATCATATCATCATTCTTTATTGAAAGATGTGGTCATTCAACCAATTCGGGCTTCACTACTTACGTAGTTTCTTTCGTACTGCTGTTGTCACCATCTGATTGCTATTCGTCGTGGTATTTGGAATCTAATCCCATTATCCACCATTCTCACTTATCTTGTTATTTCGCTTTTCATACAAAAATTCTTTTGATGTCCTTGTAAGGGTTACTTTGATCTTCTTCTTGCGTATCTACTTCTCGTACACTCCTTTACTCATTGTATATTCATTGATCTACTTCCTTTTCTTAAGAGTGATGCACTATTCTTAAAACTTCTAGTCTTTTCATCAATCTATCTTATTCTTCATTCCTTATAACCTTGGATAACTATCTTTGTTATCATATCCTGTACTTCTTCTTACAATCCTTGCTATGAACTTCTAAAGATTGTTCCTCTTACATTATGTCTCTTTACACCACAGTTGTCTGTGCTTCAATGCTTGATGTCCTATAGGAAAGAGGTGTTTAATCTTTTTGTGAACCTTCTTGGTTCAAGCACAGCTGTTACGTATACGATCTCCGTACTAGGGGAGCAACGATTGTTGCCACATTGGAGTTTTATTCCCGATTTATTCAATGCACCTTGTTTACTCCTTTCCAATGAGGATCCTTGATTCTCTTAACTCTTGTCGTCGTGGGTTGATTTTAACAGTATCGTCACTGTCACTATCACTGTGTATCGTGTATACTCTTATTGATCTTCAGATTTGTTAATCCATTATCTCATCTATCCAATTGCGCCCTCGTGTTTTCATGGAGATCTTTGTCTATCCTTAGTAAGCGTAATCATTCCTTACGACCTTTGAGGCATGCTGACCCTTACTGATTATTACTGTATTCAAATCCTTGTTGCCATGTTTGGCACGTACAATTTCTTCATATCAATCTCCTCTTGATATCAATTTCTCCTTTTAGTGAGTTCCTTACTATGCATCTCATCATAATCCATTCTTTGGAATTCCGATATTAACTTTAGTATTAATTTTTAGGTTATACTCATCCTTAATTTCTCATTTACCTTTTCGTTTCATCTTATCTATCTTCTTTCTTCTTTCGTCGTCTTCTTAACGTTAATCGTCCTGCGACCTTCAAGGATGCTTTTAGCATTCATCTTCATGATTCGCTATTCTATTCCACTCTTCTTTTCTAATATCGTATCTTAGTTTGACTCTTAATTTCCAAACTATTTTTCTTTTCCATAGCGTGGTGTGAGGTTTATTCCTTATTATCTATAGTCTTGTTATTTTCACTCATTACTTCACTCTTCTACCTATAACGTAGGTATATTCCTTCATGTCTCTTCCTTGACTTCTTGTTCCTAATCAACCAATAGGATTAATAGTCGTAATGCTATAGCCCTATGGTACCTTTCTTGTGTTCTGTATTTACGCTCTTATCATGTGTCTCGATCATCTTTTGTTACATTTCTTGCATTCTTCTTCATTGCATCCTGTACATCATGTACTTCTTCCTTTGACATTCACAACCTCGAGCATGAGTGGTGATCGTAGCCTATTTCGTCTGAATTCCTCGACATGGTACGTTCTTGATTACTTGCGTCTTATCGTACTTTTACTGACACCTTGACTGTCAGTGAAGCCGATCCTATATTCCAGTCATCTTTATTTCTTTTCATTGTTATGTGTCTGTGACTACATAGAGTCCAATCCAGTGGATCCTCTCGTTAATTTTCCGTGTGACTTTCTCTTTTCCTTTCCTCGATTACTCTTATCGAGTTTCTCGCAACGTACGCAAGCAAATTTTTCTCTATATCGATTTCCGTAACTAATTTCTTTGTTCAAGTTCTTATACCTTCTCATAGGTATCTTACTTTCATCTCTCATGTCATATTTCGACTGATTCAATATATGTAGCTCAAGTTTGTTATTGAGTCTTTTCTTCACATCCCTTTACTTACTTCGATGCACGAAGATTCATCTATGCGTCAAATACGTTCGATGCTATATATTGCATCCTAACCATTCAGGGATTACTATTAATCTTTCACATCAATCGCACCATGCACTCTACTCCCTATTAGTCGAACTTAAACTTAAGATCTCGTGCTTCTCGCACATCATTCACACTTATACTTGTCCTAATCTTTTCATCCACTTTATAATCATAACTTTGTGGTGGAAGTTCCAACTCCTAATTCACTTATTGCAACTCTTGTCGTTTACCTCTTGATCTTTCTTATCATGCTTCTCAAATCACTACATTCTATGAGGACTTGATGTTAGCTATACTTAATTGATCCAATTCCATGCTCCGTACTTCATATTCTTATCACTTGTCTACTTGGCTCGTCACTTTATCGACATATATCCATTATCGATATTCTTATGAAATCTACTTCACGTTCTCGATTTGCCGATCATAATGGTTAACACTTAGGTCATCGTCTTAGGGACATCGTGTTCCAGTGACAACTTGATCCAACGGTTCAATAAAGAGTTATCACGATCTTATTAAACTTGACGACTTTCTAATATTACGCAATATTCACATTATCCTTTCATAAGGGCAATCTTCTATCTCCAAGGTATAAACTGTGAGTAAATTTCTATGCTCGACTATCCTCTTTCTTACTTCTATGGTGTGGTAACATGATGCTCTAATCACTTCGTTTAAAGATAGGAACATCCCAGTTCATCGTTCGATTAGTTACATTTTGCTACTCACATACATCTCACCATTCGCTTCTCGTATATAAACTTCATTCTTCTTATATACTTCTTCCCTTATATCGTAGTTTAATATCTTTGACGTTCTGTCAAAGAGATACTTACTTTCTAGCTTACCACTAATCTGGTACACATCACTTTCCAATACATCTGTGATTTTTAGCTATATTCTAGTTCGTTAACTCAAGACTAAGTTCATATCCTAAAAGCATAACTTCTATGTTCTCGCAATTATACGTATTCATTCGCTTCATGGTCTTGATCACAGCTTGCTCGCGAGCACTTCACTTCCGTCCCAGAGTTCTGGTCTAGGTATACTTACATAAAGACAAAACTCCTTGAAAACTCTTTCAATTAAAGCGTCTCGTTTCAAAATTTAAATCAAAGTTACATTAAATCTTAGCAAAATTGTGCACTAGGGTGATGACGTCTCTCATCCCCAAAGAGTTGCCACAGCTCACCTTTTCGTCTGAGCATAATGCATACGATGCATGTATTCATTTATTGTTCTTTTCATTAGCAATGTATGTAGTGATGCACTTCTATCAATGTCGTGGCATTTATCAATGACTATCTCGGGTCTAGGCACAATATGCTTTCAAAATCGTTTAAACAAAACAACTTTAGAAAGTTATAAAGTTTGAGTTTTGTAAGCTCTCTAGACCTTTAAACTCTGTATCTGGAAAGTTCTTCAACTTTTGTAACTTTGCAATCCTTCTTCATCCTATTGTTGACGCTTCGATCGATCGAATTCGACAGCATATGGCGTTTTTCAATGCCAACCACATACGTGTTACTATCGAGTCATAGTAACATCGACTATATTCTAGTCATAGGGGGCATTGCATCTCCCCGAGATTCCATCTGGATATGCATGTCGCATATGCATATCCTATCGAAAACAAAATATACATATGCATCTCATATATGCATGTCACAGAAACAAGCAAGTATTTCTCAAACTAAACTATCACACTTATCGCAAAACAAACAATGAAAACTACCTGGATTAGACAGAACTCAACTCTATAGCTGCAGTAGTTCCTAGGTCACTTAACTAACAAAACACATATTTGCAGAGGTAACTGGACCAACTGCTCTGATACCACAATTGTCACGACCCAAATTATTGAGCCGGGACCAGCGCTAGGGAATGGGAGTGGTTGCTCCGAAACCCGTAGCAAGCCTAAAACCGTTATAAATTTTTCGCGATTAAAACATACTACTATATATAATACATTATCAGAAATCTTCTTTAAATAATATAATTCAATTATTAAAACATCGTATTTCTTTTCTAAAAACATTCGCAAACAAATTCTTAGAAACCAGGGTCTTACCGAGCGATATCTCATATCCAGCACCGCCCTGTTTCTGATTACAAACATAACCAATTCCTCTTAAGGCAATTGGTACACAATTCAAACGGATAAAACGCTATCTTTATAAACAACTTATTTATAAAACAATATCAGAGTTTATTTTTCAAATACCGTTTGAAATTGAATCATACACCTTATACTGACACCTACTGACTACTGCAGCTCTATAAAACTCGTACTTTGTGTAAGCCAAAAGGCTGCCGACACAAAGGAGATGGTCTGTCTGATCCGACTCCGGTCACCTGAAAGGAAACACTGTGAGGGGGTCAGTATTTTGGGAAATACTGAGTGAGCTTGCAAGTTATTAACGGTATTAATATAAAATATAACATCGCATCTTAAGAAGATAATAATATAAAACGTATGAACAGGTATTTGATCCGCACGAAACTAATGTCCTAGCATGCGACACATCTCTCGAATAATCATATATCATTCCACCCAATCGTATATATCAATTGCGAGTCCAACTCGCTGGTGGCCCAGCCACTAGATACGGGGACTCCAGACTACACCGTAGCCGAGTGCTCACTCGTATCAAAATCATATACCCAATCGTAATTTCATAATCATCATCAGCTCCCAGCTATATCACATCATTTCTCAAACGCAAACACACTAGACTGACTCGATACTGGTGATCACACAGCCTATTGACACCCAATAGGTAGCTAGTTTCTTCGGATCGCATACTAGTTCTCGTATATAGAAATTAAGAAAGCATATAACATTTCAATCAATTATATAACATGCGATGCGTATAAACAGTATATGTATATCTATACAAAATAACTTTATATATATAATGCACGAATGTAAAATGCAACTCACAGTGACCGCTATCCAAATATGCAATATTATAATCCCGCAAGCGTAAGCTCCATGCGTTGCCCAATCACGTGCCCACTCCAGCTAAATGGCTTGGTAGCTTGTCGGTACGTCAGCTACTTAATCGAGTCACCTATACGTTTAATCCATAAACGTGGGCTTAGTATTCAAACTCCTAAGTTATCAACTTAGGTTAACACAATCGTATTTCAAATACGACTCTTAACTTTGATAATCTCTTAATCACACTTTTCTTTTAAACGTCCTAGTTTACGTTTTGATATTCAATCGAATCACGATTGATTACACGACTTAAAATTGTTTGAAATCGAGTTTCCGCGTCGCGTCAGGGCCCAGAAAGCCAAAAATCAGGAATCCTCACTCGGCGAAGGACTGCACGTTCGTGCAGCAGGGTACTGCACGTTCGTGCAGTACGCTGCACGATCGTGTGCTGCACGTTCGTGCAGTCTGCTACACGAACGTGTACTGCACGTTCGTGCAGCAAACGGCTGCCGATGTGCAGCCCCGGGGTTCATTCCCCGGGCCATTTCCGACGTGCTTAAACGTCCAAAGTCGATTCTAACATGATTTCCATTAATAACCACTTCAAATTTCATCAAAAACGCCAATAGAAACGCGATTACGATTCGTTTAGTTCGTTAAAACGAAATAACCCTTATTTATCAATTCTCATAATAAAAACGTCAAGCTTACCTCAATTTGAAGCTTAGCGATGATAGAGAATCGTATTCTGAACGAATCGATATAAAGAACTCGCGATTTGAGCGAGAAACGGCGAAACGCCGGCGGAACGTATCAATCGTCGAAAGCTTCTGTAACTTTCTCGCTTCCTCTGATCATCATCTCACCTTTCCTTATTCTTAAGGAAAGTTATTTATATATCATGGTTAATTAACAGCTTTGATCCTTCGTTTCATTAACTTAAACCATTTCTCTTTTAAACTTTCTAATTTAACTAAATGGTTTAATTATCCTTTTAATTCGATTACTTACGTATTATTTATATCCAATAAAAAATACTAACCCAATATTTTATTTTTCCGTCATTAGTCTTCAAATTGCTATTCTCTAAGCTTAATTGGCTAATTTACACTTCAGCCCTTAAACTTCTCAAAAGTTGCAATTTAGCCCAAAACGCATCCGCGTCTAAATTTTAAAAGGTCTCCGATTGACCCGAAACTTTTACCACATATACTATAAAACATTTCGCGGACCTTGGCGAAATAATTTTCACTTCGGAATTTATATGGCTACATTACCACTTTAGTCCCTGTACTTTATTTTGGAACTTTCTTGACATTTTTCCTTTTAATTCCAATTCTAACTTTAGACTTGAACTATATTATTAAATTCCTCGCAAATAATTCTTTCCAAAACCGACCTACTAAAACTTATTCATCGGAAAACTTTCCGATTTTGCCACTCTGGCAAATCTAGACTGGACACGTGGTCCAATTAGATAATTTAATATTTTGGGGTATTACATATACGCAGATTATTCGTACTTTCTTCATATAGCCCAATTTCGATATTGAGTCCCTTCTCACATTCTTTCATGTATCTCGATGCACACAGCTTCGTTCATATGTTCGATAAGTTCGATGCTACATAATGCATCTAACTTTTTAAAGAATACTATTAATCTTCTACATCAATTGCACCATGCACTCTGTTCATCATTAGCCAGCTTGAAACTTAAGATCCCTTGCTTCGCGTACATCTATCACACTTACGCTTTCCCTAATCTTTTCATCCACTCTATAATCGTAGTCTTATGGTGGAAGTTCCAATTTCTAACTCACCTATTGTAACATTTGTCGTTTATCTCTTGATCTTTCTTATTACATACCTCCAACTATCCATTCTCATACGGGGTTGATGTTGGTTGTACTTAGCAAACCCAATCTCACATTTCATGCTTCATACTTCATGTTCTTGTCGCCTGTCACGACCCATTTTCATGAATCGCGACCGGCGCTAGGGTATGGGTAATGTAGTACCGAAACCCGTAGCTAGCCTTTCATTTATCACATAAACACATAAACCTGCAGAAAACCAATGCTCGGGGGCAACCGAGACTTCAGCCTAAAACTAACAGTTATAATATTCAATAGTTAAAATAACATGCTTTATCAACTCCGAGTCTAAAATAGATTCATCATGAATTAATGTAAATAATACAGCATGCCAGAGCAATATTACCAGTCGAACCAATCCGACAAAAAAAATAATAATAATAAAGACGTCTAGTTACTACTGCGGTCTAAGAATAAAACATTTTTTTACAGTTCTACTAAAATAAATGGAACCTCCGAGGAAAAGTAAATGCGGAGATCACCAGACTCTCTCAGATCATAACCCTGGGGAAAATTGGGAAAACAACGGGGTCAGATATACTGAGATGAGTTCATACCACTATCTACATTTATTAAGTGGAAAACCTTTAAAACCGTTTAAAACGTTTAAATACGATATTACGAATAATAGTTGGAACCTTAATCCACAATTCTAAATAATAAACATAATCCAACAGGTCTGGTCCCGAGAGCTAAGCTACACCGAGTTACCACTGACCTCACTTATACTAGAGTCCCGAGAGTCGAGCTACACCGAGTTACTCTACTTGGTCCCGAGAGCTATGCTCACACCGAGTTACCACATTACCATAATTACCTTTCCCAGATCATTACCGGTGCGCACGCAGTCCTAATGATGCCCATTAGGTAGCATGTTCCAACTAGAAGCCATAATATAAAAACAGTTCGAAATATACGTACAGTATATATAATTAATATTAAAATAACAATTTACTTAACAAAGCGGTAAATAGTAAGTACAAACTCACTGCTTGCTAATCCACGTGAATACCGGCAAGCAACTAATCCTGGTTCGCCTCTGGAGCACGAACAATAGACGGGTCTAGACAAATAAAATAATTATTAAAAACAGACCCTAACTCTAGGGAGTACTAGACACCACATATGACTAGCACAATTAACATGTCGGAATAAACAATCCAAAGCACACACAAATAATACCCATTAGGTAATAAAGCCCAATTTAAATAAGCCTATTGAGTTCTCGCTTAAAATCCAATTTATAAATATTATTTAATAACTTTAAATAATAAATAATTTCCAAATAGTGGGTTAGCCGAGTTACCAATAACTACCAAGCTAACCTCACTGGTCGGGTGACCCAAGTCTAACCCGACTCAAAACAATTATCAATATAAACCCAAGTTTATTTTTATAAAATAAATTAACAAAATAATAATCCATTTTAAATGCGGAACTCAATAACTTCAATTCTAAGTAACCCAAGTTACAAATCAAAAACTTAATCATTTAAAGTTAATATAAATTCAGGGACTAAATTGTACTTTAACCAATTAGGGGCTAAACTGTACTTTTGCCAAATAGGGACTAAATTGTACTTTAGTCAAATTAATATCCGAAATCAAATTAATTACTTTTGTTTTTAGTTAATACTAAATATAACGTTAAAACTTAAGTAAATAAGTTTTAAAAACATTTAGGGGCTAAATTGTAATTTAGCCAATTTATACCAAATCGAAGTTCGAAATTAATTATAATTACCCGAGTAATTATATTAGCTTAATTTATAAATAACTATCGTTTTGATTTATAAATTGAAATAAAATCCGAGTTATTAGTTAAAGTTTAACATTAAGGATTTATTTGATTTTAACAAAATAATTTGATGACCAAAATGGCAACTTGGCCATCTCTTTAGTTTGAAAGAAACTCATCCCCGCCAAGCATAACATCTTGACAAAACCTCCATTATTAAGCTACTGCCAAGCTTTTTAATTCAAGAATTCAACCCCAAAAACTTAACCAATTACTCAAGACTACACTAAATCCCTATCATTAACCATAATCTAACAATAAATCAAATCACCAACCATAGTAACAGTGGCTCTTAATCAAAGACCACGTTGAATACCCAATTCAAAACTCAACCGATACATCAATTACGATTGAACAATCACAAACCGAAAGCTTAAACTATTATCGACTAATCATTCCAAGGGATTTGAAATCATAAACCTAGCAAAATCATGGCTTAAAAGAGTATTGGATTTCGGCAGAAACTAGTTAAGCAAAACAGAAACACATAGCAAACATAAACGATGGAACGGGATTGATTAGAACGAGATCGACGGCGTACCGTTCAGCGAAACTGAGATAGGGAGACGTAGGGAATTGAGTCTAGAACGTCTGAGATCAAGCGGAATCAATTTCGATCTAGAAACGAAAGAGAACGAACCAAATTACGTAATGTCGTTCAAGGCAGAAATCTGAGATTGAGGAATTATAAAACTAACCGGAACAGCAGAGTTTGGATGATGATTTCGGCTTCGTTTCTCAGCGAATGGACAAACGGAAAACGGCTAGGGCTACCTTGCAGCGTGATCTAGGTTTTCTATGAAGAAATCGACTTAAAATAACGTAGGGAAGTGAGCCGTAAATTAGATCGAAAAGGGCCACACGGAAGGGTCCATGGGCTGATGAGATTCCCGAACGGGAATGGCCTTTCAGGCCATGATTCCCGTTCGGGAATGCCTGGTCTCGAACGAGACCAGGCCCAAAAATGTGATTCCCGTTCGGGAATTTCAATTCCCGAACGGGAATGGCTGAAAACTATTTTTTTTTTATTTGTTGATTTAAAAAAATATAATTGGTTAAACCAATAAATCACACCCAAACCAAACAACTCGAACCAAATTACTAATATCGAAATTACTTCAAAACGACCGGGAAAAATGTCGGAATTTAAATGTAATAAAATGTAAAATTTTACGGGGTATTACATTCTCCCCAACTAATTAAAAATTCGTCCTCGAATTTAAATAAAACTATCGACATACCACATAACATAAAGTTACACATCCAGTTAAACAAAATGTACAAAGCCGATAAGAAAACACATCCACAAGATACCTATCGTAAATTAGGACCACAAAATATAACGAAACTGCACACGACCTCTGTCATTAAATAACAGATCAAAACCAAGAAACCAATCCACTGTCGTTGATGGTATTCCATGTCCAACGGCATACGCACGCGCGTAAGCAAAATTTAACAGGTTGCCCCTCAAAACACTTCAAAACCTTCAGTTGCAAAAACTGAACACATTCAAAGGTCACCAAAGTACTAACACAACTTCCACTAGGCATAACGATAACATAACTCTAGGGCAGTTCAACTAAGATACAACAAGCTCTACTACCCAACCCTCGGCTAATATACTAGGATAATTAAGATCCAATCTCCAATCGCATAACCGACACTGGCTCGCAATATAAGCGATCACAACACACTTATGCACCAAATCCTGTTTCTAGCAGTAGATGCTCCAACTCATAATAACACAATTTATTCAACTGAGAGTCACCATTTCTATACCGGAGTGGTTTCCAAAACCAGCTCGAAACTCATCTATTACAAAATCTTCAATATCAATACATGGTTAAGCGTTAAGCTCAACTATAGCTCTACAACTCCAAACTCTTTTGCCTTAAACAAAACAATAACATTGCAGTATAGTTGATAAAATCTATCGTTCCTAAACCCTTACTTCCTTTTACTTATAGCATCTCTACTTCAAAATGACCGATAACAAACCCAATAACTTCAGAAAATATTTCGGTTCCAAAACAAACATGATAATAATCATCTAATCCTAACGATTGGTACCAGCTCGATAATACTATAAACTTGTGAATCCACAACACAAAAACTCATAACGCAATTCAAAGAAAAGCGAACATCTCTCATGAATACAAAATAAATTTCTATATCAATTATAAATAATATCCATCATAATGATTCTTCCTATCACTCAAAAACATAACGCCATGACTACTCTGCACATTGACTGCATCTGACAACATAAAATTTGTCACCCTTACCAAGGGTTCAACAAATGACCCAACGATATCCATTAATACGATAATACCCTATATAACAAAATCAATCAACCTATTTTAGTTGTCGAAACCTATTAACCGCGATTTCGATTTTTAAAACAACTACCTCATATAACAGAATCGAATTCAAATCCCCAAAATTATTCAATCAATTGACTACAGCCTCGTATACAACGAGAGATCAATACGATCAGATTGTTAGTTATGCTCAAAACCAACTCCTGTGGGTATAAAGTCTTTTAATATCAAATATTTTATACACAAAAGAATTTTCACTTTGATTAAAAGACTCTACGTCTTACACCTCCTTTTCATTCGAAATCAAAATACCCTTACCGTTGAAAAACCATCGGTTTTGCAAACCCTTGAAAAATTTCAAGACCTCCACATTTAAATCCGAAATTTCCTCTTACTTTCCAATACATTTTGCAAATCTATAAAACAGTTCAATTGACAAAGATTTATGTTCTTTTTAATTCAAACTTGCTAATACACTTTTTAATAATTTATACTTAAAAAAAACAATTGTGGCCGAATTTTCCGTATTCAAAATACACATTGATGTTTCAAGCATCCCAAAATTTTTAAGTCGCTTCTAAAATTTTTTTCAAACAAACACAAAATTGAAGAAATCGCTCAAGCGAAAAATTTATTATCCCTTTTGAATCAATTTTGACAAAAATTCTCCATTTCCTCAGAAAGATAAAATCCGCAATGTCAATTTCTTGTTTATAAACATTTCTTATATCAATACACCAAAATTCTTTGGACAATCTCAAATCTGGAAAGATAACGTTTCGTTTAAAACAAAAAAATATAGTGTATATACACACATGGAGCATAACCAACATCCTTAATTCACAAATCCTTAAATCACGAATCGAAAATTATCATGAACTCTTCCTACTCTAACTCTAACCATAAATCGCACTTGGCACAACTATAACTCGAGCGCAACCTCAAAATCATTCTTACTCACCACCACAAGATTCTGATTCTACAGACCATAATCTCACAGCAAAAACGTCTAATAACCATCATCATCATCACAGAGTATTTGTCTAGCTACCTTCCGGTAACAGTTTCAAAATCATTTGAAATTCCACAACTTTATAAATACATTTACCCCCAAAGGGACTCGCGAGTTTGTTCTAAGACCTCTTTCTAAAAACACTTTGTCGATAAAATCTATTTTACATAATTGTGCGCCAGGGTGATGACATCTCTCATCCCCAAAGAGTTGCATCCAACCCTAATAATTTCTATGCACGTGATGCATGTACTATTATGCATGTATCAATTATTATTTTATCTTATATTTAGTGAACATGCTCTGTGTTCAATGCAAACCTATTCGTGACATTCAAAATGCATGTTCATGATATGTCTGGGCACAATTACGTGTTGAAAATATTTCAAATATTTCAGCAAATCAATCTTTGAAATCCATTTCTCAATCAACATTTGCTAGACGTTACACTCTGTGAGATGCACTCGATGACCTCAAAATATTTCTCAAAATTTCCTTACTTGCACCTAGCAACATTCGATGCTATACAACAATTCCTCATAATAACTTCATTACAACCCTATTAAAAAAGTATCTATCTAACCTCAATCCAGACTGAGCATATAACCAAAGAAAATAGCACATAAAATATGTTCCTATAAAATTTACCGCCAGCTCCCGCATCGCATCATCAGACTTGATGGAAACACCAGTATATTAATACATCGATCTATCATTTCGGTTCAGAGTTTGCAATACTCATCCTAGGGTAATCAGAAATCATCAACCAATCCAAAGGAAATACCTCCCTTGTATTCTTCGATATCGAAATCCCAAGGTTTCGATCCACGAAACAGAAACAGCAAAGCCCGGCGCAACCCAAAACCGAACAAAAGAGAAAGAAGATCTAAAAGAAGATCTTACTCAAAGGTCAAAACTATACCTCGAGGTAAGGCAACCATAACCACATGATTAGATCATTTCACGTGCTACACCGCACGAAGAGACAAAACTAAAACAATCAACTTAGTCCAACAAACAAGCGAGTTATAAAACACAAATAATGTTCACAAGATAACAAATCTGAAAATCGAAAACCACGAAACCATGCCATTGAACACAATTTACTCAAGCATTCTTAAACAAATCAGGATATGCCACAACATTTCCTTGAAATCTCATTATAAATTTACCATGTAAATATATCGTCCTTTAATAGTACGCTTCAAAATTCGTTTTGAAATTAAAAACAAATACGAAAACTTCCAAATTTTGCTGAGCCCCAAGGTTAAAACAAAATCACATTTTGTAAAAATCTCTTCTTATTAATCAGTTGCTTTAAAATGGATACCCAAGTATCTCAGGCAATAAAATTATCGAGCTAGCCGAGTCATTACAACTACCAAGCTCAACTCCTAAATTTGGGTGACCCAAGTCGAACCCAAAACAATCGTTTATAAAACGTATTTAAAACATTTATAAATCCGGAAAAGTATTTTAATAAAATTTCCATCCCTTCAAATTTTGGGAACTCAATTTAAACCGACCGCTAAACGGTAATTTAAAACTCAAGTGAGAAATCTTTGATTTCAAACATCTATTCTGTAAATCCCAAAAATTTAAAATGCTGCCATACTACAGCATGATAAAATAACTTCAACGTTAAATTCTTAAAACAATGACTTATCTCATAAAACATCATTTGAAACCATCGCTTGTTAACACCAGACCAAACATAATATTTCAAAATATTTACTGGCAACTCAACCAAAAACCATCTTTTTAAGAATTTAAATTAAACTTCTCTTATAATTCTATGTCGAAATACAAATCGGATAAAACAATATTCTCGATAAAAATCTCTAAATCACATGTGGTCAAACAATGCATGACCATCAAACACGTTTTAAGGTTTAGCCCCAAAATCTCTTTAATTGAAAAATAAGGCTAACGTCCAACATACGATCACATTTAACATCAACAATTGAGGTCAAAGCCAAGATGTACTTTATTAACAAGGCAAAAGCAGTTCAACGCATCACGTAAAATAACTGTAACATTACCATAAATTCTAAATCGTTTAAGGCATAAACGACAAGTTTTATCAAACATCATACCCAAGTATGAGTCTTTAGGAAAAATTACCAACCTATGATTTCCCGAGAAATCAAAAGCAATTATAATCACCCATGTGAAATAATCTCAACATGATAAAACACAGCAATTAACATCCAAGTGAAATAAATTGTCAATCAAAGCATCAATACCAAATAAGGACTGACAGACATCACCTATAGGATGTAGGCTGAAGGTTTGAAAACAAAAGATGACGTTTTTAAAGACATGACAGAAACCTATATCCGCAGTAGTTCCTAAGACACAACCATACTTAACAGAGTAAACACATAGCAAGCAAATGGCCTTGGTTTGAAACCAAAGCTCTGATACCAAGTTTGTCACGACCCATTTTCATGAATCGCGACCGTCGCTAGGGTATGGGTAATGTAGTACCGAAACCCGTAGCTAGCCTTTCATTTATCACATAAACACATAAACCTGCAGAAAACCAATGCTCGGGGGCAACCGAGACTTCAGCCTAAAACTAACAGTTATAATATTCAATAGTTAAAATAACATGCTTTATCAACTCCGAGTCTAAAATAGATTCATCATGAATTAATGTAAATAATAATGTAATACCCCGTAAAATTTTACATTTTATTACATTTAAATTCCGACATTTTTCCCGGTCGTTTTGAAGTAATTTCGATATTAGTAATTTGGTTCGAGTTGTTTGGTTTGGCTGTGATTTATTGGTTTAACCAATTATATTTTTTCAAATCAACAAATAAAAAAAAATAGTTTTCAGCCATTCCCGTTCGGGAATTGAAATTCCCGAACGGGAATCACATTTTTGGGCCTGGTCTCGTTCGAGACCAGGCATTCCCGAACGGGAATCATGGCCTGAAAGGCCATTCCCGTTCGGGAATCTCATCAGCCCATGGACCCTTCCGTGTGGCCCTTTTCGATCTAATTTACGGCTCACTTCCCTACGTTATTTTAAGTCGATTTCTTCATAGAAAACCTAGATCACGCTGCAAGGTAGCCCTAGCCGTTTTCCGTTTGTCCATTCGCTGAGAAACGAAGCCGAAATCATCATCCAAACTCTGCTGTTCCGGTTAGTTTTATAATTCCTCAATCTCAGATTTCTGCCTTGAACGACATTACGTAATTTGGTTCGTTCTCTTTCGTTTCTAGATCGAAATTGATTCCGCTTGATCTCAGACGTTCTAGACTCAATTCCCTACGTCTCCCTATCTCAGTTTCGCTGAACGGTACGCCGTCGATCTCGTTCTAATCAATCCCGTTCCATCGTTTATGTTTGCTATGTGTTTCTGTTTTGCTTAACTAGTTTCTGCCGAAATCCAATACTCTTTTAAGCCATGATTTTGCTAGGTTTATGATTTCAAATCCCTTGGAATGATTAGTCGATAATAGTTTAAGCTTTCGGTTTGTGATTGTTCAATCGTAATTGATGTATCGGTTGAGTTTTGAATTGGGTATTCAACGTGGTCTTTGATTAAGAGCCACTGTTACTATGGTTGGTGATTTGATTTATTGTTAGATTATGGTTAATGATAGGGATTTAGTGTAGTCTTGAGTAATTGGTTAAGTTTTTGGGGTTGAATTCTTGAATTAAAAAGCTTGGCAGTAGCTTAATAATGGAGGTTTTGTCAAGGTGTTATGCTTGGCGGGGATGAGTTTCTTTCAAACTAAAGAGATGGCCAAGTTGCCATTTTGGTCATCAAATTATTTTGTTAAAATCAAATAAATCCTTAATGTTAAACTTTAACTAATAACTCGGATTTTATTTCAATTTATAAATCAAAACGATAGTTATTTATAAATTAAGCTAATATAATTACTCGGGTAATTATAATTAATTTCGAACTTCGATTTGGTATAAATTGGCTAAATTACAATTTAGCCCCTAAATGTTTTTAAAACTTATTTACTTAAGTTTTAACGTTATATTTAGTATTAACTAAAAACAAAAGTAATTAATTTGATTTCGGATATTAATTTGACTAAAGTACAATTTAGTCCCTATTTGGCAAAAGTACAGTTTAGCCCCTAATTGGTTAAAGTACAATTTAGTCCCTGAATTTATATTAACTTTAAATGATTAAGTTTTTGATTTGTAACTTGGGTTACTTAGAATTGAAGTTATTGAGTTCCGCATTTAAAATGGATTATTATTTTGTTAATTTATTTTATAAAAATAAACTTGGGTTTATATTGATAATTGTTTTGAGTCGGGTTAGACTTGGGTCACCCGACCAGTGAGGTTAGCTTGGTAGTTATTGGTAACTCGGCTAACCCACTATTTGGAAATTATTTATTATTTAAAGTTATTAAATAATATTTATAAATTGGATTTTAAGCGAGAACTCAATAGGCTTATTTAAATTGGGCTTTATTACCTAATGGGTATTATTTGTGTGTGCTTTGGATTGTTTATTCCGACATGTTAATTGTGCTAGTCATATGTGGTGTCTAGTACTCCCTAGAGTTAGGGTCTGTTTTTAATAATTATTTTATTTGTCTAGACCCGTCTATTGTTCGTGCTCCAGAGGCGAACCAGGATTAGTTGCTTGCCGGTATTCACGTGGATTAGCAAGCAGTGAGTTTGTACTTACTATTTACCGCTTTGTTAAGTAAATTGTTATTTTAATATTAATTATATATACTGTACGTATATTTCGAACTGTTTTTATATTATGGCTTCTAGTTGGAACATGCTACCTAATGGGCATCATTAGGACTGCGTGCGCACCGGTAATGATCTGGGAAAGGTAATTATGGTAATGTGGTAACTCGGTGTGAGCATAGCTCTCGGGACCAAGTAGAGTAACTCGGTGTAGCTCGGCTCTCGGGACTCTAGTATAAGTGAGGTCAGTGGTAACTCGGTGTAGCTCAGCTCTCGGGACCAGACCTGTTGGATTATGTTTATTATTTAGAATTGTGGATTAAGGTTCCAACTATTATTCGTAATATCGTATTTAAACGTTTTAAACGGTTTTAAAGGTTTTCCACTTAATAAATGTAGATAGTGGTATGAACTCATCTCAGTATATCTGACCCCGTTGTTTTCCCAATTTTCCCCAGGGTTATGATCTGAGAGAGTCTGGTGATCTCCGCATTTACTTTTCCTCGGAGGTTCCATTTATTTTAGTAGAACTGTAAAAAAATGTTTTATTCTTAGACCGCAGTAGTAACTAGACGTCTTTATTATTATTATTTTTTTTGTCGGATTGGTTCGACTGGTAATATTGCTCTGGCATGCTGTATTATTTACATTAATTCATGATGAATCTATTTTAGACTCGGAGTTGATAAAGCATGTTATTTTAACTATTGAATATTATAACTGTTAGTTTTAGGCTGAAGTCTCGGTTGCCCCCGAGCATTGGTTTTCTGCAGGTTTATGTGTTTATGTGATAAATGAAAGGCTAGCTACGGGTTTCGGTACTACATTACCCATACCCTAGCGCCGGTCGCGATTCATGAAAATGGGTCGTGACAAACTAACTTTCTTGACATTTTTCCTTTTAATTCCAATTCTAACTTTAGACTTGAACTATATTATTAAATTCCTCGCATATAATTCTTTCCAAAACCGACCTACTAAAACTTATTCATCGGAAAACTTTCCGATTTTGCCACTCTGGCAAATCTAGACTGGACACGTGGTCCAATTAGATAATTTAATATTTTGGGGTATTACATATACGCAGATTATTCGTACTTTCTTCATATAGCCCAATTTCGATATTGAGTCCCTTCTCACATTCTTTCATGTATCTCGATGCACACAGCTTCGTTCATATGTTCGATAAGTTCGATGCTACATAATGCATCTAACTTTTTAAAGAATACTATTAATCTTCTACATCAATTGCACCATGCACTCTGTTCATCATTAGCCAGCTTGAAACTTAAGATCCCTTGCTTCGCGTACATCTATCACACTTACGCTTTCCCTAATCTTTTCATCCACTCTATAATCGTAGTCTTATGGTGGAAGTTCCAATTTCTAACTCACCTATTGTAACATTTGTCGTTTATCTCTTGATCTTTCTTATTACATACCTCCAACTATCCATTCTCATACGGGGTTGATGTTGGTTGTACTTAGCAAACCCAATCTCACATTTCATGCTTCATACTTCATGTTCTTGTCGCCCATCTATTTGGCTTATCTCCTCTATCCATACATATCCATCATTTATATTCTTATTAAAACTAATTCAAGTCCTCGGTTTGACGATCGCAACGGTTAATACTTAGGTAACCGTCTTAGGAACATTGTTTTTCAGTGACAACCTGATCCAACGGCTCATTAAAGAGTTGTCACGGTCATATTAAACTTGACGACTTTCTAATATCACACAATATCCACATTATCTTATCCTAAGGGTAATCTTCTATCTTCAAGGTGCAAGCTATGAGTCGGTTCCTATACTCGACTATCCCCTTTTAATACTCCTATCGTGTTGTAAAATGATGTCCTAATCACTTTATTTGAAGATAGGAACGTCTTAATTCATCATTCAATCGATTACATTCCGTTATTCACGCACATCTGTTATTCACTTCTCGTATATAAACCTCATTCTTCATATATACTTCTTCTCTTATATCGTAGTTTAATATCTTTGACATCATGTCAAAAAGATACTTATTTTCTAGCTTACCACTAATCGGGTACATATCACTTTCCAACGTATTCACGATTTTAGCTATATTCTAGCTCGTTAACTCGAAACTAAGTTCGTATCCTAGAAGCATAACTCCTATGTTCTCGAAAATATACGTATTCATTCGCCTCGTGGCCTTAATTGTAGCTTGCTCGCGAGCACTTCACTTCCTTCACAGAGTTCTGGTCTAGGTATACTTACATAAAAACAAAACTCTTTGAAAACTTTTTCAAATAAAACATCTCATTTCGAGATTTAAATCAAAACTCCATTTAAACCTTAGCAAAATTGTGCACTAGGGTGATGACGTCTCTCATCCCCAAAGAGTTGCCACAACTCACCTTTTCGTCTGAGCATAATGCATATGATGCATGTACTATTAATGCATGTATTCATTTATTGTTCTTTTCATTAATAATGTATGTAGTGATGCACTTCTATCAATGTCGTGGCAATCATACATCTCTATATCGGGTCTAGGCACAATTATGCTTTCAAATTTATCTAAACAAACACTTTTACAAAAAGTTATAAACTTCGAGTTTTGTAAGTTCTCTAGACCTTTAAACTCTGTATCCAGAAAGTTCTTCAACTTCTGCCACTTTGCATTCCTTCTTCATACTCTTCCCAAAGTTTCGATCGATCGAATTCAATAGCATTTTTCGCATTATCTGATGCTAAGCACACATATATATGACATCAAATCACAATCATGTCATACTGATCATAAAGCAAATCACACTAACAACTTGAATCAGACGAACCTCAACTCTAAAGCTGCAGTAGTTCCTAGGTGACTTAACTGACAAAACACAAATTAGCAGAGGTAACTGGACCAAATGCTCTGATACCACAATTGTCACGACCCAAATTATTGAGCCGAGACCGGCACTAGGGAATGGGAGTGGTTGCTCCGAAACCCGTAGGAAGCCTAAAACCGTTATAAATTTTTCGCGATTAAAACATACTATTATATATAATACTTTATCAGAAATTTTCTTTAAATAATACTCCCTCCGTCCCGTAAAGATAGAAAAAGTAGCTACTTTTTTTGTCCCATAAAGATAGAAAAAGTAGTGTTAGTTAACTATAAAATTATTAAAACACCCTTATATTAATATTAATTGATTTAAAGTTTCAATGTTTACTTTTTATGCATCTAAAATTCTATTGGCTAATATTTATATAGTGGCTTTGGGTTGTGTGAATAACTAATTTATTATGATTTACTTCAAGAAATTAAAAGGACAATTTAGGAAAATTATCACAAATTACCTATAATTAACTACTTTCTTAATTCTTGTGAAAGAGCTACTTTTTCTATCTTTACGGGACGGAGGGAGTATAATTCAATTATTAAAATATCGCATTCCTTTTCTGGAAACATTCGCGAAACAATTCTTAGAAACCAGGGTCTTACCGAGCGATATCTCATATCCAGCACCGCCCTGTTTCTGATCACAAACATAACCAATTCCACTCACGAAAATTGGTATCAAATTCAAACGGATTAAACGCCATCTTTCTAAACAATTTACTTATAAAATTTATATCTGAGTTCACATTTTAAATACCGTTTGAAATCAAATCATAAAACATGTTTTGACACCTACTGACTACTGCAGCTCTAAGGACTCGTATTTTGTGCAAGTCAGAAGACTTCCAATACAAAGAAGATGGTCTGTCTGATCCGATTCCGATAACCTAAAAACAACAATGGTGAGGGGTCAGTATTTGGGGAAATACTGAGTGAGTTGGCATTTACTAACAGTATTATAAAAATATAACATCGCATCTTTAAAAAAACAATATTATAAAACATATAAACATGTATTCGATCCATTTGAAACTAATATCCTAGCATGCGACACATCTCTCGAATAGTTCTCAATCATACTAAAATCAATCGAACCACCCAATCGTATATATCAATTGCGAGTCCAACTCGCTGTGGGTCCAACCCACTGTGGCCCAGCCACTAGATACGGGGACTCCGACTACACCGTAGCCGAGTACTCACTCGTATCAAAATTATAAATTTCATATTCATCATCAGCTCCCAGCTGAGTCATATCAATTCATCACTCATATGCAAACACATTAGACCGACTCGGTACTGGTGATCACACAACTTATTGACACCCAATAGGTAGCTAGTTTCTTTGGATCGCATACTAGTTCTCGTATATGAAAACTTAATAAAAACAAATAACATTTCAATCGAATCATAAAACATGCGATGCATATAAAGCAGTATAAAATAATTTTAATATATAATACACGAAAGTAAATACAACTCACAGTGACCGCTATCCCAAAATTGCATTATTATAATCACGTAAACGTAAGCTCCACGCGTCGTTCGATCTCGTATCTATTCCAGCTCGTCGGTCTGGTATCTTGTCGATATATCAATTACCTATTCAAGTCACGCGTTCATAAACTTAAACTTAGTATCAACATCCTAACCACATTCTTTATGTTCTTAGTCCAAGTTTCACGTTTTCGGAGTCCGTAAGTAAAAATCAAGTTGAAACACTTCGCGTCGGATGTCGGGACACCATTCCCACTTTAAAACAGGCTTGGCATGCCTTGCCAAGCCTTCCTCACGTCGTGAGAAGTCTCCTCATGTCGTGAGGCTTGCCCTCACGTCGTTAGGCACTCCCTCACGTCGTGAGGGAGCATCCTCACGTCGTGAGGATGTGTTTTCCGACTCCAAATACGATACCGACGTGTTCTCAATGTGTTTCCGATATCCTAACACATATCCATAATCATAACAATACTCCAAACAACCAAAAACGTGATGAAAATGCTCAAACGAATCGAATACGCGAATTCAATGAAACCGCTTGATTCAAAACCTAGGCAGCAACTAAAACCTTATTTTCAGAAACCAAACATTGATTCTTACATTGATTTGATGCTCTAGGATGATAGAAAATCCTCTCCTCTTTCCAACACAACGAGAATCGTTCAATTTCGAATCCGAACGAAGAAATTACGCTGATTGCAAGTTCGCTCATTTTGCAAGATTGTGTCTCACGTCGTGAGACACCCTTAATCAGCTCCAAAACTCATCCCGACATGCTTCCGACACCCCAAACTCATTCCGACATGCTCCTACATCAATACATCATAAAACTCAACTTAATAATCATCAAAAACGTCAAAAACTACGCGATTACGGTTGATACGATTCGATCGCAACGTAACAGCCCTTAAACTTTCAATTTCAGGAATCAAAACAACAATATTACCTGGTTTTGAAGCATGGAGTTGATAGAGAATTGAATCCTCATTCCAACGGCGCGAGAATCACTCGATTCGGACGAGAAACGGCGAAGCGGTGACGGATCGAAGTTTATCGTCGAAAAACCCTCGCCACTTTCATTCTTTCTCTGATCTTCGTTCTTCTTCTTCTTATTCATGTTATATGTATTTGGATAATTAGCCATTTTGGTCCTTTAACTCTTTAACTCAAACCATTTCTCATTTAAACTTTCTAATTTAACCAAATGGTTAAATTATCCTTTTAACTCGATTACTTTCGTATTATATATATTCATATAAATAATACTAACTCAAAATTATTATTTTCCGTCAATAATCTTTTAATTGCTATTCTCGAGCTTTAATTAGCTAATTTGCACTTTAGACCTTAAACTTTTCAAACTTTGCAATTTAGCCCAAAACGCATCCGCGTCCAAATTTTAAAAGGTCTCCGATTGACCCGAAACTTTTACCACATATATTATAAAACATTCGCGGACCTTGGCGAGATAATTTCCATTTTTATCTCAAAGTGGCTAAATTACCACTTTGGTCCCTATACTTTATTTTGGGCTTTTCTTAACACTTTTCCTTTCAATTCCAATTCTAAATTTACAACTGTCATATGATATTAATAACTTCGTCGTTAACTTCCCTAAACCGACCTACTAACATTATGCATTTTAATCTTTATCAGAAATCTTTCTGATATCGCCACTCCGGCGAATCCAAACTGGACACGTGGTCCAATTAGCTAATTAATTATTTTGGAATATAACATAAACGTTTGGCTTAATTCGCTAAAAAGGTGAAACGTTTGGATTTTTTTTTAACGTTTTGAAACCTTCGTGCTTAAATTGTTAAAAAGGTGAAACGTTTGGATTTGTTTCGTAACGTTTGTAAACGTTTAAAACGTTACGAAACAAATCCAAATGTTTCACTTTTTTAGAAAACAAAACAACACGTTTAAAACGTTACAAAACAAATCCAAATGTTTCGCCTTTTTAGCGATTTAAGCCAAACGTTTACATATATTACGAAACAAATCCAAGAGTTTAAAACATTATGAAACAAAACCAAACGATTCACCTTTTTAGCGATTGAAGCCAATAGTTTAAAAACATTACGAAACAAAACCAAACGTTTAAAAACTTACGAAACAAATCCAAACGTTTCACCTTTTTAGCAATGTAACCAAAACGTTTGTAAACGTGGCGAAACAAAACCAAACGCTTCGAAACCGTTTGGGTTTTTGTCGTAACGTTTTAAACGCTTGCCTTAAATTGCTAATACGGTGAAACTTTAGGATTTGTTTCCTAACGTTTGAAACGCTTGGATTTGTTTCGCAATGTTTGTAAACGTTTGGTTTTTTTTTGTAACGTTTGTAAACGTTTGGCTTAAATTGCTAAACGATTGGCTTCAATCGCTAAAAAGGTGAAACGTTTGGATTTATTTTGCGTTTGTAAACGTTTGGCTTAAATCACTAAAAAGATGAAACGTTTGGATTTGTTTCGTAACATTTGTAAATGTCTGGTTTTATTTTGTAACGTTTGGATTTGTTTTGTAACGTCTGTAAACGTTTAAAATGTTACGAAACAAATACAAACGTTTCACTTTTTTAGAAAACAAAACCAATCGTTTAAAACGTTTCAAAACAAATCTAAACATTTCACCTTTTTAGCGATTTAAGCCAAACATTTACAAACGTTACGAAACAAATCCAAACATTTAAAACGTTATGAAACAAAACCAAATGTTTCCCCTTTTCAGCATTTTAGCCAAACGTTTGTAAACATTAGGAAACAAAACCAAACTTTTAAGACGTTACGAAACAAATCCAAATGTTTCACCTTTTTAGGGATTGAAGCCAAATGTTTACAAACGTTACGAAACAAAACCAAACGTTTAAAACCGTTTGGATTTGTTTCGTAACGTTTTAAACACTTAGCTTAAATTGCTAAAAAGGTGAAACGTTTGTATTTGTTTTGTAACGTTTTAAACGCTTGGATTTGTTTCGTAACGTTTGGTTTTTTTTGTAACGTTTTTAAATGTTTGGCTTAAATCGCTAAACGTTTGGCTTCAGTCGCTAAAAAGGTGAAACGTTTGGATTTGTTTTATAACATTTGTAATCGTTTGGCTTAAATCGCTAAAAATGTGAAACATTTGGATTTGTTTCGTATCGTTTGTAAAAATTTGGTTTTGTTTTGTAACGTTTGTAAACGTTTGGCTTAAATCGCTAACGTTTGGCATAAATCGCTAAAAAGGGGAAACGTTTGGTTTTGTTTTGTAACGTTAATAGACGTTTGGCTTAAATCGCTATAAAGGTGAAACGTTTAGATTTGTTTTCACTACTTGAAAACAACCAATTAGCGACGGATATATTTCGTTGCTAATACAGGTTAGCGACGAAACATAAATGGCCGCAAAAGAAATTTGTGACCATTTTTTAAATCCGTGGCAAAATTAGCGATGGACAAGCTGTCGCTACTTTTGCCACATCCGTCGCCAATTGTCAACCGGTTGAGACCGATTTTTAGACAAAATGGCAACGGCTTTTAGTAATTAGCGACGGAATACTTCGTCGCTAAACGTGACAAGTCTGTCTAAAAAATGCCACATTTAGCGACAGATGTGTGCGTCGCTAATATAATAAATTAGCGACGGACTGTATTCCGTCGCTAACTGTGGCATAGCTAGCGACGGATAGTTCCGTCGCTATTATTTAAGGTCCGTCACAGTTTTCATTACTTTTTGGCAGATTTTGCAGTTTGCAGCCGATTTTTCTGTTTATTACTGTCGTTTTACATTTATTAAATACAGTAACTATAATGCGTTCATAAATCATAATAAATTGAAACAAACACTATATATATGTGTGTATATATATATATGTGTGTGTGTATATATATATATATATATATAAGTAATATTAAAGTATACATATAACATCTGAAAGAAAAAACCAATTTGGTCTGAAAGTAAACTAGGACAAGACTACAAATCTGTAGTGTCGTCGCCGTCTGGTGGGAGAGGGGGGAAATGAGGCCCATACTTTGCAGGAAGAGTAGGCATCATTCTCGCGATATCCTCATGGATAAGCTGGGCCATGCTCTCCTGCTGCTCACGCCGCGCAGCCGCCAGCTCCTCTGTCAGCTGTTGTCTGCTGCTCTGCTAACCTCTACTCAACCTCCCGCAGACCCTCTTGAACGATCTCCTCGTTTGTCTGCTGCGACATCCTAGAAGGGCTGCCTCGCTGCATCCTGTTGCTCGGTCCTGCATATCCACTGCTCGCCAAACCTAGGTCGTACACCCGGTGCTTTTTGTTGACGCCCTCAATGTATAGAAACAGCTGGGTCTCATTCACCTTCGCTGGACTTGCAGAGCTACCCTCTCCGGTCTGAGACTGTGTCGCGGCAGCGAGCCTCTGAGCGATGGCATCCTACAAAACAGTTACAAGAAAAACATATCGATTTAGTTTTATATCAAATAAAAAAGTATATAAAATTGGATAATATCAGCATCACCCATTTTTCAGGGAAGTCCTGCAAGTAAATTACAATATATAACACAGCCACCAAATACTTATAATCTAATTACACAAACGTTAAGTCCAAACAACCTATATAGTTTAACATTTAAACCTAATATATTTAACAAGTATAATATTTTCAACACTTAAACCTATACACAACTTATAGACTTTTAATGTGATAAAGACTTACAGTCACGTCTTGAGCCCGTTTGTCGACCGGCTTCTTATCAGCCTTCGTTGAGTGAAGGCGACTGTACAGCTCCGTCGCACTCGGCTCCCGGCTCCGCACATTATTTTAGTATATCAAAAATCAGAACTTTAATATATGAAACTGAAAATTTAATTACCTGAAATTCTTGAAAATAGAACTCCCTCTGGTCCACTGTCAGAAAGCGCCATGCTGATCCAGTCTCGAACTAGTTCTTGAAAATATTTGAAAATACAACTAAAGTTCTTCGCTTTTGTCACGACCCAATTTCATGGATTGCGACCGGCGCTAAGGTATGGGTATGGTCGTACCAAAACCCGTAGCAAGCCTCGCGGAAAACCTTATATTTAATATAAACCTGCAAGAAAACCAATGCTCGGGGGCAACCGAGACTTCAGCCTAAGTCTAACAACTTATATAGCAGTTCTAATATAATTACTTGATAGCAATTCGAAACTATGAAACATGCCTCATATATAATAATCCAATTTAACATGTCAAAGTATAATAATATAAAAGTCGTACCACTACGACAAACCAAAGTACAATAATAAAGACAACTAGTTCTACTACGGTCTAAGAGGTAAAACAATTGACTAGTCTAATAACATAAAAAGACCTCTGAGGAATCAAAAGATCGGAGATGACCAACGCTCTCAAAATCGTAAGCCTGGAAAAATTTAGAAAACAACGGGGTCAGATATACTGAGATGTGTTCATAATGCTATTTACATTTATTAAGTTTAAAACCCTTAAAACAAATCCTTTTATACTAAGATATATATTTGATTATGGAAAACAGTATTGAAATGAAATCCCAAAGTATATAACCCAAAGTAGATGGGAACAAATCCTCATCGATTCCCAAAGTAGGCCAGACATTGGTCAGCCAATCCAAAAGTACTTACCGGTGCACACAGTCTCGATACAAGCCTATCGAGTAGCTCGTTTCAATCCAGATCCATAATCCTTAAAATAGTTCACAAACATTTGATATACTAAAATAATGTGCGGTACTTAATAAAGCGGTAAATAACACTACAAACTCACTGCTTGCTTATCAACGTGAATCTTGGCAAACAGCTAACCCTGCGCAGACTCTATAGCACGAGCAGTCGACGAGTCTAAAACATTATATAAGTCAAAATCCAAACAACCCCTAACTCTAAGGATACTAGACTCCACATAGGACTAGCATTTCACAACGCAACCAAAGAATCAAACAAGGTAATAAAAGTATAACCAAGTATCCATACAACCAATTAACAAATAAGTCAAGTTCAGCTTAGGCGAGTTCTTATCTTTTAAAACAAAACCAAAGTACTTAAATACTTATATAGTTCTTTTAAAACAGTTACAGTTCCCAAAGTAGTGTGTTAGCCTTACTGCAGTATAGCTCAACACAACATGTCGGTAGACCACGTCTAACCCGACCCAACCATAAACCAAGTTTAAAACCAAAGTCTTTAATCAAACCTTAAATGAAATCAAAGTTATTTTAAATAAGAACCCACACCGTAACTTAATAATGCCATAAACAATTAAGCTTGCTAACACTTAGCAAGTAGCACCCCAAGTACATTTAAGTATATCACCTCAAATAGAATCAATAAGATTCAACATCCTTCAAGTATTAAGTTGAAGTTAAAATAGTTCAACCGAATCCCTACATGACATATAATATTACCTTGTATGCCTTATATTACTTAATTCAAGTCACACTACATCCTAAGATAAACTAACATTCATTTAACAAGTTTTAAACCATCTTATAAACAATTTTCAGCCTTAGCAACATGATCAAAATCATCCTAGGTAGGCATTTACAGCACCAAAACATTGATCAAATATTTAAATCAATAAATACCAAGGTAACCTTTTCAAATACTAAAATATTTTCTTTGTAAAAATTTTCCAGCAATACGATTCCTTTAAAACAACGATATGATTCAATTAAACCACCTTTAACATATACTCTAGTCTTAGTCAATAATCTCCAATTACCCAAAGTAGGAACTTCCCATTAACAATCTTTAAACCTTTAAAATTACATTTTCAGATTTTAGTTTATAGTTCGAAACAGAATTCAATTCCACAACTTAAACTGAGTGATATTTTATTTCATTTAAATGATTCTTCCAATCACCCAATGTATTGTTAAACATCTAACAACCTATGATTCATTTACTTAGAAATTTCCAGATTTTATTAAAGGCTTAAAACAGAATTATAAATCAAGAACGACAACAACTCCATATAATCCTCCAATCAAACAAATATTCTAATCATCCAATGTATAGCCAACAACTATAAGTCACAACTAATACACAAAGATTATCTCCAGAATTTGAAATCAAGGCAGAACAGAAAATATCAACCCAAAACGCCCAAATATAGATTCATACAACAATCTAGCAATCTCTACACCACATAAGAAGGGATTTGAACCACATACCTTTTTTTTGGACTTAGAGCAATAAAACTTAGAAATCAACCAACCCAAATCAGCCTACAATTACACACATATACGCTATAGGATTTAGAACTTCTAGAATCGATGAACTATAGATGAAATCATAAAGGAATGATTAGGAACACTTACCAAGAATCAAAATTGAGAGGAAATGATGGAGTAATGACCTAAGATAGAGCCTCAGCCGAATTAGGGGTTTTAGAGAAGTTAAAAGTGTTTAAAATCTGATTTAGGTCGAGTTAAGGTGAGTTTAAATAGAAATCAGCGAACTGAACATTGCACGCGTCGCGCCCGCTACACCTATATCGCGCCCGCGATACATGAATCGTGCCCGCGATTCATGCATGTCGCGACCGCGAATGCAACTGCCTCCGATGAAAATTTGAGATTTTGAAATTGAAATCGAAAACATTTCAAACTCTGAGACTACTTCTAATACATCTTAAAACACATATTAAAAGGTTTGGAACCTTCGAAACGCGAATCTAAGTGGTCGAACCACTCAAACGAACCCAAGGTACCGTTTAGGCTAAACGGAACACGTTAGAAAAATGCGGGGTGTTACAGCATTCATCTTCGTCTGATGAGGATGCGATGAACTCATCTTCTGTTTCTTCTTAAGGAGGCACGAACAACGCATCTTCTTCAGCTTCTCCATTTTGATCAGCCAAACAAGTCGGATTGTCGTCCATTGCAACAACAAGAGGATTTTCTTCTATCTTATCTTGAAACTCCGAGATAATCCCCTCGGGCATGTCAAGTTTTGATCGCGCCTTTATCTTGCAAGCTTCCCACCAGTTTAATTTATCCCTTGTTTTACTCGGATATTGCAGGTAATGAACTTGGTCGGCCTGTTCGGCTAAGATGAACGGTTCATACTTATTGAATCTTTTTTTGTTCTTAATATCCACCATGTTATATTTTTTGTTACTAATTGTGCCGGAATTTTGCACTGGGTCGAACCACTCGCATTTAAATAAGACAATCGTCTTCATTGGAAGTGTCGCATACTCTAACTCAATTATGTCAATCAGAACTCCATAAAAGTCATTTTTCGCTATCGAAATATTGAGTTCCCTTCACGCAGACTCCTCTATTCCTCGTAAGTTGTTCCTCCCCATAAGCTTGAGTCTGAAACTTTTATCCGTTTACACGATACCCCTTAAATGTTATGACTGATCTAAGATGTCCTTTAGCGATACTAAGAATGAAGGGATTGGTACAGACAGTTGGATCTTGCACCTGTAGCGTAAAAGTGTATTATAAATCGAGACTTTTTCTTGAAAGAATCAAAATATATTTTGTAAAGTACTTACATATTGTTGGAACCAGTAGGCAAAGTCACTCTCGAACTTTGCTTCAATTTGCGTGGTGGTGATTTCGGGGTTTCCTCTACGCAACTCGCCCTCGAAAACCCTTTAGTTAAGCAGAAAACAATAATTAGAAACTGAATCATTATTGTTAATTACATTGACAGTTGTATTAAAGCTTACTCTCTGTAATTTTCAGTTTCTGAACAATTCAACAGAACATATGTCCAGGCGGGAACAATCTCAGCATCTTCAAGATATCTCTTGCGACAAGCACCCACTGATTGCCCGTGCGGCTTGAAAATAGATAGTCTATCAACATCGTCGTCGACTTCAATGTCACAAACTTCATTACTTTGCAGCCGCTCAGGCATCATTGGGTTACCTTCTGAAAAGTAATAAGCTGCAAATTTTGCGGTTTCTTCATTTAAGTATCCGCTTCTGAGGCTTCCTTCCACCATCCCTTTATTGCTGACTTTTTTTTTCCAGTTTTCTCAAATATCTGATTCGACATGCCACAGTTAGTAAACATTACATATGAATAAACTGATACATATAATTGAGAAACTTCAGTAATATTATGTAATACCCCAAAATATTAAATTATCTAATTGGACCACGTGTCCAGTCTAGATTTGCCAGAGTGGAAAAATCGAAAAGTTTTCCGATGAATAAGTTTTAGTAGGTCGATTTTGGAAAGGATTTTATGCGCGGGATTTAATATTATAAGTCAAGTCTAAAGTTAGAATTGAAATTAAAAGGAAAAATGTCAAGAAAAATTCCAAAATAAAGTATAGGGACCAAAGTGGTAATTTAACCACTTTGTGTCGAAAATGGAAATTTGTAGGTTTGACGGAAAAATGTTAGTATCGAGTTTCGTATTATTTATTGCATATAAATAATACATAAAAGTAATAATTTAAGAATTTATCGATTTAGTTATGGACTAAATCGTAAGAAAGAAAAGTTTAAAAGATAAATAATAATAAACAAAAAGAACAAGGACCAAAATGGCATATTAGCCAAGAAATATAAGAAGAAGAAATTTAATAGAGGAAGCAGTGGAAGGATCGAGAGAAATTGAGAGATTATCGACGATATCGTCGTTTCGCCGCCGTTTCGCCGTTCAACGTCCGATTCAAGTGATTCAAGCGGCGATTTCTTCAGAATCGAATCCTCTATCGATCCTAAGTATCATTTTGAGGTAAATATCTTGATATTTGGTAATAAATTCGAATTAAAGGATAGTTTTAGTATAAAATAGAAATTTATCGATTTAAGCTCGGTTTTAGCATTTTTGGAAAATCGAAGTTAAGGGTTTTGTCGGAAATGGAGTGTTTGGTATGTTTGGCGGAAGATAGCACGACGGGAAGCCCAGAAACACTGTTTCCGGGGGCTGCGTGCAGATCGCACGTGGTGTGCGATCGCACACCCGTGGTGTGCGAACGCACACCTGTGGTGGTGTGCGGACGCACACCAGAGATGGTGTGCGGACGCACACCAGAGATGGTGTGCGGACGCACACCAGAGATGGTGTGCGGACGCACACCACCCTGTGCGGGCGCGCAGTGGGTCCACGAGGGACTAAAATGGATTTTTTGCCCGAGGGGCTAAAATGGACTATTAGCCATAAAGAAATGGGATTTCGATATTTTCAATATTAGATCCTAAAAACGATTAAGGACCCCGATTAATTAAAAAGAGATATAACAAGTATCTCGACTAAGTGTCAGAACACGATCAAAGCTAAGAATCGTATTTGGAATACTATAGTGTTAATCTAAATCGATAACTTAGGATTTAAATACTAAGTTTACGTTATAAATCAAGAATTTAGTAACGTGCATAGGTGAATGACGTACCGACGAGCTACCAGGCCAACGAGCTGGAATAGCTACGAGAACGACACATGGAGCTTACGTTTACGGGATTATAATAATGCGGTCTTGGATAGCGGTCACTGTGAGTTGCACTTTACTTTCACGTATTATATATTAAAGTTATTTTCTATAGAAATATATATACTGTTTACACGCATCGCATTATATACAATTGATAGAAATGTTATATGTTTTATTAATTTCTATATACGAGAACTAGTATGCGATCCGAAGAAACTAGCTACCTATTGGGTGTCAATAGGCTGTGTGATCACCAGTATTGAGTCAGTCTAGTATGTTTGCATTTGAGAAATGACTTGACACAGTTGGGAGCTGATGATGATTCTGAAATTTATGATTGGGTATATGATTTGATACGAGTGAGTACTCGGGTACGGTGTAGTCCGGAGTCCCCGTATCTAGTGGCTGGGCCACCAGCGAGTTGGACTCGCGATTGATATTTACGATTGGGTTGAATGATAATGATTATTCGAGAAATGTGTCGCATGCTAGGATATTAGTTTCGTACGGATCAAATACCTGTTTATATGTTTTATATTATTGTTTTCTTGAGATGCGATGTTATATTTTTATAATACGGTTAGTAAATGCCAACTCACTCAGTATTTCCAAAAATACTGACCCCCTCACAGTGTTTATTTCAGGTGATCGGAGTCGGATCAGACATACCATCTCCTTTGTGTTGGAAGTCTTCTGACTTGCACAAAGTACGAGTCCTTAGAGTTGCAGTAGTCAATAGGTGTCAAAATAAGATTTATGATTTGGTTTCAAACGGTATTTAAAATGTGAACTCTGATATAAATTTTATAAATGAGTTGTTTAGAAAGATGGTGTTTATCCGTTTGAATTTGATACCAATTGTCGTGAGTGGAATTGGTGATGTTTGTGATCAGAAACAGGGCGGTGCTGGATATGAGATATCGCTCGGTAAGACCCTGGTTTCTAAGAATTGTTTCGCGAATGTTTTTAGAAAAGGAATACGATATTTTAATAATTGAATTATATTATTTATAGAAGATTTCTGATAATGTATTATATATAATAATATGTTTTAATCGCAAAAAAATTTACAGTGGTTTTAGGCTTGCTACGGGTTCCGGAGCTACCACTCCTGTTCCCTAGCGCCGGTCGCGGCTCAATAATTTGGGTCGTGACAATTGTGGTATCAGAGCAGTTGGTCCAGTTACCTCTGCTAATATGTGCTTTGTTAGTTAAGTGACCTAGGAACTACTGCAGCTATAGAGTTGAGTTTTGTCTGATCCAAGTAGTTTGCATTGCTTGTTTTGCGATAAGTGCGATAGGTTGGTTTGTGAAATACTTGTTTGTTTTTGTGACATACATATATGAGATGCATACGCATATTTTGTTTTCGATAGGATATGCATATGCGACATGCATATCCAGACGAATTTCGGGGAAATGCAATGCCCCCTAAGACTAGAATATAGTCGATGTTACTATGATTCGATAGTGACACGTATGTGGTTGGCATTGAATAACGCCAATATGCTGTCAAATTCGATCGATTAAAGTGTCAAAAAGAGAATGAAGAAGAAATGCAAAGTTACAGAAGTTTAAGAACTTGCTGGATACAGAGTTCAAAGGTTTAGAGAACTTACAAAACTCAAAGTTTATAACTTTTACAAGTTGTTTTGTTTAAACGATTTTGAAAGCATAATTGTGCCTAGACCCGTGATAGTCATTGATAAATGCCACGACATTGATAGAAGTGCATCACTACATACACTGCTATTGAAAAGAACCATAAATGAATACATGCATTAATAGTACATGCATCATATGCATTATGTTCAGACGAAAAGATGAGATGTGGCAACTCTTTGGGGATGAGAGACGTCATCACCCTAGTGCACAATTTTGCTAAGGTTTAAATAAAATTCGATTTACATTTCAAAATGAGATGTTTTATTTGAAAGAGTTTTTAAGGAGTTTTGTTTTTAAGTAAGTATACCTAGACCAAAACTCTGTGACGGTAGTGAAGTGCTCGCGAGCAAGCTACGATCAAGACCATGATGCGAATGAATACATGTAATTGCGAGAACATAGAGGTTATACCTTTAGGATATGAACTTAGCCTTGAGTTAACGATCTAGAATATAGTTAAAATGATAAATGTGTTGGAAAATGATGCATACTTGATTAGTGGTATGCTGGAAAGTAAGTATCTCTTTGACGAGATGTCAAAGATGTTAAACAGTGATATAAGAGAAGAAGTATATAAGAAGATACGATTGAAAGATTGACGGGTGCATATTAAAGTGCAAGAAACATGCATAGTTTACTATGCATCGACGTGATAAACTATAGATATGATTAACGAATTGTGAAGGTTTAGTAAAACCGCGGTAACTTGCAATTGAGCCGTTGGATCCAGTTGTCATTGGGACACGATGTTCCTAAGATGATTACCTAAGTATTAACCGTTACGATCGTTAAACCGAGAACGTGAAGTATATTTCATAAGAGTATCGATGATGGATGTGTGAATGGATAAAAGCGACGAGCCAAGTAGACATACGACAAGAATATAAAGTACGGAGTATGGAATTGAATGGTATAAAGTATGAGAGTTGGCCAGCTAAGTATTGCCAACATCAACCCCACATGAAAGCGAATGAAAAGAAATATACAATAAGAAAGATCAAGAGGTAAACGACATGAGTTGCAATAAGTGAATTAGGAGTTGGAACTTCCATCACAAGATTGCAATTATGAAACGAATTAGTAAACCAAGGAAGATATAAATGTAATGAACGTATGTGGAGTGTAGGGTCTCAAGCTTCAAGCTCGAATGATAAAAAGGTGAAATGCATAGTGTGATCGACTTGGAGAATTAATAGTAATCCTTTAGTAAGGACGTAGACACTATATGAAGGATTAAGATACATTATATAACATCGAACGTGTTTCGTATGTAATTGAAACTTCATGCATTGAAATGCGCGAAAGGATGTGAAGAGGAGACTTAATGTCAGTACTGAGCTATACTAAAGAAAGTAACATCAGATAGATCGAAATATGAGACAAGAGGTAGAAGCAAGATACCTATAAGAAATTATCCATGTGGAAGGAGGGACGAGGTATGTATAATAAGATATAAGGATTCAAAAGCAGATCATGGATAATAAGAGACCAGTTAAGGTAATAAGTATTAAGAAGGTACAGATAACCTGCGTATGTCGCAAGGAACTCGATAAGAGTGATCGAGGAAAAGAAAAGAGAAAAGTCACGTGGAGAGTTGACAAGGAGATTGGAGAAATGGGATTCTATGTAGTCGCGGACACATAGAAACAAAGAAGAATAACAAGAATGCAATAGAAGACAATCGAGGCGTATGATAAGAACATGAATATGGAACACAAGAAAGATACCATAGGGTTATATCATTAAGACTATTAATCCTATTAGTTAATTAAAACAAGAAGTCAAGGGAGTAACAAGTGAAAATAACAAGACCGTGGACAGTAAAGAGTAAACCTTACACCACGATATGGAAAAGAGAAATAGTTTGGGAATTAAAGGTCAAACTAAGATACGATGTTGAAAGGAAGAATGGAAAAGAATAGTGATTTATAACGATAAATGCTAAAAGCATCCTTAAAGATCGTAAGACGATCAATGTTAAGAAGACGACGACAGAAGGAAGAACATAGATAAGATGAAACGAAAAGGTAAACGAGAAATTAAAGACGAGTATAACCTAAAAGTTAATACTAAAAGTTAATATCGGAATTCCAAAGGATGGATTATGACGAGACGCATAGTGAGAAACTCACTAAAAGGAGAAATTGATATCAAGAGAAGATTGATGTTAAGAGATTGTAAAGTGCCAAATATGGCAACAAGGATTTGAATACAGTAATGATCATAAGGATCAGCATTCCTCAAAAGTCGTAAGGAATGGTTACGCTTGCTAGAAGGATAGACAAAGATCCCCATGAGAACACGAGGGCGCAATTGGATAGATGAGATAATGGATCAACGAATCTGAAGATCAATAAGAGTATACACGATACACAGTGATGGTGACAGTGACGATACTGTTAAAAATCAATCCACGATGACAAGAGTTAAGAGAATCAAGGATCTTCATTGGAAAGGAGTAAACAAGGTGCATTAAATAAATCGGGAATAAAACTCCATTGTGGCAACAATCGTTGCTCCCCTAGTAAGGAGATCGTATACGTAACAACTGTGCCTGAACCAAGAAGGTACACAAAGAGATTAAACATCTCTTTCCTATAGGACATCAAGTAATGATGCACATGTAACTGTGGTGTAAAGAAACATAATGTAAGACTGACAATCTTTAAAAGATGATAGCAAGGATCGTAAAAGGAAGTACAAGACATGATAACAAAGACATTTATCCAAGGTTATAAAGAATGAAAAATAAGATAGATTGATGAAAAGAAAGAAAATACTAGAAGTTTTAAGAATAGTGCATCACTATTAAGAAAAGAAAGTAGATCGATAAATATACAATGAGTAAAGGAGTATACGAGAAGTAAAGACGCAAGAAAAAGATCAAAGTAACCCTTATAAGAACAGCAAAACCCTTACAAGAATACATCATGAGAATTCACCTCATGAAGGATCATGATAAAGCGACGATAGCAAAAGAATTTTTGTATGCAAAGCGAAATAACGAGATAAATGAGGATGGTGGATAATAGGATTAGATTCCCAACACCACGACGAATAGTAATCAGATGGTGACAACAGCAGTACGAAAGAAACTACGTAAGTAGTGAAGCCCGGGTTAGTTGAATGTCCATATTTTCCAATAAGAAATGATGATAGGATTAAACGGAGTAGATAGAGGGAAGAAATCAAGAACGGAAAGTCATAAGTACATATAAACACGATAAATATCATCATAAGAGAAGATTAAGAGGTACAGACTAATGGATTATCTACATCATTTGAATACGAATGAACAAGTTTAAGAGTGGAGATTATCGTTAGTAATAATCAGACATTATTAGGACAAACTAGTATTGAATGTCAAACAAAGGACAAACACAAAGATTGTGTTGTAAAATTAAGAGAAGCAATCAAAGGTAAGAAGTCATAGTACATAAGAAAATAGCTAAAAACACTATGAAAGACGGAGACGATATGAAAGGTCATCAATGACGGTTAACATTAATCTACAAGGAGTATATAAAAATTCGAGGACGAATTTTTATAAGGGGGGAAGAATGTAATACCCCAAAATATTAAATTATCTAATTGGACCACGTGTCTAGTCTAGATTTGCCAGAGTGGAAAAATCGGAAAATTTTCCGATGAATAAGTTTTAGTAGGTCGGTTTTGGAAAGGATTTTATGCGCGGGATTTAATATTATAAGTCAAGTCTAAAGTTAGAATTGAAATTAAAAGGAAAAATGTCAAGAAAAATTCCAAAATAAAGTATAGGGACCAAAGTGGTAATTTAACCACTTTGTGTCGAAAATGGAAATTTGTAGGTTTGACGGAAAAATGTTAATATCGAGTTTCGTATTATTTATTGGATATAAATAATACATAAAAGTAATAATTTAAGAATTTATCGATTTAGTTATGGACTAAATCTTAAGAAAGAAAAGTTTAAAACATAAATGATAATAAACAAAAAGAACAAGGACCAAAATTGCATTTTAGCCAAGAAATATAAGAAGAAGAAATTGAATAGAGGAAGCAGTGGAAGGATCGAGAGAAATTGAGAGATTATCGACGATATCATCGTTTCGCCGCCGTTTCGCCGTTCGACGTCCAATTCAAGTGATTCAAGCGGCGATTTCTTCAGAATCGAATCCTCTATCGATCCTAAGTATCATTTTGAGGTAAATATCTTGATATTTGGTAATAAATTCGAATTAAAGGATAGTTTTAGTATAAAATAGAAATTTATCGATTTAAGCTCGGTTTTAGCGTTTTTGGAAAATCGAAGTTAAGGGTTTTGTCGGAAATGGAGTTTTTGGTATGTTTGGCGGAAGATAGCACGACGGGAAGCCCGGAAACACTGTTTCCGGGGGCTGCGTGCAGATCGCACGTGGTGTGCGAACGCACACCGCCCTGTGCGGGCGCGCAGTGGGTCCACGAGGGACTAAAATGGACTTTTTGCCCGAGGGGCTAAAATGGACTTTTAGCCATAAAGAAATGGGATTTCGATATTTTCAATATTAGATCCTAAAAACGATTAAGGACCCCGATTAATTAAAAAGAGATATAACAAGTATCTCGACTAAGTGTCAGAACACGATCAAAGCTAAGAATCGTATTTGGAATACTATAGTGTTAATCTAAATCGATAACTTAGGATTTAAATACTAAGTTTACGTTATAAATCAAGAATTTAGTAACGTGAATAGGTGAATGACGTACCGACGAGCTACCAGGCCAACGAGCTGGAATAGCTACGAGAACGACACATGGAGCTTACGTTTACGGGATTATAATAATGCGGTCTTGGATAGCGGTCACTGTGAGTTGCACTTTACTTTCACGTATTATATATTAAAGTTATTTTCTATAGAAATATATATACTGTTTACACGCATCGCATTATATACAATTGATAGAAATGTTATATGTTTTATTAATTTCTATATACGAGAACTAGTATGCGATCCGAAGAAACTAGCTAC